>NC_052161.1:16956578-17556578 GCF_902713615.1 Scyliorhinus canicula
CCCCTTGTTGAAAAGGTTCGCCTGCTCCACTCCAACCCCCAGCACGCATTCGTCAAGTTCCCTGATGGCCGTCAGGACACTGTATCCCTCCGGGATCTGGCACCCGCCGGATCCAGCGCCTCCTCTACCCCCACAGAAGGACCTCTCCCCCTACACCCTATGCTGCCGCCCCCTCGTGCTCCCGAGCCCACGAGCTCACACCCACGCCCGCCAGCCTCCAGCGCCCCCAGTCCCCGGTCGAACCAGGAGAGTATGAAGCTCGGATACAACCCTCCCTGGAGTCCGCCATCGTACCCCAGCACACAACACCCATCCAGCCACCGTAAGAGGCTGCAACCCTGGTGCTCCACAGATCACAGCGGACAGTTCGACCACTGGACAGACTGACTTTGTAAACCACCACCCCCGCCGGACTTGATTTTTTTGCAGGGGGTGAATGTGGTGAATGTAACATGGTAATTCACACTGTATCTTTGTAAGCGCAGTAGCATTATCCGACCACTAGGGGGAGTAGCTCTGGGAATGCTCAGGAGCACCGCCCACAACTCCTCCCCCTTGTGCTGCTGTATAAATGTCTTTGTCCAGAGTCAGTCTGCAGTTCACCGAGAGTTCATCAACGGGTAACAGGCTGGCTCTGTAGTAAGTAGATAAGCCTATATTCATATCGGAAAACACGTGTCGGGGTGAATTGATGGTTCCATCAGGAGTTTGTGTAGGGAGGGGGCTCGGGTGTATAGACTCTGCGTAGGGAGGGTCTCGGGGGGGGTATGGAGTTTGTGTAGGGAGGGGCTTGGGGGAATGGAGTTTGTGTAGGGAGGGGCTTGGGTGTATGGAGTTTGTGTAGGGAGGGGCTTGGGTGTATGGAGTTTGTGTAGGGAGGGGGCTCGGGGTTATGGAGTTTGTGTAGGGAGGGGGCTTGGGGAATGGAGTTTGTGTAGGGAGGGGGCTCGGGGGTATGGAGTTTGTGTAGGGAGGGGCTTGGGTGTATGGAGTTTGTGTAGGGAGGGGGCTCGAGGGTATGGAGTTTGTGTAGGGAGGGGGATCGGGGGTATGGAGGGGGCTTGGGTGAAAAGGCAACGGCTTTTGTCTTCTCAAAGCTTAACTGAGTGAATAGTGGCTGATGGGGGACTATATGTCAGACCAGCAACATGCAAGCTTCTGACAGTGGGCAATGCAAAGAGGATAACCTCTTGGGTAATGGATGGACCCAAAGTGTGGCAGCAGGGTCGAATAGTAAGTTTATGGCCCCCGTGTTTCCTCACTAGTATTTCTGACTCTTTTGCTGAGCTGAGTGTTTACAGGGAAGCATCAGATTCCGTTCCCTTTACGTTGACCACCTTGAAAGGCTCAAAAGCTGCAGTTTCCTGGTCAATCACCACAACCAAAATGTTGGCTCAGGAACAACATCCGTTTCACGTGGCAGCAGGATTGCAATGCACGTGTTATGAGGAAGTTCTGCAGTTCAGTCCAATCCCGCGATTCAACATCAATTATTATTGAATTTGATTACGCTTAGCCAGTCCTTCTACCTTCAGTATTTCCTTCTGTTGCTGCCAGAAGCTTCAAAGACTGGGTGAAGGGGCAGTAATATGCAGGTACCGTGACGAACATAGCTCACAACGCATCAATCTCCCTAGTGAGCAATCCTTTTCACTCAGCTCTTGACCTGACAGGTCTCTGACTGAACTGGAGCCCTTTGTATCATCTTCCGTCGCTTGAAGGTTTCCAGAGAGAATAAGGCGACCATTTAATGGTTTTAGAATTCAATTTCCTGTCAGATTGTCTGGTGCCATGAAATGAGAAGGGATTGGAACAAAACAAAATGTATGCAGAGATATTCAAAACGGCAATTTCAAAAGCATTTTCCTGTCATAAATGTTCTGCTTTTTAACCCTTCAACATACAGCAGTTCCCAAATTCTTCAGTGGCAATTTTCAGCAGCTCTTTAATGGCGACTTTGGATGGAACAATTCTAATGAAAGTGGCTTTTCTCCATTTCGATTTCCCCTCATTACCTCATCATCACCGTTCACTTTTCCTTTTCACACCATATTCTGGGATGGTTGTTTCCTCCCTATATCTACAGCATAAAATTAAAAGGTGCTCCTTCATAAGTACTATTCAAACATTGGTTAAAAAAAAAATCTTCATTATTTTGATTTTCAATGTGTCTCTTTTTGCCCAGAATTTGCAAAAGACAACCTGGTTCCTCTTTGAAATCAGGATCTTCCCATCCCCCATTCTGTCCTTTCTGCAACCCACGGGAAACGAATCGAGGTTTACACAGCACCATGACAACGGACTTGTAAATTAATGTGATTCAAATAAATGACATTTTGAACAAAACCGCGTGAGCTGTGGTACTCAGCATTAGGGCTGTCTCTCGCTTTACTCATCTTGTTAATAACTACCGACATTCTAAAATTCTATATTCCAAAAAGTTCAAAACTAGGGGTCATAAGTGTAAGAAAGTCAGTAATAGATCCAGCAAGCAATTCAGGAGAAATCTCTTTGTAATAATAATCTTTATTGTCACATAGGCTTACATTAACACTGCAGTGAATAGTTAGAATGTGGAATTTGCTATCATGAAGAATAGTTGAAGCAAATAGCCTATATAAGGGGAAGCCGGGTGAAAATATGAGGGAGAAAGAAATAGAACAATGGTGAAATGAAATGAAAATCGCTTATTGTCACAAGTAGGCTTCAAATGAAGTTACTGTGAAAAGCCCTCGTCGCCACATTCCGGCGCCTGTTCGGGGGAGGCTGGTACGGGAATTGAACCGTGCTGCTGGCCTGCCTTGTTCCGCAGTGTGTTAAATAAAGTAGGAAGGGGGTGGTTCATGTGGTGCCAGCTGAACTGAATGGTCTGTTGGTGTGCAGCAAGTTCCATATAATTCGCGACCTATTAAAAGTTAATTGTATTGACTTACAAATCATCAGGAACATGCAATTTTCCTTTTTTTTTTGCCTGTCTGCCTTTTAACTGCTCCTTGCTACCCTGGGTGAAAGCTGGCGTATATCGTGGAGAAAATCTTTGGCATTTTTGCGTCATTGCAGCATATGGGTCATATCAAAATGGCTTCTTGCTCGGAGATGTGTGGGATTGCAGATCTGTCGGTCAAACGGGGTGCAATCTTGGCATCATGAAACCATTAAATAAATAATCTTTTTGGTGAATTTTCATAGGTTGTGGCATAATATCATCAACGCAAACTGGGTGGGGTTGGCCGTTAAAATCACCCAGGTTACTCACCACCCGAAAGGCTTAGATCTAGTTGTTTTGGATTTTAACTACACCCTTGAGCAAGCAGCAAGGAGGCCCACACAAAGGCTCCAGAGCCCTTCGTTATAACAACAACTTGTGCTGCTTATAAAACACATTTAGCACAGTAAAATGTCCAAGTTGTCCGTTGAGACAAAATTTGCACATGTGTGTAGAGTCCCAGTGACAAAATTGGACCTGACTGTAATTTTAACACAGGTGTCGCTGAGTTTCCCAGCCAGGCCCGGCTCGATTGAAAGAGGGCTACAACCCCTCAAGAGGCTGAAAAAGATTCTTGTTGGGCTCAAGGGCCAGGTATGTTCCCTTGGGCCCTGTAAGCAAAGCTTAGCCTTTCCTCTGCCCTGAACTCACCCCTTACTAAAACACGAGAAACCCTCCCCCACCATTTCCCATGTTGATTGGGCAGCACGATAGCACAGTGGTTAGCACAGTTGCTTCAGAGCTCCAGGGTCCCAGGTTCGATTCCCGGCCTGGGTCACTGTCTGTGCGGAGTCTGCACGTTCTCTCCGCGTGTGCGTGGGTTTCCTCCGGGTGCTCACGTTTCCTCCCACAGTCCAAAGATGTGCAGGTTAGGTGGATTGGCCATGATAAATTGCCCTTAGCTAATGTGGGGGTTACTGCTTTATGGGGATTAGGAGGTGTGGGCTTAGGGGGGGGGGTGCTCTTTCCAAGAGCTGGTGTTGACTGGATGTGCCGAATGACCTCCTTCTGCTCTGTAACTTCTATGACGCTATGATTGACAAATGCCAGGATGTAGGATTTTCCACTGGAATGGTTAACATGAATGTCAGTGGGATCCAAATGTGGGCTTGAGAGAGAAATGAGCCTGGGCCTCTTTTCTGGAACAGTGGATAAACGTCTAACATATCTGAGCACCCACCCAGTGACCACCACCACCCCCCCCCCTCACCCACCCAATACCAGCCCAGAGTTGAAGCTGGGTCTGTTACCTTGAGCAATGTAACCAATGTAACTGGAATTCATATTAAAGAGTAGATTATTTTTAATGTAAGCCCAGGAGACTCAAGGCTGCTCCATGATATTCATCGCAAATTCAATTTGTGAACTGGAATCATAAAAATACCAAGCTATTAATTAAAATGATTGGATTTTCAACCTTCATCTACTCATATTTTCTCTCACTCTGGTATTTTTGGTTGCTTCCTGCTGAGGGGCTATTGAGAATGGGGAGATGATGGCATAGTGGTATTGTCACTGGACTACTAATCCAGACACCCAGGGTAATGCGCTGGGGTCCAAGGTTCAAATCCCACCTGGTCTCAATTAAAAGAACCCCATCCCTCTCAACCACCCCCACACCTCAATACTTACCAAACCCCCACGGTCACCCCGATCCCCTTCTGTAGCCAACGCTCAAAGTGTTCCTCTAAAAGAATTGATCAACTAGGACCAGTAAATTTAACCAGGCTAACTGGACACAACAACAACCAGCTTGACTACTCAAGTATAAACAATTCAACGGGGAGGAACTCAACTGGCCAATGGTATTATCACTGGATGAGAGACCCAGAGCAAATCTGGGGACCAGGTTCGAATTCTGCCATGGCAGATGGTGAAATTTGAATTCAATAAATATCTGGAATTGGACATCAAATAGGGACCACAAAACCATTGTTGATTGTGGTAAAAACCTGATCTGGCCAACGTGTAACTCCAGATCCACAGCTATGTGGTTGACTCTCAAATGTCCTTTGAAATGGAGGATAGTTAGCGACAGGCCAGCGCTGGCCCATCCAAAGACTCTCAAGTTCTGTAAAATGAATATTTAAAAAGGCCATTCTTCCTTGGCACACTCCAAGTCTAGAAAGGGTTTCTTTATATACATTTCTGAACATGCATCATCTAACACCCCTCGTGATGCCTTGACTCCATATGTTGTATTCCAGTCAGCCCCTAGCTCCCCTTGTCTCACCTGAGCATTCTTTGAGAAATCTGACAACTTGGAGAAAGATTACAGCATGAATAATCATTCCGGGCTCAACGGTTGAAACGCCCACAATGGAACAGAAGACATGTTGACAAATGGCTGGAGACAGCGAATGATTGATGAGTGAATTTGGGGTTGAGGACAAGATTGATTTTGACCATGGTGTCTCTTGCATTTGAATAGCCTGCCTTGACTCACATGAAGAGTGGCTGCCTGGGCGAGATACTGGTGGTCACCTGATCTCAGGGGAATGATACCCTGCAATGAGTCAACAGCTTCTGGAAAAGATTGAGTAGAAAGAAAGGAACGATTGAAAGATCCTGCAACCTTCGATCCACAAAGTGAATGTTGAAGGACTGTCATCTCGAAGGTGTGGCCAGGTTTGGTCGGTTTCTTCATGACTAAAACGCAATCAGGTTATTATTTTGAAACCAGCTTACTTCTTCTGAAGTACAAAAGCCTTTCCTCCCCTCACAAGGTCATTATTTCAATGAATGCTCTTGAAATGAAAGATAGAAATTATGGGAGAATGCAGTTCTTATTAAATATTAACTGCCACAGACTGTCAAATATTTAAAGCAATGAATATTTCTCGGTTTTAAATTGACTCTGTGGTTGTTTACTACATTCGTATGAGTAATGAAAACATGATAGGTGAACCTTTCAAAATGCATTGAGAGAATGACATGATTGATGCCTGCAGCCGGCATTAACTATTCTCTTCATTGGATGCACACATCAGCAGGTGACCTGAATTTTGAGCACTTCTTAAACCAGGGGTTTAATTCTTAAAGGGTAAAGTGTATTGTGGCTGGAGCAGATGCAGTAGGTAATGAATCTCACTTGGGAAGCAGGGAAAGGGAGCGTGAGTTTTCCAACGCTGCACAGGCAGTTTTGGCGGAGGGGATGAGAAGTAAGCGAGATGTGGGAGGTGCTTTAGTCACATGGCCAAAAGGCAGTGGAAAAGCTAGCCATGAACGTCAATGTCAGGAGTCTAGCTCTGAGGAGCTGGATGCATTGTTGCTCAGAGTTTACATAGTCAGTGATTGATTCATCAAATTCCTTACCCTACCAACTGCACCATTAGCTTTACTGCTGTTTAATTCACCACAGTCCCCTCATTCACTTACCGCTAATCTCTATCACTGACTGTGCCACTCACTGACACATGTACTGGACAAGATCATGCACAACTCGAGGCAACAGGGGCTAACTGGAGGGGGACTGCTTTTCTTAAACCTCCATGGAGGGGATGCTGCTGTCCATTATGGCAAAGGTCATTACAAAGTCATTCCCTTTTGAAATCCTCGATTGAATCTGCCTTTACCCCGCTCTCAGGCAGTGCATTCCACATCCTGGGTGAGAAAGCTTTTCCTCAAGTCACTGTTGCTTCTTTGACCAATTAAACCCCCCTGGCTCTCGATCCGAATCAGCTTTAAGTGGAGTTTGCAGGACGGCTCTAATGCAGCTGACAGAGTGCACTGCCGAAGAATGAAGCTGTTCAGGGTGGCACGGTGGCACCATGGTTAGCACTGCTGCCTCACAGTGGCAGGGACACGGGTTTGATTCCAGCCTTGGGGGACTGACTGTGTGGAGTTTGCACATTTTCCCCGTTTCTGCGTGGGTTTTCTCCGGGTGCTCCAGTTCCCTCCCACAACCGAAAGATGGACAATTTAGGTGGATTAGCCATGCTAGATTGCCCCCTTAGTATCCAAAAGGTTAGTTGGAGTTACAGGGGTAGGGTGGGACGTAGACCTAGATAGGGTGATCTTTCAGAGGGTCAGTGCAGACCCGATGGGCCAAATGGCCTTCTGCCGCTCTTTAGGGATTCTATGATTCTATGACTACTACCAGAATACCAGGCATTTTCTCTGATAATTACCAGTAATTTGTAATTTGGGGGTTCTCGAGATCTCCAGCTGTAACTTTAGCAGAAGATCAACACAATGTTGGGAATGTCTGTTTTCATCTTGTTTTCCAGTATTTCCATTGATCTTTCTGCCAAAGGTCGGGCCGGAGATTAGGGACCCGCTGTGGAAAATCTATCCCTTTGTAGTTAAGCAAATGTGTAGATATCCAGTCATGAGGGAGGCAGGAAATTAATGATCCCAGGAGACTCTGAAAGCAATTACATTGCCGCCTGTGACTATATTTGCCCACGGCAAACGTTTGCCATTACAGAATTGTAATGACGCAGAGAAGGCTGACGGTAAACTTGGGATAGATTCATTTACAATTATTTACAAGGTTCTGCATAATGCAGCATCTCACTCCCAGAGAAATGGCAAATGGAGTTTAATCCGGACAAATGTGAGGTAATGCATTTTGGTAGGTCTAACATAGAGGGGAAATATACAGTAAATGGCAAAATTATTAGGAATATAGAAAGTCAGAGAGATCTGGGCGTACAGGTCCACAGATCTTTGAAGGTGGCATCACAAGTGGACAAGGTAGCCAAGAAAGCATACGGAATGCTTGTCTTCATTGGACGGGGCATCGAGTATAAAAACTGGCAAGTCATGCTAAAGTTGTAGAGAACCTTGGTAAAGCCGCACTTGGAATATTGCGCACAATTTGGTCGCCACATTATCAGAGGTTGTGGAGGCTTTGGAGAGGGTGCAGAGGAGGTTTACCAGGATGTTGCCTGGTCTGGAGGGTGTTAGCTATGTGGAGAGGCTGAATAGACTTGGACTGTTTTCATTAGAAAGACGGAGGTTGAGGGGTGACCTGAGGTCTTCAAGATTCTGAGAGGCGTGGATAGAGTGGATGGGCAGGCACTCTTTCCCAGGGTGGAGGGGTCAGTCACCAGGGGACATAGGTTTAAGGTCTGTGGGGCAAAGTTTAGAGGAGGTGTGCGAGGCAGGTTTTTTACACAGAGGGTGATGAGTGCCTGGAACACGTTGCCAGGAGATGTTGTGGAAGCAGATACATTAACGGCATTTAAAAGGCATCTTGACAAACACACGGATAGGGTGGGTATAGAGGGATACAGCACAAGGAAATGCTGAGGGTTTTGGCAAAGGTTGGTATCATGACCGGTACAGGCTTGGAGGGCCGAAGGGCCTGTTCCTGTGCTGTATTGTTCCTTGTTCTTTGTCCCAGTGCATTCCTATCTGGGAGGGCTTCTCTCACCAGGCCCTGATCCAGGCCTACTTTTAACTCTTGCTCATAATGAGCCCCAGGTGGAAGGCGAACATGGAAGCTCATATTCCATGAGTCCCTTGGGGAGGTCAACGAAGGTTTCCCCATGGTCCTCGTGAGGGTTATGATACCCCTCCCCCCACAAAGTCCGAAAGCTTCCCCTCAGCTGCCAACACCTTCTGCATCACTTCGCCGTGGCTGTGTCTCCATCTGCGGCGGCTCTGGGTCGGGTGGAATGTATCGAGTAGCCTACCCCTGTTTCCTGGTCGACCTTCGAAGAGCAACAGCTGGGATTTCAGAACCGGGCATGCTGTCACCTGTTGATGCTGTCAAGACCGTGTCCATATCAGAACCCAAATCACCATCCTCATGCTGGATTGGGCGGGGAATCCTGGATACTGGGCCCTCGACTCGAGGGGTGTTGCCTGATGTAGTGAAGGTGGGATCACCGTCAGTCAGGGCATCATGATCAGCAGACCGAGGCCTGATTAAGTGGCCCAAATGTTTGTTGAGGATCTTCCCATGAACCTGGACTTTATAGGAAACCGGGGCTCGTCCTTTCCTGGATCATTCCCAGCAGCCACAAAGCGGCATGACCAAATCGGCGTGAAACACCCGTTCCGATGCCCTCAATCCCTTGGCTTTGCTTCTGTGACTCCTATGGCGCTCAGCTTTGGTACCGAGATGTGGAAAGGTCAGACTCAGCCGAGTCCGGAGCCGCAACCCATCAAAAACTCTGCTGGTGCGAACTTGGTCGTCACATGTGGCGTTGCACGATAAGCGAACAGGAAACGTGACCATCGCGTACCCATGGACCCTGTCCACTGCTTGCTCAATCCCTGTTTAAAAGTCTAGACTGCTCACTCTGCTAGCCCATTGGAGGAAGGATGATATGGCGCAATCCAAGCACGCCAAATGCCGTTTTGCCGCATAAAAACGGTGAACTCCTCGTTGGTGAAAGACATGCCATAGTTTGTCACCAGGATTTCGGGATCCCATGGGTACTGAAGATTGCCCTGTATGCCCTGGAGGACCGCCTGCACACCACCAGCAACTTTGAGTGGGCGTCCACAAGCACCAGAAACATGGAACCTATGAACGGTCCCGTAATGTCTGCATGGAGACGAACCCAAGGACAACCCAACCATTCCCACAGGTGAATCGAGGCTGCCAGCGGCTGCCACCGAAGGTCCCACCGTGGCTGGCAGCTTTTCACAATTCTCTTGATGCCCCCATTGACACCCGGCCACCGGACCAGGCCAACATTTACATCCTCGATGCCCCCGGATGGCCACAAGTCCTGGAGTAGGGCCTGCAGACCCTGTGGAAGGATGACCACCCGAGTACTCCACAATATAACTCCATCCTCCAAACTAAGCTCAGAGAACCTCTGAGTGTAAGGCCGGAGAGTCGCTGGGACGGCCTCCTTCCTATCGCCTCTCATCAGCGTGAACCAAAGCTTCGCTAACCGCTGTGTCCACGCACATCCCCAAGCAATCGTCACCGGCGATGTGTCAGTAAAGTTAAGCGTCGCAATCACCTCATCCACCAGAGGCAGTGACGAGGCAATCAAGGCTAATGGCGGACAGCTGAGGGCGTCGGCATGGACAATCATGGTACCTGGGCGGTGCTGAAAAAAGTATTCATATGCCGCCAAGAGTGCCCAACACTGGATCTGGGCCGACACGATTGGCGGATGGCCTTATCCTCCCTGAAGAGGCCGAGCAACAGCTTGTAGTCCGTTACGATGAAGATATGGCGCCTGTACATGTATTGATGGAACTTGTTAATGCAAAAAATATAAGCCAAACCTTCTTTCTCTATTTGCGCATAATGGCTCTTGGCATCCCCGCGATCCTCAAGGCGAACGCAATGGGGCATTCCCCGCCTTCGTCCCATCCATGGGCCAGCACTGCTCCAACGCCATAAGGGGAAGCATCACACGTTGAAATGAGAGGTTTAGTCGGATCATGGTGCCTCAGAAGTTGTTTCGAAGAGTGACACCTCCTAACGGCAACGCCTGCCTCGACCTGAGAACCGCCCCAGCACCACTCCCGTTCTTACCTTTTCAATTCCTGGAGTGGAGCCAGTGGACTGGCCAAGTTGCCGATAAACCTGCCATAATAATTGGCGAAGCCCAAAAAGGGCTGAAGCTCAAAGGTGTTCCGCGGGGTCGGGGCCCCCTTTATGGCGTGAACTTTAACCTCTTCCAGATGCAGATGTTCGCTGTCCACCTGGTCACCCAAATAGGTCACTGCCTTCCGTGGAACACTTACTGCGTTTCAGCCTGGCGCTCACAAGGGCAAAACGCCAGAGCACTTCCTGGAAATTCACCATGTGCTCTTGCTCTGTGGACCCGGTGGTCAGTACGTCATCCAAGTCGATGGTCACTCGCAGCAAGGCCTGCACGATGGTTTCCATTACTCGCTGAAAAGCTCTGGTGGCCGCCGAAACCCCGAATGTAAGGCAGGCGTATTCAAACAATCCCCGACGGGTATTATGGTGGTACATTTTCTGGATTCTTGGTCAAGCTTCTCCTGCGTGTATGCGTGGCTCATGTCTCGCTTTTAGAACAAGCAACCTCCAGCCAATCTGGCATCTTCAACCTGGGGCATCGGGAACCGGTTCAGCAGCGAGACTCGGCTGGCAGTGAGCTTAAAATCCCCACAGAAGGGCAGCACGTTGCCGCAGTGGGTTAGCACTGCTGCCTCACGGCGCCCAGGTCCCAGTTTGATCCCGGCTCTGGTTCACTGATCGTGTGGAGTTTGCACATTATCCCCGTGTTTGTGTGGGTTTCGCCCCCACAAAGCAAGAAAAATGTGCAAGCTAGGTATATTGGCCACACTAAATTGCCCCTTCATTGGAAAAAATGAATTGGGTACTCTAAATTGAAACAAAAAGCCCCACAGAGCCGGTCAGTTTTATCGGGCTTCAGAACAGGTGCAAACTGAACAGGGGGGATAACCCCTAGATCCTGTAAGTGGCACAGCTCGGCGTCAAACTTAGAGAGCTGTGTGTGTGGGACAGGCCTCGCCCTGAAGTTCCAGGGTGGGGCAGCAAGATCCAAGTAGATATGGGCTCCAGCGCCATTTATCCTGCCCAGACCTCCCTGCATCGCCTCGGGGTGTTTTCCCAGCACATGGTAGAGACTCCCAGTGTCCGTCCGAACGTCCCTCTGCCAGTCGAACACGCGGACTCTCAGCCAGTCTCTAGCTAACAGGTTGGGCCCTGGTGCTTTCACCACCACCAAAAGAAGACAGATGCCCTGCTGCCCGTACCTCACTGGCATCACGGTGGTCCCCACGATCTTCAATGGTCCCCTGTGTAGGTAGCCAACCTCTGTGGTATCCCGCAGCTGCAGTAATATGATTCCTGCGCAAAATTGCCAAAAGGTGCAGAGGTATACAATGAAGACAGCAGCCCCAGTGTCCATTTCTATTGGCACCAGGTGCCCATTTACCTGCAAAGTGATCCGAATCGGAGCGACCCTCGGAGCCAAGACACAGTTCAATGGCATCAAACAATCCTCCGGGGCATCCACGCTCTAGGCCCTGCTCCGGAGGTTGTCACAGACAGCGTGCCCTGTGCCGCACCGGGCCACTCTGACCTTTACGGGTTCCACGATCACAATGCTGGCACAGCGATGGACAGTCACCCCCATCCTTGGGCGAAGTATCACGTTGGGCCCGAGACCCGAACTCTGTCGCGGGCCCACCTCGGGGGAGGGGGGGGGGGGGGGGGGGGGGGGGGGGGGGCTGCTCTGTCGGAGAAAGTGTGGCTGGTCCCGCACCATCCTGTGATCGATAGGGAGTCCGAAAAGGAGGGCGGCCCAAACTATGAACCCCAAAGTCCATGGAGCCCTGCAGCTCCTTTTCTCCATGTGCTCGCAAGAGAGTGCAAGCTCAATGGCCTGCGTCAAATCCCATGTATTCCCTGCCAGCAGCCTTCTCCGTGTGGCTGTATTGCGAGTGTCACACACAAGCCGGTCCCTCAACATCTCCGAGAGAGACGGCCCAAACTCGCAGTGTTCATCTGGGCGCTGTAGACAGGTCAAAATGTCCATGACTGACTGACCAGGAGAGTGCACTGCTGTGTTCAACCGATAACTGGGCATAACAACCGAAGGCTTGGGGTCATAGTGGTCAGCAACCATAGCTACCAATTCATCAAAAGGCCTGGAATCTGGTGCAGTGGGTTTGTCAAACGCTTTATTATCTCAAAGATCTGGGCCCTGCAGGCGGTCAGGAGGAGAACCTTCTATCGGTCTTCCGCCAATATTCCATTTGCCTGGAAGAAGTATTGCATACGTTCCAGATATTGATGCCAATCCTCCAGACCTGTATTGAAGACCTCCAGTTTGCCGAGTAACGATGTTGCTATCGATACAACGGGAGGTTCCCCACAGGTAAACCAATGGGCGAGTCCAGAGTTTCATTAATCCTAGTCACCAGCATAATGACGCAGAGAAGGCTGACGGTAAACTTGCTATAGTTTTATTTACAACTATTTAAAAAGGTTCTGCAACATCCCACTCCCAGTGCAATGGCCAGCTGGGAGGGCTTGTAACACTAGGCCCTGCTTCGGGCCTACTTTTAGCCTCTGCTCATAACGACCCCCAGGTGGTAGGCCTCCACCCCCTATCTGGGAGCTGGTACTCCACGAGTCCAATGGGGAGGTCAATGAAGGTTTCCCCGTGGTCCTGGTGGGGGCTATGACAAGAAGGTAAGTGTGACTCACAATAAGAGTGAACGTATGTCAGACATTTAATACATCACTGATCATTTTTTGGCCGTGAATCAGTGGGCCCATTGTAGTGGGGAAAGTGTCACAAGAAGCATGTACTATCAACCAAATAGACCAAACTGACACACGCCCCAATCAATTGCTAACAATCATACAGTCGTCACCGCTCCCAACACTACCTCCACCCAGGCCAACAAGCATTGAAAAACTAAAAGAACACATCAGCAGCTGCTTGTTGCTATGGCTTTAGCTCCCAGGTAAAAGTTGTTTCCTCATCAGCCACGCTGATGGTAAATAACTATCAACACAATTACACGTGAAGGGGCAATCTGCAGCTATGACAATCTGTAGCCTATGAAAATTGACAGCCTTGAACTAGCTCCAGAGTATTTCTATGTCTCTCTCTCTCTCCTTTGTCTCCTGTTACGCACACACTTCCTCTGAGTGCCACACTGCTGCACTCGCTGACGATGAACCCACGGATTCACCGCAGGCAATCCACCAAAAATGTATTGAAAGATAACACGCAGTAAAATGCCCTCAGGCACGTCACAGGAATGCTGTCCAACAAGATTTGACATGGAACAACATAAGGAGATATTGGGCAGGATTTTCCGGGCCCCCACAATAATAATAATAATCCTTATTTTGTCACAAGTAAGCTTACATTAACACTGCAATGAAGTTACTGTAGAAAACCCCTAGTCGCCACACTTCGGCACCTGTTCGGGTTCACAGAGGGAGAATTCAGAATGTCCCATTCACCTAACAAGCACGTCTTGCGAGACTTATGGGAGGAAACCAGCGGCACGGGAGCACGGTGGTTAGCACTGTTGCCTCACAGCTCCACAGTCCCAGGTTCGATTCCCGGCTTGGGTCTCTGTCTGTGCGGAGTCTGCGCGCTCTCCCGGTGTCTGCGTGGGTTTCCTCCGGCTGCTCCAGTTTCCTCCCACAGTCCAAAGGTGTGCAGGTTAGATGGATCGGCCACATTAAATTTCCCCTCAGTGTCCAAAAGGTTAGGTGGGGTTATTGGGTTACGGGGATAGGGTGGAGGTGTGGGCTTAAGTAGGGTGCTCTTTCCAAGGGCTGGTGCAGACTTAATGGGCTGATTGGCCTCCTTCTGCGCTGTAAATTCTATGTTTCTATGATTCTATGAAATCCACGCAGGTACGGGGAGAATGTGCAAACTCTGCACAGACAGTGACCCAAGCCGGGAATCGAACCCGGGACCCTGGCGAGCAGTGGGCAAGAACAGGAAATTTTGGAGAGCGGCCAAAAGCCCACTCGCTGGAGCGACCGGAATATCCCGGCTATTAGAGCAGATGAGCTTATGGCCGGAACGTCAGGAGGATTCTTAGTGAACGGGAGATTTGGCTGAACAGCTACATCCTCACGGGCAGCAGTAGCGAGGTGCGCTCGCAATGCAGAATTCCGGCCCACAAGCCTAAGGGCCGGATTTTAAGGAGCGTCTTAAAGTAAAGAGAGGTGGAGAGGTTTAGGGGAATTCCGGAGGGTAGGGCCCAGGTTGCTGAACGCACGGTTGGCAATGGTGAAATGGTGGGAAGCGGAGGCCAGCAGTGAGATCTCAGAGTACTGTAGGGTTGGATGCAGAGATAGGGAAGGGCGAAACCACAGAGCGATTTGAGAACAAGATGAGAATTTAAAACCTAGATGCTGATGGACTGGAAGCAACTAGAGGTCAACGAGCACAGGGGCGATGGGTGGATGGGGCTTGATGTGAATCAGGATTCAGGCAGCAGAGTTTGGATGGTCAGGTTTATGGAAGGTACAAAACAGGAGATTACAGATGCTGGTTTAGCACACTGGGCTAAATTGCTGGCTTTTAAAGCAGACCAAGGCAGGCCAGCAGCACGGTTCGATTCCTGTAACAGCCTCCCCGAACAGGCACCGGAATGTGGCGACTAGGGGCTTTTCACAGTAACTTCATTTGAAGCCTACTTGTGACAAGCGATTTTCATTTCATTTCATTTTCATTTCATTTCACTTCAGAGTCTCTTAATGGAAATGATCTGATAATTACTGTGTGTGGTGTCGTGAAAGCAAAAGAGGCGGTATTAACAAATCTTGTGAATGACAATGCACTTCCACAATGAAGATTCAATAGATCGGAAAATGAATTGTCAGGTTATAATATTACTCAAGAGTTCCAAAGATTCAATTGGTTAAATGGTTTTGAGTGGCTCATGATGAATGGAAAACCAAAAGATTGTAAAGATTGAGAAGCCACACAAATAACAAATAACGGGTTGTCTTTGTGTTATTAGTGATGCAGCTAGCTCATGACCCTCTTATTGACTGGCCTCATTAACACTACACCCCGTATGCTTCATCCGATGCCAATGCTTATGTAGCTACATTGTATATCTTGTGTTGCCCTATTATGTATTTTCTTGAATTTTGTTTAATTCCCTTTTCTTTCCATGTACTCAATGATCTGTTGAGCTGCTCGCAGAAAAATACCTTTCACTGTACCTCGGTACACGTGACAATAAACAAATCCAATCCAATCCAATCCAATGGTCCTTCCACAGTTACTGTGGATCTCCTGACACATAACAAGCATTATTTCTGTCTCGATCAAAATTATGGAGTTCCTATCTGCTGAAGTGATCATTCGTGAATTTTAAAATTGTGTTATCATTTGCCACTGCCACCATTAGTTCTTGATTGCGTCTGCCACGTTTTCTCCGTTCTGTACACCATTCTGTTTCGGCAAAGTCATGCCTGATGTAGTCATGCTTTTTGCCAGTGACTTCTCGCCCCAGTCAGGCAGGAGACTTGCCTGGTGAGTCACCTGATTTTCCTTGTAGAAAGTCTAAAAATTCATGCCACACCCAATCGCCTCTGTGCATATGAGCTGGCATCACGGTATTGGTTAGAATGTTGACCACGGCCCGGGTTGTAATCCACAACTATGGCAACATGAAGCAAGTGCTAACAAGAATAAAATTCTTCCTCTTCAAATTGTTCTTGCAGAAAATCTTTGGAATTCAGATCACATTGTTAATGGGTTACCTTTTCACGGTGTTCCAAGTTGTCATAGCGCCAAGTCCCTTCGGCGCCGGTTGTCATAGCGCCAAGCCCCTTCGGCGCCGGTTGGCACGGCGCCAACCCCACCGGCGCCGGCCTAGCCCCTGAAGGTGCGGAGGATTCCGGGTGCCCCAAATACCGGAGTGGTTCACGCCACTCCTCGGCGCCAGGACCACCCGCCCCGCCGGGTAGGGGTGAATCCCGCTCGAAGGCTCTACACTGCGTGCCTACTAGCCCCCCCCCCCACCCAGACAGAGGATCGGTGGCCGATTTGCATCGATTTTTCGGCCCACGCTGGATTCTCCGTCGGCAGGATTCTCCGTTTCGCCGGCAGCGCACTCCCGCCCGCGGATTTCCCGACGGCGTAGGGGTGCCCACAATGGGAAACCCCTTTGGCCGGCTGCCTGGATGGAGGATCCCACTGCCGGCGGGTCGCACCGCACCAAAAATGGGTGCGGCGGGACGGAGAATCCCGCCCTATGTTTCTATTCTGGGAATATTAGCTGTTTTCTGTCCGTTGTTCAATAAGGAAGATTCGTGAGGCTCTCGAATGCCATGAAAACAAGTTACATTGCATTCTTTCTTGCTAGAGTCAGCCTATCAGCAGCAGCTATATTCAGGACAATGTTGCTGTGTTTATCACCCTGTGTTTCAATAGAACGGTGTGAATCCTGTAAAATGGTACACAAAGCGAACCTTTGAATCTTTAAAACATCAGTACACATTTCAAAAGAGTCCACCTTAGCTGAAACTGTGCTTTAAATTTGAGAACCATTGCCAATTTATTTTGTATGGTGGGTTTATTACTGCATGGATTGCAGCTTCCACAAGGCATAGGGTGTCATTGACTGAAGACACACCACTTTACGGTAACACAGATCAACTGGAACCAATAAGGACTGTGGGTAAAAATCAGCAGCGAATCCATTCTGGTTTACGCTAATTAACTGGCATTTGCCCAAAGGACTTTTAATTTTGGCCCAAATTATCTTTTCTTTTTAAAAAAAAAGTTGTTTTATTTAACAAAACTAGGTGGGTGTTATCATTAGACAAAAAGAGAATATACATTAAATAAACAGTCCGTGTCCCCCCCCCCCCCCCCCCCCCCCCCCCCAGATTGCTGTTGCTGCTGACATTTTAATGCTCGCCTAGAAAGTCACGGAAAGGTTGCCACCGCCGGGAGAACCCCAGCAAGGACCCTCTCAAGGCAAACTTTATTCGCTCCATGCCGAGGAACCCAACCATGTCACTAACCCAGGCTTCCACACTCGGGGGTTTCGAGTCTCTCCACATTAACAAGATCCGTCTCCGGGGCTACCAGGCAGGCAAAGGCCAAAACCTCGGCCTCTTTCGCTTCCTGCACTCCCGGATTCTCTGACACCCCAAAGATCGCTATTTCTGGACTTGGCTTCACCTGCGTGTCCAAAATCCTAGACGTAGCCCTCGCAAAGCCCTGCCAGAATTCTTTAAGTGCCGGGCATGCCCAGAACATATGGACATGGTTCGCTGGACTCCCTGAATACCTCGCACACCTGTCCTCCACTCCAAAGAACTTGCTCATTCTCGCCGTCATGTGTGCCCGATGTACCATCTTAAACTGAATTAAGCTGAGCCTGGCACATGATGAGGAAGAATTCACCCTGCCCAGGGTATCAGCCCACAGGCCCTCATCCAGCTCCTCGCCCATCTCCTCCTCCCACTTGCCCTTCAGTTCCTCCACTGGGGCTTCCTCCGCCTCCTGCAGTTCTTGGTAGATGTCCGACACCTTCCCCTCTCCTACCCAGATGCCAGACACCACCCTGTCCTGAATCCTACGAGGGGGTAGCAACGGAAATGTTCCCACCTGTTTTTTGAGAAAGTCACGAACTTGGAGGTATCTGAATGCGTTGATGCACAATCAAGGGACACGAAACGTAGGTGTAGTCCGAATCCAAGGCTTTAATCAGCAAGAAGTGTGTCCATCAGCAGGAGTACAGAAATGACCTGGCTGCTGGGGAACACGGGTTCTTATACCCTGCCTTTTAGGCGGAGCTACCTTCCTCTCGACCAATGAGAATACAGAGAACACAACACTTGGGCCAATGGGCTGCGAGCCTTCTGCACCAATGGCAGCTCACACTCCCAGGTACCGTAATACTGCTAGTCATACTACCACAGGCGTTTACAGGGGTCAAGCTGAATTTCTCCTCCAGCGCCTTCAAGCTAGGGAAAGTCCCGTCTATGAACAGGTCCCCCATCCTTTTAATGCCTGCCCTGCGCCAGCTTTGAAACCTCCCGTCTATCATGCCCGGAACAAATCTATGATTATTCCGTATCGGGGTCCAAACTGAGGCCCCCTCCTCCTTCCTGTGCCTTCTCCACTGACCCCAGACCCTCAGTGCTGCCGTCACCACCGGGCTTGTGGTGTATCGTGCCGGCGAGAACGACAGCGATGCCGTTACTAGTGGCCCTAGGCTGGTGCCTTTGCATGACGCCGTCTCCAGCCGCCCCCACGCCGACCCCTCCTCCATTACCCATTTCCTAATCATAGCTACATTAGCCGCCCAGTAGTAGCAGAACTACAGAAGTTCGGAAGCGCCAACGCCCCCCTTCCCCCCCCTTTCCCCCCCCTCCTTTTCCCCCCTCCCCCCCCCCCCCCCACCCCTGACTGCGCTCCAAAAACAGTCTTTTAACTCGCGAGTCTTGTTGGCCCACACAAATGCCGTGATAATCCTGTTCACCCGCTTGAATAAGGATTTGGGGATGAAGATGGGAAGGCATTGGAAAACGAACAGGGATCTGGGGAAGACCGTCATTTTCACGGTCTGCACCCCTCCCGCCAGGGAAAGCGGGAGCATGTCCCACCTTTTAAAGCCTCCCTCCATCTGCTCTACAAGCCGAGATAGATTGAGTTTGTATAGGGCATCCCAGTTCCTGGCCACCTGTATACCTAGGTAACGAAAGCTCCTCTCCACCATCTTGAGCGGGAGCTCTCCCACTCCCTCCTCCTGGCCCCTGGCATGGATTTCAAACAGCTCACTTTTCCCAACGTTCAACTTGTACGCCGAGAAGCTCCGAAAGTCTCATACGATCCGCATGACCTCCCCCATCCCCTCTAGCGGGTCCGAAATATACAATAGCAGGTCGTCTGCGTAAAGCAAAACCCGGTGGTCCTACCCCCTCGGACCAGCCCCCTCCAGTTCCTTGAAGTTCTCAGCACTATGGCCAACGGCTCGATTGCCAGGGCAAATAGTAGCGGGGATAGGGAGCACTCCTGCTTCATCCCTCGGTGCAGCCTAAAATACTCCGACCTCAGCCGGTTCGAGGATACACTCGCTATGGGGGCCTGATACAGTAGCTTGACCCACCCTCTGAATCCCTCACCAAATCCAAACCTACCTAACGCTTCCCACAGGTACTCTCATTCCACCCGGTCAAAGGCTTTCTCTGTATCCATTGTAGCCACTACTTCTGCGTCCCCTCCTTCTGAGGGCATCATGATAATGTTTAGGAGCCTCCTCACATTTGTGTTCGATTGCCTGCCCTTGACGAAACCCGTCTGGTCCTCCTCAATCACTCCCGGGACACAGTCCTCTATTCTAGTAGCCAAAATTTTAGCCAGCAGTTTGGCATCCACGTTCAGGAGCGACATCGGCCTGAAGGACCCACATTGAAGCCGATCTTTCTCCCTCTTCAGGATGAGCAAGATAGAAGCCTGCGACATCGTTGGGGGAGGGTTCCTCTCTCCTTAGCCTCATTAAAGGTTCTTAGCAGGAGTGGACTCAGCAGCTCCGAGAATTTCTTGTAGAATTCTACAGGGAAGCCGTCCGGTCCCGGGGCCTTGCCTGACTGCATACTTTCTAGGCCCTTAACTCTCTCCTTCAACTCAGTCTGGGCCCCCAGCCCCTCCACCAGGTCCTCGTCCACCCTTGGGAACCTCAATTCGTCCATAAATTGCTTCACCCCTTCCTCTCCCACCGGGGGCTCTGACCCGTACAGTTTACAATAAAACTCCTTGAAGACTTTGTTGACCTTCTCTGGTCCCAAGACTGTGTTACCTGCCTTATCCCTAACTCCCCCAATCTCCCTGGCCGCCTCTCTCCTGCGAAGTTGGTGCGCCAGAGTCCTACATGCTTTCTCCCCATACTCGTAGACTGCCCCTTTCACCTTCCTCAGCTGTGCCTCTGCCTTCCCAGTGGTCAGCAGATCAAGCGCTGCCTGCAGTCTCCGGCGCTCCTTTAGCAGCCCCTCCTCGGGGGCCTCTGCGTACTTCCTGTCTACTCTGAGTATCTCTCCCACCAGCCTCTCCCTCTCCGCCCTCTCCCTCTTCTCTCTATGGGACCTAATAGAAATTAACTCCTGTCTGACAACTGCGTTCATAGCCTCCCAGACCGTAGTTACTGTTACCTCCCCTGTATCGTTTGTTGTCACATAGTTTTGGATGCTCCTCCTTATCCGCCCACACGCCTCTTCGTCCGCTCGCAGTCCCATATCCAGTCTCCAGAGAGGGCGTTGCCCTCCCTCTGCCCCTAGTTGCAAGTCCACCCAGTGCGGGGCATGGTCTGAGACCGCATTGGCCGAATACTCGACCCCCTCCACCCTTGGGATTAACGTCCTGCTCAACACAAAAAAGTCAATCCGAGAGTACACTTTGTGAACGCGGGAGAAAAAAGAGAACTCCTTCGCCCTTGGCCGCGCAAATCTCCATGGGTCCATGCCCCCCCATCTGAACCATGAACTCCTTCAGGGCCTTGGCCGCTGCCGGTCTCTTTCCCGACCTGGACGTAGACCGGTCCAGTGCCGGATCCAGGACTGTGTTGAAGTCCCCCCCTCCCATGATCAAATTACTTGACTCCAAGTCCGGGATTTTACCCAGCATGCACCTCATGAATTCCACATCATCCCAGTTCGGGGCATAGACGTTCACTAACACCACCCGGGCCCCCTGTAGCTTGCCACTCACCATAATGTACCTGCCCCCCCTTGTCTGCCACGATGCTCCCTGCCCCAAACGCCACCCATTTACTAACCGGAATTACCACCCCACTGGTCTTTGAGTCCAGCCCCGAATGGAACACCTAGCCCACCCATCCCCTCCTCGACCTCGTTTGGTCAGCGAATTTTAAATGCGTCTCCCTTTAAGTGCGAGAAACACGCGGGCCCTCTTGACCGGCCCATTCAGACCCCCTCACATTCCACATGATCAGCCTGCACGGGGGGTTGCCCCCCCCCCCCGCTGCCGACTAACCATCTCCCTTTTTGTTGGCCCGCCACGTGCCTGCGCCCCCCGCTCGCTCCAGCCCTCCCACCGGAGGCCCCCCAACCCGACTCTCCATCTGTACCCAAAAGTTGGCTCCTCTTCAGTCAGGGGCTGTTTAGCACAGGGCTAAATCGCTGGCTTTTAAAGCAGACCAAGCAGGCCAGCAGCACGGTTCGATTCCCGTACCAGCCTCCCCGAACAGGTGCCGGAATGTGGCGACTAGGGGCTTTTCACAGTAACTTCATTGAAGCCTACTCGTGACAATAAGCGATTTTCATTTTCATTTCAAAGCAGCGCCCCCTCCCCCCCAACTCCCAACTCCCCCCCCCCCCCCCCCCCACGTGCCAAGCACCTGCTTAGCACTGTTTTCCCCCATTACGCTTCTATAAGTCAGCTCACCCAGCCGCCCCTGCCTCTATCCCCAATCTTACTGTTGTTTCCTCCTTCGGGCCCCCAACCTCCCCTCCCCCATAGGGTAAGAGAGTGAGAGCCATCCAAATTCTTCCCGTGAAACAAGAAACACATCCCGGGCGTTATCCTGCCCCCTGAAAAAAAAAAGGAAAAGCGAACAACTTAAATTCTACTACCAATCTTACCTTAGGCCAACACCTGGTTACACATCCCCACCAGAGTGTTTCACGCTGCTTGGTCCGTGCCGGCCGCCATTTTGTCTTCACGGACCCGTTCCGCTCGCTTCTCTGCAATTGCTCTCTTGACGGCCCCCTCCTGGTCCCCTCCACGCAGCAGTGAGGGGAACCTCTCCAGCGTCTCCTGCCACGCCGGGAATTACCGGCGAAGTGCCGCTATGGCTCCGGTAAAGGACCCAAATGGCCGATCTCGGTGGGAGCTGCCGTGTGCACGGCCTATTCGGACATGGCCGCCACCGGAAGTGCAAAGTTATCTTTACTAAAAGCTTCCCTAGCACCGAGGTTAAGCTTGTAGCTGCTGGGTTTATCTTTGCACCCTTTTTTTGGAACAAAATGTGCAATTCTCCAGTTTTCTGGCACCAGCCTAGAGTCGAGGAAATATTGCAAAGTTATTGCCAGTGACTTCATCATTTCCACCCATCGTCCCTCTTCTGCCAGCCTGTTCGCTGTGTGGCCTCTCTTCATCCTCATGCTCAATGCCAAGAGGAAGAAGCCCTTGCGGGTCACCCATATCTGGAAGCAATTGACTTGTGCACAAGCTGCGGGACCACCCACCATCGACCACTTAAACTTTTAACAAGTATGTGAAAGAACCAAAAAGCTAACAACCAAAAGAAATAATCCAGCAACTAATCTGTAAGTCGTTAATGATTCCTTTAAATAGCACTACTGGGGTATGCCCATTGTACCATTGACCGGGTATTCAGCTGTGGGAGGGTAAGAGGGGGCACAGGCTGAAGTGTGGAACTCCACGTGGCGGCGCTGATGCCAAAGCTGCATTGCATGCCGATTGACATTCCGATCTGCCTGCTTCTGCATGCTCGCAACACCATTGGCTGTTCACGAGCTAGCCGCTTGACAAAGATGGCGACTGGGGCACTTCCATTTTGTCTGCCACAGACGCCATTTTCAATGCTTAAGGGACCCTGTGGTGCCCCCCCCCCCCCTCCCCCACACACACAATTCAAAAGCTTGATCGCTTCTTGGCCTCTTGGCTAAGAGTCTGACTTTGGACCAGGTGTGAGATCAGGGGCAAGGCCTGTACTGTCAGCTTGGATCTAGTGTGTGGGGACCATGAATTGGATTCAGTTTGAATTTGTTTTTGGAGGGACCAAGGGGTTTGTCCTATCCACTCTCCGCCTTGGCTTTGTAAATCCTGAGACAGGAATCATTTTTTAAAAACTAGCGCAACAGAGCCCAGTGTCCTCCAAATGCTCCGATCCATTTGGTTTCTTGATATTTTCCTCATTCTTCCCTTCACGGACCTTCACATGAACATTCCTTCCCTACCTGCCCAATGTTATTTGTTTCCATCATGCATCCTCCCTGAGCTTAATATTTTACATTGTATTTCCTCATGTAACTCATTCTTCTTATTTTATAAATTTAGAGTACCCAATTATTTTATTTTTTTTTTTTTTTCCAATTAAGGGGCAATTTGGCCTGGCCAATCCACCTAACCTGCACGTCTTTGGGTTGTGGGGGTGAAACCCACGCAGACACGGGGAGAATGTGCAAACTCCACACGGACAGTGACCCAGGGCCGGGATTCGAACCTGGGTCCTCAGCACCACAATCCCAGTGCTATCCGCTGCGCCACATGCCGCCCTACATAACCCATTATTAACCCTACCACATACATTCTAAAAAGGTTCTGCCTTCCTGTGTTATCATTTTAATTTCTCCCCCAGTTGCTCCGAATAGAGATTCTCCGCAAACGTATAGTTTAAATATCTACTTGACACCAGGAAAAATTGATGGTTTTGATCACAGTCACAGTCACTCCTGTTCAAACTATCTGTGCTAATAAGGGGCAAGTGGGTAAATGGCATTAACCATTTTCTATTACTATTGTTATGGGCCAGGGTTTAGAGAACCCTAAAGTGTATCATGGAGTTCACCTGACCCACAACGTTTAATAGATTGTGGTATGGGGAGCACATGGCCCACTCTACAGGTATGGTACAGCAGAAATGAAAAAGTATGTTTTAAAAGCAAAACAATGTTTATTCTATGAACTCAAGTTACCTTTTCAAAACATAGAACGATACAGCGCAGTACAGGCCCTTCGGCCCTCGATGTTGCACCGACATGGAAAAAATCTAAAGGCCATCTAACCTACACTATGCCCTTATCATCCATATGCTTATCCAATAAATTTTTAAATGCCCTCAATGTTGGCATGTTCACTACTGTTGCAGGTAGGGCATTCCACGGCCTCACCACTCTTTGCGTAAAAAACCCACCTCTGACCTCTGTCCTATATCTATTACCCCTCAATTTAAGGCTATGTCCCCTCGTACTAGCCACCTCCATCCGCGGGAGAAGGCTCTCGCTGTCCACCCTATCTAACCCTCTGATCATTTTGTATGCCTCTATTAAGTCACCTCTTAACCTTCTTCTCTCTAACGAAAACAACCTCAAGTCCATCAGCCTTTCCTCATAAGATTTTTCCTCCATACCAGGCAACATCCTGGTAAATCTCCTCTGCACCCGTTCCAAAGCTTCCACGTCCTTCCTATAATGAGGCGACCAGAACTGTACGCAATACTCCAAATGCGGCCGTACTAGAGTTTTGTACAACTGCAACATGATCTCATGGCTCCGGAACTCAATCCCTCTACCAATAAACGCCAACACACCATAGGCCTTCTTCACAACCCTATCAACCTGGGTGGCAACTTTCAGGGATCTATGTACATGGACACCGAGATCCCTCTGCTCATCCACACTACCAAGAATTTTACCATTAGCCAAATATTCCGCATTTCTGTTATTCTTTCCAAAGTGAATCACCTCACACTTCTCCACATTAAACTCCATTTGCCACCTCTCAGCCCAGCTCTGCAGCTTATCTATGTCCCTCTGTAACCTGCAACATCCTTCCGCACTGTCTACAACTCCACCGACTTTAGTGTCGTCTGCAAATTTACTCACCCATCCTTCTGCGCCCTCCTCTAGGTCATTTATAAAAATGACAAACAGCAACGGCCCCAGAACAGATCCTTGTGGTACGCCACTCGTAACTAAACTCCATTCTGAACATTTCCCATCAACTACCACTCTCTGTCTTCTTTCAACTAGCCAATTTCTGATCCACATCTCTAAATCACCCTCAATCCCCAGCCTCCGTATTTTCTGCAATAGACGACCGTGGGGAACCTTATCAAACGCTTTACTGAAATCCATATACACCACATCAACTGCTCTACCCTCGTCTACCTGTTCAGTCACCTTCTCAAAGAACTCGATAAGGTTTGTGAGGCACGACCTACCCTTCACAAAACCATGCTGACTGTCCCTAATCATATTATTCCTATCTAGATGATTATAAATCGTATCTTTTATAATCCTCTCCAAGACTTTACCCACCACAGACGTTAGGCTCACCGGCCTATAGTTACCGGGGTTATCTCTACTCCCCTTCTTGAACAAAGGGACCACATTTGCTATCCTCCAGTCCTCTGGCACTATTCCTGTAGCCAATGATGACCTAAAAATCAAAGCCAAAGGCTCAGCAATCTCTTCCCTGGCTTCCCAGAGAATCCTAGGATAAATCCCATCCGGCCCCGGGGACTTATCTATTTTCACCTTGTCCAGAATTGCCAACACTTCTTCCCTACGCACCTCAATGCCATCTATTCTAATAGCCTGGGTCTCAGCATTCTCCTCCACAATATTATCTTTTTCTTGAGTGAATACTGACGAAAAGTATTCATTTAGTATCTCGCTTATCTCCTCAGCCTCCACACACAACTTCCCACCACTGTCCTTGACTGGCCCTACTCTTACCCTAGTCATTCTTTTATTCCTGACATACCTATAGAAAGCTTTTGGGTTTTCCTTGATCCTACCTGCCAAAGACTTCTCATGTCCCCTCCTTGCTCGTCTCAGCTCTCTCTTTAGATCCTTCCTCGCTTCCTTGTAAATATCAAGCGCCCCAACTGAAACTTCACGCCTCATCTTCACATAGGCCTCCTTCTTCCTCTTAACAAGAGATTCCACTTCTTTGGTAAACCACGGTTCCCTCGCTCGACCCCTTCCTCCCTGCCTGACTGGTACGTACTTATCAAGAACATGCAATAGCTGTTCCTTGAACAAGCTCCACATATCCAGTGTGCCCAACCCTTGCAGCCTACTTCTCCAACCAACACATCCTAAGTCATGTCTAATGGCATCATAATTGCCCTTCCCCCAGCTATAACTCTTGCCCTGCGGGGTATACTTATCCCTTTCCATCACTAACGTAAAGGTCACCGAATTGTGGTCACTGTTTCCAAAGTGCTCACCTACCTCCAGATCTAACACCTGGCCTGGTTCATTACCCAAAACCAAATCCAATGTGGCCTCGCCTCTTGTTGGCCTGTCAACATATTGTGTCAGGAAACCCTCCTGCACACATTGTACAAAGAATGACCCATCTAATGTACTCGAACTATATCTTTTCCAGTCAATATTTGGAAAGTTAAAGTCTCCCATAACAACTACCCTGTTACTTTCGCTCTTTTCCAGAATCATCTTCGCCTAATGAACATACAATGAACATTTTAGCAACCATTAATTCAAATACAACCCCCAAAGAATACACTACGTAATCCTTTAAGCTTTCCTTTTAACATCCATAAGACTTAAAACACCTTCTACCAGAAGCACATCAGGTTAAAGTCACTACTGTTATTAATTTTAATTCATCAGGATTCATTTACATTTTAGATTACAGAGAGAGACTCTAAGCCACCTTCTGGCTGTGACTGCAGCTATCCAGCTCTGAAAATGAAACTAAAACACACGCTGCAGCAAACAGCCTGAAATGAAAGTAAAAAGCGGACAGACGGCCCAGCTTCACCCACTCTCTGACATCACTGCAGTGGTAAACATCCATTTCTTAAAGGTACTCTCAGTACAGATATTTATATACATACCCATTTATAAATATCCATTTCTTAAAGGCACTCTCACATGACACTATAGGTGTTAATTACCAAGGTGCTGCCTATAACACATTATGTGCACAGACTAATTTGGACAGTTCACCAACACGTATCCTGTATTTATCAATTTGTGAGTTCTTCTAACTTCTACTAAGCAGCTTCAAACATCTGCTCACACCTTATTAAAATGTCATTACCTTAGTGATGAGATTCTGGATGTACTGCTAACAATTAGGAGAGGCAGTTGCTCAGTGAAATTTTCAGTTTTAAAAAAATGCGGTAGAAATCTGAAAACTGTGTGTGGTATATGAGAGGATGATGGGTTATCAGAAGGAGAACTAACGGAGAGGATGGTATCTTTGTCAATGGTTCCACCCTCATCACTGGCCGCAGCCTTGCTGTCTCAATAAGGGTCATCACTCTTTATTCCATGGAGGATTGGGGGGGGGGGGCAGGGTTAGGACATGCAGGTGTGCTTGTTCCCCTCTGCTGCCACTGGTTGTGAACCACCTTGTCCTGCAAGAGAGAGTGGGTGGCACGGTAGAACAGTGGTTAGCACTGTTGCTTCACAGCACCAGGGACCCGGGTTCTATTCTCGGCTTGGGTCATTGTCTGTGTGGAGTCTGCATGCTCTCCCCGTGTCTGTGTGGGTTTCCTCCGGGTGCTCCGGTTTCCTCCCACAAGTCCCGAAAGACGTGCTTGTTAGGTGAATTGGACATTCTGAATTCTCCCTCCGCATAACCGAACAGGCGATGAAATGTGGCGACCAGGGGATTTTCACAGTAACTTTATTGCAGTGTTAATGTAAACCTACATGTGACACTAATAAAGATTATTACTG
Source organism: Scyliorhinus canicula (assembly GCF_902713615.1). NCBI lineage: Eukaryota > Metazoa > Chordata > Chondrichthyes > Carcharhiniformes > Scyliorhinidae > Scyliorhinus > Scyliorhinus canicula. The sequence goes on from NC_052161.1 coordinate 16,984,406, forward strand.
GGGAAATGTGTCAGTGAGGGTCATGCAATCTGTTCGTGTGATATGGCTGCCATAGTTGAATAGTTGGCAGTGTGTTAAAGCTGTGAAGTGTGCCTGTGAGGCTTGCAGCCGTGTTAAATGTGTGAGGGTGAGGTGAAGCATATGAATGTTAGGCATGAGTCCGGATTGATAAAGAATCTTTTTAGGTCAGCGATGTGGGGTGTAGAGATTTGAGCAATTTCGGAGGTTATGGGTGTAGTTTGTAGGATATGGAACCTTGACCTCTCGTGTCAGTTATTGACCTTCCTGTAGCACTGTCCAGGACCTCTGGGTTGACATTAACCCTGCTGGTTATCTGCTCCTGCTGCTTGTTGAGTGAGTGTCTGGAGGACGCCATGGCCCCCCAGGCCATTGTAGAACATCTCTCCTCCTTTCCACCTCCTGCACCCAAGTCCCCAAAATAATGCAGCATCCAAAATTCTCCGAGCCCAGTCCCTCCCACCTTGTGCCATTTTGAACTTTTTCCCAGGTCAGGTTCACTTCCCCTGCCCCAGCCACATTCCACTTCCCCATTCAGAGGTGCAAGTTAGAGTTATACAATGCAGGCTAATTTTAACTGTGGGTGTAAATGACTATTTTAAGCCCCCCCCCCCCTCCACCAACCACACACCACAACCTTCTCCTTCACCCCCTAACCCCCAGCTCGTCTGCTGCACAAGGCCAGTGAAGAGTGAGGTTAGCTCTGGCTGCATGCAGTAAGCTTAGGCATGTGACATTGTGGCGCTAACAATTGCACACAAAGACTCCAGACATGTACAATCGAGGCTTTATTGCTGTGTGATGCTATTCCTCCGGTGGCAGCTGCAGAATAGGATCTCAGTGACTCACACGCATATTTATACACAAGCTCCCTGTGGGCGGAGCTAGCCGGCAGGGGCTTACCGGAGGAACCTGTATTACAGGTACAGCCATACATCCCCCTACTGTGAGTACGCATACCTACAGTGGTTATATCACCACAGACGTTAGCACAACGATGGTGGGCCGTCTGCATGACATTGAACAAGCGTAGGTTAATCACGACTTGTGATCCGTGCACCCAATTGTGGAGGCTAATGCAACCCCCAACGTTGGTGGAGGCGTGCGACACCATCGCCATGCCTCCTGCACCTGAGTAGCAATACTGAGAGTCACCTGGGAGCAGATTAACTACATATTCTCTTGATCACAGATTCAATAATGTCCCACAGGAAAAATCTAAGCGGTTATGAGAAAATAAAATTAAAATTAGGCGGCCACCGTTCAGGCCACCAACACTGGGAAGCTGAAGACCACCTCACAATTGTCGGAATTGTTCCTTATACGTGTGACTAGATAAAGGCGCCGTTTATTGAAATGCTCACATTTGAACTCACGAAGAACAAAATAGATTTTGCGGAATGGACTAATTGGAACTCTGGAGACCTAAATAGTCCGAAATTCTAAAAATTATAATTTTTATCCTCTTTATGATCTGAAAAAAATGCCATGAAATAATTAACCTGAAGTTCCTACAAAATAGCCTTGCTCCCACTCTCTAACCTCCAAAATTTAAAATTCATTTTAGCTTTTTGGATTCTCATGTGTGCTTACTGACCCTGTTGATTGGTAGCAGTGTGGATGTAATTCTAGGGGAGAAGGCATTGAGCAACAATGTGGAAACCAAACAATAAAACATTAGCACAACAGATAGTCTAATTTCAATTTAAAAATCTTTCAGGTTGGGCGCTGGATGCGTGTCCCTGAAATTGGGTCTCGTTGTGCCAATTTAATGCTCATAAGAGAAGTGCAGCAATGTACAATTTCTACCCCCTTGTGAATATTATCTATATATATGCTTGAGGCAGAATTATTAGTCATTTCCCAATTTATTTCAGCTTTTACGAATCATTGCGTCAAACATTCGATTCATCCTATGCAGCAATCCCTCCATCAGATAGCTGAGACTTAGAAGGACTGTATTTCTGCTTTAATGCCTGGCCCCAAGCCTTTGTGCGTACACCGGTGCGTATCACACTTACTGCTGCAAATTCAGCCTATCTGAAGACTGTTTTCTCTGCGCATGCTCTCGAGAATACTTACGGGTTGTGTAGAAGCAGCTCTAATTTATTCTGCCGCAGGTCACCATTCTGGACGCTTCCCCTTGTTTTTGTTCCCTCCCATTCCCATTACTTGGATTTCAGAACAATGCCTGTTGACAGAATTGGCACAGTTTAGTTGCTGGCTGAGCTGCTCCAATTGAATGTCAGTAGGGACCTGGAGCATGTTGTCAACAAATGTGAGTCTGAGAATTCCCGTTAATTCTTTTCATTCCCTTGTATTCCTCTTCACCTCTCCTGGGATAATGATATTATTTTATTGGGAGGAGCCTCCTTGGCTAATTCGTGCAGACTAATTAGGGACCAATATCTTTTGTTGTAAAGTAGCCAATTTTAAATCCCAGCTGCTCAAAAAGAAAATAAAGCCACAAGATTCCATGGTTTTAAACAAACAGAAGCATTTTTACTATAACAGAGTCAGCAAAGTCTGATAACGATGGATGAAACCCCTAAGTTGCGTACAGACATCCCAAACTTTTAAATAAGACCTGTGGTTTTAAAAATGGGCGTACAAGTTAAAGATGGTTGAAGGTGTAAATTCAGTCAAAGACTGAATTGCTGGTGGGTGATACTAGGAGAGAGACAATGTAAGTCACACCAGGTGTTTAGACAAGGACACAACAAAAGCACAAAATCTATCCAGAAACTAACTGCCATCACCTATGGAGATAATGGGAGCTGATTATCATCTCAGCAGAAATTATATCCTGCGCTCAATGTCCTAGAACGGTTTTGGACATTTGCCTTCCAGGATTGTATAAAGACTGGGATAAAAGCCAGCTGCAAAACGTGGTCGGTGTTGACTGGTGCTGGGTGTGACATCGTGCGACTCAAGACGAAAGACAGCAACAGGCCCCTGCAAAGATTTTGGAGGCAGCTCTCACTCTCTCTTTGATCGCTGAAAGAAGTCAAGTCAGCAGAGTCACAGCTGAAAAGGAACCAGGGTGGCTTCGAAGCTAAATCACAGAACACAGGTATCTCAAAAACCAACTATTCATCTGCTGAAGCCAGTGCTGCTAGAATTACTAATCACAGTGGCCACAACCTTCCACCATCCACTCCTCAAGGACTGATTTGTATTTATTTAACTTACTATTGGACTCAATTCTAATTTCTTTTTTAAAATTTAGAGTATCCAATTCTCTTTTTTTCCTAATTAAGGGGCACTTTAGCGTGGCCAATCCACCTACCCTGCATATCGTTGGATTGTGGGAAAGGAAGAATATTAATCTTGTCACCGACCAAGGCAGTTGAATAAAGAGAGGAAGCCATTTCATCCCACCTCACAATTGAGGGCTATCCCATCGGAAGATATTAAATTGAGGGCTCTCATCCGGGATAACAAATTTGAGGAAGCTCACCTGGGGACTGGTTGTAGCAAAAGCAAACAGTCAACACTTGCCATTTTATATTCTACCAAACAGAATTAACATGAGGTAAACATAAATCACAGCAAAACTGTGGTCAAAAGCACCACCAAGTGCATATTAAATGACAGTCACAACCAAGACAGCGCCCATAACTTTCTCAGCAACCCACCCATATGTCTGTGATCACTGTCAACCACAAAATCCTTTAAAACTCTGTCTTCCTCATGAAGAATTTCAGCTCTTCCCCTTCAAAGACTCAGGGCGTGATTCAACGGAAAAAATGAGAAGTCCAGTTTTGGGTGTGCTTGACGGGGAGTTTCACGATGGCTGGGTTGGCGAGATTGCAGTGCGTATTCAGCGGCCAAAAATGAGCCCCCACGGGATTCCCGACGTTACTGGCTGTTACGCCGTCTGATTCGCCAAACCCGCGCCTCAGCTGCTCGCCGCTAACACGTGGGAGCTACTTTTAAACGCCCCCTCACCACCCACTCCCAGTCAACAAGCACGGCAGTGCGCAGACCTGCTTCTCGCTTTGGGGATGCTGACCTGGACAGGCTTCTCGATGCTGTGGATGAGAGGTAGGCCACCCTGTTTCCCCGAGAGGGGGAGGTCAGAGGGCCAGCAGCAGGGCCACCAATACTGCCAGGGAGGCAGTGGCAGCGGCTAACAGTGCTGGCAGCATGACCATGGGCACCGCCATCCAATGTAGGAAGAAGACCAATGACCTCCGAGTTGCAAGGGTAAGTAACCACCTCTCTCCCAGCATCAATGCCGCCTACCACCCCTCACATTCCCAACACTCCTCCCAGCCCAAATCACTGGCTGGTACCTCACACCCTCTCCACCTCCATCGGCTGACACTGGAATCGGGAAACGCGATTGGGCGGATAATCGGTTTCGATGCCGAAATCGTGGCCAGCCAATCGTTCACGCCAACTCGTAATTCTCCATTACCTCAACAGCGTCAATGCGTTCCACTCCATACATACAGTAAATGGCGTTTGCATATCATTAGCGGGTCTGACCCGGTATTCTCTGGGGCCTTCGTGATTCTCTACCTCCACTGTCGGGGGAAGTTCCCAACACCGAGGTTCACTTATGCTTTGAAACAACAGGCTTGGCTGATGAGGGAGGGAGAGGAAGGAGGACATGCAGAGGTGCGACTGTGGGATGCTGGTCCTGATGCTGGCAGGGCTGGCTGGGGGTGAAGCACCTTCCAAGGCCTGGGGAGAGGGTGATGGGGGATGGGAGTGTGGTCTCGGTGGCTCCCCCCACAGGACTGGAGCGGTGTCCATGCATAGACTGCCATTGCCGCAGCCTGCAAGTTAGCCACTGATCACCCACCCTGGCCTTGGTTCTACAGAGTGACACCAGTCTTATGGGTGCCCCCAGCCCGCACTCCAGCCCCCTCTCCAACACCCGCCACCCCTGCACCTACCCTACACCATACCACGTCCCACCAATGGGGAATCATGCAGTCCGTCCAAGGGCAACAGCCACAGTAGCCCCTACAAAGGGGATGCCGGACAGGGGCTATGGAGCATACCGCTGGCAGGGGCAGCACCAGCCGACGGTATCCCTGGCAGCAGGGACGGCCGCCTGTGCCAGAGGCCCAGATGGTGCCGGGAATCCACGGGGCCATGGGTGAGGGGATGAGGGGTGGGACATGCGGAGGCAGGGTCCGCAATGCCAATCAGGGCCACCGTGTAGTCTGTTGGACCTGATTGGGTGCGGGGCTATGCACCACGCTAACATGTTGGCCTTTCACATTTTTGGAGCAGTATGGTGGCGCAGTGGTTAGCACTGCTGCCTCACGGCACCAAGGTCCCAGGTTCGATCCCAGCTCTGGGTCACTGTCCATGTGGAGTTAGCACATTCTCCCTGTGTTTGGGTGCCCACAACCTAAAGGTGTGCATGGTAGGTGGATTGGCCACGCTAAATTGCCCCTTCATTGGAAAAAATATATAAATTTTGAAAAAATGTTGGCCTTTACCCCCCTGTAGACAATGGGTATTAGAATTCAACCACCAATGGTGGCCTTCCTCTTAGTAGCCGTAGTCCTGGGGGATGCCCTGCGGCTGTACGAGCTGGAACGGCTCGAGGAGGAGGCAGCTGCAGCAACAGGGCCTGCCCCAGAAGAACAGGAGGCAGTCGCTGAGGATGGAGAGCTGACCGCCCAACAGTCTGAGGGAGGAGGCGCAAAGGAGGCGGCGCATGAGGCCTTGTGTGTACCGGCATCACCTGTCATTCGAGGACCTGCCGGGCCGCACCTGGTGAGTTCAGTTGCCTTTGTTTCAGTCATCTGCAGAACCCAAATACAAGTTTGGCGATTTCACATGAGAATTCTGTTCATTTCGCAATCTCTGGTTGCCGACTGTTCTTTGGACAGCTCTTTAAAATTTTACCAAACTGCTTTGAAAGCCCGGATCTGATCTTCCATATCGCACATCTCATCTGTTTTGTTCTTTAGAGTGCATCGGAATTCAAGAATTGCACTGCTCCTTTCACAACAAGATTCCCGACTTGGGGCGCGATTCTCCGCAACCATGATGGGTGGGAGAATAGCGGGTGGTCCACTCCCGCACCTCCTGCTATTCTCTCACCCCCCCCCCCCCCCCCCCCAAAATGGTGTGTCCGGTTTTGCGACACGCCGCTCGGAGAAACGCGGGTCGCCGTTTTTCACGGCGGCCCGCGATTCTCCGGCCCAGATGGGCCGAGCGGCCTGCCATTCCCGACCTGTTCATGATGGCGGCAACCACACCTGGTTGCTGCCGTCGTGAACATGGCGCGCCAGGTAAGTGTGGGGCCTGTGGGGGGCAGATCGGGGATTGAGCACCACGACCGTGATCGGGAGGAGACGGGCCCGCGATCGGTGTCCACCGATCGTCGGGCCAGCGTCTAAAGGGGACGCACTCTTTCCCCTCCCCCGCCCCGCAAGATCAAGCCGCCACGTCTTGCGGGGCGGCTGAGGGGAAAGACGGCAACCGCGCATGCGCAGGTTTGAGCTGCCCAACCTGCGCATGCGCGACTGACGCCATTAAGTGCCACCGCGGCATCATTCGTGGCACGCCGGGCCTTGAAGCCAGAGACAAGGCCCGGCGGCCGAGTTTCCCGGTACGGCCCGCCTATCCCCCCCGGGGAGGGGAGAATAGGGGGCCGGGAGAGGCTTCCGACGCCGTCGTGAACCTCTCCGGGTTTCACGACGGCGTCGGGCCTTGCGGAGAATTCAGCCCTTGGTTTTTAATTCTGCAGTCGACCAACTGTTCTGATTCTTCAGTAATCACTTTTCCTGCTCAAGGCATTTTTCAGGATATTGAATGGAGATGTCTGTTACTTGAAGTTCATCATATTTAACTGAAGATCCATCTTTGTTAAATTTGCTTCTTCAAGTTTAACACTTACTGTTAATCAAATCCTCATTCAAGTGTTCTACTTACCGTGACTGACAAAGAAATGTTCTCACCAATTCTCATTTTTCATTAGGGGGTGTAAGTTGGTTCTCAACACTGATCAGTTTTTATTTAGTGGATCCTAGTTCCTCATGCAACCTTTGCTATTCTGGTGACGGAGGGCGGGAGGCAGCCGCACACTGGAGGGCTCCCGCTCAGGAATAGGAATTTTGGAGTTTTTACGCCCGGTCCCGGGGGCAACGGAGGCTGAAAAGGCTGTAAGAAGGCACAGGGAGGAGAAATGTCCAAGTTTGGAAGAAAGACGGCCGTGAAAAAGGGGTTAACGGAAGTCCGCCGGGGAGTGAAAAAGTCAGTGCAGGAACTGTAAGGAAAGCAGAGGCTGGGGCACCAGGGGAGGCCGCATCGCTCACAGCAGAAGAAATGACCAAGGTGATGGCCATGGAACTTGAAAACAGTTCACACAACGCATGGAAGCGATGAAGAAGGAGGTGGGGGCGGTATTGAAAGTGCTGGTGGAGGAGGCGATTGCCCCGGCGAGGGCGGCGGTATCAGGCGCAGCGGGAGAGGTGCGGGAGCAAGGTGATACACTGAAGGAAGTGGAAGAGGCATTATCGCAGCATGGTGATCAACACCCCTCGATGGGGAAGGAGCTGCGCAAGGTGATAGAGACCAACAAGGGTCTGCGAGCCAAAATGGAAGACCTGGAAAACAGATCCAGGTGACAGAATCTGAGGATTATGGGTCTGTCCGAAAGGGTGGAGGCCGACGGAGTATTTTGCCACGATGTTGGCGAAGCTATTGGGGGAGGGGGACGATCCCTCTCGATACGAACTGGCTCGGGCTCATCGGTCGTGGAGGCCTATACCAAAGGCGAGTGAGCTGCCAAGAGTAGTAATTGTGTGTTCCCGTAGGTACAGCGTGAAGGAGAAGGTCTTGTGCTGGTCAAAGCCGAAGCGGGTGGTGCAGTGGGCTGGAGCTGGTATACGCATATACCAGGACTTTCCGGTGGAGCTGGCGAGGAGGCGGGGTGCCTTCAGCCGGGTGAAGAAGGCACTGTACATCAGCAAGGTGCGGTGCGGCATAGTATATACAGCTAAGTTGAGGGTGACCTACAAATCCAAGGATTTTTATTTTAGGACGGCGGAAGCAACGGAGGAGTTTGCGAAGGCAGAAGGACTGTGGTAGAAGTGAGAAATGGTCGTGTAGCGATGTAGCCTCATGTAACTATTTTTTCACTGCGTGTTGGTGTATGCACTAAATGAGTCAACACTATATATTTAGACAAGGGAAGAGATGGGGCTTTCATTTGCAATGATGGTTCTTTGGGGCGTGGTGTGTATGCGGGGGTTGTGTGCTAAAGGGGATTTCTTGGTTTTCCTGGGACTGGGCAAGGGGGAAGGAGACCTGGGCGGGGGCCTCCACACTGGCCGGTTTAAGCCAGTGGGGGGAGGGGCTGCGGGCATCGGAGCCTGGTATAACAAGTTTCGGTGGGTCTAGCCGGGGTGAAAAGTTGAGGGAAGGAACCGAGGTTGGGGGGAGGAGTTTACAAGAGGAAGTGGAGGGGAGGAGTCTGGGGGGAAGTCTACAATTCATGGGTGTCATTCACGGTACTCTTTCGGGGATTGGATGGCATAGAATATTAGAGGGGGTGATGGGGGTGGGGGGTGGACTGTATATATCAATGGTGAACATAGGCGATTCCTGATACCTTTTTCTTCTTTTTTTTCCACCTTGGGAGGGTTTGTTTTATTTGATGCGTCTATTGTCAGATGGGTCGTTGTTTGGGGGTTGGTGGGAGGATGGGATCGTTGTTGTTGATCAGGGGATTGACATTGTATTCGTTACCGTTTACTGTTTGTTGGTGGGGTTTAAATTCTGAAGAAAATGTGAAAATGGAGAATAAAAATATTTATTTAAAAAAAATACCTGTTTGTTGGATTTGTAAGGAATTACTTCTCTCTTAGATACAAAATCGCTATAACCTCTCAGAATTACATAATCAAGCGGCAGCACGGTGGCGCAGTGGTTAGCTCTGCTGCCTCACGTTGCCGAGGTCCCAGGTTCAAATCCCGGCCCTGGGTCACTATCTGTGTGGGGTTTGCACATTCTCCCCATGTCTGCGTGGGTTTCGCCCCCACAACCCAAAAGATGTGCAGGGTAGGTGGATAGGCCACTCTAAATTGCCCCTCAATTGGAAAAAATTAATTGGGTACTCTAAATTTATTTTTAAAAAGAATAATACAGTTCAGAAGAGGCCCTTCGGCCCATCGAGTTGACACTGATGCATGAAAAACACCTGACCTGCCTACCCAATCTCATTTGCCAGCACATGGCCAATAGGCTTGAATGTTATGACGTGCCAAGTGCTCATCCAGGTACTTTTTTAAAGATGAGAGGCAACCCACCTCCACCACCCTCAGGCAGTACATTCCAGACCGTCAACCCCCCACTGGGTGAAACAGTTTTTCCTCAAATCCCCCCTAAATCTCAGGTCCGTCATCTTTACCTTGTGTCCCCTCGTGACTGACACTTCAACTGAGGGGAACAGATGCTCCCTATCCACCCTGTCCGTGCCCCTCATAACCTTCTACACCTCGATCAGGTCATTCCACAACCCAAGCCTATCCAACCTCTCTTAACTTAAATCTTCCATCCCAGGCAACATCCTGGTGAATCGCCTCTGCACACCCCCCCCCCCCCCCCCCCCCCCCCCCAGTGCAATCACATCCTTCCTATAATGTGGCGACCAGAACTGCACACAGTACTCCAGCTGTGGCCTCACGAAAGGTCTATACAACTCCTACATGACCTCCCTGCTTTTTCAATCTATGCCTAGATTGAGAAAGGCAAGTATTCTGTATGTCTTCACCCACCCTATTAACCTGCCATTCTGCCTTCAGAGTTCAATGGCAAACACGTCAAGGTCCCTTTGTTCCTTGGTACTTCCCAGAGCCAGGCCATTCATTGAATTCTTACTTGTCAAATTACTCTTTCCAAAGTGTGTCACCTCCAGTAACCTGACCTGTTTAAAACAAACAAAATACTTTTTACTATACAAGAGTCAACAAGAAAACAGTCAATATTATCTATCTTACACTCAAACATAAAAAGTTAACATGAGCAAACGTGAATTAAGAGGTTATCAGGCAAACTGTGGTCACAAAACACCACCAACTGCATCTTCAATAGCAGACACCACCAAGACAGATTACATTAATTTCCCAGCAACCCATCCAGATATCAGTGATCACTGTGAACCGCAAAAGTTACATAAAGCACTGTCTTCCTCACGAGGGATTGCAGCTCCTCTCCTTCAAGGATATAGTCTTGGATTTCTCTCACTAGCAATCCCAACTGGACTCTAGCTCAGAGTGTTCCAAGGCTGCTCACCTCACACCTGCTCAATCACTTCATCTTATACTGCATCCCACTGGATTGACCAGGTTGCACTCCAGCAGTGAACCACTTGCACGATTTCAGCCGTCCAGTGCACACCACGGGCTTGTCTCCGTCCCAACTGCCCACTTCACAGAGCAGAGAAATTTCAGCTTCACTGAGCTGACAACTGCTCCAGGGTTTCTCCGATCTCCAGCTGGATAAAGCTAATGGCCACATCTCAGCTGGCACCTCTTCCATTCTGGACTAACCTTGTCACATGGACCCTTTCCCCGACGCTCACTCAGGTTTCCATGGCAAAACTCCAGTTACCTGGACATTCTGTTCTCACCAAAGCCTCAGACATCATAGAGAACCTGGGACTGAGCCCATATGGGCTTGTCCCCCAACTGTGAACTACGCTTGCCCTGGAGCCCCGGGTGTGGTAAACCACTGTTACACCTGTATTAGGTGATGTAAGGTAGGACCTGTACTACAGGTTCATCGGTAGCCCCTGCCTTCTGGCTCCCCCCAGTAGGAGGAGCGTGTCCTCTATTCAGCAGCCATTTCACCAGCTGCTGTGGGAGGCCACACATCTCACTGCAATAAAGCCACAGTTGTATCTAACCTTAGTCTTTGTATAATTGATCGCGCATCATCGGGCATGCTGGGAGTTGTAGTCTTTCAAACAGGGCCAGGCCTGAAAACGCACAGGCCTGAACTTTTCACATGGCAGGGGCTCGATCCGTGCCATTCGGAGAGCCCACTGACTCCAACAGGCCCTCTGCCACTTCACGCTCAAATCTGCATTTATTGGCAGTAGGTGGGACTTCCATCCGCTTTCTTAACATTAAAAGTCAGCTGGCCAGGAACCGCGTTCTGTTTTAATGTGCATGTACACCCATGGGCACAACTTCTTTATCACTGAGCTGAGTGCGACTGACAGTGAGCAGTATAACTGCATTCTGCAGGTTGCAGTCTCTGAGATGGGTAACTGCAGCATAATTGCAGCATTGTATGTCAAAGTTAAGCTGTCTGATTTTAAAAATAGCTCAACAGTTTGAAGGCTGCTGCCAATTTGTGGTTTTGGTGGGTTCCCTTTGCGAAAGGTTAAACAGACATCTGACCCAATGATGAAAATCTGCCACCAGGAAATGACATCATGGGCAAGCCACAGTGTTGTACACAGCCTCGCCTGGTTAGAAAGAGCAACTTAGTTTTAAATTGAGTGAAACATCCTCTTATGTAAATGTGAAGCTGCAAAGATCGAACAATGCTTTTTACAAATACAATTCTAATGCCAGCTGATAAGATTTACAAGTGATCATGTTCTCTTTTGAAGTCTCAGTTGTATAATGTATTTTGTTCTAAAGAGATTCCCAGTCTGAGATGATTACAAGAAATGAGATTGACCAGATATCTCTGGCCTGACCTGCAGCAAGGGGTGCAAGGATTATGCACAAATTCAAAATACAACAGCACATCCTCTCCAACATTTATCGGTCAAATCAAATGGCAGTAAGTTGAGCAAATCTGCTTCCTCCTGCACACAGATCATTGTCTTAGGCAAATGCTATTGCAAACAGATAAACCCAGTTTGATAAGCTTATTTGGCAAGTTTTGTAACTTCTTAAAACTTTTTTGAAAAAAAATATTTTAATTGTTTTTTTTGCATTTATTTGTACCAACATTGCAAGGACCGAAAAGGAAAAAGGAGAAAAATAAAGAGGTATGAATACATAGGAAATCTATATACAGATGTGAGGTATATTAACATTGGGCTCTCAGTAATCGGTTACCACAATGGTACTGTTTAACTATCTGCATGTTGCCCTATGGTACTAAAACGTGCCAGGATGTGTTTGAGGCCAGCAAGGCACACCCTGTTATAGTTTGCCGTGGTCGCACTCATGTGTTTTCCTTTCCCACAATACCCTTTGGTTCCTCCATTCTTCTTCTCCTGTACCCTGGGTGGTATCTCCTCTCCCCCCCCCCCCCTTTTCCTTTCTCTCCCCCCCCCCCCACCTCTTTTCTTTTTCTTTTGTCTGTTTCGGTCCCCCCCTCCCTGCTCCCCCACCTCCTCCCTTATTGGTTGCTAGTCACGGACTGGTTTGGTAAATTGCTTCCATGTGATGCGGAAGCCTCCCTCCGATCCTCCAATAGTGAATTTTATCTTTTGCAATTTGAAGAATTCTGCCAGTCTGCGGCCTTGGGTGGCGCTGCTGATCTTCAGACGAGCGTGAGTCTCCAGCGGGCAATCAGGGAGGAAAAGGCTGGGCCGTTTGCCCCTTTCCCACAGAAAGATTTCTGGCTGTTCCGATACCCCAAAGACCATCACGAGTGAGCATGGCTCCATCCTCATCCCCACAAGCTTGGATCTGGCCTGGAAAAAGGCGACCCAGTACCCGACAAGTCTGAGACAGGACTAGAAATTGTGGTGTGATTGGCAAGGCCCCCCTCTCACCATTAACATTTATCTGTCCATCTGGTCAAGAAACCGTTTCAGATTGAGTCCCCCTCCGGAGGCTCAGAGGTGTACAGCTCCCGGGAGAAAGCCGCAAAGGCCTCAGTGACCTTGTCTGGTGCTGTGACTAGCTTACAATTTCCTGTCCTTCACCTGTGCTATCTCCTTCGTGGCTGCCTGCTTTCTCAGCTGGTGAGCCAGTAAGCGGCTTTCCATATCTCCATGTTCTGCGCCTGCAGCAATTGGTGCCCAATAGAGAGCAGGTCAAATTCAATTTCCAGCTTTTTCATCGGTAATTCCACGGCCGACCACCAATTGACATCCAATACGGAGTCATTCATCCATTGCCTAGCCACCTTCTCTTTCCTGTCCCTGAGTGCCCTGTATGCTATTATTTCCCCCCTTACAAACCGGACGGTCTGCACTTGGGCAGGACTGGAACCGATGTCCTAGGGGGGTGTTTGCTAGAGCTGTTGGGGAGGGTTTAAACTAATGTGGCAGGGGGATGGGAACCAATGCTGGAAGTTGGAAGGTAGTAAAACAGGGACAGAAACAAAAGGAAGTAAGGGGAAAAGTGCAAGGCAGAGAAGACATAGTCAGAAATCCATAAGGGCGACAGTACAAGGTACAGTGACTGAGGGGAGCACAGTGAATAGGCCCAGTAATAACAAAAGGAATAAAACTGGAGATGTTAAGATTCAAAACAGAGGTAAAAAAACCAACATAAGTGTACTTTACCTGAATGCTCGTAGTATTCGGAATAAAGTAAATGAGTTGGTGGCACAAATCATCGTAAATGACTATGATTTAGTGGCCATTACTGAAACATGGTTAAAGGATGGTCACGACTGGGAGTTAAATATCCGAGGGTATCAAACTATTCGGAAGGACAGAGTGGATGGTAAGGGAGGTGGTGTTGCTCAGTTATTTAAGGATGACATCCGGGCAATAGTAAGGGATGACATCGGTGCTATGGAGGATAAGGTTGAATCCATTTGGGTGGAAATCAGGAATAGTAAGGCGAAAAAGTCACTGATAGGAGTAGTCTATCGGCCACCAAATAGTAACGATATGGTGGGGCAGGCAATAAACAAAGAAATAACTGATGCATGTAGAAATGGTACAGCAGTTATCATGGGGGATTTTAATCTACATGTCGATTGGTTTAACCAGGTCGGTCAAGGCAACCGTGAGGAGGAGTTTATAGAATGTATCCGCGATAGTTTCCTAGAACAGTATGTAATGGAACCTACGAGGGAACAAGCGGTCCTAGATCTTGTCCTGTGTAATGAGACAGGATTGATTCATGATCTCATAGTTAGGGATCCTCTCGGAAGGAGCGATCACAATATGGTGGAATTTAAAATACAGATGGAGGGTGAGAAAGTAAAATCAAGTACTAGTGTTTTGTGTTTAAACAAAGGAGATTACAAGGGGATGAGAGAAGAACTAGCTAAGGTAGACTGGGAGCTAAGACTTTATGGTGGAACAGTTGAGGAACAGTGGAGAACCTTCCAAGCGATTTTTCACAGTGCTCAGCAAAGGTTTATACCAACAAAAAGGAAGGACGGAAGAAAGAGGGAAAATCGACCGTGGATATCTAAGGAAATAAGGGAGAGTATCAAATTGAAGGAAAAAGCATATAAAGTGGCAAAGATTGCTGGGAGATTAGAGGACTGGGAAATCTTTAGGGGGCAACAGAAAGCTACTAAAAAAGCTATAAAGAAGAGTAAGATAGAGTATGAGAGTAAACTTGCTCAGAATATAAAAACAGACAGTAAAAGTTTTTACAAATATATAAGACAAAAAAGAGTGGCTAAGGTAAATATTGGTCCTTTAGAGGATGAGAAGGGAGTTTTAATAATGGGAAATGAGGAAATGGCTGAGGAACTGAACAGGTTTTTTGGGTCAGTCTTCACAGTGGAAGACACAAATAACATGCCAGCGACTGATAGAAATGAGGCTATGACAGGTGAGGACCTTGAGAGGATTGTTATCACTAAGGAGGGAGTGATGGGCAAGCTAATGGGGCTAAAGGTAGACAAGTCTCCTGGCCCTGATGGAATGCATCCCAGAGTGCTAAAAGAGATGGCTAGGGAAATTGCAGATGCACTAGTGATAATTTACCGAAATTCACTAGACTCTGGGGTGGTCCCGGTGGATTGGAAATTAGCAAACGTGACGCCACTGTTTAAAAAAGGAGGTAGGCAGAAAGCAGGAAATTATAGGCCAGTGAGTTTAACTTCGGTAATAGGGAAGATGCTGGAATCTATCATCAAGGAAGAAATTGCGAGGCATCTGGATAGAAATTGTCCCATTGGGCAGACGCAGCATGGGTTCGTTAAAGGCAGGTCATGCCTAACTAATTTAGTGGAATTTTTTGAGGACATTACCAGTGCAGTAGATAATGGGGAGCCGATGGATGTGGTATATCTGGATTTCCAGAAAGCCTTTGACAAGGTGCCACACAAAAGGTTGCTGCATAAGATAAAGATGCATGGCATTAAGGGTAATGTAGTAGCATGGATAGAGGATTGGTTAATTAATAGAAAGCAAAGAGTTGGGATAAATGGGTGTTTCTCTGGTTGGCAATCAGTAGCTAGTGGTGTCCCTCAGGGATCCGTGTTGGGCCCACAATTGTTCACAATTTACATTGATGATTTGGAGTTGGGGACCAAGGGCAATGTGTCCAAGTTTGCAGATGACACTAAGATGAGTGGTAAAGCGAAAAGTGCAGAGGATACTGGAAGTCTGCAGAGGGATTTGGATAGGTTAAGTGAATGGGCTCGGGTCTGGCAGATGGAATACAATGTTGACAAATGTGAGGTTATCCATTTTGGTAGGAATAACAGCAAACGGGATTATTATTTAAACGATAAAATATTAAAGCATGCCGCTGTTCAGAGAGACTTGGGTGTGCTAGTGCATGAGTCACAGAAGGTTGGTTTACAAGTGCAACAGGTGATTAAGAAGGCAAATGGAATTTTGTCCTTCATTGCTAGAGGGATGGAGTTTAAGACTAGGGAGGTTATGTTGCAATTGTATAAGGTGTTAGTGCGGCCACACCTGGAGTATTGTGTTCAGTTTTGGTCTCCTTACTTGAGAAAGGACGTACTGGCACTGGAGGGTGTGCAGAGGAGATTCACTAGGTTAATCCCAGAGCTGAAGGGGTTGGATTATGAGGAGAGGTTGAGTAGACTGGGACTGTACTCGTTGGAATTTAGAAGGATGAGGGGGGATCTTATAGAAACATTTAAAATTATGAAGGGAATAGATAGGATAGATGCGGGCAGGTTGTTTCCACTGGCGGGTGACAGCAGAACTAGGGGGCATAGCCTCAAAATAAGGGGAAGTAGATTTAGGACTGAGTTTAGGAGGAACTTCTTCACCCAAAGGGTTGTGAATCTATGGAATTCCTTGCCCAGTGAAGCAGTTGAGGCTCCTTCATTACATGTTTTAAGGTAAAGATAGATAGTTTTTTGAAGAATAAAGGGATTAAGGGTTATGGTGTTCGGGCCGGAAAGTGGAGCTGAGTCCACAAAAGATCAGCCATGATCTCATTGAATGGCGGAGCAGGCTCGAGGGGCCAGATGGCCTACTCCTGCTCCTAGTTCTTATGTTCTTATGTTCTTATCACCGCCTTCAGTGCTTCCCAGAATGTGGTTGCAGGTTACATAGCCATCAATGGCTTGTGACATTCTTTTGCCGAATGCCTTGTTGGAGAGGGGGGCTGCGTCCAGAATCCGAGGGGGAAAGGGGCGGGGGGAGGGGGTGCTGGGCCCGGCCCATCTCCAACCTTACAACCTCGGAGTGTGGTGTAGTCGGAGATTACTAATGCGGAGTATTCCACCCCTACCACCCCTGGAAGCTCCGATTTGCATGCTACAGAGAAGTTGATATGGGAATATACTTTCTGGATTTGGGAGAAGAAGAACTCCCTCTCCCTCAGAAAGTTGAACCTCCATCAGTCCACCCCACCCTCATCTGCTCCATAAAGGTGCTCAGTTATTTTGCCATCGCCGACTGGTTCCCTGATTGGGGCTGGGTTTGCCCATCGTTGGTCCTGTACACAGCTGAAGTCTCCCCTCCATGATAAGTTGGTGGGAGTCGAGGTCAGAGATCTCTGCCATGGCTTTTTGATTAAGTCCACATTGTCCCAATTAGGGGGGTACGTACTTACAAGCATCACTGCTGCCCCTTTTAGGACATCACGAACCATAATGTTCCGTCCACCCGGGTCTGTCACCATGTTTGTCGCTGTGAGGGCAGCACGGTGGCGCAGTGGTTAGCACTGCTGCCTCATGGCGCTGAGGTCCCAGGTTCGATCCCGGCTCTGGGTCACTGTCCGTGTGGAGTTTGCACATTCTCCCCGTGTTTGCGTGGGTTTCACCCCCACAACCCAAAGATGTGCAGGGTAGGTGGATTGGCCACACTAAATTGCCCCTTAATTGGAAAAAATGAATTGACTACTCTGAATTTATACAACAAAAAAAAATTGTTTGTTGCTGTGAAGGGCGTCCTTTTGCGAAACAGTATGGGGACCACTCTCACTCTCGTACCAAAGCACGCTTGGTACATCTGTCCTATCCAGCTCTTCCTTACTCCCCGTCAGTCCTTCTCCCTCAGGTGTGTTTCCTGCAGGAAGGCAATCAGGCTTTTCAGGTGGGCAAAGACGCCGGATCTTTTCACTGGGTCATTGAGTCCCCTGACGTTCCATGTGGCTATTCTGATGGGGGGATTTCTGTCCCTCCGCCACCTCCCCTCCTGCGGGATCAGCCATACTTACCACGGGGACATGCCCCTACATGCCAGGGTTTCCCTTTGTTTGTGGGCCACCCAAGATGTCCACCGTTGTCTTCTTTGTTCCAACCGTCCCCATGTGCCCCTTACTGTGACCAGCTCCCCTTCTCCCCCTCCCCACCTAATCCCCAACATTACCCCCCTCCCCCCCGAGCCCATCTGCCCTTGCCGTCCCTTTTTCCCCTTTTCCTGTAGCCTTATTGCCTTCACCTCTACCTACCCCCCTTCATCCCCTACCCCCCTCCGCCAGGTTTGTTGTTTTACCCCCTTCTCTCAGGCACTCCCTCCCTTTCAGTAAATGCGTCTCAGCCCCCCCCCCCACTTTCTACTCCCGCCCACTCTCCAGCATGGGAGCAGCTGTTTTTGCCCTCAGACCATTTTGTTCTCCCCCCCGCCTCCCTTCTCATTTCAGTGCTCCACTGCCTTCTGCCCACCCCCCCCCCCCTCCGCCGCCCCCCCCCCCCCCCCCCCCCCCCCCCACCACCCCGGATCATGTGGGTGTTCAGAATAGAAAGTTCATTATAGCCGTCTTCCCAGCACGTTTTTCTGGATGAACTTATCCACTTCCTCTGGCGTGTTAATATAATGCCCTTTGATGTTGTCGGTTAAAGTCTCGCCAGGTACGACATGCCAAACTGCACAGTTTCTAAATAAAACTGCTTTGGCCCAATTAAACTCTGCCCACGTTTCCCAAGGTCGGCTCCAATGCCCAGGTAGATGTGGATTGTATGTCTCTCCCATCTACATGACCGTGTGCTCCTCACCCAGTACAGTACCTCCTCTTTGTTCTGAAACTTGTGTAGTTTCACTATTATCGCCCGCCGTTGTTCTCCTGATTTGGGCCTTTGCCGGAGCGGCCTGGGGTCTGGTCCATCTCTGGGGATTTGACGAAGCCTTCCCCTCTGACCAGCTTCCCGAGCATCCCCGTGACACACTCTGTCGGGTATCAGCCCTCTGGGCCCTCAGGTAACCCGACATTCCTCAGGTTCTGGCGGTGGGGCCTGTTGTCCTGGTCGTCAACCTTCCCCTTGAACACTCTTTGTTACCAACCTTGCCACCTCGGTCTCGAGCGAGGCGATCCGCTTGCTCTGGGCGGAGCCCGCTTTATCCCGGTCCCACACCTTCGCTTCCTGGATCTCCAGTCTCCTCTCCATTCTCTCCAATGCCTTTTCAATGGGGGTCAGAACAGTTTCCATGGCCACCATGAGGCCCTTTATATATTTTTAAAAAATGTTTTTATTGATTTTCATCTTTTTATGGTACATAGTCTGGTGATCACTGAAAGGTAAATGCTTTCATATTTACGGAGTTCTCTCGGAGAGACGAGCAGAGACACACAAAACAGAATGAGAAAATATACATAGTGAAACAAGGAAACTTATGACTATTTACATACCCCCCCCTCATTTCCTGTCCTTTTTGCTATTTTCCATTTCCTCATCAGTTCGTCAAGTGTCACCAGTCTGTGCCCTACGTAGACGTCCCCGACCGTCGGTGTGCCCCCGTCCCACCTCCAGCTTTTGAAGGTGGTATCTAGCATGGCTGGGGGAATCTGTGATTGCTGCAGATGGGGGCCATGGGGAACATTTTAGTTATCTCAAAGTGTTGTCTCAGCTGGGTTCACGTTCTCAGCGTGGCCGCTACCACTGGGCTCGTTGTGTACCTTGTTGAGGAGGGTGGGAGTGCTGCTGTAGCCAGGACCCGGAGGGTTGTTCCTTTACAGAAGGCCTCCTCCATTTGTACCCAATCTGTGCCGGGTTCTTGTCCCCAATCCCGCACTCTTTCTGCCGTTGCTGCGTAGTGGTAGTATTGTAGGTTTGGTAAAGCCAAGCCCCCTTTGATTTTCCCTCTTTGCAGTGTTGGTTTGGGAAATCTGGGGTTCTCAACCCCACACACACACACACACACACACACATACAAATGCCATGATTTAGACTGTCTACATTTTGGAAAAAGGTCTTGGGGATGGATCTAAACAGGAAGAGGAACCTTGGCAGTACATTCATCTTGATCGTCTGCACTCTTCCCGCCAGGGAGAGTGGGAGTGAGCCCCACCATTGAAGGTCCTTTCTTACCTCCTCCACCAGGCTGGTCAGGTTCCACTTGTGGATCTGTGTCCAGTCTCTGGCTATTTGGATCTCCAGGTAACGGAATCTGTTCTGGGCCGTTTTAAACGGGAGCCCCTCCAGCTCTGCACCTCCCCCGTTTGGTTGGAATGTCTCTCTTTTGCCCAGGTTAAGTTTGTAGCCTGAAAAGGTTCCAAACTCTTTCAGGATTTGCAGGATTGCCTTCAGTCCTTCGATTGCTAGCGCGAACAAGAGTGGGGCTAAGGGGCAGCCCTGTCTTGTTCCTCTCTGTAGCTGGAACTTTCAGAGCTGGTGGTGTTAGTTCGGGCACTCGCTTTGGGAGCGTTGTACAGGAGCCTCACCCAGACGGTGAATCCCGCTCCGAGCCCAAACCGTTCCAGTACCTCGAGGAGGTAGCTCCATTCGACTCTGTCAAAGGCCTTTTCTGCGTCCAGGGAGACGATCACCTCTGGGTGAGGCTCCTGTACAACGCTCCCAAAGCGAGTGTAGAAGGTCTCAAATGCCTGGTTGACATCCTTTGGTTCTGTTACCAGTCTGCCTCTGCTATCCTTTCCCTGCGCTATTTCCCCCCGTGGCTGCCTGCTTTCTCAGCTGGTGAGCCAATAGGCAGCCCACCTTGTCTCCATGTTCGTAGAAGGTCCCCCGTGTCTGGCGGAGTTGGTACACGGCTTTCCTAGTGGATAGCAGGTTAAAGTCCATTTGCAGCTTTTTCCTCTCCGCCAGCAGCTCGACGATCGGGGCCTCGGAGTATTTTCTGTCCACTTCCAGACTGTAGTCCACCAGTTGCTGTCTGGCCACCCTCTCTTCCCTATCTCTGCTTGCCTTGTAGGCTATAATCTCTCCTCTCATCACGGCCTTCAATGCCTCCCATAACGTGGAAGGTGAGACCTCCCCATTTTGGTTGTTACTAACGTAGTCGCCTATGGCCCACGATGTTTTTTAGCAGACGGCCTTGTCGGCCAGGAGGTCCATGTCCAGCCTCCACGTGGGGCACTGGGCACGGCCTGTCTCCAACCTCCAAGAAGTACTTGCAAAGGTAGCAGAAATCTGGAAACCCCCACTCCCCCATCACACAATGCGGCTGGAATGCAATTGAGCTGAGTGGTCGGAGATAACGATCGCGGAGAATTCCGCTCCCGCGATTCCTGGAAGCACCGATTTCCCCACTGCAAAACAGAAATGCTGGTCTAACCAGCGACACCCACATCCCGTAAATGAATTTTTAAAAAATGGCCCCACCCTCACCACCACAACTTTGGATGTTGCCTCAAAAAAGGCTGAACAGAAATTGACAAGGCCCAGAACATGTGGGTGTGGTTGGCCGGGCCTCCCTGACACTGTTCACATTTGTCCCCCACCTCCGGGAAGAACCTGTTCACTTGGGTTCTGATTAGGTGCGCTCTGTGTCCCACCTTTAGCTGCATGAGGCTCAGCCCTGCACATGTGGAGGTGGAGGTCACAGGCCCTCCTTTATAGAGTCCCTGTGTTTCTGGAGCTCTATTAAAAGAAGCTCCATCAACTGCTCCATCGATGGGTGGCCATCGTTTGCGTTGGCAACCCTGCTTGGTCCGCCATGCTCTACTCCGCTACGTTCCGCCATGCCCCCTCGCACTGAGGTTGGGGGTCGTTCTCACACGACTTATCCTATTTGTTCGGCTCCCTCGCTGGGTTGACGGCATTTCTTTGATTGGTTGTTAGTTTCGGGTGAGGGTCGGGGGAGGGATTTGTTACTTTTTGTATCAAGTTTGACGGGTTAAAAGGGCCTAAGGTGAAGTTCCCAAGAGAGAGCCTCCTTTCGTGCGACCATTCAGCTCACTTGACTTCCAGCCGCATTTTGCGATGGGGGGCGGGCGGGGGGGTTCCAGATTTCCAGATTTCCGCTACCTTTGCAAGAAGTACTTCTTGTCATCGCGCTGAATGGCTTATCTTAATTTAAGACTCCCTTGTTTTCGACTCCCCATCCCAGGAAATCATTTCTCCCTATCTATCCTGCCAATTCTTTAATCATCTTAAGCAAGTCAATGATTAATCTTCTGTATTCGAAGAAATAAAACCCCACTCTATGCAACATCTTCTTATAATTGAACCCTATTAGCCCTGGGATCATTCCGGAGAATTTGTGCTGCTCCTTGCTCCAAGGCCAGTGAATCCTTCCTGAGGCAGAGCACCGAGAATGGAACATAATACCCAAGATGCAGTTGAATCGAGAGTTTTACACAACTGCAGCAAATCTCCACTTCCTTTGTAGTTCCCCCCTCGGAGATGAAGGCTAGCCTGCCGTTAGTCTGCTTAGTTATCATGATTTGGAAGCATTGATTGTTATAGTCTCCCATTAATTTTCATAGCCTGGGAAACAAATCTCACAATGTGGCCCGCTTAGCTGTCAATCAAGTTTACCATTCCAACTGAAATGTTTCCCCTTTGATGTGAGAGCAAGTGGTACCTCAAAGCCTCCTGTCTGATGCATGAAAAATGATGATTGACCATTTCATTACCAATGCCATGAAATGTTACCTCATGATTCATAGATTCATAGCATTTTACAGCTAAAGTATAAAGGTAAGGAAGTGTTGTTGCAACTGTACAAGGCATTGGTGAGACCACACCTGGAGTATTGTGCACAGTTTTGGTCCCCTTCTTTGAGGAAAGATGTAGTTGTATTGGAGGCAGTTCAGATGAGGTTCATTAGGTTGATTCCAGAGATGAGGAGTTTGGCGTATTCAAGAGAGATTGAACAGTTTAGGCCTATACTCTCTAGAGTTTAGAAGAATGAGGGGAGATCAAATTGAAGTAAGCAAGATGATAAAAGGTATGGATAAAGTAGATGTGGAGTGGATGCTTCCTCTTATGAGGCATTCTAAAACAAGAGGTCATAGTCTTAGGATAAGAGGTAGCAAATTTAAAACAG
The DNA here is from genome assembly GCF_902713615.1 of Scyliorhinus canicula. Taxonomy (NCBI): domain Eukaryota; kingdom Metazoa; phylum Chordata; class Chondrichthyes; order Carcharhiniformes; family Scyliorhinidae; genus Scyliorhinus; species Scyliorhinus canicula. The sequence goes on from NC_052161.1 coordinate 17,006,937, forward strand.
AGTTGAGGAGAAACTACTTCTCCCAAAGGGTTGTGAATCTATGGAATTCGCTACCCCAGAGTGCGGTGGATGCTGGGCCAGTGAGTAAATTGAAGGAGGAGTTAGACAGATTTATAATTGGCAATGGGTTGAAGGATTATGGAGAACAGGCAGGACGTTGGAGTTAAGGCCAGGATGAGATCAGCCAAGATTGAAAGGCGGAGCAGACTCGATGGGCCAAATAGCCAAATTCTGCTCCTCTTTCTTATGAACTTATGAATCTATAAACGTACGTTTATAGCACAGAAGGAGGTCATTGAGGCCATCATGTCCACACGGTCAACAAAGATCTGACAATACTAATCCCATTTTCCAGCACTTGGCCCACAGTCCTTTAAGCCCCCAGTACCAGGCCAGGTGAGTAACCAACTCCCAGCTTTACATGGATGTGGAATTGTACATTGAAAGTACTTTCCATCACGTCACTGATTTGAGGAAACTGGTGCAGCGATAATTGATTGGATAGAATCTGCCTGTCGTTTTGTGGATAGGGACTTTCCAGGCAATTTTCCATGTTTTAGATTATAGAAAGATCCATGGAAGTTTACGGCACAGAAGGAGGCCATTCAGCCCATAGTGCTCATGCTAATTAACAAAGATCTGACTACAAGTACCTCTGTACTAATGGAAAAAGTGCCTTCCTATTCACCCGATCTATGCCCCTCATAATCTTATACACCTCTATCAGGTCCCCTCCCGACCTCTATCAGGTCCCCTCCCCTCACAGCCGAGACCCCCCCCCAGCCAAGGCAGCATCCAGGGAAATCTCCCCTGTACCCCTTCCTGTGCAATCACATCCTTCCTATAATGTGGTGACCACAACTGCAAACTGTATTCAGTTATGGCCTGACCAGCATTTTATACAGTTTTATTTATTTATTTATTTATTTAAAATTTTTCCAATTAAGGGACAATTTAGAGTGGCCAGTCTACCTATCCTGCGCACCTTTGGGTTTTGGGGGTGAGACCCACACAGACACGGGGAGAATGTGCAAATTCCACACAGACTGTGACCCGGGGCCGGGATCGAACCCGGGTCCTCAGCGCCGTGAAGCAGCAGTGCTAACCACTGCGCCACCATGCCGCCGATTTATACAGTTTTATATTTTTGTTTTTCTGATCAACATTCTAACTGGTTGTGCCAACTGATCAGATTCCATGGCCAAGAGTTTCCTTGCATCTTTTTCTGTAATTCCCCCCTCAGTGCGCCGTAGCCTGTCGGCATGACAGCAGCTTGGCTCTGCTGGCTTAATTACTCATTTAACGTTGCAAAATTCATTATAAATTAATCAACTTTGGTTCTTTCAATACAGCTAAACAAATTACAGCTTGAATAAACCAGCTATCCATTCATCATTAGATTAACATTACAGTAAATATATACTTCAGCATATATTCCGTAGTATCCTCTGGCCCTGTGATTGCAAATCTCCCTCCTTGAAGCAACCCAAGATGATTTCCTCTGTTAAAGGCAGATAAATGCAGATGCCTAATAAAGACATGATCGTAAACAAGTAGTCGATTCCTTCTCTGAAGCATGTGAGAAACTGGACCACAAAATAAGGGGCTGGATTCTCCATTTCTGAGACTAAGTGCCAGTGCGAACGGAGAATCCGCCAGAATTTCACGACAGGAAAACCGGCGCAAACCCTTCACCGATTCCAGTACCAGTGAGGGGCTAGCACCGGCAGCGTGTTGAACCCCTGCGGATTGTGCCAAAAACGGCCGGAGAATGGCCGGGTCCCGGGCTGCGCATGCGCCAGGCTGACAATCTGCACCGGTCGTGCTCGAATCCTAACCCGGCAACCGTGACCCCATAGACCACCCCCTGGCCACCTCTCACCAGTCCCCCCCAGCCCTAGCAGAAGCCCCCCCCCCCGGCCAGTGGCACGGATCCCGGGCGAGTGTGGCGACGCTGGACACTGTCCGCAGCAGCCGGCACAACAGTTCCCGACTGCTGGAATCACGCGTGGTCCACGCTGTCAGGAACTCGGCCCGTCGGGGGCGGAGCATCACGGGTGGGCCGGCCGATGACACGCCAACGGCGTTGAAAGGGCACGCAGCGCACGTCACGATGATGCCGGTTGGGATGGGGCGGAGCATGGCGGCCCGGCGTTAAACCGGCGCCGGCCCCATTTCTGGCGTTGGAATCCATTCTCCGCCCGATTGCCGATTATGATTTCAGGGTCGGGCTACGGAGAATCCCGCCCAAGGTTCTTTTCCTACCAGCTCCCACAGCACAACAACGAGATCGGGAAAATGAGGACCATTTTCTATTTTTCAGAGCCTCCTCTCGATGAAGGTAGACCAATATGATGAAATTCATCATCACTTCCAATGTGCTAGCACTACCCTACAGCTGACTGAGGAAAAAAGTATTTGAGGACTAGTATCTAATTCCTGAGACAAAGGTCATGGTTTACTGAACAGCAGTGATCTCTGCACCGATATGTTTTGGAGACTTGGTCAACCTACAGCAGGTGATGAGGAGCAGTGGTGTAGTGGCATTGTCACTAGACTATTAACCAATTACCCAGGATAATGCTCTGGAGATGTGGGCTCGAATCCCCCCCATGGCAGATGGTGACATTTGAATCCAACAAAAACTCTGACGGCACGCTAGCACAGTGGCTAGCACTGTTGCTTCAAAGCGCCAGGGTCCCAGGTTCAATTCCTGGCTTGGGTCACTGTCTGTGCGGAGCCTGCACGTTCTCCCCGTGTCTGCGTGGGTTTCCTCCGGGTGCTCCAGTTTCCTCCCACAAGTCCCAAAACACGTGCTTATTAGGTGAATTGGACATTCTCCCTCCTCCGTGTACCCGAACAAACGCCGGAATGTGGCGACTAGGGCCTTTTCACAGTAACTTCATTGCCGTGTTAATGTAGGCCTACATGTGACAATAATAAAGATTATTATGATGACGATGCAACCATTGCCAATTGTGGTAAAAACCCATCTGATTCACTAATGTCCTTTCGGGAAGGAAATCTGCCATCCTTACCTGGTCTGGCCCACATGTCACTCCAGACGGATAGCAATGTAGTTGACTCTGAAATAGCCTAGCTCAGTTCAAGGGCAATTAGGGATCAAATATTTATTTTAAAAAGCCAGCTCAAAGCACTGGAGAAAGACCACGAGCGATGCCTTTGCCAAATGCTTTGGCAGGAGAGGTGGGTAAACAACGGTGTCCTCTCACAGTCCAACCTGCCCAGCATCAAGGTGCTAATCAAGTAAAACCAATTCCACCAGGTAGGTTGTTTCACTCGTGCCAACTCCCAAAGCACCTCCTCTTCTCAGAATTCGGTCTTGACAGGAGACTCCCAGGACAACAGAGGAAACACTTCCATGGTGTCACCAAAGCATTCCTCAAGAGGTCAAACATCCAACCTATGGGAGTTCCTCACCCGTGACTGGCCAAAACGGAGAAGGTTCATTCGAGAAGGCACTGAATGTGGAGAGACTTTGTCAGGGACATGCAGATGGAAAGTCAGAGCCGCTTCCAAACTCAACTCCCCAACCTTTCAAACACCATCTGCCCTGCACGAGGCAGTCTACAGATCACCCAGTGGACTTAACAACCATTGCAGAACCCGTCAAACCGGAGTGGGAGCGAGTCATCCTCCATTCAGGGGGAGCGAGTAAGAGAAGAGATATAAATGCAATTTTGTTATGGCTGTGCTAACACTGATGAAGCATTAGAGGAAATGATTGCTAGCGTAAGCAGCTGTCTTGTAGAATTGTCGGATTCCAACAATTAAAACTCCTAAAAGCAAAGTTCATATATGCCCAGCCCTTTAGATGGGGAGAAAACTAGAGACAATTAAATCCTTTTCTCAGAAACATTCCCAGCACCCTGCTCTAAAATGGTTCACGTTTGGTTGCTATCTGTTGACGTATGTTGAGGTTAGACCACAGCGATCAGAATGGGCAGATAAATGTCGGTATGCTATTGTTGGCTCCTCAAATAGTTCATCAATATAAAATGTAAGTAACATGTTTGCAACCAAGAACAAGCATTTTCTAGAAGAAAAAGGCATGCGTTGATGAGGCATCTAATTATGCTGCGCCTCTCAGAAACATCTGACAATCCTTCTGCTGCTACTGAATCACTAAACCGGTGCAGTACGTGCTGTTATCCTGTCGCTGCAAGCAATTTGAGCACAGCGAGGTTTCATAAACATCATAAAACTCCCTGTTCATCGTTGATCTATAACATTCACTTGCTTGGGCAGACTTTTAATAACATATTTATTAGGTGTGTAAGGTTTTGTGGCCCAGACCAGTCCTCATTACTTCACAGTGACTAAGGGCACAACTTGTTATAGTTGAACCATATGCTGGTTAGCTTGTTTCAGTCGGTAACCGTTTTGTCTTCATCGGTTCCATACTCAATACTAGGGGCTGAGTTCATGATCTAGACTGACATTTAAATGCAGCACAGAAAGACAGTGACCCGGCTTGAGTGACCCGGCTTGGGTCACTGTCTGTGTGGAGTCTGCTTGTTCTTCCCGTGTCTGCGTGGGCTTCCTCCGGGTGTTCCGGTTTCCTCCCACAAGTCCCGAAAGCGTGGACATTCTGAATTCTCCCTCAGTGTACCCGAACAGGCACCAGAGTGTGGCGACTAGGGGCTTTTCACAGTAACTTCATTGCAGTGTTAATGTAACCTACTTGTAACACTAAGGGCGAGACCAAGCTCTGCTTCCTATTAGGATTTACATGAGGATTACATGAGATCGTACAACCTTGAAATAGAACCACAGCTGCTTTGAGGCAATGGCAAAATTCCTTCCAACGCTGTGTTTGGAGGTAGTTAAGGAAACGATGGACAGGGCGAGTGAACAAAACCACGGGCTTCAAAATAATGGTGAATGGTAATGGTGAACCTGGAGGGGGTTCTGGGATGGTGGTGGGGAGGGGCTATTTTCATCTTTACTAGTCAAGCAGTAAACTGGCAGAGTGATTGTCCAGCCCACTACAGAAGTGAGAACTGGGGGGGTTCTGCGATGAACCATTCTAACAATGCCCAGGCTCCTCAGGTGAAAATGAAAACATTGGGCGGGATTCTCTCAGCCGGGGCTGGGCCGGAGAATCGCCGCGACCGGCGCGAATTGCGCCTTACCGCCCCGACGCCGGGACGCGATTCTCTGGAGAGCGGGAATAAGCATCATTGGCGCCGGCACGGTCGGCGTGGTGCCGGCCAGGGGTCGCTCTACGGGGCCTCCTTGGCAATTCTCCGCCCGGGGGCCATGTAGCCCTACGCCATGTTGCGTTGGGGCCGGCGCTGAGAAGGGAGACACTGCGCATGCATGGAAATCGCACAGGTCCCACTGCGCATGCGTAGACCCGGGACACCCATCTGACGCCAGGATCGGCAGCTGGAGCGGCGTGGGTCACTGCAGTGCCATGCTGGCCCCCTGTAGGGGTCAGAAGTGCTGCTCTTGAGGCCATGTTGACGCCGTCGGGAAACGCGACGGCGTTTACGATGGCGTCAACACTTAGCCTCAGGATCAGAGAATCCCACCCAATGTTTTTATGGATTTCCAAAAGAGGAATGCAGCAGGTAAGCAATACAATGCGATATCAGAATGCAAATCCCTCCAATAATCAGACAAACGAACAAAAACTATACAAATAAAGTCAAATTAACGGTCGACAGCGATTAACTCTTTCAAGAAAGTGACAAACTGTTGTCATCTACAAAAGAAAATTCTCAGTGGATCCCCTCATGGTATACTTAATCCTCTCCAAATATAGCAAAGATATTAGTTAAGTCTACAACCAAGATGAAGCAGTGGGTGGTTTGGGGGACTTCCAGGTTAATAAAATCTGCCTACGGGCTATTATTGAAAGAAACTGCCTCAATCTTAGTGAAACTGATCAGTGACGATGAAACTCCAAATATGGCTATCAAAGGACAAGACTGTGTTTGGGTCAATATCTAGAACTTTGGAAAGAGTGTCAAAGAAGTATGATCAAAAAGAAGCCAGTTTCGGGACAAGCAGTACATGTGGATGTGGTCTGCAGGGGTGAGTCAGCATCTGTCGCATTTGTTGCTTGTGTTGGAGAACAACTTACTGATTCTGGCCTAGGTAAAGTGAATTCTGTGCAGAACTTTAGACTGAATTAACCAAGCACAGGAGGATGTGGAATTGATCCTAAAAGGCCTCCTACCAGTCGTCCATAAGGGGCACTGTTGCTTCACAACGTCGGGGACCTGGGTTCGATTCCCCGCTGGGTCACTGTCTGTGTGGAATCTGCTCGTTCTTCCCGTGTCTGCGTGGGTTTCCTGCGGGTGTTCCGGTTTCCTCCCACAAGTCCCGAAAACGTGGACATTCTGAATTGTCCCTCAGTGTACCCGAACAGGCACCAGAGTGTGGCGACTGGGGGATTTTCACAGTAACTTCATTGCAATGTTAATGTAAGCCTACTTGTGACACTAAGGTCGAGCCCAAGCTCTGCTTCCCAATAATTTCTTACCTTATGGAGAGAGGAGGGTCCAGAGGAGTACATGAGATCGTACAACCTTGAAATAGAACCACAGCTGGTTTGAGGCCATGACAAAATTTCTTCCAACGCTGTGTTTGGAGGTAGTTAAGGAAACGATGGACAGGGCGAGTGAACAAAACAACGGGCTTCAAAATAATGGTGAAGACTAATAATGGTGAAGGTAAATTAACTTTGGCTGCAAGCTCGCTGAAGCTGGCAAAGTTCCCATCCTCAAACAGGTCAACAAAAGGTCCTCCTTCCTCCATAAGGCAAACGCGGAGTCAAGCATGGGAGTGGCAAGAATAAGTGGTTGTTACAAATAAGGACCTAATAGCGAAGGAATAAAGGTTAAAATGCTGATGAAATTGTTTCCATATTTTTAAAGTAGAAATCAGAAAGGGGTTTGACGTGTATTCAGAAGGGAAAAGGGTATCGGGGCACAAATTAAGGCAGAAAGAGAGGATGAGCAGCAGGAGTCGCTTCCATAAGACACCAGTTTAAACTTGGATCATGACACCAAGTCAAACTCTTATAACTATTGGCCGCCCAATAATAATACAGTAGATTAGGAAGAGCTGCCCCGCCAACCGATCTCCCTCTTTGAAGTATAGTTCTATGGTCTCTAGGAGATCTGCCTGTCCAGATACATAAGAACTAAGAGCAGGAGTAGGCCATTGTTGTGTTCTGCTTCTTCATGTAGCATAAGCTGCTTCCTTGATGTATGCTCTGACAAAGGAAGGTTCAGACTTGGAGATAGCTTTAACACATTTATTGAACAGTTAACAATTCTCCTACTTGAGTTTGACTCTCCTGCTGATCTTGCTATAGTAACTCAATCTAACTAACCAGTCTGATCTAAGCCATGCGGTGGGTGTGATGCTTCCGATCTGCCCCTGTGTCTCTGACTGTCGCCTCTGGAAAGAGAAAGAGCATGTGTGCCCTGTCCTTTTATATGGGTAGCCCCCTTGTGGTAGTGTCACCTCTGGGTGTGTCCTAACTGCCCATTGGTCGTGTCCTATCTTACTGACCTATTGGTTGAATGTCTGTGTCATGATATCTCTGGTGCTCCCTCTAATGTTTACTCAGTCCTAGTTTATCTACATTAACCCCTTGTGCATTTACAGTGATGCATATCACCACAGCCAACTGGCCCCTCGGGCCTGCTCCGCCATTCAATAAGATCATGGCTGATCTTTTTGTGGACTCAGCTCCACTTACCCGCCCGAACACGGTAACCTTTTATTCTTTTACTGTTCACAACTCTAACTACCTTTGCCTTAAAAACATTCAATGAGGTAGCCTCAACTGCTTCACTGGGCAGGAATTCCACAGATTCATGACCCTTTGAGTGAAGAAGTTCCTCCTCAACTCAGTCCTAAATCTGTTCTCCCTTATTTTGAAGCTATGCCCCCTAGTTCTAGTTTCACCCGCCAGTGGAAACAACCTCCCTGCTTCTATCCTGTCTATTCCTTTCATCATTTTATATGTTTTTATAAGATCCCCACTTAGTCTTCTAAATTCCAATGAGTATAGTCCCAGACTATTCAGTCGCTCCTCATAAGCCAATCCTCTCAACTCCGGAATAAACCTTGTGAATCTCCTCTGCACCCCCTCCAGTGCTAGTACGAGACCAAAACTGTACACAGTTAAATCATAGAATCATAGAATTTACAGTGCAGAAGGAGGCCATTCGGCCCATCGAGTCTGCACCGGCTCCTGGAAAGAGCACCCTACCCAAGGTCAACAACTCCACCCTATCCCCATAACCCAGTAACCCCACCCAACACTAAGGGCAATTTTGGACACTAAGGGCAATTTATCATGTCCAATCTACCTAACCCGCACATCTTTGGACTGTGGGAGGAAACCGGAGCACTGGTTGCAACATAAATGGAGCAACATAAATGTTGGATCTTAGCTTGTTAACCATAATAAAAATGAGTTTGGTAGAAAAATAGGGCGACATTGGAAAAGAAACAAGAATTTGAGCAGAATGTTCATTTTTATGGATTGAATTCTGCCAACTGAGGAAAGAGGCAAACTATCACTTTAATCTTGGTGACCAGGCTGGTAAGATTAGTTCTACGAAGAGTCGCAGAGAGTGGGTTATGTTCAAACCTAAATAGTGAAAACCAGCACCAGAGATACAAAACGTCAAAGCTCTTCGGGGAGAATTTGTTTGGCACTAGAGTTGATTTGGTAACACACACTTTTATTAATATTTATCAATTTACAGCCAGAGAACGCTGAAAATATGAATTATGCCATCAACACAGGCGACAGGGTTAGTGATATATAATAAGAGGTCATCAGCAAATAAGGACTCCACCACAGAAGCTCAAAGGATATCCTTCAGCATGATGGATTACGTTAAGGCTATTGACAGAGGTTCTATCGCCAGTAGGGACAGAGGACACCCTTGATGGGTTCCTTTGGCTAAGGGGAAGTACTCTGAGTGTAGTGGAGGTATAAAGAAGGCGGATCTCCGCATCTAGAGAGACAGCAACTTCAGGGGTGGTCGAAGCAGTTGGGGAAAGTATAACGTCAAGAAAACAAAGTACATTTGAGGATAATTGGTGTCCCTTTACAAAGCCAGTTTGGTCAGCAGATATTGTATCAGGGAGCATGGCAGAACCTTAGCTAACAGCTTTACTGCTGCCTTTAAAAGCAAGATAGGTTGCTAATCAGCCACATTCTTCAGGGTCCCTCTCTTTTTTGAGAATAAGCAAAATGGAAGCTTGAGTCAATGTAGAGGGCGGAGCACCATGAGATAGTGAATCATTGAACATATCTGGCAATAAGTGATGATAGTGACGTTTAAGGGGCATCTTGACAAATAAATGAATAGGATGGGAATAGAGGGATACGGACCCCGGAAGTGTAGAAGATTTTAGGTTAGACGGGCAGCATGGTCGGCGCAGGATTGGAGGGCCGAAGTGCCTGTTCCTGTGCTGTACTTTTCTTTGTTCTTTGTTCTAAGGGCGTAACTTAAGTGGAGAACCTTATATAAAAGTCAGTAGGGAAGCCGTCAGGACCTGGGACCTTACCACTTTACATCAACTTAATGCAGTTTGTTATATCATCCAGGTCCACATCTGCAGGTGGGAAGTCTAAAGTAATTAAGAAGTCAGCCATTGCCATGCTATCTGACGGGAGATCAGGGGTGGGATTCTGCCGTAATCGGCGGGGCAGGCAACTCCGGCGGGAAGTGGTGGCGTGAACCACTCTGGCGTCAGGCCGCCCCAAAGGTGTGGAATCCTCCGCAACTTCAGGCACTAGGCTGGCCCCGGAGTGGTTTGCGCCATTGCCGATGCGGAGGGGAAGGGGCTTGGCACCACGCCAACCGGTGCCGAAGGGCCTCCACCGGCTGGCGCGAGTTGGCACATGCGCGGGAGCGCCAGCGTGTGCTGGCGTCATCGAAGCTCATGCGCAAAGGGCTTCATCTCCGCACCGGCAATGGTGGACCGCTACAGCCGCCGGTGCGGAAGAAGAGTGCCTCCACGGCACAGGCCCGCCTGCGGATCGGTGGGCCCCGATTGTGGGCCAGGCCACCGTGGGGGCACCTCCCGGGGCCAGATCCATCCGCGCCCCCCGAGAATCCTGGAGGCTGCCCGCACCGCCAGGTCCCGCCGGTAAGGACCTACTCTAATTTACGGCGGCAAAAAAAAATGTGCGGCCACGTGGCCCATTGCGGGCCGGAGACTCGCCGGGGGTGGGGGGGGTGGCTGCCAGTAGCCGCCGACCGACGCGGCGCGATTCCCAACCCCCGCCAAATCCCCGGTGACGGAGAATTCGGCAGCCGGCGGGGGTGGGATTCACGCCCCCCCCCCCCCCCGACGATTCTCCGACCCGGCGGGGGTTCGCAAAATCCCGCCCCAGATTTATAGAGGTTACGATAAAAGGAAGCAAAGGTCAAATTCGCATCAGAGGGGTCAGTTGTAAGATTATGGGAGGGTCATAGATCTTGGAGATAAACCAAGAAGCAGTCTGGTGCCTGAGCTGGTGGGCGAGTAGGCGGCCAGCTTTGTATCCATATTCCTCCTGGAACATTGTAACATGTACCCAGCTTTATTTGTGGAAAGCAAATCAATTTGAGTCTCGAGCTTTAGCCTGAATGCGTGTAACTCGGGGAGGGGATAATGGAACATTGATGGTCCATTTCTAGAATTGAAATACCAAGTCTTGCTTTTTTAATTTTCCTTGTTTGACAATATGTGCATTGTAGGAAATTATGCTTCCCGATTAACCACCTTGATGGTCTCCCATAATACTGACAAAGTGGTGGAATCAGGTTAGTTTGTTTGAATAAAAACATCTATACCGCTTGGCTGGTGTATTGTCATGTGTTACGTAATGACATCATTGCGGCTTTTGTGGAGTTCACCATTCTACCCTGTTTGAGCAGCATCCTGTGATAAACCATGTTGTATGAACTGGACGTGTGCCACCTCTGTTTCCTTCCCTTTGCATTACAACAAAGAACGTAACACTGGCGGAGAAAGGTTTACGAAACTCCTCGTCAGATTGTAGGGTTCTGTCAAACCTCCACGGAAACCGATTCTTAACTTTGGACGTGAAAGCTGGGCCAAGGGAGTGGGCACGTGGTCTGGTACAACTATGGCAGAGTTTAACTGTTGGGGAAAAGAGCTCTGTCCAAAAGAAAATAGTCAATGTGTGAATGAGCATGGTGGAATGGGAGAAGTAAGAAATGTCCGTTGTGTCCGGGTGGAAGAAACGCCAAGGGTCCACACAATACATTTGAGTCAGAAAGGTGGAAACGCCAGAGAGTGCAGAGGTCTTTGGACTTCAGTAATCCAGCTTTGGATTTATAACACAGCTTAGATCCCTTCTGAAAATAAGATGGTGGGTATCTAGATTCGGGAGGGAAGATAGAAGCAATGCGATAATGATGCGACCATCAATTCACTCAAAGACACAAGGAGAAGTAAACCGAGGTTTTAATCAGCTTAGAACAGTGCCTGCCTGCGACTAGTACAATACTGTGGGCCGCCTACAGGTCAACTGCTTTTCGTACTCCCTTTCAAGGGGAGGAGCCATGGGCGGAGCCCGTTCATGCCCCAACATCTCCCCCTGAGGGTGAAGCCACACAATGGCCCAAAGGTGGGGCCCACAAGGTCAAGAACATAACATAGCTGTAACACAATGGCAGAATATGATACTAATAAACTGGTGAATTACTAGTACTATACATTCACCACAGATACATTTTGTGTCGTCCCAGTTAGGTGTTTGAAAAGGTGTGCCACTAACTATTGTATAATGTCCACCGGGGTCTGAGATTACATTTGGGGGGAGGACTGAACTCTTTTGTTAATCAAAATTGCCATCCCCCTAGCACTGCTGTCAAAGCTGGAGTGAAACACTTGGTTTACCATGGAAACCATGCTTTACATAATCTAGTGTGATCTCTAATGTGAAGGAACGCAGCATCAGTGTTAAGGCTCTTGAGATGTGAAAACACTTTGGAACATTTTACTGGGCCATTTAACCCCCTAACATTCCATATGACTAAGCTGGTCGAGAGCCTGGTACCACTCTGCTCGCCTGAGCTAGTCATACGTATAGGAAGACTTTATAAAAAAGCCAGTGATTAGAATGGAAAATAAGGCAAAGCCAAGAGGATCCATTACATAATGAAAATGGCCAAATACAAAAAGGTCTTTGATTACTGTCCATGCAGGAAATTCCTCCCGCCCCACTCCACCCCGGAACACCTTAATATTCTGCAGCTCAGCTCTCCAGTGCAGCAAGGGTATTCACGGATCGGGGCGCCTTTTTTAATTGCAACCCTGATCTTTTGACCCCTCCGCCCTCAGGCACCCCACTGTGGCCTTCAGACCCCTCCACTGCATCCAGCTTACCGCTTAAGGGGTCCTCGAGCCCCCCGCCCCTTAGCCCCCCTAACGGCAAGACAATCCCTGGCACAGGCACCTAGGCACTACCAGCCTGGCACCCTGGAGGTGCCCCTGCCAGCTTGGCAGTGCCAACTGGGCATCCTGCCCTGGGGTCTCCAGTGTTTCCACGTTTGCGGAAAGCAATGCTGAACAGGTCTTCCAGGTGAGGCCATTCCTTCCCGCGCCCAGGGAGAATACGGCAAAGATATATTTAAATGTGCCTAACCCACCGAGGCCGAGATCCAGATCGCGACATCTCTCGAGATCTCGTTAAATCTCGCGAGGCGTTTCGAGCATCGCGAATCCTGCAAGAGGCCTGTTTGCAAAGTTCAACCTCCTCGTTGTGCCACCAAGTCAGCCGCGAAGAGGCCATTCCATCACACCTAAAAAAAAAACCCCACAAACTCGGTAAGCCCGTCAAGAATTAACTATGCGCTGTTGAAGGAAAGAGTCTGCCTCCACTGGTGCGTTAAAGAAGTGATCTTCTCCATTAAATGTGTTGCAGAGCCGGGCAGGGTGAATCAGCCCGAAGCTAATTCATTTCTTGTACAGCATGAACTTGATGTTGTTGAATGCTGCACACCTCCTTGCCAGGACTGCACTGGTGTCTCGGTAGATCCTAATCGAGTGGCCCTCGGAAGTAACATCACCCTACTCCTTTGCCCACCAAAAAAACCAGCTCCTGCTTTGTAGTGCTGAAATTGGACTACAATGGTTCGCAAGGGGGGAATCACCAAGATGTGGTTTCGGCCAAGTGGTACGGTGGGTTCAATCTAGCTCCAAGGATTTAGGAAAGGTATCTTCGCTCATCACTTTCTTGAATAATTCTGACATAGACTGTGCTGTGGCTCAGCCTTCAGTCCCTTCTCTTATGCCAACAATGTCTGGGTTTTGTCACCTTGACCGTTTTTTCAGGCCATCGACTTTGCCCACAACGACGCGCTCTCCTTCATCTCCGCAGTTGTTGGCCTTTCTCAACCACAGTGTGTCTTAACTTGTACATGGTGGACAAATGACTATGAGACTCAAGTTTATAAAACAGAACAATATTTATTCATGCGCAGACAATGGTTATGGTTATTCAATCACACAGTCCCAATCATAGGTTATATTATACATCAATAGTTCCAAGGTATTAACTTAACTTGGCAGTGACTGACAAGTGCTAGGCAGATACAGGCTTGTTATCTGTAATTCCTGACTTGTAGTCACAGTTAGTTGTCAATCTGGTTCTCTTCTGTTGGTAGTGTGGATGGTCTCCTTCATCGGCCGGTGGAAGTCACCCTTGTTAGTTACTGCTGCTCAAGAGAGAGAATGAATCTGTGCAGCAATGTTTACGCTTTTTGAATTTCGTGACTCTTTTGGTGGGCGATTTCTGGGTAATTTGTCAATCAACTGATCAGGGCTTGATCAGCCTGATTGATAAAGTCCAATCAGAGGCTGCCACATCAATTTTGGGATGGACACCCAGTAGCCATGCCTGAAGGTGTTGGAAACATTTAGGCCCTTCCAAGTAAGGAAGTTAGGTGCCGCTCTGTCTGGTAAACAAGTGTGATTAACAGGACAGTTCTATTGATCCTGGGGTGGCCTGGAGATAGAAATTTACTTGTGTTATTCGCATCAACCTGTGAAATCATTAGAAGTCCGCAAAGCCTTTTGCTGCAACTTTGTTTGATGTGTTCTGAAGCCTGTTTGTCCATGCCCTTGACCACTTTCTCAGCATCCCTTGCTGGACACCATTTTAGGTGGCCACACAGTCATCCTAGACTCCAGTTTATACTGATCCTGTCGCTGCCGGTAAGGGTGCTGGCATCAGAGTGGACAGCTAAACAAATGGTGCCAAGGGAGGACCGAATAGGACCCAGCAATTCTTCCAATGAATATTTCTGCTCCAGAGCCAAACTTCTTGTGGGGTTTGTCGAGCCCAGTGACCATTGTTTTGCTCAGAATCTCGGTTGTTAGAAGCATGGGGGAGCCGGCCGCCATTTTATCTGTTGCTGCCTCAGCAGGGGTATCTTTATCATTTGATACTTTCCAACCTGTATGTTTTAAATTCTTGAGCATACTTTTAAAAACTTGTTCCTTCAATATTTAAATAAATTTTTGTGATGGGAAATAACAGTAAACCTGCCCGTTAAGAAAGAACTTGGAAAAAGAATCATCGGGAGAAGCACCATGAGCACTTTCCCTCCATCGCGCAACCAGAAGCCACCACACAGGTGAAAGTTAACCCCCAGGAGTGTTATATTATTGGAGGAACCTGCTTAAAGTGAGGGTATAAAACAAACACCTACCTCCCTATTCTAAGGGTTGTGATGGACATTATTGGAGATCAGCCTTCAACAATAACCATTAAAAAGAGATTTACTGGTTATTAATATCATTCTTCATCATATCTGTGGTCCATGGTGCCTCAGGTGGATGACTGCAGCCAACTTTACTGAGAAACTCCATTGCGGCAGTGGAACATAAATTTAGTGAGGCACATACGTTCAGCTGAATTGCAACAATTCCACTGTTTGGACCAGTCAGCTGGTCCCCCCCCCCCCCCCCCCCCCCCCCCCAATAGCCTGGTGCAGATGGCCAAACAATCACAGTCCATCGTATCCTGTGTAACCTCTCACTACAAAGAGAAGTGAATGTGCAGCAGGACAAAGAAGAGGCCCGTGGTGTGGTAGTATCAGAGGAAGTGGAAGAGGAAGGGGAAGCAGATGTGAAGCTTGCAGTCGGCTCTCTGCTTCTAGTAATTCCCAGGCCTGTGGCCTTTGCACAACTATTGCCGGTAAGTGACACAGTAATATCCTGGAACGGACCCAGCCTCCACCCACCGTCGCACCACATGTGGAACCAACCCATTTGTCATGCTATTGCCTCGATTGGATTAAAATTGGGCATGTTCAACGATCTTCCCTTCACAGAACCACAGGATCTTTACTGCGCCGAAGGAAGTCATTCGGTCCATCGAGTCAGTACTGGCTCTTTGAAAGGGAATTCTACCTCGTCCCACTATCCTGCCTTAATCCCCATAACCTTGCACATTCTTTCTTTTCAGAGGGCAATCCAATTCCCTTTTGGATACCTTAATCAAACCTGCCTCCCCCACCCTCTCAGGAAGATCGTTCCAGACTCCAGCTACCCTCTGGGTGAAAAACATTTCCCCACATCACTTTTGCTCCTTTTGCCAATCATTTTGAAACTGTGCCCTCTGGTACTTGATGCCCTCTGAGTGGGACCAATTCTCATTATTTACCCTGTCCTTACCCCTCAGGATCTTGAATACCCTCTATCACAGGGGTGGGCAAACTATGGCCCGCGGGCCGCATGCGGCCGCCAAAGGTTTTTATGCGGCCCACCAAGTCATTGAAAATTTTTTTTTTTAAGGTTAATGGGTGGGGGGGGGGGGGGGGGGGGCTGTTGGGTTACTTACTGGTATAGGGTGGATACGTTGACTTGAGTAGGGTGATCATTGCTCGGCACAACATCGAGGGCCGAAGGGCCCATTCTGTGCTGTACTGTTCTATGTTCTATGTTCTACATGAGGCGCCCAGAATCATAACCGGGTGAAGTAATTATTTTACTTAATATACTATGCGGCCCTTTAAAATTGTCAATTTACTGAATGTGGCCCTTGCACGGAAAAGTTTGCCCACCCCTGCTCTATCAAGTCTCCTCTCAGCCTTCCCTTCTCCAAAGTAAACAATCCCAACCTCTCCAATCTATCCTCATAACTAAACGTCTTTATCTCTGGAATAATTCTTGTGAATCTTCGCTGTACTACCTCCTATGTCTTCAGTACTACTCTAGTACAGCACCCAGAACTGGGTGCAATACTCCAGATGAGGCCCAACTAGTGTTTTAGACAAGTTCAACATGACCTCCTTACTCTTGTACTCAATGTCCCCACTAATAAAACCTAGGATATATATATATGCGGTGGAATTCTCTGTTCCTGAGACTAAGTGTTGATGCCGGGGCATGATTCGCAGAGTTCCATGACAGCAAAACTGGCGCTGCACCTGGACCGATTCAGCAGCCATTGAAGGGCTAGCACTGGCGCCACGTGGAACTCAATCAATCCCAATGTGAAATGGTGCGGGATTCGCCTGGTCTGTGATTGGCACTTGGGAGGCTGACAAGCTGCAGCCACACATACACATTACACTCCCCACACACACTCATGTGTCCGTCCACCCACGACCCCACAGCCCACCTAGTGGCCAATCCCCGCCACTGCCCTGGCAGAAGGCTCCCGGCCAGCGGCACAACTCAGCAAACTATGTCAATGTTGGTCACTTTCCGTACCCTCTCTCTCTCTTCCTCAGCAGCCACGGCGCCTGTTTCACGATTTTTAAAAGCACAAGTGTGATGGAACCATCAATTCAGCGAACACGTGTAGTTGGATCTGAACAGAGGCTTTAATACACTTACAACAGAGCCAGCCTATTCGTCGTTGAACTTCTGATGAACTGCAGACTGACTCTAAGGCACTGATCTTTATACATCGGTCCCAGGGGGAGGAGTCCTGGGCAGAGCCAAGGGAGGAGCCCAGTACAAACTCTCGCGTATTCCCAGAGTGACTCCCCCTGGTGGTCGGATAGTGCAACTGCACTTACAATGGTGGATAGTGAACATATATACACGGAGTTATATTGGCAACTATATACAGCATTGATCTTACAACAGGTAGATAACGAACATATATACGTGGAGTGATATTGGCAACTATATATAGTGTGAATCACATTCACCACAGTGAACCTCGCCATTGGAAATTCACCCCAGTGGAGGCGGAGCATCACGGAGGCCCTGGAGAATACCGGGTCAGGCCCGCTAATGATATGCCAGCAGCATTGACTGCACGTGCAGAGTGGAACGCATTGACGCCGCTGTCAAGGCACTGGAGAATTGCGATTCGGCGTGAAACCGTCGGCCGCCACAACTTCAGCATCAAAACCGATTCTCCGCCCAATTGCGTTTCCCGATTCCATGGTTGGCCGATGGAGAATCCTGCCCAAGCTTTATTAACTGCTCTCTCAACATGCCCTGCTATCTTCAATGACTTACGTACATATACACCAAGGTCCCTTTGTTCCTGCACCTCCTTTAGAGTTTCTCTCTTTGTTTTGTATTGTCTCTCCATACTCTTCCTGCCAAAATGAATGACCTCACATTTCTCTGCATTGACCTTCTGCTTCTTGTCTTCCCAATCCACCAACATGTCTATGTTCTTTTGAAGTTCATAGAATTTACATAGAATTTACAGTGCAGAAGGAGGCCATTTGGCCCATCGAGTCTGCACCAGCTCTTGGAAAGAGCACCCTACCCAAGGGCAACACCTCCACCCTATCCCCATAACCCAGTAACCCCACCCAACACTAAGGGCAATTTTGGACACTAAGGGCAATTTAGCATGGCCAATCCACCTAACCTGCATATCTTTGGACTGTGGGAGGAAACCGGAGCACCCGGAGGAAACCCACGCACACACGGGGAGGATGTGCAGACTCCGCACAGACAGTGACCCAAGCTGGAATCGAACCTGGGATCCTGGAGCTGTGAAGCAATTGTGCTATCCACAATGTTACCGTGCTGCCCACTAGTTCAAGAATATCCTCATCACAGTTGATGTTTCCAATCTTTGTATCCGCTGCAATTTTTACATCATGCCCTGCTCACCGCAGTATATATATCAGAAAGAGCAATGACATCGGAGGCCCCGGGTGCTCAGGCTCGGGACAGGGTGGTACCCTGGTACTCCTGCTGCCACCCGGGTATCTTGGCATCACCAGCCTGGCAGTGTCCCTGCCAGTCTGGGCAGATTGGCAGGGTGGCACTGCAAGGGTTCCCGAGTCACCGCGTCAAGGTGCCAGGCTGGCAGTACCAAGAAGACTGGGTGGCAGCAGGAGTGCCAGGGTACCACCCTGCCTAGAGCCCAGCCACCCGGGGCCTCTTTAGACCTGGCAGCCACCCCAGGCACCATTACAACTGGTCCACGTTGTGTGCGAGATATCATTAGATCTCACGAGGTGGCCCAAGCATCGCGTCCCGAGATGAGCACAACGAGGCTGTTCAATCGGGCCCAGTAAAATGGGAACATTTTAATGCACGATGAAACAGAATGAAGAAATCTGCAAAGTTAATTTTCATGACTTTAAGGTGAGGTCTTTCACGGGAGGGGTTCTCAACCCTTTTGCCTCTGAGGTAACCCCCCCCCCCCCCCCCGCCTCCCCCCACTCCCACATTGTAACGGTTCCACAGACCCGTTCCTGTAACAAAACGCAAGTGTCTAAAAATTCCCACTGCACTTCCATTCCTCTTCCCCTCATTTAACAACCTTACAAGTGTTTTACCCCCCCCCCCCCCCCCATATAGAACCCTTTCTGATATCTGGTAAAGAACTGTTTGCCCTAGAACAAGGGTGTGATTTGATCAAGTGTGAAGCACTTTGGTTGGTTAACAACAGCTGCTGTACCACTTCATTTCAGGAAGATCTAAGTCAGAGGAAAGGAAGGTGATTATTGGCTAGAAAGCCGTCTAAGCGATACAAAGAAAGAAAGATTTGCATTTATATAGTGCCTTTCACAACCTCAGGACACCCCAAAGCACTTGGTAGCCAATTAAATATATGCGGCACCATTGTTGTCATGCTTGCAGACAGGTCAGCGGGGGGGGGGGGATGGCGTTGCCAAACTTGCTTCATTATTATTGGGCGGCGAATGTGGACAAGGTGCAGCGGTGGTGGGAAGGAGAAGGGGTAGAGTGGGTTAGGATGGAGGAGGAATCTTGTAAGGGGTCTAGTTTGAGGGCTATGGTGATGGCAGCATTGCCAGTGGTGCAGTCCACGGTGAAGATATGGGGGGGCGATTCTCCGAGCCCCCCGTCGGGCTGGAGAATCGTGCAACCGCGCCACAACGCCCCGATGCTGGCGTGCAATTCACCGGGGTGCGGAGAATCGGTGCCATTTGCACCGGCGTGTTTGGGCGGGCCGCTGGAATTGGCGCTGCCGCCGATTCACAGGCCTGGATGGGCCGGGCGGCCGTGTGGATATGACAGAGTCCTGCTGGCGCCATTCACCCCTGGTCGCTGCCGGCAGGAACTCTGCGCGAAGGGTCGGGAGGTGACCTGTGGGGCGGGGGAAAGCGATCCTCCACCGGGAGGGGCCTCCGATGGGGTCTGGCCCTCAATCAGGGCCCACCGATCGGCGGGCCTGCCTCTCCCCCCCGGGCCTACTTTGTTGCGCGGCCGGCCCCTGTACACCGATGCCATGTTCAGTTGGTGCCGGTGCGCTGAAGAAGTCCCCTGCGAATGCGTAGGTTGGTGCGGCGCCCATTTGGCGCCGGGAAGGGAGACTGGAGCGGCGTGAACTCCTGTGGGGGCCAGAATCAGTCGCCCCCGTGCCCATTTTGCGCCATTGTGGGCTCCATTTTGGGGAATCGCCCCCATGGAATCAACTGAGGAGGCATTTTAGGGTGGAAGGGATGTCGGTGCTAACGCCGCTGTGCGAGAATCATGGGTATGAGCCGGGAGGATGGATGGTGTATACAGGAGGTGGAGGGAGGTTGGGCTGGTCAAGGTGAGGGATTTGTATTTTTGGAGGAAGGGTTTGCCAGTCTGGAGGAGGTCAGGGAGAGGGTAGAGCTGCCAAGGGGTAGTGAGTTCAGGTATCTACAGTTTAGGGACTTCGCACAAAAGGTCTGGAAGGGGTTCCCTAGATTGCCGGGATACATGCTGCTGGAACAACTGCTGTTTCCGGATGTGGAAGGGGAGGGAAGAATTGGGGATATATATAAGTGGCTGGGGGTGCAGGGAGGTGAGCGGGTGGTGAAGATCAAGGAGAAATGGGAAGTGGAGTTGGGAATGGAGATCAATTGGGGAGTATGGAGTGAGGCACTGCGAAGGGTAAACGGGACCTCCTCTTGTGCAGGGATGAGCCAGATACAGTTTAAGGTGGTGCACAGGGTGCATGTGACTCTTTTATGTGCATTTTCTCCCAGCAGTTGCAAGCGCGGTTTATCTGCACAGGCATGGCTTCAGTAGTGAGATTTCTGCTTTGGATACAGTCAGGAAACTGGGTGCTAATTACTCTCGAGAATGTGATTAGGTAGGCAGTAGTTCCTGTTTCTTCTAGCATTCATTTGCATAATCAACAAATGTAAAAACTTCCATGAGTAAGCACAGTTGGTCAGGATAAAAGAAAGCAACAGTTTTGATCTTTCTCTTTGCATTAACACACATTCACGTTGTATTTAAAAGTGGCGACCGGGTGCAGTTTTACTGAAATAGCCGAAACTGTGGCTACCACAGGCAATAAGCATTTTTAATAAGAGTATCGAGTCTTTCACCCATGAGCAACCGTTTAAATCACTGGAATGACTTAAAGAAAATCCGAGTTTATTTATTAGCTTAATTAAACTAGTCCCTTTCTTTGTAAATAATATGGATGCGATTTTCCCAGCCCTGCGCCGGGCCGTAGAATCGCCGCAACCGTGCCATGCTGCCCCGTGCCGGCGCGCGATTCTCTGAGGTGCGGAGAATCGGCACCATTTGCGCCGGCGCGTTTGGCATGGCGCCGTTCGCAGGCCACTGTCCGCGGCCGGGCCGCCGATTCTCCGGCCCCGGATGGGCCGAGCGGCAGCGGGGAAACTGCAGAGTCCCACTGGCGCCGTTCACCACTGGTCGCTGCCAGCGGGAATTCTGCGCGAAGGGCCGGGGGGGGGGGGTGGCCTGTGGGGGTGGGGGTGGGGGGGGGGGGGCTCCAGAGGGGGGCCTCCAATGGGGTCTGGCCCGCGATCGGGCCTCTTCTCCCCCCCCCGGGCCTCCTTTGTTGCGTGACCAGCCCCTGAACCCCCACGCCACGTTGCTGAAGAAGTACCCCGCGCATGCGCGGGTTGGCCCGGCGCCCATTTGGCGCCGGGACGGGAGGCTGGAGCAGCGGGAACTGCTCCAGCGCCATGCAATCGGTCGTCCCCGCGCCCATTTCGCGGCATCGTGAAATGCAACGGCGTTCACGACGGTACGAACACTTAGTCTCCCTTTCGGAGAATCGCGCCCTATTTTTTTAAACTTTGAAAAACCTCTGCAAACCAACCAGTACTAGTGCTTACAATAAGAACTCAATCTGCTGAAACCTCATCAAATGACTGCAAATGATGTACATGACTTATACCCGGGGTGTAGCCAGTTTTTGGAATAATATTTAACCTTGATTCACACTTGACGCATTTGTGTGTAAAACGCTCTGGTATTTAAATGCTGGTTTTGTCGGATTTCACCTGGATTACTTTGACAGAACTAATGCAAATCAGCAGAAACTCCACCTTCAGATGTTAGAAAGTGTTAGTGTGCACAGCCAGTCCACACCCTACTCCATGTGAATGTTTCTCATTGCAGCCAGCATTGCCATTCCCGGTGCCACTCATACTTCGTAGAAGGCCGGTGACTCAATGGGTAGCAGTCCTGCTTCTGAGTCAGAAGGTTGTAGGTTCATGACCCGCTTCAAAACTTGAGTGCAAAAAAAACAAAGACAGGCTGACACGCCACTGTGTCACTGAGGGTGTGCCGCACTGTGTGATGAGCCATTAAACCAAGGCTTGGCCTGCTGTCTCAGGTGGCTGTAAAAGGTCCCAGAGCACTAATTCAAATAAGAGCAGATGCCAATATTGATCCCTCAATCAACATGGCAGAAAGGAAGCTGTTTTTGGGAGCTTGCTTTACAATGGATACAATGGGTGCCATCACTGCCAGGGTGGTCATGTGGCACCAACAGTGCCAGAAGCCACCCTGCCCAGAGGACAAGCACCTGGGAGCCTCCCATCCCCTAGGAGATCCCCAATGGGCAGAATTCACGTTGCGACATCTCGCGAGATTGCGTTAGATCTCGCAGGGCGTGGCGAGGCGTCAGTTTAACATCAATAGGTTGTTTTGAAACCATTTTCAAGGAAAGAGTTAACTGGTTCAAGGGGAGGTTTGAGCTAATTAAGGGAGCCAACCTATTTTGCAAAAAGCAGATCTTTTTGACCAATCTAATCTAATTGCTTGATGAAATAATGAGGAGGACGATGAGAGAAATGTGTTCGATGTTGTCTAAGGAAGTATATGACAAAGTACCACATACAAAGCTGGTTGAGAAATTGAGGCTCATAGAATAGGAGGCCCAGTGTTAGCTGGGATAGAAATATAGGCTTAATGGACAGAAAACAGTGGGTCAAGGTGAGTGGTTGTTCTTCAGACTGGAAAATCTGGAAGGTCTAGGGCAGCACGGTAGCACAGTGGGTAGCACTGTGGCTTCACAGGACTAGGGTCTCAGGTTCAATTCCCAGCTGGGTCACTGTCAGTGCGGAGTCTGCACATTCTCCCCATGTCTGCGTGGGCTTCCTCCGGGTGCTCCAGTTTCCTCCCAAAAGTCCTGAAAGATGTGCTGTTAGGTAATTTGGACATTTTGAATTCTCCCTCCGTGTACCCGAACAGGCGCCAGAATGTGGCGGCTAGGGGCTTTTCACAGTAACTTCATTGCAATGTAAGCCTACTTGTGATAATAAAGATGATAGACAGTAGTGTTCCTCAAGGGTCAGTGCTAGGATCACAGCTCTTCTCTCTCTCTCTCTCTATATATATATATGTACATGGTTTTGTGGTAATTATCCCTTTAAGAGCCACAAAGCGGGAGAAGGGTCACCTGTCCTGAGTGACCAATCAGGGCTCAGAGTGGGGAATCGCCCCAGGGGGAGGAGCTCTCCCAGGCGGAGGTATTTGAGAGCGAGCTGCAAATATGCTGCTGCTCTTGAAGACCACTGTAAATAAATCCCTTTTTGTTCACTAATGAAGTCTCTGAAAGTGCATTGTTACAGATTTAAACATTGGAAGACAAAGTAAAATTTGCTGATGCTGCCAAACTTGGAGGTGTGGTAAACGGTGAGGATGACGGCAGCACGGCGGCATAGTGATTAGCACTGCTGTCTCATAGCAACAGTGACCCATGTTCGATTCTCACCTCTGGCGACTGTCTGTGTGAAGTTTGCACATTCTCCCTGTGCCTACGTGGATTTCCTCCGGCTGCTCCGGTTTCCTCCCACAGTCGAACGATGTGCAGGTTAGGTGGATTGGCCCAGATAAATTGCCCCTTAGTGTCTAAAAAATAGATTGGGCAGAGTTGCAGGGATAAGGGGGGGGGGGGGGGGGGGGGGGGAGTGGGCCAAGGTAGGGTACTCTTTCAGAGAGGGCCGGTGCAGACTCAATGGGCCGAATAACCACCTTCTGCAGTGTCGTAATTCTAAGAGAAGGATGATCCATGCTTCATAAGCTTTTGGATCTGATTCAACTTCCAGATCGAAAAGCTGATACAATAGTTAATAATTTTCTTGAATGTCTCGTGAATCATGGTATTGATGACTCCTCGCTGAAGTAGCATCTTGTAGTGTTTGCTACTGATGGTTCGAGTGTTATGCTGGGCACCAAAACAGGTGGAGCTGTATTATGGGGCATTACCCCGATTTTATTGTTTGCCATTTCCTGAACCATAGGGTAGAACTTGCAGTGGGCAATTCTGTGACAGAAGTTAGTGGAGTGAACCATTTTCATTCCTTTATGGACAAATTATACCCTGTGCTTAAAAGATCACCTCTCAGTCAGAGGCAACTGGAAGAATGCGTTGCTAAGTTGGAACAACACATTTCCAAAATAGACCACATTTAAGCACCAGATGGGGAGCAGGTTCGATTCAAACAGTGTTGTTACGACACCCTGGGCTAGTGCGCAGTCAATTCCAGTTCCGCTTGACCTGGAGTCACAACACAATTAAAATTAACAATTAATTCTTTGAAGGGGTAGCACAGGTTTAGCACAGGGCTAAATCGCTGGCTTTGAAAGCAGACCAAGGCAGGCCAGCAGCACGGTTCAATTCCCGTACCAGCCTCCCCGAACAGGCGCCGGAATGTGGCGACTAGGGGCTTTTCACAGTAACTTCATTTGAAGCCTACTTGTGACAATAAGCGATTTTCATTTCAAGTCTCTGGCCTTTGGCTGCCCAATAACTACAGTCACCAGGTTTGTAAATGTAAGCACAATTAATTTTTATTTGTAACAACAATTATGAGTAAACAAACAGCAAATACAACTGGTTAACTATAATTCCCTCCTCCAAATTACTTACCTGTGGCCTGGATCACTCCGAGATCCTGGGACTCTGGTGTCTGTCCTCCCAGCAGCCGCCACAGCCTATCCAGCGGCGCTGCAGAACACAAGAACTGCCTGCCTCTGATAAGCTGGCAGCTGTCCACCTGGTCTTGACACCGGGGGCATGCCCGCCTTGGCCTGGCAGCTGCCTGCTAGCTTGTGATGCAGCAGGCCTTCCTGAAAAGAGGCAGCGCGTGGGGGTCTTTCACCAGCTCCCCGGCCAGTAGGTCTGCAGACCCCGCTTTAGAGAAGTACTGCTTTAGGGATACCTCTATACCCCTTGATTGAATTCACTTCTTTGTAAGAATTGTCATAATATTTCGCTCATTCTTCCGCCAGCCTTCCAGCTTCATGATTATAATGGCAATACCATTACTGCGTTAGGGTCTTGTCATCTGCATGTCTCCAACAAGACCATCAATGCCACACTGCGACTCAAAATGGTCAAGCCTGACAAGGCTTCCCTGCTTGGTGCCCATGCATGCAAGCTACTCAATCTTGTGCAGCGCGTCCCATGCCATGTCCTCTGCCAATGTGAATCTTCAGGCTGACTTCGACAGGGGCAGCAGGGTAGCATGGTGGTTAGCATAAATGCTTCACAGCTCCAGGGTCCCAGGTTCGATTCCCGGCTGGGTCACTGTCTGTGTGGAGTCTGCACGTCCTCCCCCTGTGTGCGTGGGTTTCCTCCGGGTGCTCCGGTTTCCTCCCACAGTCCAAAGATGTGCGGGTTAGGTGGATTGGCCATGCTAAATTGCCCATAGTGTCCTAATAAAAGTAATGTTAAGGGGGGGGTTGTTGGGTTACGGGTATAGGGTGGATACGTGGGTTTGAGTAGGGTGATCATGGCTCGGCACAACATTGAGGGCTGAAGGGCCTGTTCTGTGCTGTACTGTTCTATGTTCTATGTTCGACGAAATTCTGTCACAATACCTGGTTGTGTTCAGTGGGATGGGCACGCTGCCGTATCGCTACAAAATCTTACTCAGGCCTGATGCCACGCCTGTGATCCATGCACCAGGCCGGTGCCGGCTCCTCTGAAGGAACGTTTAAAGGCACAGCTGCAGGAGCTCCAAGACCAGGGCATCATCTCTAAAGTGATGGAACCGACTGACTGGGTCAGCTCAATGGTCTGTGTGAAGAAGCCCTCAGGAGAGTTGCGCATATGTATAGATTACAAAGATCTTAACCGGAACATAATGCGGGAACACTACCCAATCCCGAAGCGGGAGGAGCTAACCAGTGCGATGGCACACGCCAAATTCTTCCCGATGCTAGATGCACTGTGTGGCTTCTGGCAGATACAACTGGACGGGTCCAGCAGGAAGCTCTGCAAGTTTAATACACCTTTCGGAAGGTACTGTTACAGCCGCATGCCATTCGGCATTGTTTCAGCCTCTGAAATCTTTCACAGGATCATGGAACAGATGCTGGAGGGCACTGAGGGTGTGTGTGTCTACGTGGATGATGTAATCATATGGTCCATGACCCCAGAGGAACACATATCTCGTCTCAAACAAGTCTTTCGACGATGCAAACAGCCTCAAATAGAACAAGGCCAAGTGCTCCTTTGGCATGTCATCAATCACGTTTTTGGGCGATCAGATACCCAGCAGGGTATGCAACCAGACTCGGACAAAGTCAAGGCCATCAACACTGTGAAGACACCGGAAGACAAAAAGGTGGTACTACGCTTCCTGGGTATGGTTAACTTCTTGGGGAAGTTCATTCCCAACCTGGCATCACCACCAAGGCTCTCAGGCATCTGGTGAAGAAGTCCACTGCATTCCAGTGGCTACCCACCCATCAAGCAGAGTGGCTCGAGTTAAAGGCAAAGCTCACCACTGCTCCGGTACTAGTGTTTTTTGACCCGGAGAGGGAGACAAAAATCTCCACGGATCCAGCCAGGACGCCATTGGTGCGGTGCTCCTCCAGAAGGATGACTCCTCATCCTGGGCACCAGTGGCCTATGTGTCAAGGGCCATGACTCCCACTGAGCAGAGGTATGCTCAGATAGAGAAAGAGTCCCTGAGCCTCCTAAACGGCATTGTAAAGTTCCATGACTACATCTACGGTCTATCAACCCTCACAGTAGAGACTGATCAAAGACCCTTAGTCCATATCATTCATAAGGACTTGAATGACATGACACCCAGGCTTCAGCGCATTCTCCTTTGACTCCGCAGGTATGATTTCGAGTTGGTATACACACCGGGCAAGGAGCTAATCATTGTGGATCCCCTGTCGCGCACCATCACCTCGCCCTGTTTACAAATCGACTTCATCCGCCAAATTGAGGCACAGGTGCAACTGTGTGCCAGCAACCTCCCGGCCTCAGATGAAAGAGTGGTCAACATTCGAAAAGAGGCTGCCAAGGACCCTCTTCTGCAGCGGGTCATGCATCATCTTGCAAATGGTTGGCAGAAAGGGCAATGCCCTCAGTTCTTTAATGTTAAGGATGGCCTGACAGTCTTCGAGGGGATCCTCCTCAAGCTAGATCATATTGTTATTCCTCGCAGCCTCCAGAGCTTAGTGCTCAAACAAATCCACGAGGGACACCTCGGTGTCAGAAAATGCAGGCGCAGGGTTGGTAGGCTGTCTATTGGTCTGGAATCAACCAGGACATATCCAACATGGTCCTCGATTGTGCGATCTGCCAGCGTTTCCAGCCTGCTCAGCCCAAAGAAACACTCCAGCAACACGAGATCATGACCTCTCCATGGTCCAAGGTGGGAATCGACCTTTTTCACGGCATTGGGTGTGACTGTGTGCTCATTATCGATTACTTCTCGAGTTACCCGGAAGTGGTGAAACTGTCCGACCTCACATCAAGGACGGTCATCAAGGCCTGCAAGGAGACATTTGCCAGGCATGGTATTCCGCTCACTGTCATGAGTGACAATGGTCCCTGCTTCCATAGCCAAGAGTGGTCCAACTTCGCCAAGCTGTACCAGTTCAAGCACATTACCTCCAGCCCGCATTACCGGCAGTATAACGGGAAGTTCGAAAAAGGGGTCCATATTGTGAAGCAACTGCTCTGCAAGGCTTGGCTTCTGACTTTAACCTTGCACTGCTGGCGTACAGGGCAACCCCTCTGTCCACCGCTATGTCTCCAACACAGCTCCTTATGAATCGAGACCTGCGGACGACTGCTCCGGCCATTCATTTACCAGACCTGGATCACCTCCCAGTGCGGCAAAAAGTGCAGCAACTCAGGAACCGGCAAAAGCTGACATACGACGGTCATGCTACTTTTCTGCCGGTGCTCTCTCCGGAAGATGCTGTTCGCATCAAGTTACCTGATGGAGGCTGGTCAGCTCCAGCTGTTCTTGTTTGACAGGCTGCTCCCAGGTCATTCGTGGTTTTCATGGCTGATGGCTCCATTATCAGGCGCAACAGAAGGGCACTACGCTAACTTGCCTGCCCACCACCGAGTCTCACTTTTCCAGCTGTCGTTATGCCTTCTCCAGACACCTCGCTCCACGAGGCCACCAATTTGGCTGCAGTCCCGCCTGTCAAGGCGCCGTCGCCCCACCTCCACCTCTCAGGCGATCGACAAGGATCCGATGCCAGCTCCAAAGATTGGACTTATAGCCATTTCTTTTGTACATATTGTTCTGGATCTGCACGTTAGACACCTTCCATGTACATATGCACTCGCTCGCCATTCGCTGTAACTAGTTATCTCTGTATATATGTCATATATGCTCTAAGCAACCGACAATTTTTTTTTAAAAGGGGGATGTCATAATATGCACTCATGCGCATCATGAGGTAAAGATAGACAGTGACAGACATCCAGGTTAGCCAATCAACATACAGGACAGAACACAACCAATCACCAGATAGAGGGGGGCCTCCTACTATAAAACACACGAGGCATCAGCACTCCGCCTCTTTCCACTGGTGACAACGGTAGTGACAGTCAGGGTGTACATATCAGTCAGCACCTTCTACATGTGGCTCAGAGCTAGTCTGGTCTAGTTGGTTAGAGTGAGCACACTTAGAGTAGTAGAGTGTCAACCCACAGCAAGCTGTGTTCATTGTTACAGAAGTTCAATAAATCGTATTGAACCAAAGTCTAAGTTTGCTTTCCAGTCCAACTGCATCCAGTTGCAGTCTGTGTTGCCCCAGGGTTAATAACACAACAAGAATCTTCTAATTCTGCTTAATAAAAAAAGAATTAACCCTGGCAATCTGACCGGACAGATTTGCAGTACGTTCAGAATATTGGCATTGTACCAAGGTGTCACTGACATTTGGACCTGACAGTGACATCATCAGCAACAGAGAGATTAACAAAATAGTTCTCAATTATGATGTCACGTGCTTTGTGCCCTGCCCAATTGTAGAAAACATTTTAACGGTCAGATTTTTGGGGCGAGAGGAGATGAGTCTATTTACCTCTGGCTGGAGATGTGCTTTCAAATGATGCTCAGTTTGTTTTTTCTGCTGAATGTCTTATTGAACTGCGTCAACGCAAATTGCCCCACAAGGCCAGCGTGGGCCCGAGTTGGGATGGAAATGCTTCAGGAGGATCTAGTTGAGATGGATCTTCCTTCTTGCCAGTGGTGTCTGCCGTACCCTCTGGGAACAATGTGCTTTGCAGCCATTGACAGGACTCGGGTGCAAGAATGGATCACAAACGAATATTTTGCTTTCAGGACACTGGAGTTTGTACTGTTGCTCTTGTGTTTAATACTTCTGAGGAGAAGCTGGAGCTCCCACCAAGGGATGGTGAGTGAGGCGGGCCTTGTGACTAATCTGCAGCGGAGGACTAAGGGGTGGAAATTTGTCCTGGACCTGCTTTCAGCTAAAATAGGAATTAGCCATCGCTTGACTATGTAAGCAGCTGTCACATTATCCTAACAGGGTGTCCTGGCCCCAGCAAATTCTGAGTCGGAGGCTTTTCAGGTGTCATTGGAAAGCAGGATCAACGGCATAAAACCCGCCACATTTCTACCTTTCTTTCATCTCAAAGAAGAGTCATGTTGGACTCCAAACGTTAGCTGTTTTTTTTCCTCCACAGATACTGCAAAACCTGCGGAGTTTTGCCAGCATTTTCTGTTTTCTGGTTCCTGAAATGAGTCTCATTTTGCTTGTTTCATGTCTGATTTCCACTGCCTGGTGCTTGGGAAAAAAATATGTCAAGGCCACAGTAGTGAATCCTTACCTTTTATCTAATAACTATTACCCACTCCTTTTCTGGATATGTTACAACCTGTGTTGGTAAACATTGCTTTTGGTAAACAATTCATTAAACCATGGAAGACAATTCTTTTAATGTTATTCATTTACGGGCTGTGGGTATTTATTGATGCCAGCATTTATTGCCCATCCCTGGTTGCCCTTCAGAAGGTGGTGGTGAGTTGTCTTCTTGAACCGCAGCAGTCCACTGAGGTGTAGGTACACCCACTGTGATGTTAGGGAGGGAGTTCCAGGATGTTGCCCCAGCGACAGTGAAGGAGCGGCGATATATTTCCAAGTCAGGATGGTGAGTGACTTGGAGGGGAACGTCCAGCTGGTGGTGCGACACTTGTCCTTCTAGATGGTCGTGGGTTTGGATGCGGCCGGTTTTAATACTAAAGCAGAAAGAACGAAAGGACTCACATTTATTTGGCATCTTGTATGTCCTCAGCATGTTCTAAAACATTTTATAGCTGATGAAATTTTTTTGAAGTGTACAACCACAGTTGGAATGTACAGTGTGTGCGTGGCAAGGCCCCATGAACATAAATTAGACAGACAACCAAATAAGCTATTTTACTTTGGTGTTCATTCAGGGAACGATGTTGTATTTCTGAATGAGTCCACAATCTTATTACTTAATGACAGGGATAACACGGCACCTCCTGACTGGCAGTGCGGAAAACTACACAGTGGATGAGCAATTCCAAAGCAGCACCGGGAAAAGTCTGTGAACAGATCTCCTGATCAATGCCTATTAGATTACAATGGCGTGAACTGTGTGTGTAAGAGGGAAAGGACAAGAACAAAGACCGATATGCAAATTAACTTTCACAATATGGGGGGGGAAAAAAAGATAAACAAATAGCACCCATTCCCACAGATTTCCCGCATCCGCAGTAATGTGCTTTCATCCATTCCTAATCAGTTCCTGGTCAAAACTAATTAAAATAAAGGCTTCCCATCCATAGCGACGCCAAAAGTCCTGGCCTGCATGGAAATGATTGGCTAATTCTGCTGCCAATCACACCTGGAGACTGCACCATGTGACTGGAATTGATTTTATGCATATAATTTGTATTATGTAACTGTTCTCCATTCACTGCATTTTTCAGAATAAATAATCTTGCTCTGATTGGGAGACTTTGTTTGAAAAAATTCTGTTTGCTATAAAGTAGACTGTGTTGTTGTAAGTCCGGGGTGGGGGGTGGGGGGGGGGGGGGGGGGGGGGGGGGGCGGGGGGGGGGGGGGGGGGTTGTGGAAGCAAATACATTAACAGCGTTCAAAAGGCATCTCGATAAATACATGAATAGGATGGGTATAGAGGGATTCAGCGCCAGGAAGAGGGTTTTGGCCCAGGGTGGTATCATGACCGGTACAGGCTTGGAGGGCCGAAGGGCCTGTTCCTGTGCTGTATTGTTCTTTGTTCTTTGTCCTGCCTCTCCTCTGACTCATTGGTGTCAATATTCACTTTAAGTTAAATACTTTCTACATTTTTCAACAGGGCAGACCGAGCACTGATTACCCAGATTCAGGCTCAGAGAACTTCATTTATCCAGATGGTTCTGAGGATATACACACAATTCTTTCCAGGATAGAAGTACTCCTTGGGAAGGTGGAGCAAATAGAGGAGAAGTTTACAACAATGAATAACAGCAAAGGATGTACTCGAAGATTCTGACATTATGGCCCCTCCTCCTGCAGTTTCTGTTTCTCTGTGAATATTTGTCCAAAATGACTCTTTATTTATTATAAACATTTAGCAACTAATGTATTTCTATCTGGGTACCACCACCCAATAAGCCTTCTCTTTAGTTTCTGCATGAAATAAACTGACTATTATATCGCCGTTAGGAACTGTGCGACCAGGACATTGGAAGAATGGGAATTGCTTGGGGGGGGGGGGGGGGGGGGGGGGGGGAACAATCCGGGTCTCCTCTGACAAACTCCCTGCCATTCTCCGCACACTAACCATCCCCACCATGTTTTGTGGCGTCCTTTGCTTAACTCACAACAAGATCAGTAGCCATGATGCGGGGTGCGGAGACAGATGTATTGGTCATGGCCTTCCGAGCCATGGGATGACAGTGCACTACAAACACAGATGTATGCCAAGTGAAAGCAGTCGTGCAGGTCAGCTGTACCTACCCAAAGGTCCAGGCTTAGGTTGCAACCTGGGGATAAAAACAGATGTGTCAGATACCCTTTTGCTCCCCTTACAGAGTAGGCCGAAGGGGAAAGCCCTGTTTATTTTTCCAAGGGGTGTCCAGCCTCCCCACTGCGGATTCAGCAACACATGGCTTACTTTATGAGACAGGAGGCAGCATGTTTGTCTCCCATCTTATGGGGCAGCACGGTAGCACTGGTTAGCACTGTTGCTTCACCGCGCCAGAGTCCAGATTCGATTCCTGACTGTGCGGAGTGTGCATGTTCTCCACATGCCTGCGTGGGTTTCCTCCGGGTGCTCCGGTTTCCTCCCACAGTCCAAAGATGTGCAGGTTAGGTGGATTGGCCATGATAAATTGCCCTCAGTGACCAAAAAGGTTAGGAGGGGTTATTGGGTTACGGGGATAAGGAGGAAGTGAGGGCTTAAATGGGTCGATGCAGACTCGATGGGACGAATGGCCTCCTTCTGCACTGTATGTTCTGTAGTCTATAGCTTGCTATAGTCCACACGGACAGTGACCCAGGGCCGGGATTCTAACCCAGGTCCTCAGCGCCGCAGGCCCAGTGCTAACCGCTTCCCAACATGCCACCCTCACAATAACTTCATTGCGGTGTTAATACAAGTCTACTTGTTACACTAATAAAGATTCTTATTATTAAATCCCCCCCTCCCTTAGCCCACTCAATACCACCCTCTTTCCTGCTGTTTCACTCAAGCCTTAGTATCAATAAGTTTGATTGCTAAGCATAAGCTGTACTTGAGAAACACTGCTTATTTCCTCTGCTGCCCCATTTCCTCGCAATGTCCCACTGGTCGCTGCTGCAACCCTTACCCAAACCGTTGTCACCTTCATGCTCGAGTTCTTCAATGTCCTCTTTTCTCCCATTTTCCACACATCATAAACCCCAAATAGCCCAAAATGCGCTGCTGCACATCCTGCCCTGAATACCATCTCAGAGTCACAGAATCATAGAATTTACAGTGCAGACAGAGGCCATCAAGGGCACTGACCTTGGAAAGACCACCCTCTTAAGCCCACACATCCATCCTATCCCCACCTAACCTTTTTTGGCCACTAAAGGCAAGTTAGCATGGCCACCCACCTAACCGGCACTTCTTTGGACTTGTGGGAGGAAACCGGAGCACCCGGAGGAAACCTACGCAGACTCCGCACAGACAGTGACCCAAGCCGGGTCAAACCTGGGACCCTAGAGCTGTGAAGCAACAGTGCTACCCACTGTGCTACCGTGCCACCCTGTCATTTCTGCTCCCCTATTACTGAAGCTTCATTGGTTCCCAGTTCTACAATAAAATTAATTTAAGATACCTATCCTCTTCTCTAAATTCCTCCATATCTTGCTCTTTCCCAGTCCTGAAACCTCCTTCAGTACCTGAGTGCCAATACGTAGCTTCTGCACTTCTAACTCTGGCTTCCTTCTATTTTTGACAACCTTAAGCTTGGACTTACGCACAACTTAGGCAAGCAAATCAATGAACGTTATGGAGGTGAGATGAATTAAGTCACAAAGTTGGATGTGGTCATAACATATAAAGAATCTGATTTCATGCCTACGGATAATGTTTGTAAGGAGGCTCATATAGACAGCGATAAGGGAGGACAAGAATAGAACAAGTTGACCATCTAGATGAGGATCACTGTAGGAGATGTGCTGGCTGCACATGGAAAGGCTAGACTGAAACCAAATGCGGCTACGTTACATTCAACATAGCTGTTTCGATATGTTTTAGTCCAATAAGGTGGTGCAGAATCTAATTCTGGACAAATAAATAAGGGAATAGATAATGTGTGCATACGAGGACAATCTAGGAAACAGAAAATATAACATAATTAGTTTCAATATGAAATTCAAAAAGGAGAAGGAACATACACTGTATTAAGTTACTTGACTGAAATGGATAAATTTCAATGAGATGAAAGGGGAACAAGTCCTGTTAAATAGGGAAGAAAAGTTAACGTATACGACAACGGACAAACAAGGGAAACTTTGTCTTAGAAGAAGATTATATGTCATTGTTGGATCATCTTGGAAGGTGTTGGGTGTCTTACTCTTAGCAAGAGATCTTACTTGTGGTAAAGATCCATTTTCAGAGTAACCTGTATTCATATACTTAACTATGTACAGAATTGCAAAGTACCGGGACAGAGCCATTGTTCGTCTCCCAGATTCTCCTTATTCTGTTTTGTGTAACATCGTTGTTAAATAGCTAAATAGCGAGCACCAGAGAAAGGCAGCTACAACGAGGAGTTACCTGAACCTGCCAAATAGAAAAACAACACAACGAGCTGGCTGTTTTTTTAATTGCTTCGAGCTATCTCTTTCAGGAGAGCTGTTTAATATCTGGTATAAATGGGGGCAGCACGGTGGCGCAGTGGATTAGCACTACTGCCTCATGGCGCCGAGGTCCCAGGTTCGATCCCGGCTCTGGGTCACTGTCCGTGTCGGAGTTTGCACATTCTCCCCGTGTCTGCGTGGGTTTCGTCTCCACAACCCAAAGATGTGCAGGGTAGGTGGATTGGCCACGCTAAATTGCCCCTTAATTGGAAAGAATGAATTGGGCACTCTAAATTTATGAAAACAAAATCTGATACAAATGAAGGGAGGGGCCAGGGGTTGGAGGGGGGGGGGGGGGGTAACCTACAATTTGCATCTTTGAGCAGACCTCACTGAAATCAGGTGACAGCAGTTGAAATGACCCGACCAGAAAACCTTTGCAGGATTCTGTGGGCAACAGTGTTAATTTGCACTCGGGAGCGTTATTCTGTGTTCTAGGTAATGATTTTCAAGCCATCATTTGGTCTATGAAAGTGATCAAGTGAAGTGGCCTGAAACCCCAATTGCAAACATATGTTTGCGTGCAAGCATTGAAACCACATCAATTGTGGACAGCAGTCATTCGTGTTAACTCTCTTAGAACCACAAGGATGGTTTCTACTTGAGACATGCTGCACCTCCAAAGTGATAATTTCCCATTTATTAATTTTAATCACAGGCTTACAGTTTTCTGCACTAAAGTAGGAAGTTCCCTTGCATATCCCACCACCTTCTGCAGAGGGATTGGTGGGTGGGACAATGATTGAATGATGCTAGACACATATATCCACATGCCCGAATGACTCAACATTAACATTCCATGTATAAGTAGAAGATGTCTCCATTGGTCACTCAAGAGTGGGCAGCACGGTAGCATTGTGGATAGCACAATTGCTTCACAGCTTCAGGGTCCCAGGTTCGATTCCCGGCTTGGGTCACTGTCTGTGTGGAGTCTGCACATCCTCCCCATGTGTGCGTGGGTTTCCTCCGGGTGCTCCGGTTTCCTCCCACAGTCCAAAGATGTGCAGGTTAGGTGGATTGGCCATGCTAAATTGCCCTTAGTGTCCAAAATTGCCCTTAGTGTTGGGTGGGGTTACTGGGTTATGGGGATAGGGCGGAGGTGTGGACCTTGGGTAGGGTGCTCTTTCCAAGAGCCGGTGCAGACATGATGGGCCGAATGGCCTCCTTCTGCACTGTAAATTCTATTAAATTCTATAAGAGGCGGTGATACCCAGAGCCTGTTTTAAGGGAATTAAATACTAGCTTCTCTTCATTTCTTGCCCTCAGTAGAAACGCTGCACTCCAATTCCTTTGGTATCCATTTGTTGCCTTGCTCGCTGTGAAGTGGCACCAAAGCTTTCATTCCTTTTCCATTTCTCGGGTTCCAGTGGGAGGAAGCAAAGGGACATTATTAGCCAGCCAGGTTAGCTAGTGTGCACAGAGCTCTATGTTAAACCACAATGACTTTCAGTTCTGCAGCATTTTTCTTCCAGTCCTCAGCGGGAAGTGCAACTGTGGAGAATGGCCTGTGCCGGCCTCAGTCTTCCACAATGTACCCTATTGGAATTGAGAGTGACCGCGAGCAAAACAGAGAATTAATGAGGAACATTGTTTATTTTTGTCTGGAGCTGAAGTGAAGCCTAAAACCAGCAGAGCAGGGAGATACCAAGTTTGAGAAATGTGGGCCAGAAGAGGGCACAGTCCTGGTTTCATTTCACACGAAGCTTGGGTTTCTAAAACCTGCAGGTTGCGCATGCAGGGAATACAGAGGGCAGGAAGGATTTCCGCCGTTTTGAGATCCTGTGAAAGAGCAAGTTGGAGCAGGATTTCAACATTGAGAATTCAGGCGCGGTGCAGAGGATTGGGTTGCCAGCCCTCCACGATTGCCCCAGCAGCCTTCCAGGAATTAAAGGTTAAACTCCAGAATACTGCTGTGAGCAATGCGGGAGCAGAATCACTGCAGTATTAAAAAAAACGCCCTCTTAAAAAAAGTTTGAACATTTTTATTTACCAGTTATAAAAATAATGGATATGGGGTGGGGAGGGTGGGGAATGGCTATTTGACCTGCAGCTCAGAATCATTGAACTGGATAATGAACAGCCTATTCATTTTCCAGATGACATGGAAAGGATGCGAGGGGGAAATGAATGGATTTGTGTTCAGTGGCTGGAGTTAAAGGACAGTGTGATTGGTGGCAGGAAGTCATCTGCTAACACCTCCAGGAACATGTTCAATATGATTTTGGCAACTCTAATCCAGAAATTTCCATTCAAAGGAGCAATGACGATAACAGCACAAATAAAGTATAAGGTCATAGAGGGTGCAATAGAATGAGGGATAGAGAGAGAGAGAGGTTGGAGGCTAGAAGTGAGAGAAAGATTGTTTATCAGAAAACAAGATGACATGAGCGAATATTCTCTCACAATCTTTGAAATTTTCTTTGTAGGCAGTGTAAGGCGGCATGGTAGCACAGTGGTTAGCACTGTTGCTTCACAGCACTAGGGACTCGGGTTCGATTTGAGTCTCTGTCTGTGCGGAGTCTGCACGTCCTCCCCGTGTCTGCGTGGGTTTCCTCCGGGTGCTCCGGTTTCCTCCCACAAGTCCTGAAAGACGTGCTTGTTGGGTGAATTGGACATTCTGAATTCTCCCTCTGTGTACCCAAACAGGTGTCGTAGTGATAATGTAAGCCTAATTGTGACACTAATAAAGATTATTGTATTTGGAATACTAAATTATCTAATAGCCTACAGTAGAAGCAACAGAACCATTTTATTGGCTTTTTTGTGTTGTAGACTAGCTCATCAGGGACAGAATGGTTGGTTGAATATTTAGCCATACAAGGTACAAGTAATATATTTTGAAAGCATGCAAAAATACATAGCTATTAAGTTGCTTCCTTTTGTGAAAATTCAGTAGGTCTCTGTTAAAAAAATATGGAAGCTTTCCAAATGTGCAACCGGCCATGGGTATGCAGGCACCTGGAGGTGTCAGACCTATTCTTTCTAAAAAGGAATTAATCTTTATTTAACATAAGAACTTTCAAAAGGTTAAATGGTGGTGTAGCTTTAGTTCCACGTGAATGGATTTGGCTTTTAACCACCCACACAGCTGTATGTGTACACACTGTGTGGATGTATAAAGCTGATGAGTACTGGTGTGGAAAAACTGCCTCACAACGATTTATCTTGTGTGCAAACGTCTTTTTTTCTAACTCGGCCTTATCTTGATTATCTCGTGCCCTTATAATCAGTTTAGAAGTGGCAAAGACATCTTTCCTGTTTCAAGCTAAAATAAGACCAAGAGTGATAAACTACTCCCGTGTCCCTGCCTGCTTCACACTGCAGCCGACACCTTTACAGGGTGGGATGTTTGGTGGTGTTAGTGGCTGGAAACATTTGAGCTTGTGTAGTTTGTTTAGGTTATCAGCAATCCTCGTTGCGCTCACAGATACCAGCTACTGACAAAGACATCAAAGTAGATTTCACTCAAATCCACAAAGCATTAGTGTTAATTAGTTCCATTTCCAACTTTTTTTTGTTTTTTGAAATAAATTCAATTTTTCTAATTAAGGGGCAATTTAGCATGGCCAATCCACCTGCACATCTTTGGGTTGTGGGGGAGAAACCCACGCAAACACGGTGAGAATGTGCAAACTCCACACAGTGACCCAGAGCCGGGATCGAACCTGGGAACTCGGCGCCGTGAGGCAGCAGTACTAACCATTCTGTCACCGTGCTGCCCTCTTGCTTTTCTAACTTAACTATTGGGTACTGTGTCCAAGAATTGGAACAGGGAGTGCTAGAAATTACATTTTATTTTACTCGATCTGCCCCACATATTGCTGAACTAAATGTTGCACGGTCATCGGAATTCACACTGGAGTGTGAGTTATTCTTGGTTGACTTGTGTATGACACTTGGAATAAAGGGTTAACAAGTACTTGATCAACCAACATTTCAGGAACATCTATCATATTACAGGCAATCTTGTAACATGGCCACGGGGGCTAAATGATCTATGTTTCATTGATATTGCTTTTGCTGATACAGACCAGGAAGGCCCCAGGTTTTATTCTTAGGCCTATGCTGACTCAGCTAATTTTGACAGGGTTGCTGCAAGAGAACAAAAAAATCAGCCATATTCTTTCTCTTCATCGCTAACTATCAACCACCTAGATGTGTGTTGGAGTGTGTGCCGGGCGAAGAGAGGATTAGGTTCACCTGTCCTTTCCAAGGTTATTTAATACCTTGCCAACAATCTCGGCCTAGGGTCACACATGAAGCGTTGCCACTGGGGAGATGCCAAGTGGCTGGAGCTCGTGGATCCATGCCCTAGCAGGGAGTGAGTGCCAATTCAGAGTCACTGATAGCAGGCTTTTCAATGGTGGCAAATGGAGCACTTAGCCTAATCCAGTCCTCCCCCGGCAGCTACAGGCATGTATTTCCAGTGGAGGTTATTGGATGGGGATGAGGAACTTTGCTAGAGCTACTGTACATCCGAGATCAAACACTGCACAAACTGCGGATCAACTCTGGGATGCTGGTCAACTGCAAGACTCAGGTATGTGGCCAATAAATCAAGCCACCAAATGTTTCCTAAATAGCATTTAATTTGACATTATTGACTACTTAGCTGATGGGGATAACCTATTCCTGGGATGGCAGTACTGATGTACGAGGAGAGATTGAATTGGTTAGGATTGTATTTGCTGGAGTTCAGAAGAATGAGGGGGGAATCTCATAGAAACCTATAAAATTCTAACAGGACTGGACAGGGTAGATGAGGAAGGATGTTCCCAATGGTGGGTGTGTCCAGAACCAGGGGTCACAGTCTGAGGATACGGGGTAGACTGGGACTGTACTCGTTGGAATTTAGAAGGATGAGGGGGGATCTTATACAAACATTTAAAATTATGAAGGGAATAGATAGGATAGATGCGGGCAGGTTGTTTCCACTGGCGGGTGAAAGCAGAACCAGGGGACATAGCCTCAAAATAAGGGGAAGTAGATTTATGACTGAGTTTAGGAGGAACTTCTTCACCCAAAGGTTGTGAATCTATGGAATTCCTTGCCCAGTGAAGCAGTTGAGGCTCCTTCATTACATGTTTTTAAGGTAAAGATAGATAGTTTTTTGAAGAATAAAGGGATTAAGGGTTATGGTGTTCAGGCCAGAAAGTGAAGCTGAGTCCACAAAAGATCATCCATGATTTCATTGAATGGCGGAGCAGGCGCGAGGGGCCAGATGGCCTACTCCTGCTCCTAGTTCTTATGTTCTTATGTTATTTAGGACAGAGATGAGGAGAAATTTCTTCACCCAGAGATTGGTGAGCCACTGCAATTTGTTACCACAGGAAGTTGTTGAGTCCAAAACATTCTATGGTTCCAAGAACAGTTTGATACAGCACTTAGGGCGAAGGGGATCAACGGATATAGGGAAAGTGGGTTTAGGCGATTGAGTTGGATGATCAGCCATGATTATAGTGAATGGCGGAGTGGGCTTGAAGGGCCGATTGGCCTCCTGCTCCTATTTATTTCTATGCCATTGCCAAAATGTGCATAATACAGGATTGCACTGGGAAACAATATTCCCTCAACCAATGTCTCCTCTCCTTACAACCAGAAATTGGACGTTCTGAATTCTCCCTCAGTGTACACGAACAGGTGTCGGAGTGCGGCGATTAGGGGATTTTCACAGTTACTTCATTGCAGTGTTAATGTAAACATACTTGTGACAATAATAAAAGATGATCATTGATTTTTCAAAGTGAGACTCCAATACCAGTGGAAACCAGCTTTAAACTCTGGACCGGTTCCCATTATGGGGCTGGGATGTTTCTGCCAATGTAGACAGAACACACGCAGCCAGTAGGTGTGCTGAGAATAGTTTCATCTCAAGTCTCGGCACCAGTGTAGTTTGAACGAATCTTTGACATGACTCATCGGCATTCTGTGGTTGGATAAACATGTGCACATTTGTGGAGTTATTTTTATGGCATAATAAAGAATTCTACTGGAGTAAACACCAAAATGACAAATGGCCCATAGCTGCCCACCTCAACTGCAAATCAAAGTGACAAACTTGGACGTTTCCCATTTTATTATTTAGTGGGGAAATGCTAAGAATGTTGGTGGAATAGCGAGATATCAGTTTGTCTCACCATATTTTCACATGTGTCTTTGTTGAATAAAACGTCTTCCACCTTGGCAGTTAGAGACATGCTGACTCGCTCACACTCATGTGATTTACATCGGAGCACAAAATGCTGATACAAGTGAGTTTCACGCACGCACAATCCAATGAATCAATAGAGTGCAAATTTACTTGGAATATGTCAACTGGTAAATATTCCGCATGACAGAAATGACTCAGTTTCAAAAAAATTAATGTTAAGATTCATGTTGGCTTTGAAGAGAACTTCCCACTCTCTTCAGTTTGCAATTCCCCTTTTAGATTATGCATTTGCCTCTAAAGGATGACTTCTGTGAGGCCCTGGAACATAGGTAGGCCCTGGCATTCTGTGGCGAAAGCCTTTAATTCAACCACATGAGATGGTGTGGCCTATATATGAGGTGCAACTTGTGGCCGTTCAAACAGGCTTCCTTTTACCCCTTCAGTTGGTTACATCTGATCCCAAGCCTCCTCCACAATAGGAGCCATGCCCATAAAAAGTTGGTTCATTTGTGTGACAGCTGTTGAGGCCTGTTTAGTGCCCTGAAATGAAGGCAGCGAGCCTGGCAGCATTAATGGGGAGAGAAGCAAAGTTAATGTTTCAAGTCAATGACCCTCCTGATAGCCCACTCTCTGGTAGTCTGCCTGGTAACAAAGTGTCCAGGATGTCTCTTTCCTGCCTCCTTCTGTTCCTCTTCTTCAAATTTCTCCTCTTCCTCCTGAGGTGGGCATCGTAGAAAACCGACATGCAGAAGGAGGCCATCGGCCCATTGAGTTTGCATTGACCCTCCGAAAGAGCTCCCTACCTGGGCTCACACCCCCGCCTTATCCCGGTAACTCAATCTAACCATTGGACACTAAGGGACAATTTAGGATGGCCAATCCACCTACCCTGCACGCCTTTAGAGGCAATGTCCCATGCCCACTATCTCACTATCCTGGCTACCAGGAGGATGTAACTAGTAGACGTCAATTCTCTGCCTCCCCAGGCGTGTGTTTCTCGGCAGTGCTTTGTAACTGGCAACCGGCTGCCCCATTCCGCCACTGGCCAATTAGATTTCCCATTGTAGGTACCTCCACGCCACTGGGAAATCCGTGGGTGCGGGCGTGCTGTTGGTGGAATGGACAATCCCACTGATGGAGAATGAACCCCATAGTGATGATGAGGGGGAGCCAGTGAATGTGGTTTATTTGGACTTTCAGAAGGCTTTCAACCAAGTCCCATATAAGAGATTAGCATATAGAATTAAAGTGGTGGTTATGTATTGCGATGGATAGAAAACTGGTTGACAGACTGAAAACTAAGAGTAATGTTATGGTGATTAGCACTGCTGCCTACAGCGCTGAGGACCTGGGTTCGATCCCAGTCCCTGGTCACTGTCTGTGTGGAGTTTGCACATTCTCCCCGTGTCTGCGTGGGTCTCACCCCCACAACCCAAAGATGTGCAGGGTGGGTGAATTGACCACGTTAAATTGCCCCTTAATTGGAAAAAGAAAGAAATGGTTACTCTAAATGTATTTAAAGAACAGCGGCTAAGGTACTGGACCAGAACTGCAATGTTTTTTTAACATTTTTAAGACTGTGTGGAAAGATCGATTAACTCCAGGATGATTGCATGAGAAATAAGGCTTGGTTATTTTTACAAACAAAACTTTATTAAAACAAAAGAAAAACAATATTTAAACTTTTAACTTCAAACCTAACAAGAACAGTTTATGTGTATCTCTTAACCTTAACACACAACTTCCCATTAAACAGCACATAAAATGAACATAAGGCTCTCAACTCCATTTATGCAGGCTTGCAAACATGATACTTGAATTTACAGAACATATTCCTGCTGTTCGTGCAACTCCTTTCCAAAGTCCCGTCTCTGTGGCAGCTTTTCATGACCATTCTCGGTGGCTTCCACATCCTTCTGCCCTCACCTGTTCAAACAGGATTCCTTTATCTCCAGGGGACCGGATGTCCTCAGTGCAGAAAATGAGACAAGTGTGACCTCGGCTCCCCGATCTACCCAAATGGCTGTTCGATAGCAACGTGTTTCCCAGCGCTCCGCGTGCTGGGTAACAGCCGGCTAATTGTTCGCCCATTTTCATTGACGATGAGGAAATGACAGACATGTTGAACAATTACTTTGCCTCAGTATTTACAGCTGAAAAGGAGGATAACTTGCTGGAACTCCCGAAAGAATTAATAGTTGATAGAGGACAGAGACTTGATACCATTAACTTAAGTACGGCATCAGTAACTAGGAAATTGATGGAACTAAAAACTGACAAATCCCCAGGACCTGATGGTTTCCATCCAAGGGTGTTAAAGGAAGTAGGGAAACATTTAGATGCCCTAAGTATAATCACGCTGAATTCCCTATATTTAGGAGTCATCCCTCTGGATTGGAAAATTGCACATGTTACTCCACTTTTTATCAAGGGTGAAAGGGAGAAACCGGGGAATTACAGACCAGTTGGCCTAACATCTGTGGATGAGAAATTGCTT
The DNA here is from genome assembly GCF_902713615.1 of Scyliorhinus canicula. Lineage (NCBI taxonomy): Eukaryota > Metazoa > Chordata > Chondrichthyes > Carcharhiniformes > Scyliorhinidae > Scyliorhinus > Scyliorhinus canicula. Next base: position 17,049,899 of record NC_052161.1, read on the forward strand.
GAGTCTATAATCAGAGATAGGGGGCGGAATTCTCCGCTCCCGGGAAAAATCGGGAGGGCCGTCGTGAACTACCTTTATCTCTCTAAGCTCCGCCCAGCCCCTCAAAGATGGTTCTGTCCCAGGGTAACCAGACTTGAACTCAGTATCGCTCTCTGGGCTTTTGATTGCCCACTCCCATTTACATAAACAAATAGGACCATGCTATCAATATGCAATTAACCTCCAGTTTACTGACTAAAGAGACCATCAGACTCTGTTCTGGGCTAATGACTCGTCAGATCAGAATGTGTCAGAGGGCAATGGATCTTGAGTAAATCACCCTAGCTGAGTATGAGCATCCTGTTTATATCCATTAATGAGTTTAAGTCTGAATGGGACAAGTTAACTCAGGCCAGGTGTGCGTGTCTGACTCAATGCTACGAGTTTTACCCTCAGTCTGTTAACCACTAAATTGCACACTACATCTTCGATCCAATTTCCTAACATCTCCCTATCGTTACAGTAAGAATAAACAGGTCTTTTTCCTAATGGCAGGCAGTGACTAGTGGGGTTTCCTCAGGGATCGGTGCAAGGACCCCTAGCTATTCACCATATATATGAATGGCTTAGTTGAGGGAACTAAATGTAATATCTCCAACTTTGTAGAAGACACAAAGCTGGGTGGGAGGGTGAGCTGTGAGGAGAATTCAGAGATGCAATATAATGTGGATAATGTGAGGTTATCCACTTCGGTAGCAAAAACAGGAAGACAGATTATTATCTGAATGGCTGTAGATTGAGAGAGGGGAATGTGCAATGAGACCTGGGTGTCCTTGTACACCAGTCGGTAAAAGTAAGCATGCAGGTGCAGCGGGTGGTAAAGAAGGCAAACGGTATGTTGGCCTTCATAGCAAGAGGATTCAAGTACAGGAATAGTGATGTCTTGTTGAAATTATATAGGGCCTTGGTAAGACCATACTTTGAATATTGTGTGCCTTTTTGGTCTCCTTCCGAGAGGAAGGATATTATTGGTCTGGAGGGAGTGCAGCGAAGATTTACCAGACTGATTCCTGGGATAGTGGGACTGATGTATAGAGAAAGACTGAGTCAGTTAGGATTATATAATAATCATAATCTTTATTGTCGTCGCAAGTAGGCTTACGTTAACACTGCAAGGAAGTTACTGTGAAAATCCCCTAGTCGCCACACTCCGGCGCCTGTTCAGGAACACTGAGGGAGAATTCAGAATGTCCAAATTACCAATTACCTTTCGGGGCTTGTGGGAGGAAACCGGAGCACCCGGAGGAAATCCACACAGACATGGGGAGAATGTGCAGACTCCGCATAGACAGTGACCCAAGCCGGGAATCAAACTTGGGTCTCTAGTGCTGTGAAACAACAGTGCTAATCACTGTGCTATAGTGCCGCCCTGGAGAAAGCGGAAATACTGGAACAATTCAGTAAGTCAGACGGCATATTCGCTGGAGTTCAGAAGAATGAGGGGGGAATCTCATAAAAACCTATAAAATTCCAACAGGACCGACAGGATAGATGCAGGAAGGATGTTCCTGATGTCGGGGGAGTCGAGATCCATTGGTTACGGTCCAAAGATATGGGTGGACCATTTAGGACTGGGATGAGGGGATATTTCTTCACCCAGAGAGTTGTGAACTTGTGGAATTCATTACCGCAGTTGAGGACAAAAGCTTGTAAGTTTTCAAGAAGGAATTAGGTCCAGCTCTTGGGGCTAAAGGGATCAAAGGAGATGGGAGGAAAGCGGGAACAGGTTACTGAGTTGGATGATCAACCATGATCATAATCAATGATGGAGCAGGCAAGAAGGGCCGAATGGTCGATTCCTGCTACTATCTTCTATGTTTCTATGTTACCTGTTCTTTCACCCTTTGTGACCTTTGTTAGCAAGAAGGTAATGAAGTCCCTTATCTGCCATATATGCGTCCGTCATCTCTCAGATGCTGCAAAGACAGCAAACTGGGAAATTTTGGAAATGGCGTCCAATCCTATTTGAAAGGACCCAGTGGTACAGAAGTTGACAGCAACTGTGACTTTCATGCCACTGGAGACATCTACACTCTGCTCAATACAGTTCCAAAAACAAGTAGCAGGGCAGAGAGTAATAAAATAGTCAGAACCCAACTTCAGGAACTGTAGGTAATGGGAAAACTACAAGAAGTATACTGGTTAAACCTGAAGAGAAAAGTAATAAATAAGCGAATAATGCATCAGTGCTGAGGGACAGGTTAGGACGAATAGCCTAAGTCAGAGTTCTGTATACTAATGCACAGAGTGTAAGCAATAAACTAGATGAGCTGCAGGCGCAAATTAAAATGGAAGATTATGATGTAATAGTTATTACGAAGACATGGATACAGGATGGTCAGGACTAGAAACTAAATATACCTGGTTCTAAAGTTTACAGGACGGACAGGGAAGATGGCAGAGTGGCTGGGGTAAACTTACTGATTAGAAATACTATCACCTCAATGTTGAGGGAGAATATAACGAGGGGAAAGCATCTAGTGGAGACCATATGGGCGGTGGTACAGTGGTTAGCACTGCTGCCTCACAGCACCAGGGACACGGGTTTGATTCCAAACGTAGGTCACTGTCTGTGTGGAGTTTGCACTTCCTCCCCCGTGTCTGCGTGGGTTTCCTCCGGGTGCTCCAGTTTCCTCCCACAGTCCAAATGTGAAAAAAATGAAAATGAAATTAAAATGAAAATCGCCTATTGTCACAAGTAGGCGCGGAGATGAGACGCCCTGTGCAGGCGCCAGAACACGCTGGCGGTCCTGCGCATGCGCCAACTCGCGCCGGCCAGCGGAGGCCCTTCGGTGCCGGTTGACGCAACTTCCAGGTGGCCCGACGCCGGAGTGGTTCATGACGCTCTTTGGCACCGGTGCAGGCTGCCTTGCCAATTCTGGGGGAATACCGGAATACCGGCCCAGGTACATAGATCTTTAAAATGCCTGAACAAGTGCAGAAAATAAGTAAAAAGGCTAATGGAATGCTAGCCTATATATCTAAAGGATTGGAGTATAAAGACACAGTAGTTCTGCTGCTGCTATATAAAACCCTGGTTAGATCCCACTTGGGAGCACTGAGAGCAGTTCCGGGCACCACACCTTAGGAAGGAAATATTGGCCTTAGAGTGACAGCAACGTAGGTTTACAAAGGCTCCTGCTCCTATGCAATGAAGCTCTAGGTCACGTTGCAGGATGCAATGTTGCTCCGTGACTAGCTCCTTGTTACACCTGATTCGCCTCAGGCACTTCCACCGCTCTGGCGTAGGTAGGAAAACGACACTTTAGAAACCATTGGTGGTCGGGTTGTTTGTGGTAAGCCCTCCTTTCTCCTCCCGCTTCCCCTCTCTGCACCCCCCACTCCATGTCCAGGTCAGGTTGCAGACACTGCAGCAACTGCCCCAGTAGTTGGGTGACCAACCAAACACTAGCAAAAGATACTCAGTAAAGGCAGAGTGGGCCCTGGACATTTGCTGATTCTCAGCTGTGCAAGGTCATAATGCATTTACAGACAAAGAAGGGAGCCCCCCCCCCCTCCCCCCTTATGGGTGAGCCCAGAACCAGGGGGCAATGTTTTAAAATTAGGGGGTTGAGATGATTTGTTTTCTCAGAGGGTACTTGTTGTTGTAAGGATTGTGCACTTGAATGAAATGTTTATTGTTATAAAATGTTATTCAGTTGAAGGAATATAAAATAGCAACTTTAAGACTGAGAGTAATTCTTTTTCAATATATCAAAGTCTGCAATGGACACTTGGAACTTTATTTTAAAGGTCTTTATTTTTTCTTATCTCTGCATTGGCTCTGAGATTTGCCCATAGTGGATAGATAGAACAGTACAGCACAGAACAGGCCCTTCGGCCCTCGATGTTGTGCCGAGCAATGATCACCCTACTCAAACCCATGTATCCACCCTATACCCGTAACCCAACAACCCCCCCCTTAACCTTACTTTTTTTTTACTAGGTATTGTAGATGTTAGGGCAAAGGGTGTTGCGTGTGAGTCATGGATTGGCACTAAGTTGGCATGAGGGCTATATTGGGCTATGGGTAGAGGGGGATAAAAAATGTGAGAGACCATAGGGTGGATACAGGACATGAAATGACATGGGCTGGCATGGGTGGAGCATGGGGGGGGGGGGGGGGGGCAAAAGGGTTGTTTCAATTTTTCTTTATTTAAAAAATATTGACACATTGAGTTAAAGACATTTTAAGGATAAAAATTATACCAGGCTGCCCTTGCTCCCCCAAAAGGTTTGCCAAATATTTTGCCCATGAAGGCAGTGTTCTTTTAACAAAGAACTTAATGGATTGTAATGGGTTAGTAGAGATGATTGATACATACAAAAATAATGTTCATATATTCTTCTTCGCTCATGTGCCTTCTTATCAGAAATCTTTTGAAGTATAATTGGCTCAACTTTAAACATCTTCAGTATTTCCTGACAAACCTTGGGTGCCTTGTTATTAGTGACTTGTTTAGATCTATGTTGGCAATACTGCAGTAATTGGGTCATGGCTTAAATACATTGTGCATTATTTACAGCTATTACATATCACATAGCATTGGGCTGATGTTGAAATGAAGGAATCCACCTAAAACCGATATCTTTCTTCCTCTCTCACAAAGCTGTCGGTCTTCATTTCTGTCATTTTTCTTTCACATTTATTGCAAAATTCCATTGTCCCCTTGATTTTCTTTCACCTTGTTATGTCGTGGCTTTCAACACTTTCAGGTGTTTACTGATATAAGACTATAAAGCTGCAGGAGCACCTTAATTACCGTTATCATCTGATATCCTTATATCATTGGACAAAGAGGTGACACTATTCACATTATGTGCAAACAACATCCAGAAGGGTTATCATACAAAATGTATATTATATTCTTTATATTAACGCTTTATAATGCATTTTGCATGCATTATGCATGCTTTAAAAGGGCTGGTTTAGCTCACTGGGCTAAATCGCTGGCTTTTAAAGCAGACCAAGGCAGGCCAGCAGCACGGTTTGATTCCCGTGCCAAACCTCCCGGGCAGGCGCTGGAATGTGGTGACTAGGGGCTTTTCACAGTAACTTCATTGAAGCCTACTCGTGACAATAAGCGATTTTCATTCCTTTAGTAGAGAGGCTGTAGTACATCACCATGTGTTGTAATATGGCATCTATAGCAGCAAAGGATTCTTTTGTGTTATATTTTCCCACCCTCTAGTCCCCTTCCTCTCTTCTCACGGGCATCAAATCTTCCTCCTGTACAGTTCCATGGCTAACATCATGCACCTCACCCAAATGGCTATACTTGTTTCATAGATATGCAGTAAGTTTTGGCAGTCTGTCTGACCAGAGGAAGTGGCCAGGCTAGCTTGAGTTTGTCCTTGATTGCTGTCAATAGACACACATACCTTTCCAGTCACAGGGGAGGGTGCAGTTACCCCAGAGCTCCTCAGCACCCTCATCTTCCTCCACCTTCCCAGCCCCTCTGCCAGGGCCCTCATCTGCACGTATGCCAATGCCCACTGCTGCCCACAGAGAGATGCAGAGGCTGCAGTTTGAGACAGGTCTCCAACGAGCGCCTGCACGAGAAGAGTCCTCATTGCCATTTAGACAGAGAAGTGAGTTGCCTGTCTCCACCTCCTCCGAGGCAACATGGACCACTTTGTAGGAGTGCGCAGGAGTGTAGGGCGCCGTTACCAATAATAATGAGGGCAACATACTGAGGTCGATCTCGACGCATGTCAACATGGTCAAGATTGTCAGCTGATTTTTAGTGCTTCTTCACATCAGCTTCCAGTTTTCAATGGTTCAAACACTGAGATACTCCTGGGCTTTTTCATTGTCCAATCAAGATTAAATGTAAGGGAGACTCAATGATCAGAATCTAGGAACAGGTGCTGGGCAGCAGGTACATCTCTAAGCATGAGTGCTGAGTGCAAGTCAAATCATGGGCACTGCAACGTTACACATAGGTTTAGGTGTAGACTTCACAGCTCGAGAGGGCGTGGAGGTTGCAGGTAATATTAATCGTCTGCTGCGCTCACTACTTTGACTGCATTGGCATGCCAGATGTCACAGGATGTGCTTTGCATGGTTTAGCAGAGGTATATGGAAACCAGGAATGTCGCATGACGTCCACATCAGAAACTGAACTATTGGCCGGAATGGGTGGTGCGCAGGTTCTTTCGAAGGGCTGTTGTTTCACAGTTATGGACTCCTCATGCGTGAAATGCTTTGTCTGTACGTTTGCTACAACATACAATCCTATCAGCAGGTATAGGGTTTGAGTTCTGATGTCATGTCACTCTCAGCATTGTGGGTACAGATTGATTACAGACAAGGATGGCACGGTGGCACAGTGGTTAGCTCTGCTGCCTCACAGCGCCAGAGTCCTGAGTTCAATTCCTGCCTCGGGTGACTGCCTGTGTGGAGTTTACACGTTCTCCCGGTGTCTGTGTGGGTTTCCTCCGGGTGCTCTGGTTTCCTCCCACAGTCCAAAGATGTGCAGCTTAGGTGGATTTTCCATGACCAATGCGTGGGGTAACGGGACAGGGCGGGGAATGGGACTAGGTAGGGTTCTCTATCTGATGGGGTCGGTGCAGACTCAATGGGCCGAATAGCCTCCTACTGCACAGTAGCGATTCTATAGATTCTAATGGAATTTGGCAGCATGAGCTCCTTGTTTTCAGCCATTATTCAAGCGGGGAGGCCTGGTTGTAAGTGGATCATTACCACGTTTGTTTGCAATACGATGATGCTCATGGTTATGGTGACGAGGATTTTAGCCACATGAATGTGACAGAGTCCAACTCATTTGTGTTCATTGTCTTCCTTGCAGTCCTGTGAGTAATTGTGGAGTCAATGTGCAAGGTTTTTTCAGTGGAAGCACATCACCAGGACTGGTTGATGGCAATTGTGATATGGAAGAAATTTATGTGAATTAATTTAACACAAGAACCCTTGTCAGAGTCTTCCCTGGCTGGAAGGCCATGCCCCCCAGCTGCATTACCATTGGCACCTCCTTGTCCTCATCCGTTTCAGAATCTTTCACATGGTCAGGGGATTCCTCAGTTTCCTCTTCCTCAGAGATTGGAGATCCGACCTTGGCATTATCGGTGTGTGTGCCCCTCCATTGCGCCATGTAGTGGGGCAACGCTCATCCATTATCCCTGATACCCTCACTGGGACATGCAACTCTCCACCATTATTCCTGATACCCTCGCTGGGGTATGCTGCAACGCTCCACCACTATTCCTGATACCCTCACTGGGGCATGCTGCAACGCTCCACCACTATTCCTGATACCCTCGCTGGGGCATGCTGCAACGCTCCACCACTATTCCTGATACCCTCACTGGGGCATGCTGCAACGCTCCACCACTATTCCTGATACCCTTGCTGGGGCATGCTGCAACGCTCCACCACTATTCCTGATACCCTCGCTGGGGTATGCTGCAATGCTCCACCACTATTCCTGATACCCTCGCTAGGGCATGCTGCAATGCTCCACCACTGTCCCTGATACCCTCGCTAGGGCATGCAGCACTCCACTACTATCCCTGATGCCCTCGCTGGGGCATGCAACACTCCACAACTATCCCTGATACCCTCGCTAGGGTATGTTGCAGCGCTCCTCCACTATTCCTGATACCCTCGCTGGGGCATGCTGCAACGCTCCTCCACTATCCCTGATACCCTCGCTGGGGTACGCTGCAACGCTCCACCACTATCCCTGATACCCTCACTGGGGCATGCTGCAACTCTCCACCACTATCCCTGATACCCTCACTGGGGCATGCAACTCTCCACCACTATTCCTGATACCCTCACTGGGTTATGCTGCAGCGCTCCACCATTATTCCTGATACCCTCGCTGGGGCATGCAGCGCTCCACCACTATTCCTGATACCCTTGTGTGGTAGTATGACTAGGGGTATTACGGTACCTGGGAGTGTGAGCTGCCATTGGTGCAGAGGGCTCGCTGCCCATTGGCCCAGGTATCGTGTTCTCTGTGTGTTCGTTGGTCAATAGGAAAGTAGCTCTGCCTGCGAGGCGGGGTATGGGAATCTGTGTTTCCCAGCAGCCAAGCCATTTCTGTACTCCTGCTGCCGGGCTCACTTCTTGCTGATTAAAGTCTTTCGATTCAGACTACACCTATGTTTCGTGTCCATTGATTGTGCATCACCTTGCTGGGGGTATGTTGCAGCGCTCCACCACTATTCCTGATACCCTTGCTGGGGTATGTTGCAACTCTCCACCACTATCCCTGATACCCTCACTGGGGTACGCTGCAACTCTCCACCACTATCCCTGATACCCTTGCTGGGGTATGCTGCAACTCTCCACCACTATCCCTGATACCCTCGGTGGGGCATGCTGCAACTCTCCACCACTATCCCTGATACCCTCGCTGGGGCATGCTGCAACTCTCCACCACTATCCCTGATACCCTTGCTGGGGTATGCTGCAACGCTCCTCCACTATCCCTGATACCCTCGCTGGGGCATGCTGCAACTCTCCACCACTATCCCTGATACCCTTGCTGGGGTATGTTGCAACGCTCCTCCACTATCCCTGATACCCTTGCTGGGGCATGCTGCAACGCTCCACCACTATTCCTGATACCCTCGCTAGGGCATGCAACGTTCCACCACTATTCCTGATACCCTTGCTGGGGGTATGTCGCAACGCTCCACCACTATTCCTGATACCCTTGCTGGGGTATGCTGCAACACTCCACCATTATCCCTGATACCCTCGCTGGGGCATGCTGCAATGCTCCACCACTATTCCTGATACCCTCGCTGGGGTATGCTGCAATGCTCCACCACTATTCCTGATACCCTCGCTAGGGCACACAACGCTCCACCACTGTCCCTGATACCCTCGCTAGGGCATGCAGCACTCCACTACTATCCCTGATACCCTCGCTGGGGCATGCAACACTCCACAACTATCCCTGATACCCTCGCTAGGGTATGTTGCAACGCTCCTCCACTATTCCTGATACCCTCGCTAGGGTATGTTGCAACGCTCCTCCACTATTCCTGATACCCTTGCTGGGGTATGCTGCAACGCTTCTCCACTATTCCTGATACCCTCGCTAGGGTATGTTGCAACGCTCCTCCACTATTCCTGATACCCTTGCTGGGGTATGCTGCAACGCTCCTCCACTATTCCTGATACCCTCACTGGGGTATGCTGCAACGCTCCTCCACTATTCCTGATACCCTTGCTGGGGTATGTTGCAACGCTCCTCCACTATTCCTGATACCCTTGCTGGGGTATGCTGCAACGCTCCTCCACTATTCCTGATACCCTTGCTGGGGTTTGCTGCAACGCTCCACCACTATCCCTGATACCCTCGCTGGGGCATGCTGCAACGCTCCTCCACTATCCCTGATACCCTCGCTGGGGCATGCTGCAACGCTCAACCACTATTCCTGATACCCACGCTGGGGTATGTTGCAGCGCTCCTCCACTATTCCTGATACCCTCGCTAGGGTATGTTGCAGCGCTCAACCACTATCCCTGATACCCACGCTGGGGTATGTTGCAGCGCTCCTCCACTATTCCTGATACCCTTGCTGGGGTATGCTGCAGCGCTCCTCCACTATTCCTGATACCCTCGCTGGGGCATGCAACACTCCACCACTATTCCTGATACCCTCGCTGGGGCATGCTGCAACGCTCCACCATTATCCCTGATACCCTCGCTAGGGTATGTTGTAACTCTCCACCACTATTCCTGATACCCACGCTGGGGTATGCTGCAGCTCTCCACCACTATCCCTGATACCCTCTCTGGGGCATGCTGCAACTCTCCACCACTATTCCTGATACCCTCGCTGGGGCATGCTGCAATGCTCCACCACTATCCCTGATACCCTCGCTAGGGCATGCAGCACTCCACAACTATCCCTGATACCCTCGCTGGGGTATGCAACACTCCTCCACTATCCCTGATACCCTCGCTGGGGCATGCTGCAATGCTCCACCACTATCCCTGATACCCTCTCTGGGGCATGCTGCAACTCTCCACCACTATTCCTGATACCCTCGCTGGGGCATGCTGCAACGCTCCACCACTATCCCTGATACCCTCGCTGGGGCATGCAACACTCCACAACTATCCCTGATACCCTCGCTGGGGTATGCAACACTCCTCCACTATCCCTGATACCCTCGCTGGGGCATGCTGCAGCGCTCCTCCACTATTCCTGATACCCTTGCTGGGGGTATGTTGCAGCGCTCCTCCACTATTCCTGATACCCTCGCTGGGGTATGTTGCAACGCTCCTCCAATATTCCTGATACCCTCGCTGGGGCATGCAGCGCTCCACCACTATTCCTGAAACCCTTGTGTGGTAGTATGACTAGGGATATTACGGTACCTGGGAGTGTGAGCTGCCATTGGTGCAGAGGGCTCGCTGCCCATTGGCCCAGGTATCGTGCTCTCTGTGTGTTCGTTGGTCAAGAGGAAAGTAGCTCTGCCTGCGAGGCGGGGTATGGGAATCTGTGTTTCCCAGCAGCCAAGCCATTTCTGTACTCCTGCTGCCGGGCTCACTTCTTGCTGATTAAAGTCTTTCGATTCAGACTTCACCTACGTTTCGTGTCCATTGATTGTGCATCACCTTGCTGGGGGTATGTTGCAGCGCTCCTCCACTATTCCTGATACCCTCACTGGGGGTATGTTGCAGCGCTCCTCCACTATTCCTGATACCCTCGCTGGGGTATGCTTCAACGCTCCTCCACTATTCCTGATACCCTCACTGGGGCATGCAACGCTGCACCACTATCCCTGATACCCTCACTGGGGTATGCAACTCTCCACCACTATTCCTGATACCCTCACTGGGGCATGCTGCAACGCTCCACCACTATTCCTGATACCCTCACTGGGGAATGCAACTCTCCACCACTATTCCTGATACCCTCGCTGGGGAATGCAACGCTCCACCACTATTCCTGATACCCTTGCTGGGGTATGCTGCAACTCTCCACCACTATCCCTGATACCCTCACTGGGGTATGCTGCAACGCTCCTCCACTATTCCTGATACCCTCGCTGGGGTATGTCGCAACGCTCCACCACTATTCCTGATACGCTCGCTGGGGTATGCTGCAACGCTCCTCCACTATTCCTGATACCCTTGCTGGGGCATGCTGCAACGCTCCTCCACTATTCCTGATAACCTCGCTAGGGTATGTTGCAACGCTCCTCCACTATTCCTGATAACCCTTGCTGAGTTATGTTGCAGCGCTCCTCCACTATTCCTGATACCCTTGCTAGGGTATGTTGCAACGCTCTTCCACTATTCCTGATAACCCTTGCTGGGTTATGTTGCAGCGTTCCACCTGAGTGAGCGAGGCACCGGAAGCACATTTTTAAAATGCCAATTGCCTGTTCAATTGTACCCCTGGTGATGTCATGGCTGATGCTGTAGTTGTGCTCGACCTCAGTCTGTGGGCTCGGAAAGGGAGACATTAGCCAGGTCCTGCAGGGGTAGCCATTGAAATGAAAATCGCTTATTGTCACGAGTAGGCTTCAAATTAAGTTACTGTGAAAAGCCCCTAGTCGCCACATTCCGGCGCCTGTTCGGGGAGGCTGTTACGGGAATCGAACCGTGCTGCTGGCCTGCCTTGGTCTGTTTCAAAGCCAGCGATTTAGCCCTGTGAGCTAAACAGCCCTGTGAGCTAAACATTGAAGCCAATCAACAGATCTGTGTTGGCGCTGAAATATCTCAGGGAGTTGGAAACTCATTCGTGTGAAGGAGTCGTGGCAGCTGCCAGGGAACCTTGCACACTCATGACGGAAGACATTGTGGTGCTTGCAATCCACCTGGATATGGATTGAATGGAAGGACTACCAAGTGTTGAAGGTGTCTTCATTTTGATTTGGAGCCGAAACTTCACTTGGGGTCTAAACTTCACTTTCCTGTCCCAATTACCCTTGACTCTCCTGTCTATCAAAAATTAACCCAACTCAGCCTTGGAGAACCCAGCCTCTACTGCTCTGCGGGAAAGTGAATTCACAGACTAACGACCCTTCTGAGAGTAAAAAGTTCACCTAATCTCTTTCTTAAAAGGGAGACCTCTTGGGCGGGATTTTCCATCGGATCAGACGCCGAAATCGCAGCGGATGCCGATTTGACACCAAATCATAATTCTCCGTCACCTCGACAGCAGCGTCAATGCATTCCGGAACGCACATGCAGTAAACAGCGTTGTGGCTGGTCAGGAGTTACACTGAGGTAAGATCAGGTAAGGACGGCTGGTTTCCTCCCCTGAAGGACATGAGTAAACTAGTTTGGACTTGACAACAACCCAGTAGTTTAATAGTTGTTATGAATGGGAATGCATTTTATTCCAGATATTTCTTTTTTAAATTTAGATTACCCAATTATTTTTTCCAATTAAGGGGCAATTTAGCGTGGCCATTCCACCTACTCTGCACATTTCTTTTTTGGGTTGTGGGGGCGAAACCCTCGCAGACACGGGGAGAATGTGCAAACTCCACACGGACAGTGACCCAGAGCCAGGATCGAACCTGGGACCTCAGCGCCGTGAGGCGGTTGTGCTAACCACTAGGCCACCGTGCTGCCCTTATTCCAGATATATTAATGAACACACTGGGCTACCTGTTCGACATCCAGGAAACAAAAGGGTGGAAGTTTCAAATAAGATTTACAAAGTAAGATAAAGCAAATGTATCCTAACTGCAGTGGTGGGATTTGAACTCCTGTCTCTGCATTATTAGTACCAGCATGCTACCAACCCCCATAGTTACCAGTACTGAGAAAAATAAATCATTTATTTCATATATAAATCCTTACAGAAGGGGCGACATGGTGGCACAGTGGTTAGCACTGCTGCCTCACGGTGCCAGGGAACCGGGTTGAATTCCGGCCTCGGGTGACTATCTGTGTGGAGTTGGCACATTCCCCCCCCCCCCACCCTGTCTTCATTGGTTTCTTCCGGGTGCTCAGTGATGCGCGATCAATGAACACAGAAACAAAGGAGTAGTCCGAATCGAAGGCTTTAATCTACAAGAAGTGTGCCCAGCAGCAGGAGTAGAGAAAGAATGATGGCTGTTGGGAAACACGGGTTCTTATACCCCGCCTCATAGGCGGAGCTACCTTCCTCCCGACCAATGAGAAGTCAACACTTGGGCCAATGGGCAGCGAGCCTTCTACACCAATAGCAGCTCACACTTCCAGGTACCGTAATGCCCCTAGTCATACTACCACACTCAGGTTTTCTGCCATAGTCCAAAGATGTTCAGGTTAGGTGGATTGGCCTGGATAAAATTGCTCCTTAGTGTCCCCAAAAAAAGTTACGTGGGGTTACTGGGTTATGGGGTGGGGGTGTGGGCCTAAGTGGGGTGCTCTTTCCAAGGGTCGGTGCAGACTTGATGGGCCGAATGATCTCCTTCTGCACTGTAGGGATTCGATGATTTAAAATCTGCCCGAAAGTTAAAACAATAATTTGACAGAACAGTGCATTCCCTCTGGCCTTCTACTGAACTCAGCCTTCCCTCTCCAGAACTCCCAACCCCATAAAATATTTGCCTCTACTTAGGGACGTGAGCCAAGCTCTGAATTATTGAATTCTATCAGCTCTCAGATTATGTTTTCTGCTCTGCTGTTGCTGCCTCTTGAAACTGCCAATAGGGAGGTTTGCAAATTGAAGTAGGCTTTCCAACCCTGAGAAAAATGGTGACTACTCATGCATTTAAAAACTTTGAAAACTGCCTCAGGAGACAGAATGAAAATGGAATTGTGAATGACAAAGTGCCAATCATAATGTGACAGAATTATGTGTGTTTTGTTTTGAAGATTTATTTAACGGTGTTTTAAATGCCACGATCAATCTTCCTTTTGGCCAGAACTTTATATTTCACTTACCATTGGTTACTGATCGATGCAGTGTGTCTGGAGGTATCAAACCCTCCTCAGGCTAGTTATACCTTGGTTGACTTGATGCTTTGGGCAGCACGGTTGCAAAGTGGTTAGCACAATTGCTTCACAGCTCCAGGGTCCCAGGTTCGATTCCCGGCTTGGGTCACTGTCTGTGCGGAGTCTGCACGTCCTCCCCGTGTCTGCGTGGGTTTCCTCTGGATGCTCCGGTTTCCTCCCACAGTCCAAAGGATGTGCAGGTTAGGTGGATTGGCCGTGCTAAAATTGTCCTTAGTGTCCAAAAGTTGGGTGGGGTTACTGGGTTCTAGGGATAGGGTGGAGGTGTGGACCTTGGGTAGGGCGCTCTATCCAAGAGCTGGTGCAGACTCGATGGGCCGAATGGCCTCCTTCTGCACTGTAAATTCTATGATCTATGATCAAACCTAATTAACATCAGGATTCGAAGCAAATAATGCAAATATGGCCACTTCTTAATTCAGCTGCAATTTTTTATTCTTAACTCTCCGTACAAAATTAGACTATCAAGAAATGATGACTCTTTTTGGATGGGTGGGTTTGTTAAATTGAAACTCCCTCCGTGGCTCAGTCAGTATATGCACTGCCTCATGTGGGCCCTGAACCTAACAAAGTACAAGCAGACCAGGTTCCCTCAGTGCTGAACTCAGTGTCGCCGGGAATGCTACAATGAGACTCCGCATCCCTGGGCTAGGGAAAAGCAAAATCTACACTGCTTATTGCTTTTAGGGTGAATTATTTTTTTTTGTTGAAAATCATTGAAATTTGCCCAGGAGGAAAATTTAGGGAAAAGGGAAAATAACCTCACCTTCCCCTGGCTAGAGAGTCTAAATTTAGGAGGGCGCCATCTCTGAGTAAGGGGGCGGCCATTTTGGAGTGAAAAGCAGAGAAAGCTCTTCACTGCCAGGGTTGTGAATCTTTGTAATTCTCTACTCCATGGAGACTGTGGATGCAAATTTTTCGAGGAGGTGACTCGGCGTGTAGATGAGAGCAGTGCAGTTGATGCCGTCTACATGGACCTCAGTAAGGCTTTTTCACAAGGTGCCACATGGGAGACTGATCAAGGAGGTAAGAGCCCACGGGATCCTGGGCAATTTGGCATTAATTGGCTTTGTGGCAGCAGGATGCAGAAGGTCATGGTCGAAGGCTGTCTTTGTTTTGTAGACCATGAAGGAGTCCACGCAAGTAGTTAGATGAAACAAAGTTTTATTACGGTGAACTATTATTTACACAACCGTGTCATCTCCCATAGGTACCAAAACCGGCCGACTTTATACCAGAGATAATTACGCATGCTTTAGAGTCCTCCCCACCCTTTAACGGGGAGCTCGTATTCAGTAAGGTTATCAGAGATTCTAATTGTTGCAACCCCATAAGTCCTGTGCTGTTTATTCAATTTCCAACCCCCCCCCAATTCTGAAGAATTCGACGTCGACTGTGGTGAAGGAGGGTGCCGGATTCGCTTTGTGTCCGGATGTGCATCATGCACTGGGAGTGCTGGATCGGGCGCCGTATATCAGGAAGGCGACTGCCGCTTCCGACCGAACCATCGTGGCAGAAGCCCTTCCTGAGGGTGCTGTGCCGTTGATCCACTGGCGAGACTACCGACGCCCGCATTTCCGTCTCCGAATCCATGTTGACTGTCTCTCGTGTCGTGTCTGGACCCCATGTTTGGAGCTCTGCTCTGGTCTGTTCCGGCATCGGGTATGGCTTGAGAAAAACATTCCGTGCTCTAGGAATCTTACGAAGAACTGGTCGCCTGGACCAAATGCGTTGTGTCATATGTTCAATGTCCACATCCATCCCGGCCACCGAATGTGACTGCGTGCTAACGTTTTCATTTTTGACACACCCAGGTGTCTGGTTTGGAAGTCTTTCAAGATCAAATCCTGGCCTTTTTCCGGGACGACTATGCATGTACCTCACAGCAGGAGTCATAGAGTCATAGATGTTTACAGCATGGAAGCAGGCCCTTCGGCCCAGCTTGTCCATGCTGCCCAGTTTCTATCCCTAAGCTCGTTCCACTTGCCCGCATTTGGCCCATATCCCTCTATACCCACCCTGCCCATGTAACTGTCTAACTGTTTTTTAAAGGAAAAAATTGTACCCACTTCGACCACTGTCTCTGGCAGCTCGTTCCAGATGCTCACCACCCTCTGTGTGAAAAAGTTTCCCCTGTGGTCTCTTGCATCTCTCTCCTCTCACCTTAAATCTATGCCCTCTAGTTCTAGACTTCTCTACCTTTGGGAAAAGATGTTGACTATCTGCCTTACCTATGCTCCTCGTTATTTTATAGACCTTTATAAGATCACCCCTAAGCCTCCTACCCTCCAGGGAAAAAAGCCTCTCCTTATAACTCAGACCATCAATACCTGGTAGCATCCTTGTAAATCTCTGCTACACTATTTATAGTTTAACAATATCCTTCCTGTAATAGGGTGACCAGAACTGAACACAGTATTCCATGTATAATCTTACCAATGTCTTGTACAACAAGACGTCCCAACTCCTGTATTCAATATTCTGACCAATAAAACCTAGCATGCTGAATGCCTTCTTCACCACCCTGTCCACCTGCAACTCCACCTTCAAGGAGCTATGAACCTGTACCCCTAGATCTCTTTGTTCTGTAACTCTCCCCAACTCCCTACCATTAACCGAATAGGTCCTGTAGTTCCTGCCCTGATTTGATCTACAAAAATGCATCACATCACTTTTATCCAAATTAAACTCCATCTGCCTTTCATCGGCCCACTGGCCCAATTGGTCAAGATCCTGTTGCATTCTTATATAACCTTCTTCACTATCCACTATGCCACCAACCTTGGTGTCATCTGCAAATACTGACCATGCCTCCTACGTTCTCATCCAAATCATTAATATACATAACAAATAACAGTGGATCCAGCACCGATTTCTGAGGCACACCGCTGGTCACAGCCCTCCCTACAATTTGAAAAACAACCCTCCACAACCACCCTTTGGCTTTGGTCGTCAAGCCAATTTTGTATCCAATTGGCCTCGATTCCGTGAGATTTAACCTTTTGCAGCAACCTACCATGCGGTGCCTTGCTAAAATAGACAACGTCGACTGCACTGCCCTCATCTACTTTCTTGGTTACCCCTTCAAAAAACTCAATCAAATTTGTGGGACTTGACTTTCCCCTTACAAAGCCATGTTGGCTTTCCCTAATTAGCCCTTGTCTGTCTAAATGCCTGTAGATCCTGTCCCTCAAAATACCTTCTCACAATTTACCCACGACAGAAGTAAGGCTAACCGATCTGTAGTTCCCAGGCTTATCCCTACAGCCCTTCTTAAACAAGGGAACAACATTTGCTACCGTCTAATCTTCAGGCACCTCTCCTGTGGCTGTCGATGATTCAAATATCTCAGCTAGGGAGTCGACAATTTCCTCCCTGGCCTCCCACAATGCCCTGGGATATATTTCATCAGGCCCAGATGATTTGTCTATCTTGATCCGCCATTCGCTGAAGGTATGCATGCAGGTGCAGCAGGCGGCAAAGAAGGCTAATGGTATATGTTGACCTTCATTGCGAGAGGTTTTGAGTATAGAAGCAGGGATGTGTTGCTGCAACTGTACAGGGCCTTGGTGAGGCCACTCTTGGAGTATTGTGTGCAGTTTTGGTCTCCTTCTCTGAGGCAGGATGTTCTTGCTCTCGAGGGAGTGCATCAAAGTTTTACCAGACTGATTCCAGGGATCACGGGACTGTCATATGAGGAGAGATTTACCAGGTTGGGATTGTTCTCGCTGGAGTTCAGAAGAATGAGGGGAGATTTCATAAAGACTTATAAAATTCTAACAGGACTAGACAGGGTGGGTGCAGGGAAGATGTTACCAATAATGGGTGTGTCCAGAACAAGGGGTCACAGTCTGAGGATTCAGGGTAAACCATTTCGGACAGAGATAAGGAGACATTTCTTCACCCAAAGTGTGGTGAGCCTGTGGAATTCATTACCACAGGAAGTAGTTGATGTTAAAACATTGAATATATTCAAGAGGCGGCTGGATATAGCACTTGAGAAGAATGGGATCAAAGGCTATGGGGAGAAAGCAGGATTAGGCTATTGAGTTGGATGATCAGCCATGATTGTGATGAATGGCGAAGCAGGCTCGAAGGGCCAATAGGCCTCCTCCTGCTCCTATCTTCTATGTATCTATGTATCCCAGTCCCATGTACCTATCCGTGCCTTGAGTTCATCTTCCTTGCCCGTTAGGCCTCTTGCATTTAAAAATAAATGCAGTTCAATCTTTTTCTCTGCCTTCCACTTCTCTCCTGACTGACTTTTGTTTCTATCCTCTCTGTACTACCCTCTGATTGCACTAGAGAGGGTGCAGAGGAGATTCACCAGGATGTTGCCTGGGCTGGAGCGTTTCAGCTATGAAGAGATGCTGGTTAGAACATAGAACATGGGATTTACAGTGCAGAAGGAGGCTATTTGGCCCATCGAGCCAGCACCGGCCATTTGAAACACTCAAGCCCACAACTCCGCCCATACCCGTAACCCAGCAACTCCACCCAACCCCTTTGGGCACTAAGAGAAATTTAGCATGGCCAATCCACCTAACCTGGGCTGGGGTTGCTTTCCTTAGCGCGGAGAAAGCTGAGGGGGGTCCTGATTAAGAGAATAGAATTATAAGGGACATAGATGGAGTTGATAGGAAGGAACATTTTCCTTTTGCAGAGGCGTCAATAACCATTGGAAGATATTTAAGCTCAGGGGCAGGAGATTTAGAGGGAATTCGATGAAAACCTTTTTCATCCAGAGTGTGGTGGAAATCTGGAGCTCACTGCATGACAGGGTGGTAGAGGCAGGACCGCTCACAATATTTAAGAAGCATTTCGATGAGCACTTGAAATGCCGCGGCACACAAGGCTACGGACAAAGGTCTGGAAAATGGGATTAGAATAGACAGGTGCTTGATGGCCGGAACAGACACAACAGGCGCAATTCTCCCAAAGGGAGACAAACAGCCGACGCCGGAGTGTTTCACTCCGGCGTCGGAGGCCGCTCCTCGCCCCCTATTCTCCAACCCCCTGGGGGCTAGAAGCGGCGGCGCGTGAATTTTGCGCGCCGGGCCTTGACGCTTGCGTCAAAGTGGCGCGCCGGGAATGACGCCGCGGCGGCGCCTAAGTGACGTCAGCCGTGCATGCGCAGGTTGGCCGGCGCCAACCCGCGCATGCTCGGTTCCCGTCTTCCCCTCCGCTGCCCCGCAAGACATGGCGGCTTGATTTTGCGGGGCGGTGGAGGGCACCGATCGCGGGCCAGACACCTCCTGAGTACGCCCGTGGTGCTCGATCCTCCCTTCGTCCCCCACAGGCCCCACACACAGCGGTCGCGCGCTGTTCACGCCGGCAGCGACCAGGTGTGGTTGGCGCCGGCATGAACCGGTCGGGTTCGGCAGGCCGCTCGGCCCATCTGGGCCGGAGAATCGCCGGTCGCCGTTAGAAACGGCGAGCGGCGATTCTCCGAGCGGCCTGTCGTAAAACGCGACACGCCATTTGGGGGGGGGGGGGGTGGGAGAATCACGGGGGGTGCCAGGGCGGCATGGTGTGATTCGCCCGGCCCTCCCGCGATTCTCCCACCCGGCGTGGGGGTGGGGCGGAGAATCGCGCCCAATGTGCTGTAAAATTCTATGACTCAGTTATTCAGTATGTTCAAGGCTGAGCGAAAAATGTTTGGACTCTAAACGGAATGGGGATTGACTGGGGAAATATGGAGGTCTAAGATCAGCCATGATTTTATTAAAAGGAGAGGCTGCACTGTGGCGCAGTGGTTAGCACTGCTGCGTCCGGCGCCGAGGACCCAGGTTCGATCCCAGCTCCGGGTCACTGTCCGTGTGGAGTTTGCACATTCTCCCAGTGTCTGCGTGGGTTTCACCCCCACAACCCAAAGATGAGCAGGGTAGGTGGATTGACCACGCTAAATTGCCACTTAATTGGAAAAAAAATTGGGTACTCTAAATTTAAAAAGAAGAAAAAAGGCAGAGCAGGATTGCATAGGCTGTGTGTTCCTACTCCCATTTCTCAAAGTTGTTATATTCTACGAATTGGCAACTTTAAAAGATGAATGAAGGAACTGGAGGGGAAAAATGGGAACAGATGCTTCTGGGAACCTCAAAGGGCATCTTGGATGGAACACATTAAAATATCACAAGCTAAATTATTTTCTTATATTGTCATTATTCTTAAATAAACGGTTAGACTTGGAGCACAAGTTGACATTCCAGCATGATAAAATAGGTATTTGATATGAAAATTTTCACCAAAAGACACATTTATATTTGGCATAAGTTACATTTGGCAAACAATGAACTGGATATCAAGCTGCAGGGTAATCAATATGCCAAATTGATACAGGACTTCAAAAAGAATATTCAGGAAGTTTGGTTGCCAAATCTCCACAGCAAACTACCAACCACAAAGGAAATAAATTACCCCACGGATTTATTTGGACCAATCACAGAATTTACAGTGCAGAAGGAGGCCATTCGGCCCATCGAGTCTGCACCGGCTCTTTAAAGAGCACCCTACCCAAGTACACACCTCAACCCCATCCACATAACCCAGTAACCCCACTCAACACCATGGGCAATTTTGGACAATAAGTGCAATTTATCATGGCCAATCCACCCAACCTGCACATCTTTGGACTGTGGGAGGAAACCAGAGAACCCGGAGGAAACCCACACACACACGGGGAGAACATGCAGACTCCGCACAGATCCAAGCCGGGAATCGAACCTGGGACCCTGGAACTGTGAAGCAATTGTGCTAACCACTATGCTACCGTGCTGCCCAGGTCGAAAGGCAGTATTTTGAATGGCTGCAAAGACAGGCCTGTCCTTAGGCCTTCTCTACCCAAAGATCTGTGGATGCAGGATTGGCCTGCTGAATCACCTGTCAGACATCATCGTCATTCAGAGGGACTGACGACGGGGGCACACTTAAAACACAAATGAGATGATAGTGCAGTAACAAGCAAATCATTGCACTCACATTAGATAAATTGGAGGTGTGATGGGTTCGTGTGTACTCTGCACATTCTGCTGCGGATTTCCTGCTTCCTGTGGTAGAGAAAGACAGTTTTATCATTCTTCGCCAGCCTCTGAATTGCATTGATCTGAGCTACCTGAGGTTTGTACTATTTTTGCAGAACAATCTCCCTTTGGTTAATTTTTCCACTGATTGTGAAGGGCTCCCCTTCCTTGGAAACTACCCAAAAGGTGACTGAATGTGAGTCAAATATAGGCATCTGTCAGAGTTCACAAACAGAATCAAAAGATGAATTAAGACAGACAAGAAAAGACACATCTTTCCATTTCGTCAACTCACCTTTGTAGGATTATTTTTCTCCAGGAAATATGAAATTATACTGCTAAATTCTTGAGGACAGTAGGCACTCCCTGCATGCACAATGCAGATTTGCCAAGAACATGTTAGTTATAGAAATAAATGACAGGGGACTTTTCCATGAAACTGACCTGTTGAAAAACAAATGAAAATCGCTTATTGTCACGAGTAGGCTTCAAATGAAGTTACTGTGAAAAGCCACATTCCGGCTCCTGTTACAAGAATCGAACCGTGCTGCTGGCCTGCCTTGGTCTGCTTTCAAAGCTAGCGATTTATCCCAGTGAGCTAAACAGCCTCTAGTTCTTTAATCCATGGGGGGGGGGGGGGGGGGGGGAATATTGTTATTAGAATGATTGGCAAGATGTCGGAGGCATATGCTTATCTAATCTCAGAACTGCAAAATTTGTGCTAGCTACCAATAATCAAATAATGCTTACCAGAAAATGCAACACTTCCTTCCTGTATAAATTCACGGCATTGGCTACGGGGAAGTCCCTGGCTCTGTTTAGAAATGCCACATACCAGAGTTCACAGATCGCAAACCCATGGGTGAGAGAGGTTGAACCAACTTTTCATCATTCCTTCATGGCAATGTGCAATGGTGCTCCAATGTTCCACCGATTTCCCAGATTATTTTTCCCCATGCCCCATTTATACCACTTTATGTTCCCATTTACCATCCATCGTCTCTCATACCCCTGTGCCACGAGCTACCTCCACTCACCTTTCATGGTCCAAATGCCCCCCCCCCCATGCCAAACTATGGCACTTCCATGCCCTTTCACCTACTCTACACTAAAAAACTAATCCTTCTTCGGTGATCAACCGCTAACGAGTATGATTGTTCACCGAAGACACTCCCATGTCATTGGTCATGTGGGTTCTTGCGAGGCTGGTGAGCCCTATCCTTGAGCCGCATCTTCGACTACACACTTGGCAGGTGTTTCTGGGCAGCTGATTGGTCCTTGGACTCTAGATCACTGGTATTCCTTTCTCAGGCTCCTTTTCAGGCCCTCCTCTTGAAATTGGGTCTTCTTGAAGAATTGCGTCCCTTCAATCAGGAGGTTCCTCCAAGTAGGTCTCTTCTCAGCAAACATCTCCCAGATATTGACATCTATGTTGTATTTCTTGCGGGAAGCCTTCAGGGTGACTTTGTAGTGCATATTTTGCCCTCCTCTTGTTCTGGAGCCTTCCTTGAGCTGAGCAGAGAAGATTTGCTTTGGCAGTCTCTGACATCCTAAGCGGGTGGCCGACCCAACAGAGTGGGTTTCGGATGATCATGGCCTCGATGCTCTTGGCTCCTTCAAGGACGCTGTTGATAGTACATCTGTCCTCCCAGCTGATGCAGAGAATCCGTTTCAGACAATATTGATGGTACCTCTCCAGGGCCTTGAGGTGACATCTGTCCATAGTCCAATTTCTGAGCTGTAGAGAGGATGGGAGGTCGCCTGCCGTGCAGACGAGGATCCTGGTGTCAGCAAGGATGGCGCAGTCGTTAAAGACTCTCGTCCTTCGGTGTTCATAGGTTTTCTTCTTGGATGTCAACTGTTTGAGGTTGAAAGGTTTTCCGTCCATCCTGTAGATGATGTCCACTCCACTTGGAGGCTTGTTCTTGACAAGATGAAGGATGGTGGCAATGAAGGTGGAAAAAAGGGTGGGGATGATGCCACATCCCTGCTCGACTCCAGTCTTAATCACAAAGGTTTCTGTCTTATTCCTGTCGGTGAGGACTGTCGCTGACGTCTTATCATGGATGTATCCTCGACCACGTCCTCATGTATGATTGTATCATGGTTTCGGAGTTCTTTGGTGTTCTCTTCATCGAAGGCTGATGTTTTCTCTGTCTCACAAAAGGGTATCGTCCTTACTCTGCACTGGTTTGAGGCCTAGGATGTTAGGTCCATATATTGCCTTAGTGGCACTGAAGTAGCTCTGGGTGTCACGTTTGTTGACGAGGAGTTGCCAATCCTTCGCTTTCTCAGTCCACCATTGGTTCTTAATTTCCCTCGTTCATTGTGCCTCCGCCTTGGCTGTTTGATAAGTTCTCCTCTGCCTTGCTGGTTCTGCTGTTTTGCCAGGCATGGATAGCTTTCCTCTTCTCGTCAGTGAGGTCTTGGATGATGTGATTGTTCTCGTTGAACCAGTCTTGGTGTTTCCTGGTCTTGTAGCCGATGGTTTCTTCACAGTTTGAGATGATGGCTGTCTTCAGCTCTTTCCAGTTTTTCTCCACTCCATTAGAATGAACATTTTGGAGATTTTGGAAAAGGCATTGTTGGAGGTTCACTGGCAGACTTATCTCTTAAACCTGTTCAATGTTGATGAGCTGTTTTTTCATCTTCTAATGTTTCTGGTGGGGTTTGATGGAGGGGATGAGCTGATAGTCTGTCCAGCAATCATCTCACTGGCCACCGCTTTGGTGATGAGGACATCATTTTGGTCTCGGGATTGGATGATGATGAAGTCAATCATGTGCCAGTGCTTTGATTGTGGATGTCTCCAGGAAGTCCTGAACTTGTTTTTTTGGTGCAACAGTGCGGTAGTGATGACAAGCTGGTATTCCGCACAATTGGTGAGCAGAAGCACCCTGTTGGAGTTGCAATTCCCAATTTCTTCTTTTCCAATGGTTCCTTTCCAGAGTTGCTAGTCCTTTCCAACCCTGGAATTGAAGTCCCCAAGGAGGATGATCTTATCTTCCGAAGGACTGTTGGATTGTATGATGTCCGGGGTGGAGTAGAAGCCTTCTTTGGACTCGTCAAGAGTTGGGGTTGATTGTTTTACTCATTATCCATGAGGGTTCATACATTCCAGGTTCCAAAATTGAGATTAACTTTGATTTTCCGACCACAGGTAGATGAGCCTGCTGGCTGCGGATTTCCAGTCAAGTTGGGAACGGAACAGTTTATTTGTCAAGCAACCTTCCTCATCCTTTCCCCATGCGGGATGAGCTGAGTGGATCCTGAAGAGAGCTGCTCAGTCATGAAGAAACACTCTCCTGTTCCTATTCCAAGAGCGAGACGACTGAATCAAACTCCACCGCCTACATGCCAATCTGAAGCTAAGAACTTCCAGATCTCAGGGTCCTGTCTCCATCAACGCTCACCGATTGCTGCTGGCTGGTCTGTGTATTGGTTTCCTCTAGACAGATGCCTGGTGCAAGATATCTTTTAACGTGGGTAAACATGTTTGCACATCAGAAAACACACGGTCCTTGACAGAGGGTAGGTCCAGTTCCAGTGACAGGGGAACCTCGACCACTGGAGATCTCCTACTGCTGCAGACTTCATCCTCCATCGCAGCCGTTGATACTATACGAGTATCTTCCGCCTGATCCACCATTTTGGACTTGTCTTGTCTTGGATTGTGCTTTGTCTAGTTCATCCCCAACCTTACCGTCATGGGTGACATGCCAGGAGCTTAAGACTCCCGATGACATTGCCCTCAGGATCAATGGAATGTTCATGCCTCTCCCCCAAGGAAATAAAAACATTGAAGCTATAGTGGCAGCCGGGTGTGGAGAAATAAGCTTCAAAAATAATATTCATTGATAACTTCTCAACTTCTGAAAAAATAATTTTTACAGCTGGCCAATGAAAGTATAAATTATCCAGACTATTTAAAGTATCAATGGTAGAAACTGCAGGCACTTGAAACATCCTCATCTTGGGTAAATAAACATTGTGCAATGAACAGAATAGTTCAGCAAGCTGGAGTTGTCAATCAAGCAAGGTTTTTCCTGGAACTCAGATGTTTTTGTATTCGAATAGATGCCTGGCTCTTGGCCAGGAATGCATAATGAGGCTTGTGGGGGATCCACCGCGGGGGGGGGGGGGGGGGGGGGGGGTTGCGGGGGGGGGGGATTGTGGGTGTGAGGGTGTCCCATAGAATACTCGGTCTGAGTATTTAAATAGTTACTCTGGAGTCAAAAGTGATTTTTTGTTTCTTCCTTCTTTCAGAACTGTCAGGGTAAACTGGCCAAACCAGCCGGTTAATGATTTCAATCACTTCTATTGGACGGTTCCCAGCAAAGCACAATTGTCCAGAGTAGGTTAACACTTCTGGACAATTTCCAGGTTAATCCTTACGTGGAAACGTGCTAGAAAGATTCCCCAGCGCACCATTGGGGTACCCCCTACATGCGACGCTGGAGAACAAGGAAGTTATGGGCCAACATATTCTGTTGGTTTTGTAGTAATAGATTTGAGATGTTCTTATTCTCAAGTTTCCCATTTTGCTTCATGCTCACATTTCTTTTGTTCATTAGCAGACTTGGAACATTACCAATCGAAGCAATAAAAAGGCAAAGTGCGATCCAGGAAGCAATCACTTTCCCACAAGAACATCCCCTTGTTGTTCATTCTGATGAATTTAATGAAAACAATTCTCAATATTTACTTCAAAAATGGTTATTTAAATGTCAAGATTCGTTTCCCTGATGCCATCAATTAATTTGACTATTTTATACTCATGATGTTTATTATGGGGAATAGTGAAACTTTCCTACCTAAGGTGCCGGAATGTTCCTGATGATTAACTGTTGAAGGCCTGGAAACCTAGCAGAAACAGTAGATATCAAACACATTGCAAACTCACTTCTCTGTATCATCGCTAAGTTAAAGGGTGGACTAGGGATTACTGCTGACGCATATAAACTTACATTTTAATTAGGATATTTTTATTTTTATTTTCCATAGAAATATAGAAACTTGCAGTATAGGAGGCCATTCAGCCCATCGTGTTTTTGCCAGTGGAAAAAGAACTATCCAGCATAAAGCCGCTTTCTGACACTTGGTCAGTCGCACTTCAAGTACATATCCAAATGCATTTTGTTCAAAATTGATGAGGGTTTCAGCCTCTATCACTCTTTCAGTCAATGAGTTCTGAACCCCGTATGTTTCTCCCTAACTCAGCTCTAATCCTTCTACCAACTACTTTAATTCTACTCTATGCCCCCAGGGTATTGACCTATTTTCCAATGGAAATAGGACCTTTCTATCCACTCTTGTGGCCCAGTGTGTAGCACCATTGAACCAGAAGCTCTGGGTTCAAGGCCCACCCCAGGTCTTGATGGATTGGATAGGATTGGATTTGTTTATTGTCACGTGTACCGAGGTACAGTGAAAAGTATTTTTCTGCAAGCAGCTCAGTAGATTATTAAGTACATGGGAAGAAAAGGGAATAAAAGAAAATACATAATAGGGCAACAAAACATATACAATGTAAACAATGCTGGCCAAAGGAAGTAACATTTATAAGGTGGCCAAACAGGTTGAGCGTCAAATCCTTCCAACACACACCAATGGCAGGTGGTAAGAGTTGATGTGTTAGGCAGGTTGGTTCGACGTGGACTGCACTTGATGCAGTGTGGCTAGAGACAGACCTCTAACACTGGAGAAGATCCAACATGATTTTATTCAATGATATAACTAATATACATGCTCAGCTGTGGGTTGACACTATACTGAATTGACTAGAGACCTGGTACTAGCCTGACCAGACTTACTAGCTACCGCATGGTGTTGGCACTGGCTAGCTTGTGGACTCTGACTGTCTCAATGGCTGGGTCCAGAGAGAGCGGGAAACCTAGTGCCCTCTGGCTTTATAGTGGTTGTGTCCTGTCTGGTAATTGGCTGCTCAGTGTTGTGTGCTTACTGGTCATCCTGTGTGTCAATCACTGCCTGTCTGCACTTCATTATATACATGAGTGGATATTATGACAAGAGTTGGGGAAATTCCTGGTTGGTCATGAGATGGAAAGAAATTGGAGCCTCTGTTATCGCTGTCCATAGGATTCCATAGAATTCCTACAGTGCAGGAGGAGGCCATCCAGCCCATTGAGTCTGCAATGGAGAAAGAAAGAAAGAAAAGAAAATTGCTTATTGTCACGAGTAGGCTTCAATGAAGTTACTGTGAAAAGCCCCTAGTCGCTACATTCCGGCGCCTGTCCGGGGAGGCTGGTACGGGAATCGAACTGTGCTGCTGGTCTGCTTGGTCTGCTTTAAAAGCCAGCGATTTAGCTCAGTGAGCTAAACCAGCCCTAAATGATCCTCTGAAAGAACACCCTACACTCCCTGTAATCCCAGCTAACCATTGGAAACTAAGAGGCAATTTAAGATGGCCCATCCACTTAACCCACACATCTTTTGGATTGGGGGAGGAAACGGGAGCACCCGGAGGAGTATGTACAAACTTGACACAGTCACCCGAGGTTGGGATTGAACCCGAGTCCCTGGCGCTGTGAGGCAGCAGTGCTAACCACTGTGCTACTGTGCTGCCAACCAGGCTCCAGGCTACATGCAGTAGTACATGTTGCCACAGCAACACGTCTCCATGCGGGGGAGGCTGGTTGGCACAGTTGGCTAGATGACGGTGTGGATCAGGTTAGTGCCAACAGCAGGGATTCTGGCGAGAGTGCCTCCTTTCTGCCTCCTTTCCCTATCCGTGGTGGAGATTGTGGTGCTGTGGGTTGGACCTGCCTTTGGACAGAGAAGTGAAAATCCACTCTATCTAGGCCCCATCTGAATCTCCCCTCAGCCTTCTTCGCCCCAAAGGGGAAGAAGGAAGCCAGCCTATCCAATGTTTCCCATTGCCAAAACTTTCTTGTGCTACAATATTATCTTCCTGATATCATGGGCAGCATGGTGGCGCAGTGGCAAACACTGCTGCCTCACGGCGCTGAGGTCCCGGGTTCGATCCTGGCTCCGGGAGGTCACTGTCTGTGTGGAGTTTGCACACTCTTCTCGTGTCTGCGTGGGTCTCATCCCCACAACCCAAAGATGTTCAGGGTAGGTGGATTGGCCATGATAAATTGCACCTTAATTGGAAAGTTAAAAACTATATATCGTCCCGATGTCACCTTTGATATTATAGCAATCTAATCCAGGTGATTAAGGAAGGTGGAAAGAATAAGGTAAATTTATGTGAGAGCGTATCGATTTCTGATACCAAACATCCCTTCCCCTTTAAGAAACATTTGGCTGCATGAAAAATGAATAAGATGCAAGATTAGTCAAGCAGATTTGTTACAAAATAATTGTAGTGGTGGATGCATATTGTCTGTGATTCACATGCATTAGGTGTACACCATTGAGTCTGAATGCCTGAGCTCTGTGGTAGCAGCTGCTCAGAGTGCGCTCTGTAATTAAAAAGGTGAAAAAGAGGAGAGGCCCGGTGAGAGAAATGCAGCATTAAGGTGCAGTGTTGTGAGGATTCTCAAAATGCCGTTTTGAAAACGTGAGCCGTAGCAAAGCATTCTTCTCAGACAAATGTTTATTTCGCCTGCTCTTACGATACTAAGTGAGAGAAAGGGCAGGATAAATCCGTGTTGAGTGCGCCCTTCGTTTCACGGAACTGTAACATGTAGTGTTTATACAGAGTACACTCAGCTTGAACTAACGTGCTGTCACCTCCCAAATTCATGCCCATCTTTCCTGGAACACCACGGGGAAGATTCACAGGCCCGGGTGGGAGTGAGCACAGAGGCAGGTGCATGTTTAAATTCACACTGACAGCTAGCATGTATGTTCCCTAATTTTATTTAGCCCCCTGGTCATTTTCCCGGGGGTGGAATGGGGGATGGGGGGGGGCGCTGGAGAATGCATATTCCCAGACTCTATCCAGCCCCATTGATCATTTTCCTGGAGGTGGGATTGGGCTGTGGGGGAAGGTGGCACGGCTATTGGCCTGAAAGCAGGCGCTAGCCAATTCATTAAACTAATGGACCATGAAGGGCGATTGTCAGATGCTGGTTGGAACCCTCTAGTCGGCCTCCAGATCACTGGAAGGGTCGGGGAGCATTTTGGCACTGCCTGGAAGCAGCATCCCGAGGGGAGGGGGCTTGCAAATGCTTCAAGCAGGCTTGGAGACCCTCTGTGAAACCACACGCCACCCTGTGATGGGCTTCCTCTGAAACAATGATGGCCCAGCTGCTGAGAAATTCTACTCATTTTAAATTTAAATTATTAATAATAATAATAATAATAATCGCTTATTGTCACAAGTAGGCTTCAATGAAGTTACTGTGAAAAGCCCCTAGTCGCCCCATTCCAGCGCCTGCTCAGGGAGGTCGGTATGGGAATTGAACCTGCACTGCTGGCCTTGTTCTGCATTACAAGCCAGTTGTTTAGCCCAAATTTTATTTTGTTTTAAATTAAATTTAGAGTACCCAATTCTTCTTTTCCGATTAAGGGGCGATTTAGCGTGGCCAATCCACCTACCCTGCACATCTTTTTGGCTCGCACCCGCACAGACACGGGGAAAATGTACAAATTCCACACAGACAGTGACCCGGGGCCAGGATTGAACCCAGTTCCTCGGCGCCGAGGGAGCAGTGCTAACCATTACGTCACCGTGCCACCCCTTGAATTCGGGGAAAATTACACATGCATTCATGCTTCTGATTACCATTTGAGCTTGGTGTCAGGGTCCAGAAGCCCACTGAGAAAGTTGTTTGAATCTCTCCAATCAAGTGTCCACTCCTGACTCAGAATGGACCCATCAAAGTGACAAATGGCATTTTCTTTGGCTGTGCCAAAGGTAAACTACCCCTTTTGTCCTTCTCTACCTATCTGCCGCCTTTGTATTGTTGATCACACCATCCTTACCCAACACCCCACCACTTTTGTCCAGCTGTAGAGGACATGCACTTGCCTTTCGTAACTTCATTTTCATTTCATTTCATTCCATTCATATCCATCTAACCATAACCGGAGAATCACTATCCGTGGCTTCTCTTCCCATTTCCAAATCAACCGAAAACATGCCAGCTATTCCATGTACGCCCAGTTCTACCCCACCACCTCTTGACCCTTCCTCTGTCTCTAAATTGACCAGCTGCTTGTCTGACATCCAATGCTGGTGAACAGAAATCTCCTCCAATTAAATATTGGGAAGGCCTCAGTCCCTGCCATAAACTTAATTCCTGAGCCACTGGCTCCATCTTTCGCCATCACAATTGTCTTGTTGTTTTTCCTCAGAACTCTTTTTGTGGGTCCGCTGTCAAATTTGATTTTATAATGATCCTTGAGGCATTTTACAATGTCAAAGTTACTTGATAAATACAGGTTGTTGCTGTTGACCGCCAGTAGCTGATTTTTTATCATGCCTTTCACATCTCAGGGTTGTTCACAGACAATTGGATACTTTTCAAGTGCAGTCATTCACGTTATGTAGGCAAACAGGTTAGCCAGAAAAAGCATGGCAAGGTTCCAGGACCAGCAATGAGATAATTGACCAGTTTATCTGGCTTCTGTGATGATGTTTGAGGAGCAAATGCTGACTAAAGCTTGGGCAGGAGCCCCTTTCAACCAACAACCCCCCCCCCCCCCTTCTTTGGACAATGCTGTGGAATCTTTGACATCCACTTGACCAGACAAGGTTTTGGGTTAAAGTCCCGGCTGAGAGTTGGCATCGACGGAATGGTTCTTTTAGCTGCAGGACAGGACAGGTGCTAATTGTTTGATCTTGTTTCTTGTCCCCAACAGCCGGCCTGCTTGTAACAGTGGAGGAACTTAGGGAGCTGATAGAGACGGCGGTCAATGCGGGTCCAAGAGAGGGACGGAGAGATCGTATGGAGGGGCGAGAAAGTGGCCGGGAGTAGAATGATGAGGGAGGAGGTCTTTTACAGGTTGGTTTATTGAAATTAGGTGGGGGGGGGGGGGGGCGAGAAATATATCTGCCTTACCTTGCCCAAAGGCAGTACTTTAAAATAATAATTTCATGGATTCAGTTTTATTACCCCCAAGACCAGAAAAGTGCAAATAATATTAATCGAATATTAAAAAAGCAAATAAAATAAGGCGCGCAGCCTCCTCAAGGACCTTTATTGACTGACCCACCTCCTGAGAGTATTGTGGTGGTATGATTAGCATAGCTGCCTGCCATTGGTGCAGAACACCGGCTTACCATTGGCCCTGGTCGGTCATGTGCCTCTCGACCGGTTGGTTGAGACCAGTCATGTGACGGCTCCCCGATTGGTCGAGAGGCTGAGTTAGCCCCGCCTCCAGGGCGGGGAATAAATACCCAGTACTCCCGGCGGTCGTCTTCTACTGTAATCGACCGCAGGGCTTAACATCTAGTATATTAAAGCCATACTTTTGTTCAGCAACTCGTCTCGCGTTCAATTGATGGTACATCAAGTATATAATAATAATAATAATAATAATCTTCATTTGTGTCACAAGTAAGTTTACATTAACACTGCAATGAAGGGCAACAGGGTGGTGCAGTGGTTAGCACAGCTGCCTCACTGCGCCGAGGTCCCGGGTTCGATCCCGGCTCCGGGTCACTGTCAGTGTGGAGTTTGCACATTCTCCCCGTGTTTGTGTGGGTTTCGCATCCACAACCCAAAGATGTGCAGGTTAGGTGGATTGGCCACGCTAAATTGCCCCTGAATTGGAAAAAATGAATTGGGGACACTAAATTAAAGAAAAGTGAAGTTACTGCGAAAAGCCCCTCGTCACCACATTCCAACGCCTGTTCGGGTACACAGAGGGAAAATTCAGAATGTCCAATTCACCAAACAAGCCCATCTTTCGGGACTTGTGGGAGGAAACTGGAGCGCCCGGAGGAAACCCACGGAGACAGGGTGAGAACGTGCGGTCAAGGGAATTGAACCTGGGACACAGGCGCTGAGACACAACAGTGTTAACCACTGTGCTACCGTGCTGCCCCGCCCTCACACTCCCTTCACATGCCTCAATTAAGATGATAAGAGGGGAGGGGATGGGGCTGTTCCCGATGGGGTGGAGTTGGGTTTAATTTTTTTATATTTTAAGTCCTCACACATGAGCCCTCTTGTTCTTGGGGGTTTGGAATATCTCTAATCTATTCATTTCCATTGATCATGAGAAAACCGACAATGATTGTAGCAATGAAGGCAGTACTCAGCCGGCCAATTAGCAAGCAATTTAACTGTTTGAAAAGGAAAAGCTTCTTCAAAGTGTGTACTCCTCGACAACAGTGTCTCAATAACAACTTCGGTAAGCCAGCTTTATCTCCCGACGTCCGCGAGTATTTACAGTCCATGTTTTGGGAGTGATGCTAACCATCCTGCTGAAGGAGGATCTGAGTCCGTTGCAATTAGCCGACAATTGTCAATGCGTTTTCTCAACATGGAAAGAGGCGAGTTAGAAGCTGCAGGATCTGAGAAAGAACACAAAAGTAAATCTGACCATTGTGTTACCATGACAAGAATATCCACGACTGTCAACTAATAATAGTATGAGTCAGAGCTATCAGCATGAGGGAGTTGTTAACAATTCTCTGAAATATATCAAACAGTGTAAAACAGTAGAACTCCCACCACGATATGTAGATAGCAGCAGTAAAACTCCTGCAAATAATTGTTCTTTCCTGATGCAAATGAATTATAAGCTCTGTATAGATAATTAAGAAGTTCAAAAACAAGTCGGTTTATTATAGAATCTGGATATTGACGCTATAGATTGTGTGAAAGATGGAGAACTGCCATCAGCTCAGTGTTCCTGCCTGCTGTTCCCTCTCATCTTTTTCTTGCAACAAAGTATGTGCTAAATCCCTCGAACATATGATTGCTTCTACTGAAAGCTGTTTGAGAAGGCTTCTCGCAAACATTTCTTATTTTATACCGTTCACTGAAAATGGCACCATGCCCCATTGCATCTGTGTGCACCCTAACTTCACACAAACCCCATTGCTAACTCTCTCCTGAATGTTTGGATAAGAGGTGGATAGAACGGTTGAGGTTGCTGCACCTATAGGGGCAGATTTGGGTTCCAGGATGGGTCAAGCAGAGAAGGCAGAGGAAGCATGGCAAGAAACAGTCAACTTGCTCACAAGACATTCGCAGGACTGGGAGGGATAGGAGGAGAGTAATTATCTGAGAATCAATGATGGATGGGCAGAAGGGATCAAGGGCCCAAAGCACTTGCCCCATAGACTAAGCATCTAAGAGGCAGTAGTGGAGAAAAAAAAAAAGCGCAGAAATAATTTTCAATGGTTCTCACTAATCTTTGGTTCGAACTTTTTTCTGTAAACAGCACAGGCCTAGTAACCCTAGACTTATGGCAACCTCAAATAGTAGTATGCTGGAATGTGACAGCACTTAGCTTCCATTTGCATGAATCAAACAATGAGCTCGCAGCCGCCTCTGGTGCCTTTCACAATGTTTGTCCCAAACTTCAATGCAATGCAAAATGGGCATCGATGATGGATTTGCCAATTAGTTGCCCCTTCATTACTGGCAGCCAACAGGCATGACTGCTGTGACGGGTGGTGAGATACCAAGTGCTGGTGAAGGGGTGATAATGACGGAGACCAGTGACAGGCAGCTTCCTCAGAGAACTCCTGATAATCTGTGGCCTCTCAGCAGTCAAAACAGGATGGAAATCTCAGGGGACCTGCTTGAGTCCCTGTTCCTTCTGAAAAACAATCTATTTTTCTGACACTTCCGGTGGCGACATGTAGGAGATGGTTGCATGCTAGGTAGCTCCTGCCAAGGTATTTGGTTTTTTTTGGCCATTCCTACCCGGTCCCCAGGGGATTTTGGTGAACAAACGCGGCCTATCCAAAGGTTTAGTGAACCCATCAACAAAGTCATGTCAAAATTTTCAAAAAAGGCTGGTGGAAAGAAAGTTACGAGTCAAAACCCTTCGACGGGTTTGGGGAGTCCACATGGCTCACCAGGAGGGAAGGTGGCGGAGTCAACTCCAGTGGGTGCAGCGAGATCCTATTACGGAAGATATGCTGGCGGGGGTACTGGTCTGGGAGTTTGAGAAACAGTTTGGCAAACACTTCGGAAAACAAGGGCAGGAGATGATGGAAACCCTCAAACAATTGATTGATGAGGCACTTAGTGTGATTCGGGAGCAGGTGGAGAATAACTCGGAGGCTGTGAAAAAGCCAGGAGAGGGGGTGAGGGGAGTGGAGGAAACCTTGTCGAGGCCCAGCGATCAAATCGCCTCACTGGAGGCTGAGGTCTCGTTGGTGGGGAAGAGAAACAAGATCCTGAAGGTGAAATATACAGTGAATGGTAGAACCCTCAAGAGTATTGACAGTCAGAGAGATCTAGGTGTACAGGTCCACAGGTCACTGAAAGGGGCAACACAGGTGGAGAAGTTAGTCAAGAAGGCATACGGCAGGCTTGCCTTCATTGGCCGGGCCACTGAGTATAAGAATTGGCAAGTCATGTTTCAGCTGTATAGAACCTTAGTTAGGCCACACTTGGAGTATAGTGTTCAATTCTGGTCGCCACACTACCAGAAGGATGTGGAGGCTTTGGAGAGGGTGCAGAAGAGATTTACCAGGATGTTGCCTGGTATGGAGGGCATTAGCTATGAGGAGCGGTTGAATAAACTCGGTTTGTTCTCACTGGAACAACGGAGGTTGAGGGGCGACCTGATAAAGGTCTACAAAATTATGAGGGGCATAGGCAGAGTGGGTAGTCAGAGGCTTTTTCCCAGGGTAGAGGGGTCAATTATTAGGGGGCATAGGTTTAAGGTGTGAGGGGCAAGGTTTAGAGGAGGTGTATGAAGCAAGTTTTTTTACACAGAGGGTAGTGGGTGCCTGGAACTCGCTGCCAGAGGAGGTGGTGGAAGCAGGGACGATAGTGGCATTTAAGGGGCATCTTGACAAATACATGAATAGGATGGGAATAGAGGGATACGGACCCAGGAAGTGTAGAAGATTTTAGTTTAGGCGGGCAGCATGGTTGCACAGGCTTGGAAGACCGAAGGGTCTGTTCCTCTGCTGTAGTTTTCTTTGTTCTTTGTTCTTTTTTGAAAGTGGATGACCTGGAGAACAGGTCAAAGTGACAGAACCGCAGAACCATTGCGTTGCCGGAGGGAATAGAGAGAGCAGATCCCACTGAGTTTTCTCTCAAATATTCAGGAAGTTGATGGGGGAGATAAACAGATGTCCCCACCAGTGTTGGATCGGGCCCACCGAACGCTCTGACAGAAGCCTCAGGTGAACCAGTCACAATGGGCAATGGTTGTAAGATTCCACAGCTTTCGAGAGAAGGAGAGGGTCCTGAAATTGAGACATGACATGGATATATCCGGCTATATCAGGACGTTGGAACAGAGTTGGCGAAGAGGTGGGCGGCCTTTAATAAGAAATGCGGGAGCGGCCTCATGGCGATTCATGTATCCAGGGGGTCAAGAATTTTTGTTCTTTTCCCTATTACTTAAGGTACACTCCAGGAGGGACTTTTTTTTAATGAGTATGTCATATTATTTGGAATATTTGGCTTTAGTCATTTCGGACCGTGCTCCATACTTGATGGTCTTGGTTTTAGAGGTGGGCCCAATTCAACATCCGGTAACATGTGAGCGCATGTCTAAGGCTCAAGATAAGTATGGGGGGGGGGGGGGGGGGGGGGGGGGGGGGGGTTCAATGGGAATTGGTCTGTCTCTTTTTCAAAACTGTGGGAGGACTTGAAAGCAGTTATCAGAGGGGAAATTGAATCATACAAGGGAGGTAAGAGAAGAGTGCCAGAAGCTAGTTTTTTAAAAAATATTTTTATTCTCCTTTTTCACATTTTCTCCCCAATTTACACCCACCAACAATAAACAATAATCAGCAACAAATATGTCAATACCCATGACAACAACAACGATCCCATCCTCCCACCAAACCCCAAACATTAGCCCGCATGTTTACACAAACAAATGACATAAAGGAATCAGGGATTACCCATAGTCACCATTAACACACACTGCCTCCCCCCTCCCCCCAACCCTCCCACCCACCCCCCCAACTAATGTTTGATGTTATCCAGTTCTTGAAAGTGCAGAATGAATAATGCCCATGAATTGTAGAACTCCTCCGTCCTTCCCCTCAGTTCAAATTTAACCTTCTCAAGGGTCAAGTATTCCAACAGGTCCCCCTCGCCATGCCAGGGCACAGAGTGGAGAGGCTGCTCTCCATCCCATCAGGCTCCACCTTCGGGCAATCAATGAGGCTAAGGCTACAACATCTGCCTCCGCACCCGTTTCCAACCCTGGCTGGTCCGACACCCTGAATATGGCCTCCCGGGGACCCGGGTCCAGTTTCACATGCACCACCTTGGAAATTACCCTAAAAAACCTCCTTCCAGTAATCCTCTAGCTTTGGACAGGACCAAAATATATGAACGTGACGAGCGCCACCCCCCCCCCCCCCCCCCCCCCCCCCCCCACTCCCACCGGCAACACTGACACACATCTTCTACTCCTTCAAAGAATCGGCTCTCACACCAGACCCCCTCCTCTATAACCTCTCCCAACTCTTCCTCCCACTTTGCTTTGATCCCTTCCAGTGGTGCCTTATCCTCTTCCAAAATAGCTCCAAACAC
Source organism: Scyliorhinus canicula (assembly GCF_902713615.1). Taxonomy (NCBI): domain Eukaryota; kingdom Metazoa; phylum Chordata; class Chondrichthyes; order Carcharhiniformes; family Scyliorhinidae; genus Scyliorhinus; species Scyliorhinus canicula. The sequence goes on from NC_052161.1 coordinate 17,086,529, forward strand.
CGCTGACACTACCCCCTTCTCCAGTCCCCCTGTCGTCAGCACCTCCTCCAGCAATGTGGAGGCCGGCTCCTCCGGGAAGCTCTGTATCTCCTTCCTGGCAAAATCTTGAACCTGCATGTATCTCAAAATTTCTCCCTGCTCCAGCCCATACTTCACTTCCATCTCCCTCAATCCTGCAAACCGACCCCTAAGAAACAAATCTTTTAGCGTCTTAATCCTGTTCTTTTCTCATTTCCGAAAACTTCCATCCCACCTCCCTGGCTCAAATCTGTGGTTCTCCCGAATCTACCCGGTCAAATACCTTCTCGGCATCCAATGCCACAACCACCTCTGTTTCCTTCCCTTCCACCGGTGCCATAACGACGTTCAAAACCCCCCTAATGATCGAAAAAAGCTGCCGCCCTCTCACGAACCTCGTCTGATCCACACCTATTACCTTCGGGAGGCACTCCTCCAGCCTACCCGCCAGTACCTTCGCCAATACTTTTGCATCCACATTCAGAAGTGATATGGGCTGATACGACCCACAATCCGTTGGATCCTTATCTTTTTTAGCAACAGTGAAATCGATGCCTTCCCCAAGGTTTGTGGCAACATCCCCTTCCGTATTGCTTCTTCAAACATCCCCACCATCAGGGATGCCAGCTTATCCTTGAATTTTTTATAATATTCCACCGGAAACCCATCCGGCCCTGCCACCTTCCCCGACTGCATCCTCCCAATCGCATCCTTTATCTCCTGTTCCACTATTGCTTCTTCTAATGTAGCCCTGTCCCCCTCCCCTAGCCTCGGGTACTCCAACCCATCTAGAAATACCTGCATCTCACGATCTCCCCTGGATGGCTCGGACCTGTACAACCTCTCATAAAACTCCTCAAAAACCTTGTTAATCAGCTCCGGGGCCTCAACCAACTTCCCTGCCCTATCCCTCGCTTGGAGAATTTCCCTTGCCGCTGCTTCCCTCCGGAGTTGACCTGCTAACCTGCATTATCTCCATGTTCATAAACTGCACCCCTTGCTCATCTCAGTTGGCGCACCGCCTTCCTGGTAGGTAGTCGGTCGAAGCTCGCCTGTAGTTCCTTCCTCTTTTCCAGCTTCGCTGGGTCCCCATCTTCTGCATAACTCCTATCTCCCTCCAACATCTCATCTATTACCCTCTGCCACTCTAACCTCTCCTCTTTGTCCACCCTGGCCTTAAACAAAATGACCTCACCCCTCACCATCGCCTTTAGAGCCTCCCAGACGACTGCCTTCGACACATCACCCGTACAGTTGAAACCTACATATTCCTTAATTACCTTTTCAATTTTCTCACAGAACAATTGGTTCCCCAAAAGCCCCACATCCAGTTTCCACCCCGGCCTCTGCACTACCCCCTTCTCCAGTACCATATCCACCCAATGCGGAGCATGATCTGACACTGCAATTGCTGAGTATTCCGACCCCTTAACCCCAGCCAGCAAAGCCTTTCCCACCACACAAAAGTCGATCCGCGAGTATACCTTATGGACTGCTGAGAAAAACGAGTACTCCCGTTCCCCTGGGTGCAGGAACCTCCAAGGGTCCACCCCTCCCATTTCCACCATTAACCCAGCCAACGCCTTCGCCCCCCCTGATGGGACCAGCGAGCGCGGCCGTGACCTGTCCAACCTTGGCTCCAGCACCAAGTTCCAGTCCCCCCCCCCCCACAATCAGTTTGTGTGTGTCCAAGTCAGGGATGGCCCCGAACACCTTCTTTGTGAATCCCACATCCTCCCAATTGGGACCGTATACACTTAACAGCGCCACTAACCTCCCCTCCAGCGCCCCTGTCACAATCACATATCTACCCCCCTGATCTGCCACCACCTTCTCCATCTGGAAGCGTACCCTTTTGCCGACCATTCCCGCTACCCCTCGAGCCCTTCCGTCAAATCCAGAGTGAAGCACCTGACTAACCCAGCCCTGTTTAAGTCTCACCTGGTCCTTCACCCTCAAGTGAGTCTCCTGCAGCATTGCTACATCGGCCTTCAAACTTTTAAGATGCGCAAGCACCCTTGACCTCTTGACCGGTCCTCCTAACCCTCTCACGTTCCACGTGACTATCCTAACTGGGGGTCTCTCACCCCCCCCCCACCCTTCTTATCCACCATCATCATACCATCGGACCCTGCCCCATAAGCCTGACCCGCCCCTATCCATTATTAACATCGAACCCCTTCCCCCCTCCCAATAACCTCTTACATTTCCTTTTGAAAAAACATTTCCCAGCATCAATCCCTTCCCCTCCCCTCGTTCGCCTTGTAGGCCCATTGAAACCTGCTACTCAGGCTCCAATGTCCGCAGTCCTCCTCTCACCTCACCTCCGTTCACTAGCCGACTTTAGTTAGCTAGCGCGGGTGGCTCCCGCCGCCAAGATATATCGTCCCCTTCCACCCAGTCCCAGAGCAAGAAAAAACAAAAACAACGACCCAACCCATACAATTCACTAAAATAAGATATAACCGTCGCAATACAGAACGCCAATCAACCCAACCATTAACTTGTACTCTATAACAATGTAAAGAGAAGTAAATTACAATACACATCAGTAAACAGAAAGCTGTAGCATTCATACATTTTCCAGCTCCCCAATCACAGTCCCTCTTCCAGTTCCGCTCCTCATGTCTGTCCCAAGCCTTCTGCCCTCACGAACGCCACAGCCGCCTCCGCTGTCTCGAAATAAAAGTCTTTGGCCTCATACGTTACCCTCAGTTTCGCCGGGTACACCATACCAAATCGCACTCCCTTTTTTGTACAGTGCCACCTTCACTTGCCCAAACGCCGCTCGTCTTTTTTGCCAACTCCACCATCACGTCCTGGTAGATCCGAAATACCGCACCATCCCACTGTACCTCACGCTTCTGCTTCGCCCAGCTTCACACCTTCTCCTTCATGCAATACTTATGGAAGCAGATAATTACTGCTCTAGGCGGCTCGTTCACTTTGGGCTTCGGCCTTAATGACCGATGAGCTCGGCCTAGCTCGTACTGGGAGGGATTCTCACCCTCCCCCATCAGCTCCGCCAACTTCTTAGCAAAGTATTGTGTTGGCCTTGGGCCCTCTGTCCCTTCGGGAAAGCCCACAATTCTCAAATTGTGCCGTCTCGAGCGGTTCACCAAGTCCTCAAGTTTTGCTCGGAGTCCTCTGTTGACCTCCACCACCCTCCGCAGCTTGTCCCTCATCGAGGTGAGCTGGTCGCTGTGCTGTGTCACGGCCTCCTCCACTTCCTTTATCTACTCGCCCTGCTCTCTCACCTCGGCCGATGTCTTTGCCACAGCCACCCTCACCGGGGCGATTGCCTCCTCCTTCATTGGTTTCAATGCGGCCGCCGTCTCCTTCCTCAAAGCCTCCAAGTGCCTCGCAAACTGTTTTTCCAGCTCTACCGCCATCACCTCGGTCATCTTCTCCACCGTAAGTAGTGCGGCCCCACCATGTGGTTCGGCCTCCGCCATCCTGTCAGCACTTTTGCTCGTCTTCTCATTCAGCGGCGTAACCGCGTTTCCTCCCTTCTTCGACGCTGCTTTTCGCAACCTTTAACGGCGTATTGTTTTTCCTTTTTTTTTTCTTTCCCCTTTTCCCCCCTTCACCCTCCTGTCCTTCTTCAAACCGTTTTTTCCTTTGAAAAACAGTCAATTTTTCAAAAGTTTGGGGGGGAAGGGGGGGGGGGGGAGAAAAAAAACTTTCACCCAACTTACACCCCTCCAGACTTTCTCTGGGACTGGACTACAACTTTCTTTGCACGCTCCAGGGGGGAGCCACCTGACACGGGACATCACTTTTACATCCCGCCCTGACTTCGGGCCTGCCTCCTCGGCCCCCGCTTGGCTCCAGCCCCGCTGCTCTGCCCTTCGAGCGCATGCTGGGCCCGACGCCTCGGCACCGCCACCTGACACCCGCGCGGGGTTCTTTGCCGGTTTTCAAACCGGCCCCGCTAGCTGCCCGTGACAGTCCCCACGGCCGTCGATAGTTGGGGATGGAGATCGAAAAGTCGGGGAAACCCCCCGAAAGCGCCGCAAATCGTGGCCACCGGCGGGAGCTCTTCCCGATGCGGCCGTCCCGCTCTCAAGCGCCACCGAAAGTGTACCAGAAGCTAGTTAACAATATTCTGGAGGTGAACCACAAGCATTCGAGTGACCCGACCCCGGAGCTCCTGGCAAATAGGAAATGTCGGTATTTTTGGAGGGTTTGGAATTTCCTATGGTGGGGGAGAAGGAGCTCAAAGAGTTAGAGGCACCACTAGGTCCTGGGGAATTCTTGGCAGTTATAGGACTGATGCAAACAGGTAAGGCCACAGGGCCAGGTGGATTTCCAGTGGGGTTTTATAAGACGTTTGCCAGACAGTTGGTCCGATTGATGGTGGACATGTTCCAGTATTCTTTGGCTTGGGGTTCCCTTCAAGTGACTCTGGTGCAGGCATCAATTTCCCCTCTGTTGAAAAAAGTTAAGGATCCTGTGGAATGTGAGTCCTATTTCATTGCTGAATGTGGATGCCAAAGTATTGGCTAAGGTGCTAGTGATGAGGTTAGAGCCCTGCCTTTCTGGGGTAATAGGTGAAGATCAGGCAGGGTTTGTTCAGTGCCGGCAGATTTTGTCTAGCATCTGACGACTGTTAAATGTAGTTCTCTCCCCGCCGGCGGGTCGGATCCTGAGGTAGTCTCTGGATGTCGAGAAGGTATTTGACAGGGTGGAATGGAAGTACCTGTTTACAGCTTTGGAGAAGTTTGGGTTTGGCCCAAAGTTCATTTCCATGCATACACCTATAATATAAAGCTCTGTCAGCTCGTGTACGTACCAACAATTTGAAGTAGGGGCACTTTCAATTGGGTCGGGGAACGAGACAGGGGTGTCTGATGTCTCCCCTCCTATTTGTATTGGCGATCCAGCCTTAGCTCTGGCTTTGAGGGCTTCAAGAAAGTGGAAGGGGATAATTAGGGGAGACGGTAGAGTATAGGGTGTCCCTGTACGCCGACGCCTTACTGCTTTATGGGACAAGTCCCCGCGATTGCTGTTATAATTCAGCTTCTGAAGAACTATGGCTCTTTTTCAGGATATAGGTTGAATCTGGGTGAGAATGAGTATTTTCCGGTAGACCCCACGGGGAGGGGAACCAACCCGGGGAGGGGGGGGGGCTTCCCTTTCACCTTTCCAGATCAAGCTTCACGTATATGGGTGTCCCAGTTGTCTGAGACTGGGCATAGCTCCATAAATTGGGGTGGTTTAGCTCAATGGGCTAGACAGCTAGTTTGTGATGCAGAACAAGGCCAGCAGCGCGGGTTCAATTCCCGTGCCAGCCTCCCCGAACAGGCGCCGAAATGTGGCAACTTGGGGCTTTTCACAGTAACTTCATACTTGTGACAATAAAAGGTTATTTTTATTATTATTATTAAATTGAACTCCGCCAGGCTGGTGAGTAAGGTCAAGTTGGATCACCTGCCTTTGTCCTTGGTGGGCAGGGTCCAGTCTACCAAAATGAACATTCTTCCACGGTTTCTGCTTTTCCTTCAATGTTATCCTGTTTTCCTCCCTAAATCCTTTTTTGGAAGGGTAAACAGGTTAATAACTTCTTTTATTTGGGCGGGCCAGACTTTGAGAATTTGGAGGACAGTTTTACAGCGGGACATACAGTCCGGGGGACTAGCGCTGCCTAACTTGATTTTTTTTATTATTGGGCAGCCAACATAGAAAAGGTGCTGGGATGGTGTAGTGACCCAGAGGTACAGGTAGAGGCGAGGTTATGTAAGGGCTCTGGGTTGGACACGCTGGTGGCAGCTTCGCTCCCGTTTAGGCTGACAAAATATTTGGTGAGACCGGTGATCATGTCACTTTAAGGATAAAGAGGCGGTTCAGACAGCATTTTAGGCTGGGGTCTTTGTCGAAGTTGGTCCCTATTTGTAATAACCACCTGTTTGAGCTGGCGAGGTGGGCAAAGGGGAAAGAAAGAGATTCGGAAACTCGTTTTTGGAGGAGCGATTTAATAGATTAGCGAAATTAACAATGAAGTACGGGATCATGGGGTCAAACTTGTTTCGGTATCAGCAGGTTCAGAATTTAGTACAGAAGACTTTCCCGAGTTTCCCAGAGGTGCGGCCAACATCTCTAATGGAAAGCATCCTTTTACTTGCGGAGTCGGAGGAGGGGGTATCACGTCTGGATCTATGGACGGATCCTATCAGAAGATGTAAGCTCAGTGGATGGAGTGAAAGCGAAGTGGGAGGGGGAGTCGGGGCCGGTAGTAGTTGACGAGTTGTGGAGTGAGGCCCTTCGTAGGCTGAACGACACGCCGGCGTGTGTGCGGCTGGGCTTGATCCACATTAATCTTTGGGTGCACCTACCCAAGGAGAGGATGAGTAGTTTTTTCCCAGAATGGGATGATAGGTGTGAGTGGGGGGCCTGGCCACCCTCAAACATATCCCAAACCTGTGAGCTTTTGGGTGGCGATTCTCAATATCGAATTGGAATCCTGCTCTTTGGTTGCTATATTTGAGGTGTTGGACTCGCCGGAGGCAGATGTCCTTGCCTTCGCCTCGTTGATCGCCCGGGGTGACCTACCAAGTGCCCCGGCATGGTTAGGGGATCTAATGGATCTAATGGAATTTTTATACCTAGGTTAATACCGGGCAGCACGGTAGCATAGTGGTTCGAACAATTGCTTCACAGCTCCAGGGTCCCAGGTTCGATTCCCGGCTTGGGCCACTGTCTGTGCGGAGTCTGCACATTCTCCCCGTGTGTGCGTGGGTTTCCTCCGGGTGCTCCGGCTTCCTCCCACAGTCCAAAGATGTGCAGGTTAGGTGGATTGGCCATGCTAAATTGCCCTTAGTGTCCAAAATTGCCCTTAGTGTTGGGTGGGGTTACTGAGTTATGGGGATAGGGTGGAGGTGGGGGGTTGGGTAGGGTGCTCTTTCCAGGAGCCGGTGCAGACTCGATGGGCCGAATGGCCTCATTCTGCACTGTAAATTCAATGAAATAAGCACACTGTGAGGGGATCGGTTGAAGGGCTCCACTGCAGGTGGCGACCTTTTATTATTTACTTCAAGGAATTATTGTGGTGGAGAAGGAAGGGGTTGGGGAGGGGTGGAGTGGCGTTGGGATGTGTGTGATTGTGTTCTCTCCTGTATTTATTTTCTTGTTTGATGTTTCAGGGATTTTATTTTTTTAAATGTAAGATTTTGTGAGATTGAAAACTTTGGTGAAAACATTTTTTAAAAAAAACATTTATCTGACTGTTTCCTGAGCTCAACGCCTGGGCGGAACATTTGTGTGGCAATCTCCATCCGTGTGCCCCTTCAAATTGCGTATTGGTGTTCTCATGATGTCATTAGGACCCTGAATTGCACGTGAAGGAGGCCTGCTGTTTATTTCGGGCACATGCTCCAGCCACCCATGTGGTGGGCCTCAATGGAAATTGGAGCAGGTCGATTAAAGCTAATGACGCCATTTTCCTGCCCGTGTCACTCCCCTGTTCCGCAGAGAAAATGATAAAGGTAAAATTAATCAACTGTTGGAAAAGCATGAAGGGATCACTGATCGAAAGAAGACAAGCTGTGCATGACTAATTTAACTTGAATGATTCATATACAATTAAACAGTACATGGTGAAGGATAAATATTGATTTTCAGGATGTGTTTAAAAGGTGACGCATAAAGGATTTTCTGCAAAAGATTTAGGCAATTCAGGAATATAACAAACTGAAAGGCACCTAAGAGGCAGAGAGCAGGGTCAGATGTATCTTAATAATCTTTAGCAAGTAACCAGGAATGAAAGGTTCATAGAATAGAATCTCGACAGAGCAGAAGGAGGCCATTCAGCCCATCGAGTCTACACTGACCCTCTGAAAGAGCACCCTAACTAGCCCCCCCCCCGCCCCCCAATCCCCATAACCCCACCTCACTTTTGAACACTGCGGGCAATTTTAGCACAGCCAATCCACCTAACCCGCACATCTTTGAACTGTGGGAAGAAGCCGGTGCACCCGGAGGAAACCCACGCAGACACGGGGTGAATGTGCAAACTGCACACAAACCAGTCATCTGAGGCCAGAATCGAACCTGTTTCCCTGGTGCTGTGAGGCAGCAGTGCTAACCACTGTGCCACCATGCCACCCCATGGCTATAATCAAGAAAGACTTTTGTTGGTGGAAGCTTTCATGGGATCTATTGTGGTTTTTAAAGAGGTTGAGTGACGGCAGCTTGTTTCCACTGGTTAGTGAATCAGTAACAAGGAACTGAAACTTACAATTATGGGAAATAGGCACAGTTTTCAAGATTATTTTCAGACAATGGATTCTTGAGGTGTAAAATACGTTTACAAGAAGCTGTCGAGACATCTATCAAAAGGAAGTGGATAATTATTTGACAAAGATAGACATCCAATCGTAACAAACAACTACAACGTTCATTTATTTAGCATCTTCAGAGAATTAAGACTTCTCAAGGTATTGGAACCAATGGAAAAAGATAGGTCAAAGAGTTAGGTATTAGAGAGTGACTTAAAGGCAGAAAGCAAGGTGGCAGGATCCAGTGCTCAGGGTCCAAGGCAGCTGGTCAAAACTTGGGGATGCGTAAAGGGTTACAATTGAGGAACATAGAGATCTCAGAGGATTGCAAGGCGAGAGGAGGTCGCAGAGATTAGGAAGGGTGAAGCCACGGAGGGGGTTAAAAGTGAGATGAGAATATTAAAACCAGGTCATATTGCCGGACCAACGTAGGTGGACAAGCACAAACTTGACAGGTGCTGAGTTTTGGGTGAGCTCATATTTATAGAGTTTGGAAGGAGGCCGGCCAGGAAATCAACAAGTACATAGCACCTTTAATGTAGTATATCTGATACCTGGAGCCCACTTGACCAGAACCCGAATGAGCAGGTTCTTCCCGGAGGTGGAGGATAGATGTGAACGGTGCCAAGGAGGCCCGGCCAACCACGCCCACATGTTCTGGTCTTGCCCTAGACTTTCTGGGTACTGGACAGCCATCTTCGAGGCAATGTCTAATGTGCAAAGTGGTGGGGGTGAGGGTGGAGCCATGCCCGAAAGTGGCGATCTTTGGGGTATCAGGCCAGCCAGATCTCTTCATGGGGAGGAAGGCAGACGCCCTTGCTTTTGCCTCCCTGATCGTCCGCTGTAGAATCCTGTTCGGCTGGCGGTCAGCAGCACCACCCAAAGCTGCAGACTGGCTGTCCGACCTATCCGAATTTCTCCAAATGGAGAAAATCAAATTCGCCACCCGTGGATCAGAAGAGGCCTTCCACAAAACATGGGAGCCATTCACCTGACTGTTCCGAGACCTGTTTGTGGCCAACACATAAATAAATAAATAGCCAGTAGCCAGGGAGAAAAAAACCAGGATAAGATAGAAAGAGGAAAGCGAGGGAGGAGCAAGGTGAGGTAGCAAAACCCAGCAAGAAAAAATGGGGAACAGCAGTGAAAAAAGGGGGGAAGGGAGGGGGGGGTCAAGGAGAGAGGAGCTGGAGGGCGGGGCGATTAGGGAGGATTGTAGGTTGAGCCAGGCGGCAACAGACTGTAAATAGAGAAACCGAAGAAGGAACCTTTGTGACTGTACAACAAATGAAAACGAACAGCAATGTATATAATTTTGAAAATGCCAATAAAAAGATTTTATTTTTAAAATGTAGTATCTCAAGGTACTCACCAAGAGCAATAAAACATTTTTGACACCAGTCCGCAAAAGATGATATCAGGACCGAAGACCAAAACTTGTTCAAAATCTTGGAATTGTCAGGTTTAGAGGTGACGAAGGAATGGGTGAGGGCTTCAGCAGCAGATGAGCTGAGGCAGGGGTGGAGACAGGTACCAATAATATCAGAATAGAATGATGCGGCTGAGGAGCGAGTATCAATCCAGGTATGAGGGGCTAAATGTCTGTGTTCCATCTGTAAATTCTATGATGCAGCGGCAGGAAGGACTTCTACGCCCTCGCAGGCATTACTCTCTTCATTTCCCTTCCCTAGCTACTACAGAAGCCAGCAGCAATATTAATTTCCACATTTATAATCTTCGAAGGTTGAACACCATCCTGCGGACTCTTTTCGTACTGTTGATTAGGCCACATGTAGAACTTTTTTTATACAATTGAGTTCTGGGAAGATCAATTTTACAAAGGAGAAGTCAAAGAGGTATTAGGCTCCCTTATGTGCACGTGTAAAGGGCCTAACACGAGTTTCTAGTATGGACCCAGACTCAGAATGTGGAAGTGAACCCATTTTTGCAACAATTTTGTGGCTGCAAATGTTTCAGCATCCTCAAATTTCTAGGCTATAAGTTCTGAACAGCACTTTTATAGCATCATCAATCCTTGAATTACACTGTCTCAAATGATCATTTGTAGTCAAGTCATTGGTGTTATTGAACTAAACACAATTGGAGGGATATTTTGAAAATTTCAGACTATTTGCCAGAGTAGAATTGCCTCTTAAATTGCTTTAAAATCCAATCTGTCTCAAACAGAAAGTTCTGTGAAGCAGATTGTTTCACAAAGGAACCTGGTACAAAGAGATTTCAGAAAAAACGTGCATTAATACAACACATTCTGAGATGAATGTAGGAAATTGTTATGTATTATATTTTATATTTGTTGCAGTAATGTTATTAAAAACCCTGGTTTCATATACATACAGACTGTGTCTTCTAAAGCTGCAATTAAGGGGTCATAAAAGTGAAATAATCATTGATTTTAACCATTTACTTGTTTACAGAAGATGGTTGATAGAACATTGTTTTGGTTTTGGAGGATCCTTGGTGTGTATATAATTTATGAGGGCTGGTGCGTGGTCCTGGATAAACATCCATGGGACATCTCAATGGGAGGAGACCAAAGAATGCATTATGATGTAATTAATGGTGAGAGCCAGGTCTGTCTGTAGTTTTGTGGTTTGCCATAGGATTTTAATCTGACAAGAAATGGCTTCAGCTGGCTCCTGGAAGCTTCTCTCCTCAGTCTTTACACAGAGAAAAGCAACTACCTGATTATTAATATTCGATCATCGAGAAGGAGGCCTGACGTGGCGGGGGGACTTACTGAAATTCTTGACTCGAGAAGGTCAAATTTGAACTGAGGGGAAGGATGGAGATGTTCTACAATTCATGGCCGTTATTCATTATGCACTTTCAAGAATTGGGTTACATTGAACATGGGGGGGGGGGGTTGGGAGAGTTGCGGGGAGGGTGGCTGTTTGTGTTAATGGTGACTCTGGGTGATTCCTTTTTGTTATTTGTTTATGTTAACATGCGGCTGATGTTTGGGGGTTTGGGATGGGATTGTTGTTATTGATATGGGGATTGACATTGCATTCATTACTGATTATTGCTTATTGTTGGTTGTAATTTTTTTTTCTAAATTTAGAGTACCCAATTATTATTTTTTCCAATTAAGGGGCACTTTAGTGTGGTCAAGCCACCTATCCCGCACATCTTTGGGTTGTTGGGGTGAAACCCACGCAGACATGGGGAGAATGTGCAAACTCCACACGGACAGTGACCCAGGGCCGGGATTCGAACCTGGGTCCTCAGCGCCGTGAGGCAGCGGTGCTAACCACTGTGCCACATGCAGCCCGTTGGGTGTAAGTTTGGGAGAAAATATGAAAAAGGAGAATAAAAATATTTTTAAAAAAGGGAAGGAGGCATTGAGTTTGGTATTGACGTTGCAACATTTTTACATTTCTGTTGATAACAATTCATCAGAGACAATTCAATCAGATCATAATCCATTGAAGTTTCTGGAGAAGTTTAAAGATCAAAATGCATGACTGTTTAGATGGAGTTTATTGCTAGAACCATTTAACTTGAAAAGTTTACATGTAGCAAGAAGGGAAAACGTTTTTGCAAATGCTTTTTCACCACTTTGAGATGTGAGGAAAATGGAACGTTAAAAGTTGAGAAAGAAAGACTGAAATTCACTAACTTTATTGATCAGTGCTTTTTGAACTAGATTGGTTTACTTAATTGGTAAATATATATAGTTGGAGGTGTAGAGAGTAAGGTACCGTTTTTCCTTTTCTTTGAGAACTGTTGGAACTGTTAACTGTAAAGCTGTTACTTTGTTACTAATGTGATTGATTCTGTGTTTAAATTAAAGTTTGTGTAAAATAAAAGATACGTCTTGGTCAGCGTCTTCACTCATGGTCAAAGTATCCTTTCCTCACAGTTTTACAAATTGCACATTTTTGGGTTTCTCGTCTGGGAGCCTAATGCTTTTTTGACCTTAGGACATTCCAAAGCACTTTACAGCGAATTGAGTATTTTTGAAATGTCATCAATGTTGAATTCTCAAAAACTTTGGTGCCATATTTGGGCACAGTAGCTTGCATAAACGGCAATGTGAAAACGATTAAATAGCCTATTTTTAGTCTTGTCGGCTGACTGATATATATTGGTTTGACCGTAGGTCCATAAGACATAGGAGCAGAAGTAGGCCATTCAGTCCATTGAGTCTGTGCTGCCATTCAGTGAGATCAAGACTGATCTGTTGAGATAGTCCTCAACTCAGTAGGGCTTGAGAATTCTCCTCTACGCATCCTCACTGGGTACAGGTGAGGACCCAGAGGACTGGAGAATAGCTAATGTTGCTCTTTAGTTTAAGAAGGCTAACAAGGATAATCCAAGAAATTACAAGCCGGTGATCCTTGTGTCAGTGCTAAGGAAATTATTGGAGAGGATGCTTTGAAATAGGATTTACTCCCATTTGGAAGCAAGTGAACATGGCAGCATGGTTTTGAAATGAAACATGAAATGAAAATCGCTTATTGTCACGAGTAGGCTTCAATGAAGTTACTGTGAAAAACCCCTAGTTGCCACGTTCCGGCGCCTGTCCGGGGAGGCTGGTACAGGAATCGAACCGTGCTGCTGGCCTGCTTGGTCTGCTTTAAAAGCCAGTGATTTAGCCCAGTGAGCTAAACCAGCCCCTTGTGAAGGGGATGTCTTGTCCCACAGGTTGATCGAGTTTTCCAAGGAAGTGATGAAGATGATGTTGAATGTAGGGTAGTAGATGTTGTCTACATGGGCCTCAGTAATGCCTTTAACAAGGTCTCTCATGGCAGACTGGTACAGAAGGTGACGTCACATGGGTTCAGAGGTGAGCTGGCAAGATGGCTCAGTCATAGAAGATAGAGGGTATGTTATACCCTGCCTGCTTACCACTGGCTGGACTAATGGCAATCCCACAATCCTTAGGGAATATGAGCTTTCCAAATGAGGGGGTCGGAGAAATCATTAGCAGAGTTCCTGCATAAATAGAGCTGGCCAGTATGGAACCAGCTAGGGAGGAGTGAGCAGCAAGGGAGTACTGCTGCTGTTGCTGCTATTGTATATGTATGTAATTGTAAATAAATGTTATTTATTTCTATTCTACAAACTCGTGCTGGATTTTTTGTGGCCCTCACAAAACTAGCGATGAGGGTTAAAGTGAATAGCTGTCTACACTGCTGAAACCACCTCCCTGGATTTTTGTTGGATACAGGTTGGAAGTTTTTTTCTGTTACACCATGCCACTTTATGGACGTTTGGATGTCTTTGATGCTGCGCTGGAAAGTTGGAACCAGTACGCACAACGGATGCGTTACTATTTCCGGGCAAACAACATCACCAAAAACGAGCACCAGGTGGTCATTTTGCTCACTGCCTGCAGCCCGCATACATTTGGGGTGATTAGGAGCCTTACGTACCCAGCTGCGCCGGACACCAAGACGTTTGATGAACTTGTGACCTTAGTGGGGCAACATTTTAACCCAACACTGTCCACTATAGTCCAGCATTACCGGTTTAATGCCGCTGAGAGGACCCCCGGAGAATCCCTTGCAGAGTTTCTATCCGGGCTACGCAGGATTGCGGAGTACTGTGACTATGGCGAGACCTTGTCAGAAATGTTACGCAACCATTTGGTTTGCGGTATTACAACGCGTCCACCCAGAGAAATTTGTTAGCCGAGCCAACATTGACTTTCAACAGGCCATTCAAATAGTATTGTCCCGAGAGAGCGCAGCATGGGGAGTGCAGGAGCTACAGGGAATGGAGGTGCACACCTTGTCCAACAGCGTCTCCTCGCACCCCTGCGGTACCTTGGGTGGGGCGGCGTCCGGATCAACGCCAGTGGCTGCCGGACGTTCCTCCCCGAAGAGAGCCTTCTCCAGAACCGATGGATGAGGGGCCATGTCAGTGTCGGACTTGTGGGTGCCGACCCCACCGGTCCTGGGGGCACCAGAGGCGCCGTCGTTCCGACAGAAAGTGGGGCCAGCCCAGGGGCCGTAACTTCCATTTGGATGAACCTGCGGCGACTACTCCCAAGGACGTGGAGATGGAGGACGACTGCCTGCAGCTGCATTGTGTGACAGCTCCCCGTGTGGCCCCCCATTAAGGTGACGGTACGGGTCAATGGTCATCCGCTTGAGATGGAGTTGGACACTGGCGCAGCGGTCTCCGTGATCGCCTAGAGGACATTCGACCGCATCAAGCAGGGTATACAGAACCTTACATTAACCGATACACAGGCCAGGTTGGCCACCTACATGGGGGAACCACTGGACATTGCAGGAACTACGATGACCCCTGTTGTTTATGAACGCCATGAGGGGCGTTTCCCACTTATCGTGGTGCGTGGCCATGGGCCCAGCCTGTTGGGTCGGGACTGGTTGCGCCATTTGCGGCTGCAGTGGCAGCACATCCTCCAAACAGGATCTGGAGGGTTGACAGAGGTACTAGGACGGTACCCAGATGTATTCCGCCCGGTGTGGGAAAAATAAAATGGGCCCTAGCACATATCCAAGTCGAAACCGGGGCCACGCCGTGCTATTTCCGGGTGCGCCCGGTGCCTTACGCCTTGCCCGATAAGATAGAAGGGGAGCTCACTCGTTTGGAGTCCTTGGATATTATCAGGCTCGTCCGTTTTGTTGACTGGGCAGCGCCAATTTTACCTGTAATGAAGCCAGATGCCACAGTTCGCTTGTGCGGTGACTATAAACTTACAGTGAATTGGCTTCCCGGCTCGACTGATACCCAATGCCCCGCATAGAGGATCTCTACGCGAAGCTTGCAGGCGGACTCTCATTCACAAAATTAGATATGAGTCACGCCTACCTACAGTTGGAGCTGGACCCTGCCTCCCGGCCATATTTAACTATTAATACACACCGGGGCCTGTATGAATAGGCACGGTTGCCCTTTGGGGTATCCTCTGCCTGCGCTATTTTTCAACGCATCATGGAGGGGATCTTGAGAGGTTTACCACGTGTCACCGTTTTGATTACAGGGACGTCGGAGCAGGAACATTTGAAAATTTGGAGGCTGTACTTAGACGCTTTTCAGAGGCTGGAGTCCATTCACATTGTACAAAGTGAGTCTTTCAGGCAAAAGATGTAGTCTACCTGGGTTATGGGGTGGACCACGAAGGCTTGCACCCCGTCGCAGAGAAGGTGCGCGCAATTCAACAGGCCCCCTCCCCAACTGACACTTCGCATCTTCGTTCTTTTCTCGGCCTCGTAAACTATTACGGAAAGTTCCTCCCCAATCTGGCAACTACGCTGGCCCCGTTGCACCTTCTGTTAAAGAAGAATCACACCTGGGTTTGGGGTCAGCCGCAAGAAACCGCTTTCCGGCGGGTAAAACAACAATTGTCGTCATCTGGGTTACTAACCCACTATGATCCTGGAAAGCCTTTGCTCATCACGTGTGATGCATCCCCGTATGGTATTGGGGCCGTCCTGTTCCACAAGATGGAGAACGGGGCCAAGCGGCCGATAGCTTTCGCCTCCCGCACGTTGACTGCAGAGGTAAAGAAGTATGTGCAAATCAAGGAGAGCCTGACAGTGGTCTTTGCTGTGCAACGCTCCCACCAGTATGTGTATGGCCGCCACTTCACTATTGTGACTGATCATAAACCTCTGCTGACACTTTTCTGAGAGGATAAGCCAATACCGCCCATTGCTTCCGCACGGATCCAGCGCTGGGCTTTGTTGCTCGCTGCCTACGAGTATTCTCTGGAGCACAAACCAGGGACCCAGATAGTGAATGCCGACACACTGAGCCGATTGCCTTTGTCGACCGGCCCCATGTCGACCCCCATGACCGGTGAGGTGGTTGCAACCCTAGATTTTATGGACTCTTTGCCTGTCACGGCATCACAGATCCGTGACTGGACCCGGACGGAGCCAGTCCTGTCAAATGTTCGGCACATAGTCCTGTATGGTGGGCAGCATAGACAGCTCCCAGGCGAGCTGCGGGCATTTTCCTCCAAGCTGTCCGAATTCAGCGTGGAAGACGGTATCCTCTTGTGGGGGTCACATGTGATCGTCCCGGAAAAAGGACAGGAGCTGATACTGAGAGACTTGCACAATGGGCATCCAGGTGTGACCAAAATGAAAATGTTGGCCTGGAGTTATGTCTGGTGGCCAGGCCTCAACATTGACATTGAGAAGGTGGCCCAAAACTGCTCCATTTGCCAGGAGCGTCAGAAGCTTCCGCCGGCCGCGCCCCAACATCACTGGGAATGGCCAGGGCGGCCTTGGGCGCGCTTGCATGTGGATTTCACCGGCCCTTTTCAAGGATCCATGTTCCTTCTATTAATCCATGCCCAGTCTAAATGGCTAGAGGTGCATAAGATACAACGTCCTGCGCAACAATCGAGAAGATGCATTTGTCTTTCAGTACGTATGGCCTCCCCAAGGTGCTGGTCACAGACAATGGCACTCCATTCACAAGTGAGGAGTTTGCGAGGTTCATGAAGATGAACGGCATACGCCATATCCACACCGTTCCATACCACCCGGCTTCCAATGCGTTGGCGGAGCGCGCAGTGCAGACATTTAAAAGGGGCCTAAAGAAAGTCTTCCTGGTCCATGGACACGACAATGGCTCATTTTTTGTTTTCATACAGGACCACTCCACATGCGGTGACTGGGGTAGCTCCCGCGGAACTCCTAATGGGCCGGAGACTTCGCACCTTCCTTAGCATGGTTTTCCAGGACATTGGCGCAAAAGTATGCTGCATTCAAGAATGGCAGAGACATGGTTTTTCTCGGCATCGGCCGATTTGGCAGTTTGCACCCGGTGAACCAGTGTTCGTTCGAAATGGTGGTCCCCAGTGGGACCCTGGCATTATCTATCACCTAACGGGCCCTATCTGTTACCAGGTGCAAGCCCAGGTGTCTCCAGTGTCTCCGGCACAAGCATGTGGGCCATGTTCGGTCCAGAAGACCGTTTCTTCCAAAGGTTCCCTGCCCCCAGAGATCACGTCTACAGCTGCAGAGACCAGACACAGTGGAGAGTATTCCTCAAGTTCTTCCTCTGGCGCTGCACTCAAAGCCTGCGCAGGTTGTTGTAGAACCAAGTGGAGATAGGGACGCCGAGATGACGGAGGCAGTGGGCTCCGACTCCGAGATGGAGACACAGGACGCCTCCGAGGGGGAGTCCTCGGTCCCACGGGCCGTGGATGTACAACCGTTACGCCATTCATCATGGAAGCGCCGTTCTCCGTCTCGTTACACGCTGCCTGATCGAGCGCCTCGTGTAAATGGTGTCCGGCCTGCGGCAAAACGAATCCGACGCCCTCCTTTGCCAGGGTCTTCAGTGGATTCCTGGACTTTGGGGCGGGAGGGGGGGGGGGGGGGGGGGGATGTGATAACCTGCCTGCTTACTACTGGCTGGGGACTAATGGCAATCCCACAATCCTTAGGGAGTATGAGCTTCCCCAATGAGGAGGGCGGAGAATCATTAGCAGAGACGAGGAGTGAGCAGCAAGGGAGTACTGCTGCTGTTGTATATATATATATACAACATATATATATTTGGGGCAGCAGGGTAGCATGGTGGTTAGCATAAATGCTTCACAGCTCCAGGGTCCCAGGTTCGATTCCCGGCTGGGTCACTGTCTGTGTGGAGTCTGCACGTCCTCCCCCTGTGTGCGTGGGTTTCCTCCGGGTGCTCCGGTTTCCTCCCACAGTCCAAAGATGTGCGGGTTAGGTGGATTGGCCATGCTAAATTGCCCGTAGTGTCCTAATAAAAGTAAGGTTAAGGGGGGGGTTGTTGGGTTATGGGTATAGGGTGGATACGTGGGTTTGAGTAGGGTGATCATGGCTCGGCACAACATTGAGGGCCGAAGGGCCTGTTCTGTGCTGTACTGTTCTATGTTCTATGTTCTATATATATATGTAATTGTAAATAATTGTTACTTCTTTCTATTCTACAAACTCGTGCTGGATTCTTCGTGGCCCTCAGAAAAGGGTAGCAGTGGAAAGGTGTTTTCTGAATGGAGGGCTGTGGTGTTTCACAGGGAGCAGTGCTGGGACCTTTGTTTGTATTATATATAAACGACATGGAGGAAAATGTACCTGGTCTGATTAGTGAGTTTGTGGACGACATAAAGGTTGGTGGAATTGTGGATAGTGATGAGGACTGTCAGAGGACACAGCAGGGTATGTATCGTTTGCAGACTTGGGCACAGAGATGACAGATGGAGTTTAATCCGGACAAATGTGAGGTACTTCATTTCGGAAGATCTAATATAGGTTGGAAATTTACAGTAAATGGCAGAACCAGGGCAGCACGGTAGCATGGTGGTTAGCATAAATACTTCACAGCTCCAGGGTCCCAGGTTCGATTCCCAGCTGGGTCACTGTCTGTGTGGAGTCTGCACGTCCTCCCCGTGTGTGCGTGGGTTTCCTCCGGGTGCTCCGGTTTCCTCCCACAGTCCAAAGATGTGCGGGTTAGGTGGATTGGCCATGCTAAATTGCCCGTAGTGTCCTAAAAAGTAAGGTTATGGGGGGCGTTGTTGGGTTACGGGTATAGGGTGAATACGTGGGTTTGAATAGGGTGATCATTGCTCGGCACAACATCGAGGGCCGAAGGGCCTGTTCTGTGCTGTACTGTTCTATGTTCTATGTTCTATTAAGAGTACTGACAAGTATTGATCTGGGTTTAAAGATCCACCGTCACTGAAAGTGACAATGCAGGTGGAGAAGGTATTCACGAAGGCATACGGTATGCTTGCCTTCATCAGCAGGTGCATTGAGTATAAAAATTGGCAAGTCATGTTGTAGCTGTGGAGAACCTTAGTTTTTTTAAAAAAAATTTTTATTGGAATTTTTTGCAGAAAATATAACAAAAAGTATAGCAAAAAGCAGTAATATGCAACTAACAGCCCCATAACACCCACAATTCCCCCCATACCGTAACATCACATGTATCACATTCCCCCACCCCCCCCCCCCCCAAACAAGAGAACTTAACCATAAATTAAAATTAGATAAATCAAATTTAAATAAAATAAGCTAACATAATCAACGCCCCCCCCCCCCCCCCCCACCCCCCGGGTTGCTGCTGCTACTGTCCCAGTACCCTATCGTTGAGCCAGAAAGTCGAGGAAAGGTTGCCACCGTTTAAAGAACCCTTGCACCGATCCTCTCAGGACGAATTTAACCTTCTCAAGCTTAATAAAGCCTGCCATGTCATTGATCCAGGTCTCCACGCTTGGGGGCCTCGCGTCCTTCCACTGTAGCAAAATCCTTCGCCGGGCTACTAGGGACGCAAAGGCCAGCACACCGGCCTCTTTCGCCTCCTGCACTCCCGGCTCTACCCCAACCCCAAAGATCGCGAGTCCCCATCCTGGCTTGACCCTGGATCCCACCACCCTGGACACCGTCCTCGCCACCCCCTTCCAGAACTCCTCCAATGCCGGGCATGCCCAGAACATATGGGCATGGTTCGCTGGACTCCCCGAGCACCTGGCACACCTATCTTCACCCCCAAAGAACCTATTCATCCTCGTCCCAGTCATGTGGGCCCTATGCAGCACCTTGAATTGGATGAGGCTAAGCCGCGCACACGAGGAGGAAGAATTTACCCTCTCCAGGGCATCAGCCCATGTCCCGTCTTTGATCTGTTCCCCCAGTTCCCCCTCCCACTTCGTTTTCAGCTCCTCTACTGACGCCTCTTCCTTCTCCTGCATAAGCTTGTAGATATCGGATATCTTCCCCTCCCCGACCCAGACCCCCGAGAGCACCCTGTCACTCACCCCCTTCGCGGGGAGCGCAGGGAATCCCTCCACCTGCCGTCTAGCAAATGCCTTTACCTGCAGATATCTAAACATGTTTCCCGGCGGGAGCCCAAATTTCTCTTCCAACTCCCCCAGGCTCGCAAACCTTCCGTCGATAAACAGGTCCTTCAGCTGTCTAATGCCCGCTCTATACCATCCCCGAAGAGAACCTTAGTTAGAACACACTTGGTCGCCACATTACCAGAAAGATGTGGAGACTTTGGAAAGGGTACAGAAGAGGTTTACCAGGATGTTGCCTGGTATGGAGGGCATTAGCTATGAGGTGAGGTTGGATAAACTCAGTTTGTTCTCACAGGAACGACAGAGGTTGAGGGGCAACCTGATAGAAGTCTACTAAATTATGAGGGGCATGGACACAGTGGATAGTCAGAAGATTTTTCCCAGGGTGGAAGAGTCAAGGGGACATAGGTTTAAGATGCAAAGTTTAGAGGAGATGTGCGAGAGAAGGTTTCTACACAGAGGGTAGTGGGTGCCTGGAACTCGCTGCCAGAGGAGGTGTTGGAAGGTACGATAGTGGTGTTTAAGGGGCATCTTGACAAATACATGAATAGGATGGGAATAGCGTGATATGGACCCTGGAAGTGTAGACGGTTTTAGGTTAGACGGACAGCATAGTTGGCGCAGGCTTGGAGGGCCAAAGGGCCTGTTCCTGTGCTGTACTTTTCTTTGTTCCTTGTCTTTGAAATGGTGCCAGAAAATCTTTCCAACCACCTGAGTGGGCAGACATTTCTGAAAGATGGCATTTCAGGCAGTGCAATATATCCTCATTATAGTATTTTAGATACTAATTTGTGTCCTTCTGGATTAATAGTATAGTATATAAGCTACTCATGATGCCTTAGTGATGATATACTATGATTATTTTTTAATGGTTTGTTTTCGTGTCCGAGTGTATGAGCTGTAATGTAAAGAAACTGTGGGGACTGGAGTTTCTCTGGACATGACAGGAGCCGAAGGATTAATGGAAGAGTTTACAATTTCTCACCGATCATATCACCAGATTCAACCTCCAAGTATATCTTTTGTACAATTCCATTCGTAGCATGGAGAATGGATGGAAGAGGACATTGTGTCCACTTTACGGTGCTCCTTATATTGACCATTAGTTTTCATAAACATTGAATCAGGCATGTTGATGTTCTCAGTCAACTGTTCAGTTCAAATTAATGGTCAGAAAATGACGAATACAAGTGATCGGGTGCATTGAACTGCACTTTGACAAAAAAGACCCTGACCTAACAGTGGAACCTTTTTAAGGGCCTTCTAATTGTTTGGTGATATCACCTCTGTAGACTGGCATCTGCTAGGGTAGCCCTCCTTCTGCCATTGCATGGGCAGCTCCTGTTATTAGAATGCCAGTCCTGCAGTGGCACCAGTCACCAGCGGATTAGCTACACTTTGAGACTTGGACGTGACCAGCACTACTGAATGTACAATTACACATGACTCTAAAATGTTAATCAGTTACGTGTAGCAATTATCAGAACTTTCCTTGCAATCATTTTAATGGAAAGACATCAGTCTGCCCTGATATAATCTACTTAACTGAATCAGGCAAAGTGACGCAGTCACAGCGCAGTCATTCATTTACTCTGAATGAGTTTTGAAAACCTCAGAGCTCCCTAAAAACAAGTTACAGCACTGGGCTGACAATGTGGAAGAGATTAAACAGAGAATGTTGCAAATGCACAGCAGGTGAATCAGCATCTGAAGAAGATCAATTAACATTTAGGTGTGGCTTCATTGTCAGCAACAGTACAACCATCCTGACCACATAATGGTATTAATAATTTGTATTCCAGTTCTCAAGTAGTGTCTGTTTATGTAAAAATTGTAATGTTTGCTTAAAGAGGTATCAGCCCTCTAGGAAGATTCCGGCAGACCCAGTACAGGGAAACACCTAGAAACGACATGGTCTTTCAATACTGTTTTGATTGCCGGGGACTAGTTACCAGGAAAAGCACACTTCAACCAGGTGTAAACTTCTGTCATGCTCTTTTTTGTTCGGACTGTTTTGTGTTCAAATTATCTTTTCGCACTACATCATGGACTTGCTGTAGTTTGGCAGGTACTATAGGCTTGTCTCAACTCTGGTGTCTAATTCAGAGAAGTAGCCATTGCAGCTCGATATTTTTCTGTGATTGCCCAGTTTAATTTAATTTCCTGACCTTATTGTTATAGCACTGTGGTTTTCTTCAGTTAGAGGATGTTTCAAATTTGATCAGCCTTAACATCAGTGACATCAATCACTCCTGTAATCGGTTTGAGTGTCATATCTTTTAGCTAAACCTCATGCTGCCCGATATCATCTTGAATAACAGAGTAACCCAGGGATTTAACAATGGATTTTAGTGTCTTCCATACGTTTAATCTCCTTGATGGCAGACTGAACAAATACTTGATGATATTAATCAATAACTGCTTTATTGCACAGTAAGGCGAACAGACAAAACAGCAATTATGTTCAGCAGTACAACTTATCTCTTCAGAAGAGCACAAAATAAACAACAAATCCAGCTTTCCCCCATCAATGGCTCATCTTACTTGATCATTTCTGACTATTCTCTTCTGCACTCCAGCCACGTTACAGCTTTTCATTTTTCTAATCTCTTCAGGAAATGTGGATACCCTTGGCTGGGCCGACATTTATTGCCCTTCCCTAACTGCCCTTGAACTGAGCGGTTTGCTAGGCCATTCCAGGGGACATCTAAGAGTCAACCACACAGTGGTGGGTGCGTTCGGTGAATCAGATGGATTTTTACAACAATGGTTTCTTGGTCATCATTGGGCCTTTAATTCCAGATTTTCTTTGCTTCTCGAACTTTTGGCTAGGATCAAGCATGAGATCAGGTGTAGTGCCTGGATCTGGTATGCCTTAGTGTGTTAGCGGTTATTAACAGGGGGCTTGAGTTTAAGAGCCGCGGTGTTATGCTGCAACAGTACATGACCCTGGTGAGACCACATTTGGAGTTTTGTGTACAGTTCTGGTCACCTCATTATAGGAAGGATGTGGAAGCATTGGAAAGGGTGCAAAGGAGATTTACCAGGATGCAGCCTGGTTTACAGGATAAGTCTTATGAGGAAAGGTTGAGGGAGCTAGGGCTTTTCTCTTTGGAGCGGAGGAGGATGAGGGGCGGCTTAATAGAGGTTTATAAGATGATGAGGGGGATAGATAGTCTCTGAATGTCCACTCTATTTCTTCGGGTGGATGTAGCTGTTACAAGGGGGCATAACTATAAGGTTCAGGGTGGGAGATATAGGAGGGATGTCCGAGGTAGGTTCTTTACTCAGAGTGGTTAGGGTATGGAATGGACTGCCTGCTGTGATAGTGGAGTCGGACACATTAGGAACTTTCAAGCGGTTATTGGATAGGCACATGGAGCACACCAGAATGACAGGGAGTGGGATAGCTTGATCTTGGTTTCGGACAATGCTCGGCACAACATCAAGGCCGAAGGGCCTGTACTGTGCTGTACTGTTCTATGAATTGGATTCTATTTGAATTTTTCTTGGAACAAGCAAGGAGATGGATTAGGGGTTTGCCCCTCTCCACTCTGCGCTTTGTAACTCTGAGAAAAGAATAAAAGTAAAAAATATTCCAGATTTTCATTTAATTCAAATTTCAACCATCTGCCATGTTGGGATTCAAACCCAGGTCCGCAGAGCATTCCCCCGGGTCTCTGGGTTACTGAGTTGATGCCACTACGCCCCCAGTTTTGTATTGGTGTTGGGACTCTGATGTTGGAGGAATGGAATTGCCCAATTAGTGGCTCATGCTGCACGCTTGCTGTCCAACTTAAGATGGTGGATAGACTCCCGAAGCTGAAGAGGAGACAGATCGACAGCACCACAACTCAAAGTCAGAGCTGCTGGTGTGGGGGGGGGGGGGGGGGGGGGGGGGAGGGAGGGGAGAGAATGAGTTGGTATCTCAAGGTGTGTCTCCAGCCCAATGACCATGACGGTTGGGTGGGTGGGGGAGTCCCTAACAGGATGAAGCTCTACTTCTCACCTGTGCTGCTAAGAGGCTGCCTCCATCCCCTTGCCAAGTGCCATGTGCCCTCTCCTGCCACAATGGGGTGCCCTTACTAGACATTTTGGCCTTTAATTGGCTTGCCATCCCCAATCCTCCCAGCTATCCACTTTCAGGATAGCCCCGAGGTGGGAACGTACTGGCCAGCAAGAGATCCCCACCTCCACTTGGCCTCACCAGCTGCCCATGTTGTCCAGCCAGAGACTGCCACATGGTGCAAGTGACACCATCGTGCAGCTGATCATCGAGGAATTCCTAATGTTTCCATGAGAATCCATTCAGGGCACAACTCTTATTTGCGGTCTGGAGCATCAGTGCAGACCTCAGCACAGACGCCACTGACGCAAACACTGACCCAGATGGGCGAACGGTGACTTCATTGGGGCCCCTCCGCACTCAGTGCCGGGGGTTGGGAAGAGGAGCAGAGGCTTCATTCCATGTGGTCAGTAGCAAGATTCCGCGCTCTCTGCGCCTCCGGTCCCGCCTCCAACACCAAACCAAGAAATCGCTGCCAAGGAGTGCGAACGCTGGCCCACTCTCTCAAATGGCAGTGGGCGAGATAAGTAGTCACCAGTGAATGTATCACTGCCCAGGTCCCATCCCCACTGAGAAACGGGGGGGGGGGGGGGGGGTGAACAAAGCTGCCAATATATCCAACAGGATTTCTAATCTCCAGTATCGATGTACTCCTGACTCACCGCGGTGACCTGCTTATGGGTGGCAGAGTAGCAAACATACTATCCATATTTCCAGAGGCAAAATACTGCTGACGATGGAAATGTGGATTAAGGACAGAACAGGCTGGGAACAGTCTATGGCTGGGTGGGATCAGATTGCCTTTGCCTGAGTGTTTACTGGGGGGTTGTTTGGAAATTTTAATCATATATCTATATCAAATATGTTGTGCAGGGAGGTATAAGTAGACAGACAGATGCCTGGGGGTGGGGGTTAATCTCACTCACCACCCACAAGGTATGATTTTTTTTCTAAACACCCATTTGACTCCCCCCCCCCCCCAATATACACACAGGGGGGAGGCTCACATTCTTCACGAGCATCTCAATCTCTCTTTTACGTCTTGACTGCTGCCCTCAGTGAGTAACGCTCACCACTTCCTCCCGGCCTTCCAGCGAAAGGGGGGCGTAGTTGCAGGGCGGCGACCTGGGCGTCCTGGGCTCCAAATATGGGAATCGCCGCCGCGTCACAATCCCTATAAGGAGTCCCCGTGGCGTCACGGCCCGTATATGGGCATCTACGTCAGACCGGCAGTCTCCGCCCCCCCTCCCCACTATATAAATGCCGCCCGGGGATCACCTCTCCAGACTGATACACAGCGCGCCCGCGGGCGGAGAAAATAATCACCCTCGCAACGGAAAACGGGGGAAGTTTTAGTTTTAATTTTTTTTTTCATAACCGCCCACCCCCCCCACCCCACCACCACCACCTCTCCCCTCCAATACAAAAAAAATTTAAGCATGACGGTTTCGGGCATTGACGGTCAGCGCTTAAAGAAATTTATTCGGAAGCAAACGGGTAGGAGCCTGATCCTGGATTGCAGACCCTTCCTGTCCTTCGCGGCCTCCCACGTCCAGGGCTCGTACAGCGTGAACCTGAACTCGGTGGTGGTCCGCAGGTCCAGAGGGGGTCCCGTGCCCTTGCAGTTCGTCATCCCGGATGAGAGAGCCAGAGTCCGCCTCCGGGAGGGCAGGGTGTCCACCGTGGTGATCCTGGACGAGAGAACTTCGCAGAGTCCGAGACCCAGCAAGGACGGCACTGCGCAGATCGTGTTAAGCACCTTAGCCGCTGTCACATCAACAGCCAGGATCTATTTCCTTAAAGGTGAGAGAGATTGAGATGAAAAATAACCCGTGTATCAAACCTTGTAAAAGAACCTCTGCAGTTTGGTGCTATAGATTCCCTTTTGTAATTTCCAGTACATACTAGTGTAGCCAATTGGTGCTGATTGCAGTCTTTTGTGGCGTTAAACAGTCCATTTTAAAATATTGTATGTAATAATATTAAAAATGCCAGTCAAAAATGTAACGCTTCAGAGAATGCTGTTGATGAATTGTTTTTTTTTTTGTTGTACGGATTTTAAGACCGTTTAAAACCTCGTGCAACATTGTGATCACGGTTTCCTTAGAAGTAAGGTTTAGGTCTGAGATTGCCTTCTGGGTTGTATGAGTGGAGGAGTTCACCTACATAGAATAACTTGGCTAAGCTCTTCTAATATTCATGAAGGACGTTCAAAAGCAGCAGGTTTCGGGAACTAGACTAGGAACAGGAACTGAGAGACACGAACCTGGAACACCGCATTGAGGGGTATGCAAATTACCACCATCCATCTCTTTTCCCCCTTCCCTCGCCCCCGCCACGAAACTGGGACTGAAATGATGTGCAATTGACTAAAATGATAGGAAATTGAGCAGCGCGTGGGTGTCCAGTTGGAAATTCCTTGGGAGTTTAAAGAAAACACACCCCATGATTGAAACAAGTTCAGAATACATTGGACACTTACAGGAAATGGGTCACGTTGAAAGGAAAGACCTAGGTTTATGTTTCAGGTGTGACTGTTGGAAGTCACCTCACTGCTGGTCACACGCAAAGCATCATTTCACCTTTTTTTTGTTTTAAAAAAAAAAAATATGCTGACTGATCTGCTGTACATTTCCAGCATCTTATGTTTTATATATTGTTCAGTGGTTGTTCCTTAAGGCTAATGGAAGAAAATCAGATCTGTAGGGAGAGCAGAATTGTAAGTGCCAACCAGACATATTGGGCTGAAAAGACTTCCTATTCTATAAGCCTCAATAACATTACGGTAAAATACAAATTGAATCCTGCCTGTTTTAACTACATATCCATTCCACTGAGTTTGCATTGCATCATATGTATTGATTTGATTTATTATTGTCACATGTATTAGTATACAGTGAAAAGTATTGTTTCTTGCATGCTGTACAAACAATGCATACCGTACATAAGGAAGGAAGGAGAGACTGCAGAATATAATGTTACAGTTATAGCAAGGTATTGCATCAGTCTCCTGGTGCTGCAAGGTAATCCAAGTCCTTCGGTATCAATTGCAACAGCAATTTGATTTGATTCCATTTAGCAATGTACCGAACACCGGTGGGAAAAATAGCACTTCCCTACAAAGAAATGGGATATCCTGTCAAGCACCCAATTACCATTCTCCAAGGCGATCATCAATTTATTTTCTATTTGTAAAATGGGAAGTGATATTTGATAACTTGTGTTCCTTTTTCTTCAAATTGCCATTAGAGAGGGTAGATTTGTTGCACCTGTAACAGTGATTTCTATCTCAAATAATTGTGCTTGCTATTCCCCCACTGGTGAAAATGAGGCCAGTTTTACTGACTGATCAAATGGGCTCTTTTTAGCAATCACACAGGCATGTACAAATCTGTCCACCCTTGGTATGGACATGGTCAACTGTCCGCCGAATGGACAGATTTTCGACTTTTTCCCCTCAGTCAGAGAATTTGTTGCAATCAGCCTGTGTGATTACTAAGAAGTGAGATGAATACCGTGGTTCCTGCTGTCTGCCAGTACAGCACCACATAATCACAATCCTGAGTGGACACTTTTTCTTTCACTAAAATCAATGGAAATTAAATGGGTTCTGGGATAGGGGAATACTCTGCGTCCCCTATTCACCACAGAAGTGGTGAAGATGAACTTTATCCGCTATAAATGAATAACCTGGGGAGGGGAAATACAAACTGTTTGTCGGCCGCCTATGTGCTAAAATTACTCTATTTAAAAAAAAAAAACTCTTAAGATATCCAGACCTGACATGGAAGCTGGGAGGGGGGTGTATTTGAGCAATGGTACAAATATGGAAATTACTCGAGGAAATCTGGAGCAACGCAACTTGCCTACCAAACCCACTCAATACACAGCCCAAGGATGATTAACCTCCTCCCACTCAATCTTTCTTGAAGCCAAGGAACCGTAAATTTCACCCCTGCTGGTGAAAGACAAATCAAACGAGTACTGTTCATAGCTCCATAATTCTTAATCCTTTATTTTGTGGTTCAGTTGGTAGCCCTCTTTCTCTTTCCCCCCCCCCCCCCCCCCCCCCCCCCCCTTCCCCCTCCCAAGTTGGGAGGTTGTGGCTCCACATTGGAGGTGCTGTCTTTCAGATGAAACATTAAACTGCGGTCCTGTATGTCTGGTGGTTGCAGGAGGTTCTTTTGACATTTGAGGGAGAGGAAGGAGAGAGAAAATGCCCACTGGAGTTATCCCTGGTGGCTTGGCCAAAATATCTATCCCTCAATTAACATTGCAAAAAAAATTATCTGGTCACATCACATGGCTGTTGTGGGAACTTGTTGAAATAGGGCAGAAGATTTTGCAGAGTAGGCCAACATGAAGTCATGAAAGGTGCTTTATGAATACAAGTTTTTATATACAAACATTTTTTTTTACCTCAGCGGATGTTGATCTAACTCCTTCTTAAAAGCCTCAAATATCTACCCTCTCTAGGAATTTATTTCATTTAGATTTAGTTGTCCCTGAAAAACGATCAGAAGCCACTGCTTTTTAAACATTCTTTCATGTAATGTGGGCCTCACTGAGGAGACCCAGCATTTGTTCCCCAACCCGAACTGCCCTTTAACTGACTGGCCATTTCAGAGGGCAGTTGAGACTCAACCACATTGCTGTGGGTCTGGAGTTACGTGTGGTAGCACAGTGGTTAGCACTGTTGCTTCACAGCGCCAGGGTCCCAGGTTCGATTCCCAGCTTGGGACACTGTCTGTGCGGCGTCTGCACGTTCTCCCCCGTGTCTGCGTGGGTTCCCTCCGGGTGCTCCGGTTTCCTCCCACAAGTCCCTAAAGATGTGCTGTTAAGTGAATTTTTCCTGACTGTACCCCAACAGGCACCAGAGAGTGGCGACTAGGGGATTTTCACAGTAACTTCATTGCAGTGTTAATTTTAAAATGTCAGCCTACTTGTGACAATAATAAAGATGATTATTATTAAATGTAGAGTACACTCGCCAGGTAAGGATGGCAGATTTCTTCCCTGAAGGTCATTGGTGAACCAAATGGGGTTCGTCCAACAATCAATGCTAGTTTCATTGCCTGCCTTGAGACTAGCTTCCAATTCCAGGTTTTAGCTACTGTGGTTGGATTCTAAACCTCTGGATTACTAGCCGAGTGATAGTACCAGAACACCATCATCTCCTCCCAAGGGCAATGAGAAATTAGGGAGGCTATGGGATAGAAGGCGTGACATTCAGTATTTCTGCATAAGTTCATGGGCTGGAATACTATCTTATTATATTGGATGTGTCACAGCAGTTGGGCGTGAAGTGATAATTAAGTATGTATCATGTAGCAGAAACTGATATCAGCACTGAGAACACCAGTGAGCAATAGGTTGGCAATTTATCTGAAGGCAGTGTTTGCGCAGGAAAATTCATAAGCTTGTAAGGATTGAATCATTTCTAGGTAGCTGTTAAAACCTTCCCACTATCCATCCCTGCTGCCCACAGTTATTAATCAGAATGTCGCGCTGGCATAAAATATTTTTTTAGATATAAATTTGGAACAGTGTTATTGAAGAATAAACAACATTTGGTAATAAAGGATGAGTATGAATTCTTCCAAGAAAAAAGATGAAATAATGCATTGAGTAATTGACTGGGCAAGTTTCGTGACTCGCATTTCAGTGCCTGAAGCTCCATTAGTAATCATTTCTGTACTGCATATCAGTTGGCTAACTCACTACATTCTGTGTCAGTCAAAATGTTTCAGCCAGCAAAGGCAGCTGATAGTGGAATCCACGCAGGTTGCGGTGTTGATGGCTTTTGATTCAGTTTGTATCATGTGTTTACTATGAAACCTTGCTGCCCAGCTTAAACATGCCCCAAAGGCCCCAGCATCAATTTTGTTCTTATTGAATTTGCTTTTTATAAATCCAAATGACTTCTTTCCCTTTCTACCAAAGTATGGCGATTCAATTACAGACAATTCACTCAATTTGATACCAAATGCTTCTGCTGGCAGTAGTGTTGTGCGTGTGGTGTCACATATCATTATATTGTGGCATGGTGTCAAATTTTGTTTGGTAGTCACTCCTGGAGAAGCCCCTGTGCTAATAAAGGGCTGTATGAATGCAGTTACCGCATTAAAATAGTCTAAGACCTGGGATATTAATGACGGTGATTTTCTTGTCACCCCTGTGTCCTCTGTTGTTTGCATTCTCCTAAGCTCCACTGGTCTGCTCTGGTTCCTCTTTGCCCTCCCATTTATACTCTGTCAGCCTGCCTTTCTTACATTCTGTAAGATTGTTGTGTGCTTTCCACTCGGGGGACGTTGTATTTAATAGAAGGGACATAAAGAAGAGAGAGAAAATAAATAATCTGACCCATCCCCCAAAAGGGGGGGGATGTTGGCACAGAGGGAATGGCAGTGGGCTAGGAGCCCAGACTCCTGCTTTAGGGGCAGGAGTTGAAAACCCACCATCAGCTGCTAAAATTTAATTTTGGGATGGTGCGCTACCTCCGTGCCAGAGACTGAGGCTCGATGCTGGCCTTGGGTGACTGTCTGGAGTTTGCACATTTCCTCCACCCCCACCATGTCTGCGTGGATTTCCTCCAGATGCTCCGGTTTCCTCCCACAGTCCAAAAATGTGTGGGTTAGGTGGGTTAGCCGTGCTAAATTGCCCCTTTGTCCAATAGTAGGGTTAGTTGGGGTTATGGGAATAGGGTGGGGGTGTGGGCCTCGGTAGGGTGCTCTTTCAGAGGGTCAGTGCAGACTCATTGGGCTGAATGGCCTCCTTCTGCACTGTCAGTATGCTATACTAAAAACCTCCCAAGTATTCTGCTTTGTATTTTTAATTTATGGCATTTAGCATGCCCTATTGCAGGTATTCAATTTGATGACAACCATATCTTTTACATGAGAAAAGACGCAAATCCAAAGCCAAGAAACAATATTGATCCAGTCTCTTAAAGCCTAGAGTTGGCAAACCTAGGCGTTCTTCTGCACAAGAGAGGTTACTGCTGAATGTTCCTTTTTGTTGTTGGATCAGGGTTGAAAGACGCAAGTGTGAACAGTTTTCTCCTTTGGTCTCTGTCTACAGGAGGCTATGAAGACTTTCACTCTCAGTATCCGGAATGTTGCAGCGAGCTAAAGCCCAGCTTGAACTACACCGGTGTGCAAGAGGTTAAAGAAACCGATGCAAGCCGTACCAACCAACATGAAAAGCCCTGCAGCAACCGCAGACCAGTCTATGATCAGGTGTGTAAGGCTGGAGAATAAACACTGAGCCCTGTGCCGAGGGACAGACTAACTTTAGAGTACGTTTCCTTTCACAAGTGCCGCAGAAGAGGAAACAACATCAGAACGAGTTGTTTTTTTTAAAAAGCCACTGCTCGTAATTGTCATCACTGCATGACATCACTGCCATAATTGGGTCCGCATATAAATGAGCTGCTCTAAAGGTTAGCTCTTGAATCAAAGACGGTGCGAACGAGTAATGTGGGAAGGTGTTTTTTTTTCTTGACCCAGTTCCTGTTTCCTGAGGGTTTTTACGTGCATTATTTTAAGGGGTTTTCTGTTTCGTTTGACTTCCCTATTTTGCTTCTGCTTTGCATAAAAGACAAGTGTTCCTGTTTTCTCTGTGAATTGTGTCCTGTGTTTTTGTCTGGTGCAGGAAGTGGGTGTTTCATTAGTTCAGTTTGAACAAACCAGAGCGAATATACATTTGAATTAACAGATGATTTTCATTAAAACAGACATGCTGAAAATTGACAGTTTTTAAAAAATAAATGACTTGAATTTATATTGCATAAGGTGGTGTAATCAGGGTTACAAAATAGCCGACGTAACAGACAACATATGTTAACTTGTGCAGGGCAAGCTCCCAGAAAGAGCAGTGTGGTAATAACCAGATCACCTTTTTTTTTTGATGTTGTTGATTGAGGGATAAATATTGGGGAGGGCACCAGGGAGAACTCGCCTGCTCCTGTCATGGGACCTTTCATATCAACTGAGGGCAAACAGGGCCTCAATTTACCATCTCATCTGGGAGTTGACACCCCCGATGGTGCAATATTCTCTTGTTACTGTATTGGGATGTCAGCCTAGATTCTAATGCTTAAGTTATTAAATCCATGACTTTTAAAAAATTTAGAGTATCCAATTAAGGGGTAATTTAGTGTGGCTAATTCACCTATCCCGCACAACTTTGGGTTGTAGGGGTGAAAACCCATGCAGACATTTGAAGAATGTGCAAACTCCACAAGGTTCGGCACAACATCGTGGGCCGAAGGGCCTGTTCTCTGCTGTATTTTTCTATGTTCCACATGGCCCGAGGCAGGGATTGAACCTGGGTCCCCAGCACCATCAGGCAGCAGTGCTAACCACTGTGCTGCCCAAGTCCACAACTTTCTGACTGGAGTTCAAGAGTGCTCCTGAAATCCAAATTAATATCCGAACCTTTGTGCGCTATGCTCCCCATCTTCCTCCCTCCCTCTCGAAAGTGAAGCCTGACATTCACAATTTAACTTGAACCAGAGATTGAATTACATCACATGAGGCAGTGAAAAATACCTTTCGGGTCATTTGTAATCAAATGTTGAAATAATGCAAAATATTGTCGGCCGTCAGTGGCATCAAAAAATCAAATTGTTGCGCATATATTTTTGCCTGTTCCACTTTACTAGATTTTTTTGAGAGCATGGCTAAAGAACTTGAAAGGGTTACAGAGATTGCATGATATCTGGCATATGGAAAGCATCCTAGAGTCTGGCACAAGAGCATGTGAACTGTATTGCAGTCAAGTGAGTTTTCAAATCAAGATAATCTGGTTTTTCGTGTCTCCTGACTGGAGTCTCAGGGTAATAAACGCGTTAGTGCTAGTGGAGATGACCCTCGGCAAAATTAACATAAAACATTTTTTTCCTGTTATCTGTTCAAAATTAAATGAACATTTAATATTATCAATTAATCTTAATAAAACATTTCTATATAGTAATTGTTTTTTGCACTAAAGAAAGAAGGTGGCTAACCTTTGAGGTCAGATTATTTTTGTTTACACTAGTCCCATATGCGTCAAAGTTATACCTGAGCGAATCCTGTGCAGTTTCCATTCCACAACAAGGTGACACCATACATTGCACAAAATCTCACCCCTATCACTCCAATGATTTCCGTAGCTAAAGGGTTGAGAATCTGTTCAACAAATTTAGTTCTGACGAGAGATCTGATGGGTGGGTGGCCCATCAGCGAGGTAAAAATGTGACTCTCTGATGGCAGAGTCTCCAGAGATTGAGTCATTTATTTTAAGGAGCACTGTTGATGGCAGGCGAACTCTCTGTCTATATCATAAACAGCATTCATCGATGTACAAAAGATGCCTTTTAGTTACACTTCTTTTTAGACCTGCCCAAGTGCATATTTGCTCCAAAAACGCTACAATATAATCAGCATCCAGGAAGTATATCAAAATGGCTCAAAGTTTTATTGTCTTTTTTTTCCTGTGTTGGAAGCACCTGGACCTTTGCTGTAATGGCACACAGATATTACACATACATCCACCATTTTGTTAAACATGTTGGCTCATGAACATTTTGATCCACCATGTGGTTCCAACATTGAGAAGATAGAGGATCTTCAGTTGTGTAAATGCCCAACCCCTGAGAATGGGAGCTGCTTACTGAATACTGTGTGAAGTGAAAAAGCAGGAAGAGGAATGGTGTACAAGTGTAAACTTGGCATTAATACGAGATACTTGAAATATTATAACCAAACTAAGATAGGCCAAAAATCACATCTGTAATAAATATCCTCAAAGAATAGTTTCATGTCAATCCATGTCATGCTTTCAATTGCAATTAGCGCTCTCCAGCTAGACGGATCATCACTGTGGGTCACTTGTACTCACTGATGCAAGTGTCCATGTAGCTAAAGTTGTCTGCCACTTTAGTTGGATGGGTAGGATGTAGAGATGTGACTGATGTCTTCCTTTAGCACTGTTTCCTCAGTTAATTAGTAGGCACAGCAGTACTGGGCTCCTAAAACAACCTCTGGAAACTGTTTACTGTTTATGTTCCTGAATACACAGATGTGGTTGGAGCATTGCCTTCCCAATGGCAATGTTACTACAGTTCAGCTGTTACAGCATAGTCTTTGTTTTAGCTTCTATCCTGGAGCTGAATCCATATTGCATTCACTTTAGAATGATATGGACAATAAGAGGTAGGATTCAAGAGGGGAAGTGACATAAGTCAGGACACATTTTGGAAAGGACACTCCTTTCTCAAATTCCAGAAGGTACCAAGCCTGAATTGTTTTTCTGCGTAGGGACTGATAATCTGATATGAAAACACTTCTCCAACCTCAACAATTTTTATATTTACATAGTGCCTTTAATGTAACAAATGCTCTTCACAAAAGCCTTTGTTATAGAACAAAGTATGATATCAAGCCACAAAAGGATATATTGGGTCAGATGATTAAAACATCATCACCAAGGCCCTATAGAATTAACGTGAGGCTTCTTCACTAATTATCCAACCCCTTTATAATTTGATTAATTTACCATTTACTTTCCTAATTGTGTTGAATGTACTGTGATCTGTGTACAAGGACACCAAGATTCCTCGAAGACCAACTTTTCTCACTTTTTTTCAAAATGTAAAATAAAACTCTGCTTTTCTATTTCCTGCCAAAGAGAGGATTTCGCATTTCTCCACATTTCATTCCTATGCCACTTTCTTGCCAACTCACTTATCCTGTCCAAACCCAATCTATTTTATGCAGCACGGTAGTATTGTGGATAGCACAATTGCTTCACAGCTCCAGGGTCCCAGGTTCGATTCCAGCTTGGGTCTGCACAGAGTCTGCACATCCTCCCCGTGTGTGCGTGGGTTTCCTCCGGGTGCTCCGGTTTCCTGCCACAGTCCAAAGATGTGCAGGTTAGGTGGATTGGCCATGATAAATTGCCCTTAGTGTTGGGTGGGGCTACTGGGTTATGGGAATAGGGTGGAGGTGTTGACCTTGGGTAGGGTGCTCTTTCCAGGAGCCGGTGCAGACTTGATGGGCCAAATGGCCTCCTTCTGCACTGTAAATTCTATGAAATCTATTTGCCCAGGAACTTGTGAGAATGATGTGTGGTCTAGAAAGGCGAGGCTGAATATTAGGCAATTAAAAAATGCATGTTTTGAGATTGTCTCTTCAATATAAACCTCTTTTCAATATAAACATCTTTAATCACCTACTGGAATTGTTGTATAATTACTTTGTCACTATTGTGACTTTACAATACAATTGTGTTTCTTTCCCTCTCTTCATATTATTTATCATGATTGTTGTGTTAATTTTCCAGGGGAAACCTGTTGAAATCCTGCCTTTTCTATACCTGGGTAGCGCTTACCACGCCTCCAGACCAGACTTTCTAGATGATCTCCACATCAGTGCTTTGTTGAATGTATCTCGTGACTGTGCAGAGTATTTCAAAAGCAAATATCACTACAAGTTCATCCCTGTAGAAGATAGTGCAACTGCAGACATGAGTTCCCATTTCCAGGAAGCAATAGACTTCATTGGTATGTAACTATCATGGTGATTTCGTTTCACAATTAACTTTTAATATCTGTTGGTATAGGCATTTTTTTTAACCAATTTTGGTCATTATCCTGTGAACAGTGTCACTTTTATATGATTTAGATGGGTCCTTTTCATACGATGCAAATTTCTTGTGCCTTCGAAGAATTCATTCTATTAGACTTTGCTCCCCCTTCCACAATAACCTCCTAAAAAGGAAACCCGAATGGGAATGTCCATTTCATTCCAATTGATCGCAGAAATTGGGATAATATTTCAAGGATCAATAGTGATGGTCAGTAATTATTTTTCTCCTCTTTTGTTTTTGAGAAGACTCTTATTTTATGAACTATTTCTCTTTCCAAATTCAACCTTGCTAGTAATTCACCAGACTTCAATATAGTTCTAATAGGTCAAGGTGCTTGGAGAGCCCACCCATCCACCTTAGTTGATTTGGCCTGGGCGTTGTTGAGCTTCGAGTTGGAGCTGCACTCATCCAGGCAATTTGAGGACCTGAGCTGTGCCTTCTCAGGATTTGGGATTTGAATCGGCAACAACTGAATATTCAGCGTCTGACTTGTTATTTTAATCACCATATTTGTATGTCTGGTACAGTTTCTGCTCAGTGGGGACCCCCAAGATATTGATGGGGGAGAAATTTAATGATGGTACCAAATGTGAAGGGGACTTTCTGTTGTTGGAGATGATCATTGTCCAACACGGTGACCAAAATCTGAATGTGGTCCTGGTCTTGCTGCATGTGGGGCAAGGACTGCTTCATTATCTGAGGACCTTGGGGTGGAACATTCTTTCTTTAGAGCTTAAAAGTGACAGCAGTGGAGCTGTTTTTGGCCTCTGTGCCTGTGAACTAGAGCAAGAGAAATAAATCTGACATTCAGCAATTCTTGATGGAAAATGTGAATATGTGGATGTTGCACAAGAACTGAATTGGGCTTAGCCATGATAGCCATAATAGTTGAATAACTCACCATGTGTTCAGGCTCACCTATTTAAAATAGTCATTTGGATGTAGTAATGGAGGTTGTCCAACTGTGAAACTGTACCTCGACCTCAGTTTAAAGTTAACACCTTAACAAATGGAGGTGATAAATTGGGGGGAAAAAAGGGGCGAAATTTTAACTATTGAATATAGTTTTACCAAGTAAATGCTTTTGCCCCTCTAGGCTAAAGCATCTTTTAGACTTTGCAGTTGGCAATTTTCTATATAGTGTAACATTACCTAACCTCGTTGAAGATATGTTAACTGATGTAGTGGGATTACCAAATAGTTTGGGATTATACATTAATGATCAGTTAAATTGAGCTAATGTTATTTTGCAGATCATGTGAGACACACAGGAGGGAAGGTCCTAGTCCACTGTGAAGCAGGTATTTCCCGGTCACCCACAATCTGTTTGGCCTATCTCATGAGGTCCAAGGAGCTACGATTGGAAGAAGCCTTTGACTACATTAAAGAACGAAGAAGTACTATTTCTCCCAATTTTGGATTTATGAACCAGCTATTGCAGTACGAATCTGAAATCCTCTCCCTCACCCCGACCGTCAAATCCTGCAAAAGAGAGACAGTATCCTGCTCGGCAGACGAACTGACGTACAACAAAAGTTTGGAAAGTTCAGTCTACACTTTTCCCAGTTCACTTTTGAGTACAGTGCCAATACCGTCACCGGCCCATCAGTTTGAATTCAGTCCGATAAAGGTATCTCTGTCCTGCTGAAATGCAACGGCCACATCACAAACTTCGGAATGAAAGCAATATAATTGATGATGGATTGCTGAAACAAAGGTGAATCCTGGCTGCTTTTAAGTGGTCTCATCAATTCCTGCAGTATTTTGTGCTTGCTCAGCTTAGCCCTCCACCTTGCGATGGTTCCCCAACGTCAGCAACCAAATCAGGGCGGCACATTTTCTGGACAAAAACTGCATGGAAACCGTGGCCATGCCAATGTGCAGTAGGCATACAATCGTAACATGAGAGCATCAAGATGGAATGGGAAGGCAGCTCAATACCATGCCTGAATGGAGTTTATGCTGATTATCATCTTGGTTACATGTACCACATCAGATCAACATCCACCTAGCCTTTTGTAGCTAGGATCTTTCACTGTTCTGTGACTCAAGTATTCTGAGTAAATCAATGCAAACCAAAGGTAGCATCAACAGTGTATTCAATGCTTCTGTATTTAACTATTTGTTTCAATTCAGGGCTATGTGTTCTTGTCTTGGTATCGAACAATTGCATGAACAGTCTCGGTTTTATATGTGCTGTGTTACACTAGATAGAACAAGTAAATGTTATCAATGTATTTAAAGAAAAGAGCCACAACTCAAAAGAATGGGGAAGGACAGTTTTATCGATGGTCATGATCTGTGATCTTTGTTCTGGTTTATAGTTTCAGAATAAAGGCCCCCCATTCAGAATTTTGGTCTCTGTACCTCCACTTCAGATGAAAGCCAAATTGTAATGAATTAATTAAATGAAAATCAGCTTTTACTCCAATGTGAGATTTCACCTTGTTCTGCAGCAACAAAAACCTATTCTGCATGATGGTCACAAAAGTTTGAAAACCATAGGGTTGAGCCTAAGGGACCATAGCTGTATACCTTCAACATATACACATTTATTATAGATCATCTACAACAAATTAGTGAATTATTCTTGAAAAGGTAGAACTTGCATTTATATAGTATCCTTAGGATGTCCCACGAAAAAAGGACACATTTGGAAGTATGGTCGCTGTTGCTATGGAGGTAAACACAGCAGACCGAGCAGAATTCCAAAATTGGCAATTCGGTAAATGACCAGCCTGTTCTGCTTGAGGGATCACTTTTGGCAGGACACTAGGATAGTCCCCTGGGCTGTCTTTGAAAATCAGTCACACTCCACATACGGAGGCCCATCTGCAGCACCAAAGTTGTGCCTGAGTGGGAATTTGAAGTCTACTCATGCCTCACTGCCTCTGCCACAGAGGAAATCACTGCAACCTCCTCTCATGGCTCAGCCTGGAGCAGGATTTAATACCTGTATTAAACCCTCGCACTATTATTGAGCCTCCCTAGTCTAAATCTGCCCCGTCACACCATTTTGTTATCTGCAGTTTGATACTGAAATCCAGACTATCAAACTCCTTCATTTATGTAGTATCCTCAGTGGGTAGAACAGTTGCTTCACTGCTCAGGGTCACTGTCTGTGCGGAGTCTGCACATTCTTCCCGTATCTGTGTGGGTTTCCTTTGGGTGCTCCGGTTTCCTCCCACAGTCCAAGTGCAGGTTGGGTGGATTGGCCATGCTAAATTGCCCTTGGTGTCCAAAAAGGTTAGGTGGGGTTACAGGGATAGGGTTGAGGCGTGGGCGCCCTTTCCAAGGGCCGGTGCAGACTCGATGGGCCAAATGGCCTCTTGCACTGTAAATTCTATGATTTATTTCTGTATAATTTATCACTTTTTTCCCCTCTTCACCAAAACTGCTTTTAAGAAGTTTTTTTCCCTATTTAAAAAAACAAACAAGGCAACGACGACTACTTAAGGTTGGATGTGTATATTTAGGTAACCCTACCACCTCATCCCATGCGGGCGTGAATCATACCACCTCATGACTATATTAAAACACTGCTACCTCTGAAGGTTGAAAATAAATGTTAATGTGATTTTAGGTGCTTTCTACAGTTACAATGATTTGAAACAACTTTTGAATCCCCCGTCCTGTTTTGCCAGCTGTCCTACTGGTATATTGTACAGTTCTGAGCACTGAAATGGAGTCATTGATGTCAAGTTTGTCTCAGGATTTTGTGAATTAATCTATGAAACCTGTAGATGTTTTCAGGGAATGTTGCAATATCCTATTGTAAATGAGCAATACACTTTGGGAATATGTGCAGTGCTGTTTGTATGTTTCCCTGTACAGTGTCAATAAAATATTTCAAATGGGGGTAAAAATACAAGTTTATTTGATATTTATTCTTTCGGCAGAAGTGGACATCCGCCAGCATTTATTGCCCATGATCCTGGTGGCTTTGCCAGGCCATTTTGGAGGGCAGTTGAAGCCACGGTGCTGTGTGTCTGGGGTTATACACAGGGCAGAGATGGTATTTCACAATTGACACCATCACTTCTAATTAAATTTTACCAGCCACAGAAGTGGGATTTGAACCTATGCCCCTAAAGTCTGTGCTTCTGGATTAGTAGCCACTGACATTATCGCTGTGCCACCATTTCCACCCCCCCCCCCCCCCCTCCCCAACACCAATATTATCATAGAATTCCTATAGTGCAGATGGAGGCCATTTGGCCTATTGTGTCTGCCCCAACCGTCTGAAAGAACACCTGACCTAGGCCCACCCTATCCCTGCAAACCCATAACCCCACCTCACCTTTTAGACACTTGGGGGCATTTTGGCATGGCCAATTCATCTAACCTGCACCTCTTTGGACGATGAGGAAAAGCACCCAGAGGGAACCCATGGGGAGAACGTAGAAATTCCACACAGACACCCAGGGTTGGAATTGTACCCAGGTCCCTGGCACTGTAGCATTGCCACTGTGCCACCCTGTAAATTTAAAGTTATTTAAAGAAATACCTTCCTCACACCATGACTTGTTTTTTGATCTTATTATGGAGATAACAATGGAGCTCAGGCTCTTTTTAAAAACAAAAAAAACCCCCAAATCATTTTTTTCCAATTGAGGGGCAATTTACCCCAATCCACCTACTGTGCACATCTTTGGGTTGTGGGGCAGAAACCCGCGCAAACACGAGGAGAATGTGCAAACCCCACAATGACAGTGACCCAGAGCCGGGATCGAACCTGGGACCTCGGCACTGTGAGCCAGCAGGGTTAAACCACTGCGTCAGCTTAGGCTCTTTTTAAAGGGGTGTAATGTTGCATGTGATTGTATAACAAGTCTTCATTCCTGTTTTCCTGAAGCATATTTTAAAATAATGTAACGTAGTACACCCTTCATTTGCCAGGTCCCAATCAGCTTCTGTGTTCACTGGACTAGGGTACCTTAACTGATTTGAGAATGAGCCTTTTCTAGTATGGATATAGAAATCAAGCTGCAAGTAGTAGAATGTTAAAAGTATTGTAGTAAAGACGATCATTGACCATCCCTTTAACTGAGGAGCATTTAACCTCCACCCAATACGATTAAAGGATCTGTACTTTTCAATATTCACATCCAACTGATTTATTTTAATTTAATACCACTGACCTATGAACATAGAAGAAGGTAATGCAGTACACAGTAAGAGCAACAGCAGTTAAATGAGCTCAATGCTCTAAAGATGCCACAATAATGACACAGGCATACTCCCTTCCATTTAGATTACTGTGTATAGATGAAATCCTGAATGCCAGTGCAATGTTAGAAACTCTTCAAAACATTATTAACAATCGCCAAATATTTGCGTGCGCAGAAATGGTCAATAGTCCCAATTTTAAAGGGCAGCATGGTGGTGCAATGGTTAGCACT
This sequence comes from Scyliorhinus canicula, assembly GCF_902713615.1. Taxonomy (NCBI): domain Eukaryota; kingdom Metazoa; phylum Chordata; class Chondrichthyes; order Carcharhiniformes; family Scyliorhinidae; genus Scyliorhinus; species Scyliorhinus canicula. The sequence goes on from NC_052161.1 coordinate 17,127,704, forward strand.
GCTGCCACACGGCACTAAGGAGCCAGGTTCGATCCCGGTCCAGGGTCACTGTCCCTGTGGAGTTTGTACATTCTCTGTGTGGGTCTCACCCCCACAACCCATAGATGTACAGGGTAGGTGGATTGGCTATGCTAAGAACATAGAACATACAGTGCAGTGTTGCTCGTTCTGGGTGAGTGTGCTTTACACTCAATTTGGCTCTTTCGTTCCTTAGCTCTAGAGTCGCCAGTATCGTTAAGATACCGCTTCAAGTTCAGACCAATAACTCCATACACCAGTTAGTAAGTTCAAACAAGACATGTTTATTATAATACAGTTATCTACTAATTATGCATATAAAACTACAAGACTAGGCTAATCCTACCACTAACAGGCCAAATACCTATCTGGATAAGGGAACTGCCGGATCAGGGAACAACGGCCTCTTGCTTTGTCCTGGATCCGCAGGCTTCCAGTCGGTGTGGACTAAAGGGGTCAGGAGTGTCTACTCTCGTAGCGTGCGTTGTATGACACTTACTTGATGGCGGCTGCTGACCAGGCCCCTCCTTCACAAGGTCTTCTGCTGCAACGGTGTTCTGCTGGGGAGGGCTGGCTGGTCAAGGAGAGGCTGGCTAAGAGGAGCTGGTCAAGAGAGCGAGCTGGGTCAGGGTCTCTGTCTTATACCTCTCCCAGGGTCTCGCGCCTACCTGGGCGGACCCTCTATACACTCACAATCAATTGGGTCTCTTCCCAATCGATTGATTTGAATTTCCCCAATAACCGGGCAGTCCCTCGACCACTGGGCGGTTCTTGGGGCTTATTGTTTTGGACTTCTCTTGGTGCCGAGAAGTCTGGCCTTCTATTCACTGTAGCGATTTGAGTTAACTTGTTTCCATTGTACCTGGGAATCACTGGGTATCGCCTCATTAGTATGCTAACTTGTTTTTTTCACAGTGCTGTCTGGTTTCTGCAGCAGTCAGAATACACAAGCGCTTCTGCAAGCTGCTTGCTTTTGCAACATGTCCATTTTCCCTGCATTCTTTGTAATCTTCCATTTTGTGTTGGGCAGTGGCCACCCCAGGTGGCTACAGCAGAAGCAGGCCATTCGGACCATCGAGTATTCACCGACCCACTTAATCCCTCACTTCCACCCTATCCCCGTAATCCAATAACCGCTCCTTACATTTTTTTGGTCACTAAGGGCAATTTATCATGGCCACTCCACCTAACCTGCACGTCTTTGGACTGTGGGAGGAAACTGGAGCACCTGGAGGAAACCCACGCAGACGCTGGGAGAATGTGCAGACTCCGCACAGACAATGACCCAGCAGGGAATTGAACCTGGAACTGTGAAGTCACTTGTGCTGCCCTAAAAGTGGCTAACTTGCCTCTTAATTGGTAAAACAAAAAGTCCCAATTTAAACCTGTTTTGGAAGGTTTTTCCAAAGAGAAAAAAATACTTTCTTGTCACAACCTCAGGACTTGTTTTATGGCCAATTAAGTACTTTAGTGCAAATATTATGTTATGGCATGACGCCCCCAGTCGTGTGATAGTGACGCCTAGGTTGGTCTACATAACAGTCCAAGAAGACCAAGATAATGATGATTGGGTGGCAACATGGTCTGGAAGAGGAACAACGGGTGCTAAGAGAATGCACAAAAGTTTATTAGCTGAGTTTAATACAGAATAGTGGATGTTTTAGATAAAGCTGGTATGGAATGATTGTTTTGTGGTGGTTTTATTTCAGGATTGTGGCCAAGAAGATACTGTGATGATCCATCACGGAGGGGATAGGAAGGCGTGTGACCGTTGTACAATGGGGAATTTGTGACCATACTCACAAGAACTGGAGACAAATGATGTGCTCCTGGAGACAAATGATGTGCTCCTGGACAACCTGGCTGTACTGTGGAAGTGCCTCCTCCCTTCCACTGCCTGATCATCATCCTGCTCCTTTTGAGATGATCACTGAATCCCTGGTAATGATGGCCCAGGTTGTGGTGGATACAGTAGACCAACAAGAATCAGGGCACCTGCTCCAGTGAGTATGTGAGCATTCCTGCTGAGTGGTTGAGCTATTGACTCAGCCCCTCAATCATGACATTTTCTTGTAGCAGATAGGTCTCATTGTACTCTTGCTGGCCACATGTGGTTAGGATTTAGAGGCACACCAGGAGAGCAAATAATTCATATAATCCAACAGCTACTCTCTGGTTTGAGCTGGCAGCTGCCAGGTTCATTGGAAATGCAAATTGGCACAAAATGAACCACCCAACATGACAGCTGCCAGGTTTATAGGCATTCAGCAGAATGTGTGTGGCTTCTGACTGGTTTCACGTTCAGTGAGTGGGAATCTTTGTGGTGTCACATCTCTGTGCCGAGACACGATGCCTGCAAATACTTATGTGAGAAGACACTAGCACCCTGCGCCTTGGGGAAGCCTGTTATTCTGGCAGGCAAGAACACACACACCAACAAACAAAAACAGAAAGTTCTGGCGATACTCAGCAGGTCCGACAGCATCTGTGGAGTTAATGTTTTGAGTTGAATATGACTCCACCTGCATTTCTCTGTTTGGAGAATGGGCAATGAAGTGCTCTCCCCTGGCAAACTGGCATTCTGTCACCTCTCTGATGTGGGAATGAATGGTGAGAGATGGTAAATATGGTCACCCGCTCCAGGCTGGAAGGATCCTGATGGAAAGAAAATCAGGACCAAGGCCATGTTCCCAGCCACTGCCAGCACCATCCTTGCCCTAATCGGAGACTCCAGGACTGGATCAAAGAGGTGGAATGGGTCTTTGAGTATCTCCTTCATGATCATGGGTGGTGTAGACACTGCTCATGGCTTAGGTGGAGGTAATGAAATGCTCCCGGTAGACTCCACGTGGATAAGGCTTGCCGCTGAGAGCTCTTGTGCTCCCTCTGTTAACAGCACAGCCTTTCTTTGCTGCTTCTACATCATCCCACTCTCATGCTGCAGCCCAATGGGGATTGCTACAATGACATGGAAGCAAGCAGTGTGCCTTACTCTAGTAGCCAATGTCTGCCCCACATGGAGCATCACTCCCTGTGAATCCCCCAACTGGAACCAACTCCTCAAAAGCACCCAACACTTCCACAAGCCCGAGCAGCTAGTAAGAAGTAATCAGCAACCACATTATAAATTGTTGTTGATCCCTATAAATTTCACTTGCTGGGGGCAGTTGGGATGATGGGAGGGATCCCTTGTGCTGCTTGATCCTCGCTTATCTGTGCACATTTAAGAGGAGGCATGGGCGGCTCAGTGGTTAGCACTGAAGCCTCACGGCGCTGAGGACCCGGGTCCTATCCTGGCTCTGGATCACTATCTGTGGAGTTTTCACATTCTCCCAGTGTTGCGTGGGTTTCACCCCCACAATCCAAAGATGTGCAGGTTAGGTGAACTGGCCAAGCTAAATTGCCCCCTAATTGGAAAAAATGAATTGGGTACTCTAAATTTAAAAAAAAAGAGAAGGCATTAACTAGAGAGAGGCGAGGTCTAAAATGGCAGCGCTGGTGTCAAATCAAAGTTAGACGCTGACTGACGCCACGGTACTCTGTATGCTTCCGCACAAATACATAACGTCTTTGCCCATGCTCTCAGCAAGAAGGTCTCAGCATGAATCATGCCGGAAGTGAGAGAAAGCAACACGATTGCCACTTTTATAAGGAATGGCCCCTATACTGCTAAGGAACTGAATTCTGTGGCTCAAAGTGTTAAATCGACACAGTACCTATTGCCATGTCTTTTAGCACAGTAATACATACTTCTATACCACAATCATTTTTTGATGTGGTTGAGATGTTAGAATGGGCTGCTCTAAACTCTGTTGGACACAACCTGCACTTTTACCCAGTGCTATCACTGTAAAACAAAAATAAGGTGTCATCTAATGGCTGCTTCATAATTCACACCATCGTTTTATCCGACTCTTTTCAACTTCACTGGTATTCTGCACTATTGGCCTTCGCCTTTCAATGCAATTTTCTCAATTTAACTAATGACCTCATGCTGCCAGAGAAAGCTCACAACCACAATAGCTCTGCTTTTTCCACATGTAAGGTTGCTACCTTGGTCTTTTTGTTTTAACAGCCTTTTTTTTTAACATCACTCCACCCAAGAGCCAAACCCATATCCCTCCACTCCCTACTGAATCAGGAAATCTCCCACTTCCTTTTCAAATGATTCAACCAAATTTGCTTCCATTGCACATTCTGATACTATTATTACAGAAATGCTGAGCATCAAATGAGCAACTCATCAAAACACATATATACCTTGAAGTTCTCCGAGGAGTCAATTCTCCTAGCTCATAAAACCATTAAATTTTAAGCAGAATCAAAGGTTATTTCAGTCCATAAACCAGTAATTATTAAGAGCTCAACATCGGATCGATGTACTCTAGTCTCACTTACCTTTTTGTTCCCTGCTCTCCTTAATAGTTCCCTTCTTCAGGTGTTCCCTCTTAAGCATTATGATTCAATTGTCTTCAATAGCCACTTGTGATATTATATTCCATATTGTATTTATTTATGTGAAATACATCTATCCTCCAGTTTCCTGGTCTATAATCCATTCCTAATGGCCCAAAGGTTCTTTTGCACAAATTTGGTGTTAAATTATTCAGTAATTTGAATTAAGCAATATAATTAGCATTTCAAAATGAGAATGTAGTTAAACATTGAATTTGCAGGCAATTTGAATTAAGACATTTTAAATTAAAAGTGCTGGGCGGCAATTCTAAATCTAAGTGCCCTCCATAACAATCTGCCAAACAGTGGAAATGATCTACCACTATTTAATAATAATCTTTATTCTCATAAGTAGGCTTACATTAACACTGCAATTAAGTTACTGTGAAAAGTCCCTAGTCGCCACATTCTGGCGCCTGTTCAGGTCCACTGAGGGAGAATTCAGAATGTCCAAATTACCCAACAGCACGTCTTTTGGGACTTGGAGGAAACCGGAGGAAACCCACGCAGACACGGGGAGAACGTGCAGACTCCGCACAGTGACTCAAGCCAGGAATCAAACTTGGGACCCTGCCGCTGTGAAACAACTGTGCTAACCACTGTGCTACCGTGCTGCCCATCTACCACTATTTACCCTTTCAACCCTTTCATGATTTGAACATTTGTATTACACCTCCCTCAGCTTTCTCTGCTCCAGTTAATACAACCATAGTTTTTTTAAAGATTCTCACTGTAGCTATATCCTTTCTGATACTTTCCTATTCAGTTGAATTGCATCTTTTCCCTGGCTCCAATATTCCTTCGAACAAGGAGCACTGGTTATTCCATAGCTTGGGACATGGCCTGTTGTTGGTTGGCTCCAGGACGGGATATAGAGGCAACAGAAGTCCTGCATGTAGTACAAGTCTCTGGCATATACAAGGTTAATGTAGGACTGAGTACATTACCACCCACACAATGATGTGACAGACCACGTGACCTGCACCTAGGGATCAGGCTAGTGTTGGACGGAGCTATGTGCACAAACAAACGTGAACCCTTTACTGTATATACCTATTTAGTCATTGTAATTAATAAGTACATACAGTTAACCTACTTAAGACTACAAGACGTCTTTAAGATATACCAACAGTATCTAACACCCAACAACATGGTGGCAGCGAATGAAAAAACCACAAAAGATGGGGAGAAAAAACAAACATCCTGCAAGTTTAAAGAAAAATTGAAAGAAGCTTTCTGACCTGAGGAAAAGCTCGAGAAGCAGATCATAGAATTTACCGTGCATAAGAAGGCCATTTGGCCCATCAAGTCTGCACCGGCCCTTGGAAAGAGTACCCGACCTAAGCCCATGCCTCCACCCTATCCCCGCAACCCAGTAAACCCACCTAACTTTTTTGGACACAAAGGGAAATTAGGCATGGCCAATCCACCTAACCTGCACATCTTTGGACTGTGGGAGGAAACTGGCGTACCCGCAGGATACCCATGCTGACACTGGGAGATTGTGCTGACTCCGCACAGACAGTGACTCAAGCTGGGAGCTGTGAAGCAACTGTGCTAACCACCATGCTACCGTGCCACCCATAGGTGGAAGCGACAGTAAAGGATTCATGCACAGAGGAAGATGTTCAGGAAAAAACTCCAAAGAAATGCTTGGAAGCTGAAGGCAGTAATTTAAAATTCCCATTGCAGCAGAAGATGCCATGGGACCTACTGGAAATCCAGTTTCAATTCCCAGAATGCAGTCAGCAGACCCAGCAGGGGTGACCTGAAGCTTTTTAATTTTCAGGATAAAGCAAGCCCTGAGAAATCTTTGAATAGTTCTGTGGTCAGAAATTGCCATTTAAAAACTGTCGGGAAAAAACAGATTCCCCAGTCTGCACCTGAACCCCTTGTATCCAAGCCCACTCCCAAAAGGAAAACAAGTTAAGTAATTAATTCTGAAGAATCATTTTAAAAATAAATTTAGAGTACCCAATTATTTTTTCCAATTAAGGGACAATTTAGCCAATCCACCTACCCTGCACATCTTTGGGTTGTGAGTGTGAAACCCACGCAGACACGGGAGAATGTGTAAACTCCACACGGACAGTGACCCGGGGCCGGGACTGAACCAGGGTACTCGGTGGTGTGAGGCAGCAGTGCTAACCACTGCGCCACCATGCCGCCCTAATTCTGAAGAATCCTGACAAAAGAATCAGCTTTAAAGTCCAGCCAAGGCCAGGATTCAATGCTTTAATGATCCTAAAGCTCAATACTGAAGTGCAGAAATCTGCAACCCATTAATTCAAGACGTCTTCGTTTAAAATTCTTTCAAGGCTTGGCGTGACTGCCATTACCGTGAAGGCCTGACAAAACTGGCAAGTGTGGGTAAGCCCTTGAAATGATGACGCCACCTTGAATTTCAGCAACATCTTAAAGCTGAACCTACAGTGTAACATTTTTTAACCATCGATTTGAAATCCACTCTTCTAGATCAATTTGGACTTATCCACGTCTCAGATCAGTCACATCATTGGGGCCATTGAGAAAAAAAAGATTCCTTCGATACATGAGTGCTTCAGGTCTGGGAAGAAACACAAATGCTCAATAAGTTAACAAGCTGCTTTACTCGGTAGGCCAGATAGTGGATAACACTGTTGCTGGACAGGGGATCAACAAATCATTTGCTAAATTTGAAGAAATGCTAAATTCCTTCAATGTTTATTTTAATCCAAGAAGTAACAAAGTCCCGAAAGGACTAGATTTAATAAGTGGGTCCAATAGCCAGGGGAACCTGTCAACTAATTCATTAATGGTATGCATTATCTGATCTTATCAGGGATAGAATAATTGGAGAAGCAGCAGATGTAGCAGCAGATGGGCAGCACGGTAACACAAGTGGATAGCACTGTGGCTTCACAGCGCCAGGTTCCCAGGTTCAATTTCCCGCTGGGTCACTGTCTGTGCGGAGTCTGCACGTTCTCCCAGTGTCTGCGTGGGTTTCCTCCGGGTGCTCCGGTTTCCTCCCACAGTCCAAAGACATGCAGGTTAGGTGGATTGGCCATGATAAATTGCCCTTACTGACCAAAAAGGTTAGGAGGGGTTATTGGGTTACGGGGATAGGGTGGAAGTGAAGGCTTAAATGGGTCGGTGCAGACTCGATGGGCCGAATGGCCTCCTTCTGCACTGTATGTTCTATGTTCTATGATGCATTCTCAGACATGCTGCTAGCAAAGGAAGATCTACAGCTCAAGAAAGCTATCCAGATTGATAGGCAGATTGAATTTCATATGCAGCACTGGTCCATTTTAAGAGTGGAAAGCAAACTGTGGTACAAAGGACCCCACTGACCAGTTATTTGAACAGAACAGAAACAGGACACTCATGACCAATGGAAATAATATCTTAATCGACCAGTAGAGGGACCATAAGAACATAAGAACTAGGAGCAGGAGTAGGCCATCTGGCCCATCGAGCCTGCTCCGCCATTCAATGAGATTATGGCTGATCTTTTGTGGACTCAGCTCCACTTTCCGGCCCGAACACCATAACCATTAATCCCTTTATTCTTCAAAAAACTATCTATCTTTATCTTAAAAACATTTAATGAAGGAGCCTCTACTGCTTCACTGGGCAATGTATTCCATAGATTCACAATCCTATAGGTGAAGAAGTGCCTCCTAAACTCAGTCATAAATCTACTTCCCCTTATTTTGAGGCTATGCCCCCTAGTTCTGCTTTCACCTGCCAGTGGAAACAACCTGCCCGCATCTATCCTATCTATTCCCTTCATAATTTTATATGTTTCTATAAGATCCCCCCTCATCCTTCTAAATTCCAACGAGTACAGTCCCAGTCTACTCAACCTCCCCTCGTAATCCAACCCCTTCAGCTCTGGGATTAACCTAATGAATCTCCTCTGCACACCCTCCAGTGCCAGTACGTCCTTTCTCAAGTAAGGAGACCAAAACTGAACACAATACTCCAGGTGTGGCCTCACTAACATCTTATACAATTGCAGCATAACCTCCCTAGTCTTAAACTCCATCCCTCTAGCAATGAAGGACAAAATTCCATTTGCCTTCTTCATCACCTGGTGCACCTGTAAACCAACTTTTTGCAACTCACGCACTAGCACACCCAGGTCTCTCTGCACAGCAGCATGTTTTAATATTTTATCATTTAAATAATAATCCCGTTTGCTGTTATTCCTACCAAAATGGATAACCTCACATTTGTCAACATTGTATTCCAGGGCAGCACGGTGGCCTAGTGGTTAGCACAGCTGCTTCACGGCGCTGAGGTCCCAGGTTCGATCCCGGCTCTGGGTCACTGTCCGAGTGGAGTTTGCACATTCTCCCCGTGTTTGGGTGGGTTTCGCCCCCACAACCCAAAAATGTGCAGATAGGTGGATTGGCCACGCTAAATTGTCCCTTAATTGGAAAAAATAATTGGGTAATCTAAATTTTAAAAAAAACAAAACATTGTATTCCATCTGCCAGACACTAGCCCATTCACTTAACCTATTCAAATCCCTCTGCAGACTTCCAGTATCCTCTGCACTTTTCGCTGTACCACTCATCTTAGTGTTGTCTGCAAACTTGGACACATTGCCCTTGGTCCCCAACTCCAAATCATCTATGTAAATTGTGAACAATTGTGGACCCAACACTGATCCCTGCGGGACACCCATTAATCCCCACTCTTTGCTTTCTATTAATTAACCAATCCTCTATCCATGCTACTACTTTACCCTTAATGCCATGCACCTTTATCTTATGCAGCAACCTTTTGTGTGGCACCTTGTCAAAGGCTTTCTGGAAATTCAGATATACCACATCCATTAGCTCGCCGTTATCTACTGCACTGGTAATGTCCTCAAAAAATTCCACTAAATTAGTTAGTGCTGCTAATTGGGCAGCATGGTAGCATGGTGGTTAGCATAAATGCTTCACAGCTCCAGGGTCCCAGGTTCGATTCCCGGCTGGGTCACTGTCTGTGCGGAGTCTGCACGTCCTCCCCATGTGTGCGTGGGTTTCCTCCGGGTGCTCCGGTTTCCTCCCACAGTCCAAAGATGTGCGGGTTAGGTGGATTGGCCATGCTAAATTGCCCGTAGTGTCCTAAAAAAAAAAAGTAAGGTTAAGTGGGTGGTTGTTGGGTTACGGGTATAGGGTGGATACGTGGGTTTGAGTAGGGTGATCATTGCTCGGCACAACATCGAGGGCCGAAGGGCCTGTTCTGTTCTGTACTGTTCTATGTTCTATGTTAGGCACGACCTGCCCTTTATGAACCCATGCTGCGTCTGCCCAATGGGACAATTTCTATCCAGATGCCTCGCTATTTCTTCCTTGATGATAGATTCCAGCATCTTCCCTACTACCGAAGTTAAGCTCACTGGCCTATAATTACCCGCTCTCTGCCTACCTCCTTTTTTAAACAGTGGTGTCATGTTTGCTAATTTCTAATCCACCGGGACCACCCCAGAGTCTAGTGAATTTTGGTAAATTATCACTAGTGCATCTGCAATTTCCCTAGCCATCTCTTTCAGCACTCTGGGATGCATTCCATCAGGGCCAGGAGACTTGTCTACCTTTAGCGCCATTAGCTTGCCCATCACTACCTCCTTAGTGATAACAATCCTCTCAAGGTCCTCACCTGTCATAGCCTCATTTCTATCAGTCGCTGGCATGTTATTTGTGTCGTCCACTGTGAAGACCGACCCAAAAAACCTGTTCAGTTCCTCAGCCATTTCCCATTATTAAAACCATGCCAGTATTGAGGGGCAAAGTGTTGGAACCAACAATTCTACGGACACGTGCTTGTAGGATTAGAATAGCGGTTTTAATATACTTACAACAGAGCCAGCCTGTTAGCCGTTGAACTTTCCGGCTGACCCTGTGGCACTGATCTTTATACAGCAGCTCCCGGGGGAGGAATCCTGGGCGGAGCCAAGGGAGAAGCCCAGTACAACTCTCGAGTATTCCCAGAGCTACTCCCCCGGAGGTCAGGTAGTGCAACTGCACTTACAATGTCGACACATATATATACAGATTATAATCCCGTGTGAATCACATTCACCACACAAAGTAACATCAGTATTCTGCAATTTCAACCCAATGCTTTCAATGCAACAGAATTGGATACTTCAACAAACTGTACAAGGCCAAAACATCTGCACATAAGACCCAAAAGTGATTTATGAGGTCAAGACTGCACACTAACAGGACACACAGCATTGCTTCTGAGCTGAGAGCAAAGATCCTGAGTTTTCGCATTGGAATGTGAACATTTTGATAAATGGCCATCTCATTAACCTTAAATTGGACAAAGAACCAATGGCTTTGAGGCCTGGAGGAATCCAAATTCTGGTCATTGGCGTGATTCTGGAACCACTGAGGTGTGGCGGCAAACAAACCTTCGATCTGACGTACGCTATCCTTAACTAGTTTTTTTCTCTCTTGAGCAGAGATGCTTGTGTATCCCTGAATCTCCTCAAAATGGCAGAAGATTTCAAGACAACCACTGTCGTAAATTATACAGAACAGCAAGTTCCTGGGAGCTCAAACAAGAAAGCGTATTCTGACTGGGACTCCAGCTCCGAACCATCCCCTCTCTTTGCACAGCAGGTTAGTCCATTTTCATTACAGGTGCCGGAAAGTCTTCATTGGTCAGACCAGCCAACCACTCAGATGGTTACCACAATGTCTCCAGTGGAGGATAGACAAGAGGGCAACCAACAACAGGAAGATCCTCAACCTCTGTCTCCGACGCCTGATCACGAGGTCAGCATTCTGACCAGTCAGCAAACACTGCAACCCCAGGCCAGCACGACAAATTAAAGGATTAAATAATTCCTCTGGTAGGTCTTCGCTCAATAAAAGCATGGGATCTTTCCACTCCCTAATATTTATTAAAGACCTCATTGAAGGGGTTGTAAGTGGGATACCTAAACCTGCGAATTATTCCAGAAGTGTGGGAGCCCAACATTCTCTGAGGAAAGGGACATCGTTTGAGGACGTACAAAGACTTAGCAATTGAACGGATCGATAGTACCTGACATTTGAAACTGAGAAATGTGAAGTAAATCGCATTGAATTTTTTTTTTTTAATTTAGAGTACCCAATTCATGTTTTCCAATTAAGGGGCAATTTAGCGTGGCCAATCCACCTACCCTGCACAACTTTGGGTTGTGGGGGCGAAACCCACGCAGACACAGGGAGAATGTGCAAACTCCACACGGACAGTGACCCAGAGCCGGGATCGAACCTGGGACCTCGGCGCCGTGAGGCAGCAGAGCTAACCACTGCACCGCCATGCTGCCCGTAAATCGCATTGATAGTAAAAGTAGTGAACATGATGCAACAATAAAAGGTTACTGAATGACATAAGTTGGGACGGGAAAGATGTGACAGTTGCCCAAATGATGAGTTGTTCTTAAATTGAATGCCAATGATTGTCAAAGCAAATGAGATTTTGAATGTGTACGTAGATCTCGATAACAACAATGTAATTTTGACTATGTATGAAGGATGACATTTATTGCAACCTCTTGTGGGATATCATGTCAGGCTCTGGTCAATGTATTTTCAAAGGTCATGAGAAAGGTTGGAAGAAAGTCAATAGAAATGATTCCAAATCTTAGGTTGTTGAATCAATTGCTAAACGCAGCATTTCTGTCACACTGAGTCATAGATTGAGACGATAGACCATTTCTCATTCATGGATGCTAATAATGCACATTGCATGAGTTTCCAAATGTTTGCAAGACCCAACTCTACATTTCTATCACCACGCTTGACACCACAACAGCCTATTCATCCAAAGCGTTATGATGATGGGTGTGGTGAATGTATAAGGCATAATTCACACTGTGTATCACTGTGTCCCTGTGGGCTCCGTCTATGAGCCGTTGCGCGGCTCTGCCCACAGGGGGAGATGAGCAGCTTGTACAGGGCTCTGCCCATGGCCCCTCCCACTACCAGAAGTATAAAGTGCTGCGGTCTTGTGAGTCTGCCCTCAGTTCTTCTGGTCGCAGGCAGGCTCAGTTGTAAGTCTATTAAAGCCACAGTTTACTTCCTCTCGTGTCTTGAGTGAATTGATGGTCGCATCAATGGGGGAAATAATCATGGAATTATTAAATGCACTTGATAAAGAACATAGATAGAACATAGAACATAGAACAGTACAGCACAGAACAGGCCCTTCAGCCCTCGATGTTGTGCCGAGCAATGATCACCCTACTTAAACCCACGTAACCCAACAATCCCCCCATTAACCTTACACTACGGGCAATTTAGCATGGCCAATTCACCTAACCCGCACATCTTTGGACTGTGGGAGGAAACCGGAGCACCCGGAGGAAACCCACGCACACACGGGGAGGACGTGCAGACTCCACACAGACAGTGACCCAGCCGGGAATCGAACCTGGGACCCTGGAGCTGTGAAGCATTGATGCTAACCACCATGCTACCGTGAGGCCCCAAAGACCTGAGCTTTAGATTTTTTAAAATGGTTGCAAACCCCGAAGATGGTTGTGAACCTATTGTTAGCCACTGACAGGAATGGCTGCAGGGTGATTCACTAAGGGACAATGGAACACCTCCCTGTTTCAAGACAAGGTACTTTAAAAATGCTGATTACCATCTCTGGTAAAGATAAAGCTCGGGACTTTCCGGCTGTGATCGGAGAATCTCGTCCGAGGTCAATGGAGTTCTCCATTGTCTGCCTCTCGCACGTAACATTCTTGCGGCGAGCGGGAGGAAGAATCCAGCCCTTAAAAGAATGGCTATTTCATCCAAAGGACCCTGGGCGCGATTCTCCCAAAAGGGATCAAAGTCCCCTACCGACTGCTTTTAGCCGTTCTTGCACTTGCAATGCCGAGAAACACATGGCTATTCAAAGGGGCCTGAACGGTAAGCCGCACATAGCCCCGTTTTGTACAGTGGAGAGCTCCGCCTGCTGGAACTCCCCATTATAGCGAGAGACCGGGATGCCATTTAAAAATGGTGATCTCCAAGGCCCCCAATACCATCCCAGACCTTTCCTCCCCAGCCCGAACACAATATGGGAGGGTTCCCGTTCACCCCACCCCCCCCAACACCCACGCAGGGCACCCCCAGCCCGATCACGGGCGCGCAACAAATGCCAGTTTGGCACCTTGGCAGTGCCCATGCCATCTGGCAGTGCCACCTGGGCACCTTGGCATGGATTGAGAACTGGTTAATGGCCAGAAAACAGAGTATGAATGGGACATTTCCAGGTTGGTAGGCTGTAACCGCTGAGGTTCCACAAGAATCACTGCTTCGGCCTCAGTCATTGACAATCTATATTAATGAGTTAGATGGTGTCGGCGTTCACCCCCACAATCCAAAGATGTACAAGGTAGGTGAATTGGCCATGCTAAAATTGCCCCTTAATTGGAAATAAAATAAATAATTGGGTACTCTAAATTTTAAAAATGTAATGGGTTAGATGAAGGGACTGAGTGTAATGTATCAAAGTTTGCTGAAGATACAAACTCAGGTGAGAAAATAAACAGTGAGGAGGATGGAAGAGGCTGCAGAGGGATACAGACAGATTGAGTGAGTGGGCAAGACAACAGCAGGCGAAATGCAATGTGGAAAAAGTGTGAAGTTTTCCCTTTGGTATGAGATGAAAAAGTCAAACAGTTTTTGAATTGCAAGAGACTGCGAAGTATTTGCATTCAGAGAGACCGGGGCATCACTATGCACGAATCACAAAAAGTTGACATGCAGGTATTCAGGAAATGTTTCTTGTTACAAAGTGATTGGAGCATAATAATAAAGATGTCTTACCATAATGATACACAACATTGGTGAGGCCATTCTTGATTACTTTGTGCAGATTTGGTCTTCTCGCCTGATGGAGGACATACTTGCCCTGGAGGAAGTACAGCGAATGTTCACTCGGTTGGTTTCTAGAATGAGAATAGATTGATTGGTCGATATTCCCTGGTTATTCATGAAGGCCCCGTCGCCTTCTCAGCCTTGCCCTTCTTCTGAGGTGTGGCGATCCTCAGGTTAAATCACCACCGGTCAGTTCTCCCCCTCATAGGGGAACATAGTCTATGTTCCTCTGGGACTATGGGGACTTTACCTATTCCCTGCAGTTTAGAAGAATGAGAGGTGATTTAATTGAAATATTAAAAATGTTTTAGGAACTTGACAGGGTAGGTACTGAGAAAATCTGAAACATGAAGCTACCATCTCAAAATAAGGGGACGCCCATCTCGGAACGCGCTGAGGAGAAATCTCTTCACTCAGAGGATTGCGAATTCCCTACCCCAGAGAGTTGTGACTGCTCAGTCATTGAGTATATTTAAGACAGGCGTTGATAGATTTTTTTGGGGGTCTAAGGGAATTAAGGATAGGAATGTGGAACTGAGGTAAAATCAGCCTAAATTGTGTTAAAGTGAAGAGCAGGCTCAAATCTCCTGTATTCTTATATTGATGCGACTTGCAAGCAACGACCACATTGCAAGGGGACATCCATGGCAAAGCAGATGCACTGGACCAAATTGTGAGGCAAGGCTGCAATGTCTAGACTATGAGGCGATCTAATTGCACCCCAATTACTGGAAATCCATTCCTCTTACTCAGGTATCCCTCCTCCCTTGGCCCACCATGGAGCTTGTGTCTGAACTGCTCAAGCACCATGCATTCCCCAGCATATCTCTGCCTTTCCAGCTCCATCTCATTCTTTAAAACCCTCCTGAATTCCTAGTCCTTAGACCAAGCTTTTGGCCACCCCTCTAACTTTGTTCAGTTTACATTATTTGAACTTTAAATAACACGTTGCTGAATAAGTGGTTTCTGTACTCAAGAACTCTGGATTTAAAGTTAGTTATGCAGCTACAGGAAATGCTGAGACACTTTCCCAATAGGAAGGGAGGTGCAGTCACAGAAAGTTAATTTTGTACATTTCCTTTATACATTTCCAATTAAATTTTTTTTGTCAGATAGATGATCTTCTATCTCAATATTTATCTTTCTTTATTTTATAAAACTGTTGTCATCGTATCTCTGAACTTTACACTCTTATCCTCCTTAAAATTCAAACCCACTGCACAATCATTTTACTCTCTGTATTCTCACTGTGTAAGGCTCTCGTTGCACCATTTTTCGATTCTCCTCAACTTTCCCAGTCCTTCCTTCCTCATCACAATTTATTTTTGCGCTGCATCATTAAATCTTAATTAATCCTGTTTCCTCTGTACTCTGTAGCTGTGGTTCAGTAGCAATCCTCTCACTGGAGGTAGAAGGTTGTGGCTTCCGGTACCATTTCAGCCACTTAGACTCACACCTCAGTGCAGCTTTGTCAGAGGTGCCGTCTTTAAGATCAGATCATAGATCATAGAATTTGCAATGCAGAAGGAGGCCATTCAGCCCATCGAGTCTGCACCGGCTCTTGGAAAGAGCACCCTACCCAGGGTCAACACCTCCACCCTATCCCCATAACCCACTAACCCCACCCAACACTAAGGGCAATTTTGGACACTAAGGGCAATTTATCATGGCCAATCCACCTGACCTGCACATCTTTGGACTGTGGGAGGAAACCGGAGCACCCGGAGGAAACGCACGCACATAGGGGGAGAATGTGCACACTTCGCACAGACAGTGACCCAAGCCAGAATCAACCTGGGACCCTGGAGCTGTGAAGCGATTGTGCTATCCACAATGCTACCGTGCTGCCCCTTGAATGTCCAAATTACCTAACAGTACATCTTTCGGGACTAGTGGGAGGAATCCGGAGCACCCGTGAGACAGTTTGCCCTCTCAAAGATGGACATCTCTGGTGACCTGGCCAACTTCTATCCCTTAATCAATATTGTAAAACCAGATTATCAGATCATTTGCCTCATTGCTAAAATGGGGCCTGTAACAATATGAATATTGCATGGTGAATGAAGGGTTGACAATTTTATGTAAATACATGTCGCCACCAGATGGTGATCAAGAGCAGTCACGTAGATCACTTGACACCCTTGATTCTGGGAGAAGGTGTTTAGCCATGAGAAAAAATGGTTGTGTATTTGAGAGTTCTGGAGATAGAATTATAGCAGTTTATTTTAGCAACCTTTGTACTTAGGAAGATGTTTGAATCCAGTTATAAGTAGTGTTAATAAATTAGCTTTGTTAATCAACACAGTTTGATGTTCTTTGTTGAACATCAAAGCCATCCTTACCAAGAGAACAGAGAACATTACAAGGCCTTGCTGTGCAAAATTGACTGTTACGTATACCCACATTCTTCTTTTCATGCATTCATTCATGAGGTGTGGGTATCGCTGGCATAGCCGGCATTTATTGCCCATCGCTGTTTGCCCTTAAAGAGGTCATGGTGAGCCAAATTTTTGAACTGTAGTCTGTGTGGTGAGGGTACTCCTATCTGTAATTCCAGATTCTGCTCCAACAATGATGAAGGAACGGTGATATATTTCCAAATCAGGATGATTTGGAGAGTGCTGGAAGGTGGTGGTATTGGTAGTGGTGTTCCCATGCACCTGCTGCCCTTTCCCTTCTAGGTGGTCAAGGATGTGGGTTCGGAAGGTGCCATCGACGGACCTTTGGTGAATTGCTGCATCTTGTAAGTGGTACACACTGCTGCCACCGTGCATGGGTGGTGGAGGGAATGAATATTTAAGGCCAATCAAGCAGATTGCTTTGTCCTGAATGGTGTCGTGATTCTTGAGTTGATTGCCTGCATTCGTTCAGACAATTGAGATAATTCTATCACACTCCTGCCTTGGAACTTGTAACTGGTGGAAAAGCTTGTGAGTCAGGAAGTGAGTCGCTTGCCAGAGGGTACCCGGCATTGTCTCATTTAAACAAAGTGGCCAGTTAAGCTTCATTTCACTTTAAAGTGGCTACACTTCAAAGTTACTTCCTAGGCTCTAAAGTGTGTTGGGATGTCCTGAGGTCATAACGCTATGTAAACTCAAGATTTCTTTTTTTTATAATTTGCAAGTGTCCTAAGATTATGGTTAAGAGCAAGATTGGAGGAAACCTAAATAGTGAACAGTCATCTGAAATTGTTGAAGTTTCTAAATGTGGTCTCAATACTACTGCAGTAAGTATGATAAGTAATTATGACAAACAATTCAGACATTATTGAGGGACTTTTAACTATGATTAATTCCTCCTGCCCTTAACAATAAATTTGTCACTGGACTAGATTATTCACCACTAAAGGTTTTAACTAAGTGTTATCCTGACATCATGTGGTTGCAGTCGTCTTAGTATGGGCAGCACGGTAGCATTATGGTTAGCACAATTGTTTCACAGCTCCAGGGTCCCAGGTTCGATTCCCGGCTTGGGTCACTGTCTGTGCGGAGTCTGCACGTTCTCCCCGTGTGTGCGTGGGTTTCCTCCGGGTGCTCTGGTTTCCTCTCACAGTCCAAAGATGTGCTGGTTAGGTGGATTGGCCATGATAAATTGCCCTTAGTGTCCAAAATTGCCCTTAATGTCTAAAATTGCCCTTAGTGTTGGAAGGGGTTGTTGGGTTATGGGGATAGGGTGGGGTTGTGGGCTTGGGGAGGGTGCTCTTTCCAAGAGCCGGTGCAGACTTGATGGGCCGAATGGCCTCCTTGTGCACTGTAAATCTATGTAATTCTATGTATTTAACAATATTTGCAATTCATTCCTGAGCTCCACGGAACACTATGTCAATGTCACAGGTTCCTAAAATTCCAATCCAGCATTGCCTTACTGTACTTATTTTCAATATGGAGATGTGGAAATACACACAGTGGTTAGCACTGTTGCTTCACAGCGCGAGGGTCCCAGGTTCAATTACCGCATGGGTCACTGTCTGTGCAGAGTCTGCATGTTCTCCTTGTGTCTGCGTGGGTTTCCTCCGGGTGCTCCGGTTTCCACCCACAAGTCCCGAAAGACATGCTGTTTGGTGAATTGGGCATTCTAAATTCTCCCTTTGTGTACCCGAACAGGCAACTAGCGGCTTTTCACAGTAACTTCATTGCAGTGTAAATGTAAGCCTACTTGTGACAATAATAAAGATTATTATAATTTTTAGTGATCACTGGTACAATGGAACATATGCTTCTTGATCTATCAAATTAAAATCACCCTATTACTGGGAACGTAAACATGACTTTGGGGCATTCACCCCAATGTGTTTGTAGCAGCTCAAACTGTTACCTAACTGGTGGTGTGGCGACCAATTCTGGCAAACCTTCAGAGGAGATTTACCAGGATGTTTCCTGGTCTGGAGGATATTAACTGTGTGGTGAGGCTGAATAGACTCGGACTCTTTTCATCAGAAAGGAGTGACCTGATAGAGGTTTACAAGATTATGAGGGGCATTGATAGAGTGGATGGGCAGGCACTCTTTCACAGGGTGGAGGGGTCAGTCACCAGGGGACATAGGTTTAAGGTCTGTGGGGCAAAGTTTAGAGGAGATGTGCGAGGCAGGTTTTTTACGCAGAGGGTGGTGATACATTAACAGCATTCAAAAGGCATCTTGACAAAAACATGGATAGGTTGGGTATAGAGGGATATGGCATAAGGAAGTGCTGAGGGTTTTGGCAAAGGTTGGTATTACGACTGGTGCAGGCTTGGAGGCCGAAGGCCCTACTCCTGTGCTGTATTGTTCTATTACTGAATCATACACTAGTGCGGCCCATTCATCCTGTGCCAGCTCTTTCAAAGAACAATTTGGTTTGTCCTACACCCTCCTCTTCCTCATTTCCCTACAATTATTTTCCTTTTGCAAGTCTATGATTAAACTCCATGCTTACTACAATTAATTACTGTATTTTTATATTACTATATAAGTGGTCATCCATGGTGGATTTTGATTATAATACATTGCAGAGTTCAATTAACAGATTTTCTACCAAACTCAAATCTATGTACAGCTTCACAGAATTTCAGGCTTTCCCCAAAATGTAGATTTAACAGGTAGCATTCTGCATGACCTTTGGTCAGTTCCCGGCGCGGGGTTGGAGAATCCTGCCCCCTGTAATTTCCTCCCTTGCCCCCCCCCCCCCCCCCCCCCCCCCCCCCTCCAAGGCAGCCTGGGATACAACTCATTTAGACACTGGGTTTTGTCCACTTTTAAGCCTGCAAATTACTTGTTTAACACCCTATTAATGTCCTCTGGCTCTGCGCACAGATTGTCCCCTCGGTCCTTAATGGGCCCTACTCTTTCCCTGGTCATCCTCTTCCCCTTAAGATACTGATAGAATATCTTGGGATTGTCCCTAATCTTGCCTGCCTGTGCTTCGTCATGCACCCTATTTGCTTCCTAATTGCATTTTTAAATTCCCCCTCCGCCCCCGTGCATTTTCTATACTCCACTAAGGCCTCAGCTGATTTGCTCCCTTTGCACCTGCTAAAAGCCTCTCTTTTCTTTCTTGTCCTGTCCTGAATATTCCTAAACATCCAGGGTTCTCTCGGGTTGTTGCTCCTATATTTCACCCTAAAGAGAACATCCTGTACGCTCATCATTTTGTTTTTGAGCGAACCCACTGCTCTGCTGTAGATTTTCCCACAGTCCCCAGTCTACTTTGGCCGGATCCTCGAAATCGCATATGGCGCAGGAGTGGAGAATCCAATTTGGCGCCGAAATCGGGCCCGGCGCCAGTCTGGCGATTCTCCGGGCCCCGAAAATCAGCGTGTGCGCGTGGTACTCCGCGCAGCTGGGGGGCCATTGCCAGAGGCCCGCCCAGTGATCCTCCGCTTCCGACCGGCCGAGTTCCCGATGGCGTGGAACTAACATGCTATGGTCGGTTGGGATGCTCACATGGTGACTGCGCACTCAGTCTGCCGCCGCCCTGGTGGGGGGCGGGGGGGATCGGGCACGGGGGTGGGGGGGCCTTGTGGGCAGAGATCGGGCCAGATGGATCTTGAGAGGCGCAGTTGATCGGGGGGCCCTACATTTGAAAGCTGCCTCCACGGTCCGAGTCCGCCATGGCACTCGGCGCCGTCGCTGGAGGTCGCGGCCGTGCGCATGTACGGACTCCAGAACGAAAGTGCAGGGGCCCATATCTGCAGCTAAAGCTGCGTGATTCACTCTGGGTCCCTGCTAGCCCCCTGCAGGTGAGTGAATTGGCTTATCTTTTTTATTGGAAACTCGAGAGTGAAATGCCAGTGTCTTTATGCCGGCATGGGGACAATAGCCCCATTTTGGGACAATCCAGCCCCATCATTTTGCTTTTTCATAACAAACTTAAATCGCAGGTCGTGAGTCTCCGGTCCCCCAGTCGTGTGTTTCTTGGCCGTGTGTCACTGGCGGCTGGATCATGTCTTCCTGCTGCTTGTCAATGGAATTTCCCATTGAAACCACAACACATTGCTGCAAAAGTGAATCCCGATGACCGGAGAATTCCGGCCATATTGTGTTGTGATTATTATCATTAAAATGCTCCCCCATTGCCATTGTACACCTGTCCATTTTAATTCCCCATAATTAGATTCAGCGATACTCCGTCCCTTGTTGAACATAAAAATCTCTCCTCAATACATTTCAAGAAATCTGCCCCCTCTGAACCCTTTACACTATGACTATTGTCATGGTCCTTCCTGTTCATATCCCTTTCCTTTTGTTTGGCCGTTCTGATTTTGATCCAAGGATAATTAATGGACATATGTCTTTAAGTCAAGCAGCTTTATCTTTAATTGAAGCAGAACAATCCAGAAGTCTGTGCTGGTTTAAACTGGAGCTGTAGCCTTTTCAGCTCCAGGGAGAGAGGTGGAACCTGGTTTGATTGTTTGGCTGGTGGCCCAAAAGGCTGTATTCTGCCAGGTAACAGGCAGTTACCTATCCCACTGGGATGCTTTTCAGAGTTCCAAGGTTTCAGCTTGATCCTGGCAGCCCCGAGAAAGGTCCTGCTACCCTCAACCCTCCCTTTATCTCCATTAAAGCTGTGTGGGCTCTGTTTCTGAACTGGCAGATAGACTGGGTGAATCTATTTACACGAAAATCATTACAGGCTGTGCAAGCAAAGTCCAGAACGTGTTATATCTCTCCAGACGCCAGCTGTGAATGCTGAATTTCTGAACTGCAGAGAACACAAATGAACAAATCTACAGAGGAGACTATTACAGGCTGTAAACCAAAGACTTTAATCTGCAAGTTGCTGTAAAGAAAGGTGTGCTAAAAATCATCATCAGAAACAAAGACTCTTTCTTCCTTCCACTTATGTTTTATTTTACACGTTTTGACCCCTCTGTGTTTGCCTATCTTGTGTGTGTATGTAGAGGGTGGGGGCAGGCTAAAGTGGGGATTAGCAATTTGCTTATAGTTAACCAGTCGTGCTGCTGCATATTTCATTATAGTTCTTGTTAGAAATAAACAGAATTGTGTTTACATTTACAAACCTGCTGACAGTAGTTATTGGGCAGCAAAGGACTTTGGGTATTTTTGAGAATTATTGGTTAATTCAGTTGTGTTATGACTCTGGGGCATGTGGGCTGGAATTGACACGCACTAGCCAAGGGTATCATAACACTATCCCAATTAATTTTGGGGATGTTGAAATCCCCTAATATAATTATCCTATTGTTATAATTTTAATACATCTCAGTGAATTGTCTGTATATCTGTTCTTCTATTGTTTCCTGAAGTCATTGGCCAGCTCCTTAGTTTTGCTGACGTTGAAGGAGGCATTGTTGTCGTTACACCACACCATTACGTTCTCTATGTCCCTCCTGTACTCTGACTCATCGTTGTTCGACATCCAACCCTACTACGGTCTTGTCATCAGCCAACTGGTAGATGAACATAGAACCTACAGTGCAGAAGGAGGCCACTCGGCCCATCGAGTCTGCAGCGACCCACTTAAGCACTCACGTTCACCCTATCCCCGTAACCCAATTACCCCTCCTAATCTTTTTGGACACTAAGGGCAATTTAGCATGGCCAATCCACCTAACCTGCACTTCTTTGGACTGTGGGAGGAAACCGGAGCACCCGGAGGAAGCCCACGCAGACACAGGGAGAACATGCAGAATCCTCACAGTGACCCAACCCGGGAGTCGAACCTCGGATCCTGGCGTTGTGAAGCCACAGTGCTATCCACTTGTGCTACCGTGTTGCCCCTAATGGAGTTGGAGCTACATTTTGTCACATTGTCGTGTTTGTATATGGAGTATAGTAGGGAGGCTAAGTATGCAGCCTTGTGCGGCCCCGGTATTGAGGACTATCGTGGAGGAGGTTTTGTTGTTTATCCTTACTGATTGTGGTCTATGGGTCAGGAAGTTGAGGATCCAGTTGCAAAGGGAAGAGCCCATTCCTAGGTTTTGGAGTTTTGATATGAACTTGGCTGGGATTATGGTGTTGAAGGCGGAGCTGTAGTTAACATAAGGCAAAAATAAATTCACAATGTAAATACACAGACACAAGCATCGGGTTAAGCATACGGAGTATAGTATTACTCAGTAGAGAAGATGAGTGAAGAAATCAGATCAGTCCATAAGAGGGTAATTCAGGAGCCTGGTAACAGTGGGGAAGAAGCTGTTTTGGAGTCTGTTAGTGTGTGTTCTCAGACTTTTGTATCTCCTGCCCGATGGAAGACGTTGTATGAGTGAATAATCTGGGTGGGAGGGATCTTTGATTATGCTGTCCGCTTTCTCCAGGCAGCAGGAGGTGCAGCTAGAGTCAATGAATGGGAGGTCGGCCACATGATGGACTGGGCCGTGTTCACGACTCTCTGTAGTTTCTCACGGTCTTGGGCCGAGCAGTTGCCATACCAGGCTGTGATGCAGCCAGATAGATGCTTTATATAGTGCATTTGTAAAAGTAGGTAAGGGTCAATGTGGACATGCCGGATTTCCTTAGTTTCCTGAGGATGTATAGGCGCTGTTGTGCTTTCTTGATCATAACGTTGTCTTGGTCGATGAATAGGAGTCTGATGTAGGAGTCCTTGTTGTCAAGATGCTCCAGGGATGAATGTAGGGTCAGGGAGATGGCGTCTGCTGTGGACCGTGTACTGGTTGTGACAGTATGTGAATTGCAGTGGATCTAGGTATTCTGGGAGTACGGAGTTGATGTGCCTCATGACCAACCTCTCGAAGCACTTCATAATGATCAATGTCAAGGCCACTGGACAATAGTCGTTGAGGCACGTTGCCTGGTTATTCTTTGGCACCGATTATGGTGGTCTTTTGAAGCAGGTGGGAACCTTGGAACGGAGTAGGGAGAGGCTGAACATGTTGTGAACACAGCTGCCAGCTGATCCGTGGAGGATCGGAGTGCATAACCAGGGACCCGTCAGGACCCGTCGCTTTCCGAGGGTTTACTTTCAAGAAGGCTGCTCTGACTTTGGAAGCTGGGACGGTAGCTATGGGTGTGTCCGAGGCTGCTGGGGCAGTTGACAGCGGTTTGATGATTTCCTGCTCGAACCGAGCATAGAATGCATTGAGTTCATCGGGGAGGGGTGCGCTGCTACCGGAGATTCTACTCAGCTTCGCTTTGCAGCCTGTTGTGTTGTTTACACCTTGCCACAACCAATGAGAGTCCATGACGTTCGTCTGTGTCTCTAGCTTGGTCTGATATTGTTTCTTCGCATGCCTGATGACTATGACGAGGTCATACCTGGATTCCTCTTATAGGTCAAAGTCGACTGTCTGAACGCCTCAGACCCAGCCTTCAGTAGGGAGTCAATCTCCTGATTAAGCCATGGTTTCCGGTTGGGGAACGTACGTACCACCTTCTTTGGCACGCAGTCTTCTGCACAGTTGCTGATAAAGTCTGTGACGGTGGTGGCATACTTGGTTGCCGATTTCTTAAATATGGATCAGTTCATTGACTCCAAGCAGTCACATAAGAGCTCTTACATTGCCTCGGCCCAGCACTGCACGATCTTCTTAACCCGGTTCTCCTGCTTAAGTTTCTGCTTGTACACTGAGAGAAGGAGTACCGTCTTATGGCCGGAAGTGCGGTCAGTAGGTGCCCTTGATTTTTGTGTCGCAGTGGTTGAGTGTTGGCACCCCTGGTAGGACAGATGTGTTGGTGGAATTTTGGCAGTACACTCTTGAGGTTGGCCACCCGGTTGAAGTCCCCGGCCACGATGAACAAGGCCTCCGGGTGTTCTGTTTCATTGTTATTTATAGTTGTGCACAATTCGTCAAGCTCTTTCTTCACTCCCACCTGTGGTGGGAGTCGGTGCAGACTCGATGGTCCGATAGTCTCCTTTCAGCACTGTAATGTGGAGATGCCAGCGTTGGACTGGGGTGAGCACAGTAAGAAGTCTTACAACACCAGGTTAAAGTCCAACAGGTTTGTTTCAAACACGCGCTTTCGGAGCGCAGCTCCTTCATTCACCTGAGGAAGGAGCTGCGCTCCGAAAGCTCGTGTTTGAAACAAACCTGTTGGACTTTAACCTGGTGTTAATCTTACTGTTCAGCACTGTAGGGATTCTATGATCCTAGAGAACGGCATATAATTTTCCAATACGTTTAAAACCAGTGAGAAAGATTTTGAGTAAAGGTTTATCCAGCATTTTCTGTTTTTGTTTTGAGAAATATTGTGGATGTTTGCAGTCAGATTTCTGCAAAGAAAAAAATCCCCAAACCTTGAAATAATAAAGCAGACACAGCAACAGCCAAGCTGCAGGAAATTCACATTACCCCTCAGTCTACCTCTGAAATGACTGCCCTCCGACAAAAAAAAGGGCTGGAGCGTTTAAAGGGACATAATGACATGCCCCTTTAAATGTCCGGTTCAGCTCCGGGCGCTGGGACTGCCTTTTGGCGCCAAACCTTTGACCTCACTGGGATCACACCAATAATCAATAGGGGGGGGAGGGAAGGTATAAGACTATGTAGGAAATTAAAACTCTCTCCTGTTTTAAAGTTAAATGAATGCGCGGGAACAAAGTGACACATAAATATCTCAACATTGTTAATGGACGTTTGTTTCAACGCTGCAATCCTTCCTATTCGTCTTGCTATATTTCTGTCCCCCCCCGATCCTGAGTTGGTAGAAGACGGTGGAGCCGCCATTTTCTCGGAGTTTTGCCGCTTTCCGAGTTTTGTTTTGTTTTTCTTTCCGCCGTATTTCCAGCGGCGACTCCGGCAGCGGAGTTTGTGAGTAATTACCAACACCGAGCGGGAGGAGGGAGCCGCCGTGGACCGCAATCCGGTGCCGGTCCCGCTGAGGACAGGCGGCGGGTTGAAGGCCGAAGCGGAGAGATGTACATTAAACAGGTAAAGTGGGCCGAGCCCGGGGCCCGCGCCGCTCACCAGGACGTTTGAGGTCGGGCGGCGGGGGAGGGGGGGAATAAACGCTCGGTGCCATTCCGTGTCTGCCAGGCCGTTCGCCACCCCTCATGCGGGAAGCCTGAGTGACGGGCCGCGGCCTATCGAGGCCGGGCTTCCAGCAGCCGCCTCTTCCCCAGTTTCTGACCCTCTTCCGCCAGGATATATTTTAACTCCGTTCTTGCGTGTATTAATTAGAGCCCGGTTGAGAGTTGGGGGTCTGTCGCCAGCACAAAGAACTAGTCAGTTGTGAAAAGTGTGGGCGGGTGGCGGCTGACGCCTGATCCGACCCGTTAAGACGATCACGGTTGGGAAGAGGGGGGAACTTTCATTGACATGGCGCCTTTAAAGCACAGAAGCGTCTCGGAAGAACCGCGGGGTGAAGTGGAGGCAGAGTGAAGCAGTCTGGAAGGGGAGGGAATTTCAAAATGTGTGAACTCGGAAAGCAGCTGATGGGATGGCATATGGTGACAGCCATAGGGCCAGGGGTTAGGTTGGCGCAGCACTGCTCCGAAAGCTTGTGATTTGAAACAAACCTGTTGGACTTTAACCTGGTGTTGTAAGACTTCTTACTGTAGAAAGTCAGGAGGGGATGAGTGCTCGACAAAGTAGTAAGTTTACATTTTCAGTCAAAAATGTATTGCCTTTAGTTTTTTTGGATAGCACATTGGCACTGCTGCCTCGCATCGCCAGGGACCCGGGTTCGATTCTGACCGTGGGTGACTGTGAAGTTTGCACATTTGCCCCATGTCTGCATTGGTTTCTTCTGCGTGCTCGGGTTTCCTCCCACAGTCCAAAGATGTGTAGCTTAGCATCCCATCTGGCTGCATCACAGCCTGGTATGGCAACTTCTCGGCCCAAGACCGTAAGAAACTACAAAGTCGTGAACACAGCCGAGTCCATCACACAAACCAGCCTCCCATCCGTTGACTCTCTCTACACCTCGTGCTGCCTTGGGAAAGCAGGCAGCATAATCAAAGACCTCTCCCACCTGGGTTATTCTCTCTTCCAACCTCCTCCATGGGGCAGGAGATACAAAAGTCTGAGAACACACACTAACAGATTCAAATACAGCTACTTCCCTGCTGTTACCAGACTCCTGAATGACCCTCTGATGGACTGAACTGATCTCTCTACAGAACCTCTCTACTGAGTAGTACTGCACTCAGTATGCTTCACCCGATGTCTGTGTCTGTGCATTTGCATTGTGTATTTATCGTATGACCTTTGTTTCTTCATGTATGGAACAATCTCTAGACTGTATGCAGAACAATACTTTTCACTACCTCGGTACATGTGACAATAAATCTAATCTAAAGTTTAGGTGGACCGGCCATGCTAAAGGGGTTAAGGCGATGGACAGGTAGTCTGCTCTTTCAGAGGGTCGATGCAGACTCGATGGGCTGAATTACCTTTTTCTACAGTGTAGGGATACTATGAATTGACCTCACCATGTTCCTACAAGGAAAGGCCATGAAGGAATTTGTAAACCAGAAAGAGAATTTTAACATTTGAGGTGTTGCATAACCAGCAACCAGTGCAGGTCAGTGAGCACAGGGATGATGCATGAATGACATTTGGTGCGAGTTTGGACACGGGCAGGAGTGTTTTGAATGACCTGATGTTTCCAGAGGATTGGATGTCGGCGGTCGTCAAGAATAGCCAAGTCTCGAGGTAACAAAAGGGTGTGTGAGCGTTTCAGCAGCAGATGAACTAGGCACTGGTCCGGGCAGTGCCGTGGAGCTGGAAATAGCTGGTATTTTGATGGTACACACGTGGTTGGAATCTCATTTTAGTGTTAAGTATGAAACTAAGTTTGCAAACAGCCTGGCTTCAGCATTAGACAATTGCTTGGCAGCTGGATGGATCTGATGACCCGGTAACATTTTGTCTTCAGTCACTGCAACAACGGTGTCAGTCTTTCCAAAGTTTAGTTGGAGGCTAGCTTGAGCTTGACTCCATCTTAGCAGATAGCTTTTGTTAAGGATTCTTTTTGTTGTTGAGATATATACATGGTCCTACATTTTTCTATTATACAATTGTGAATTCTAAGACTTATAAACAAAAAAGGAACCATGTACAGTATAATTGAAATGTGCATAGAGGTTTATTTATTTGTAACATTTTAAGCAAAATTGTGAAAGATTAATTGGCGAAGAGTGTACCCGAATAAAAGGCCATATAATGTGATTAGTGTAGTTTCTCAAAGTGCTTTCAGGTAGAGAATCGGGTCATCATTTAAATTTAAAAAAAACTTGTTATCCTAATATATACTTGTACAACTCTTCCTAGTCACATTTATAATTTATTTTCTACCTTGAGTAGAATTTCTGAGTGGACAGACTTTGAGCTTAAAAATCTCTCAATACTACCGTTGAACAAAAAATGAAGAGTGCACTGGAGTAAATGCTCTTTGCACCATCTTCCTTCCCATCTGACAAATGTTTAACCTAGACTTCGCGGCACCTGCAAGGTTAGGAACTTGCTATGTAATAGGTTCTTGCTTGCTATTTTCTGCCTGAATGCATTGGAGTGGCTACTTTACAGTGAATGCAAAAAGTGAAATTTATTCTATTTAAATTCCTACTGAATCCTTTGACATAAGGTGGGCAACCCTTGTAGTATTTGAGAGCTAATTATATTACATAAATCAGCATAGATCCTGCCATCTCAGACATTAGGCATTAGTTTTAGGTGCCTTTGTTTATTTTTGGGTTGTACACAGTACAAGTGATGCTACTGCTGGAGACAAACACAAGATCAGTTTGAGTGCCCAGAATTTTGGCCAACTGCTGATTCATTTAGCTGGTTCATTTAATAGCAACTGCACATTGCAGTCCAATACTATCCTCATGTCAAAAGCATGTGAGAGAAAGCAGGTTTTGAAAACAATACAAAATAAAATACTATCTGCAGGTGTAAATTACAAAATAATAATAGTGTCAGGACCCAGCAGCAAACTGCTTTCATGTTGTGACTGAAGTTGTCAGAGCTCCTTGATTTGTAGGCCCATTTGACCAGTATTATGTGTAGATGTGGTCATCACTTAAAATAAAAATAATTTGAAGTGGACATTTACCAGAATCGAACATTTTCAAATTTCAACGGTATTTTAAAATCCCTGTCACAAACCAGAATGCAAAATGTTGCTTCCAATATTAAATGCAGCTCTACATTTAGGATATTTAGACTGATTAAGAATATTAAAGCTTTCTAGACAAAGTGAATTGATTTTTGTTAGTGCACTATAGTGTTGTGAGAGGTCTTGTGGAGCAATGGTTGGAATTCCTGCCTCTGAGCCAGCAGCTCCAGGTCCAAGTCCCACCCCAGGACTTGATGGCCACGATAGGTGTGTTCATAACTGCAGACAACAGGTTCAGTATCAACCTGCAAAATCCTTCCAACACACGCCATTGTCAGATGGTATCAATGGGACGGATTCAAAGCCATGCTTGGTGCAGAGTGGCGCTTGTCAAGCAATAAGCATCTGGCAATACACAAATGATCTGTTCCGTGGGGGGTGGGGGGGGGGGGGGGTAAAGAGTTGTGCCATGGTAACAGATGAAAGTCTGCCTTTGGCATCAATAGGGGCGGGAAGAGAAAGCAACGAACAACTATAGTAGTGTCAGTAGGCCTCGAGAAACATAGGATTAGGTCATTTATCGCAACAGGCTTGTTTCGATTAGATTGTGACTGATCTATAATTTGACTCCCACCTAACTGCATTGTTAATACCCTTAATTCCAAGCAAAAATCTGTCAGTCTCCGTTTTGGATCAGTGGGTTTTGCAATTGATTTGTGAAAGATACAGTGCTCTTTGTACAACCCTTTGGGGACAAAGCTTGATATTTCCACAGACCTTTTGTGTAAAGAAGGGCTCATTCCAGTCAATGCACTTTTATATTGTACGATCCTCTCAATTTATTATCTCCGATAGGTTCCATTAGCAGCATGTGCACTCAGCACTACTTTCATCGAGTGTTAAAGCTGAACTTGCCCCAGACAAAACCTGTAATTTTGCTACTGCATGTTTTTCATTGTTCTAATCGACACATAATGAAAAGTGCATACACCGA
The DNA here is from genome assembly GCF_902713615.1 of Scyliorhinus canicula. NCBI lineage: Eukaryota > Metazoa > Chordata > Chondrichthyes > Carcharhiniformes > Scyliorhinidae > Scyliorhinus > Scyliorhinus canicula. Next base: position 17,157,480 of record NC_052161.1, read on the forward strand.
GACCTTAGTGATCTCCTTAAAAAGTACACATTGATGAGGTTAAATGAAGTACTGAATGGCTGCGTCGAAGCATAAACATTGCCACCAGTAGGCTGAACAGCCTCCAATAGGCCAAACTGCCTCTTTCTATACCCTGAACTCTGTATGATGCTGTTCTGTGTAAATTATTGTGCGTGTTTTTTTTCCTGTATATTAAAATGTCCTGGTGATTAAGAAGACCTAGGCTAAATAGATTATGCGTATTCTGACATAATTGTGGATCAGTAGGTTTTGCAATTGTTCTGTGAAGGCTACACTGCTCTCTGTACAGCTGTAGATAGACTCAGGCTAGTTATTAAGGAATTCTATATGTGGTGATTAAACTTTGCCTTTTAGAGTTTTCATATCAATTTGGAGCCGAGATTCTAAGAATGTTTACCAGTAACTACATAATCTTAGAACATTTGTTTATCAATATTACAAAAATCCCTTTGGAATAGTGAATGCTCTCCACATTTGCCTATATAGTGTTATTGAAGGTAACATGTTTTGACCTTGTTGCATAATTTAAGCAAGACATATTTTTGTTGCAGGATTTGTACCATTATTTAGTTGATCTTGAAAATCCTGATTTTTCTAATTTTCAATGCTATGTAATCATGTTTCTATATCGTGGTTCAATTTCCAATGCTTCATTGTGCCGAGTTTAGAATTAAAAACTGGAGTTGATCTTAAGCTCCAGGCTTGCATTTTATTATTTCTGATATTTGGAGGAGATTGGATATGTGGAACATGATTCATATAATGTTCACTGTGGTATTGCAGTGAATGGCTATGGATCATCTCTAAGGGCAATGCTTAAGATTCATACCTTCTCTTTACAAATGGATAGGTTAGGTGTGTGGGCTAAAATTTGGCAGATGGAATTTAATGTGGATAAGTGTGAGGTTATCCATTTTGGTTGGAGGATTAAAAAGGCAACTTATTATCTTTGGTGCAGAGGAATCTGGGTGTCTTCTTGAATGAATGGCAGAAAGCTAGTATGCAGGTGCAGCAGGTAATAAGGTTATTCATGAAGGCCTGCATTCTCAATCTTGCCTTTGCCTGAGGTGTGGTAATCTTCACTTTAAAGCACCACCAGTCAGCTGCCCCCCCCCCCCCCTAAAGGAAAGCAGCTAATGGTATTCTGGGGCTTTGGCGACTTTACCTGTGAGGAAGGCAAATTGAATTTTGGCACTCATTGCTCATGGAATACAGTATAAAAGTGAGGAAGTGTTGTTGCAACTGTTAGGGCATTGGTGAGACCACATCTGGAGTACTGTGCCGTTTTGCTCCCCTTAAGGAAGAAAATAAATGCATTAGAGAAGGTTCACTCGATTGATTCCGGGGATGAAGGACTTGTCTTATGAAGAGAGATTGAGCACTTTAGGCCTATACTCCTTGGAGTTTAGAAGAACGAGAGAAGATCTAATTGAGGTATATAAGATGCTAAAGGAGATTGACAGGGTATATGTTGAGCGGCTGTTTCCCCATGCTAGATATTCTAGAACAAGAGGTAATTCTTTTAGGCTAAGGGGTGGCAGATTTAAAAAAGAAATTAGGAGGAATTACTTCACTCAAAGTGCTGTGAATCTATGGAATTCTCTACCCCAGAGTGCAGTGGATACCGGAACACTATTTTAAGGAGGAGATAGATTTAATTAGTACAGTAGCAGGGTGAAGGATTATGGGGAGTGGCTGTAAGGTGGGATGAGGCCGAAATGAGATCAGCCATGATTGTATTGAATGGCGGGCAGGCTCGAGGGGCTGAATTGCCTGATGCTAGTTCTTGTGATTGTGGCAGGGGAACAATCGAACAACTATTGATTGAAAGAAAGCATAGTACTCCAAAAGTGAAGATTTTAGGGGCTTGTGTTGATTTGCAGGACTGGATTTGTGGCTGCTAATTGCACTGAGAACACTAAACGGTTTGATTTGGGTGCCTTAGTTTGCTACCCCACACGGCTACCTTCCAGGAAAGTGTGCTGTGCAGCTGTGACACTTTTACAATGTGTGTAAAAGATTGATGTTTGTGTTTAATGGCGCCTCAAGAAATATGTAGAAAATAAAATGAGAAACACTCTAGCCTTTGCTTTATTCGTGATACAGCAGATTTCTTCTTTATTTGGAGCTACATATGTAGGAGCAAGGTGGCTTCAACAACTTGATTGACAACCTTCCTCAATGCTTTTACTGGAATGTGATCTTCCTCTCCAAATAGATCATCCTTTGGTGCACATCTCAGCATCTTTTGCAATGTTGTAAGTCCTGACTATTGCTAAGATGTCTCCATTGTGAACCATTCAGTATATTTATTTTTGCCACAGTTGCACTTCTCCCTCTTAGTGGCAAGCTGTAATCATTGAACAGATGCAGTCTTGTCAGATTTTCTAATTTTCTCCCTTAGCAAGCTGTTACCATGCCAGTGAGCCTACTTAAGTGGTGAGGTGGGGAAGTACTTCTTGCAACATTTACCAGGCTTTGCGACAGCACATTTCTACCATAAGTATAAGTTTGGGTCAACTGAGATCCTATTTGAACATTGTTATTGAGTTATTGATCCTCTTGAATATGTGTTAATCGAATTTACAGAGCAGAAGGAGGCCACTCGGCCCATCGAGTCTGCACTGGCCCTTGGAAAGAGCACCCACGCTTCCACCCTATTCCCGTAACCCGACCTAACCTTTAGACACTAAGGGGCAATTTAGCATGGCTAATCCACCTAATCTGCACATCTTTGGACTGTGGGAGGAAACTGGAGCACCCGGAGGAAACCCACGCAGTCAGGGGGTGAAAGTGCAAACTCCACACAGACAGTCAGCCGAGGCTGGAATTGAACCCTGGTCCCTGGAGCTGCAGGGTAGCAGTTCTAATCATTGCCACCGTGCCGCCCCATAAAGTTGTAATTATTTATCTTGTATTAATACAAGACTGTAGTGGTTAGCATACAAGTAACTAGTTTTGATTTGCAAATCTGATCTTGTATAATGGTGTCAATAAACTCTGCCTGATTTGAAAAAATCATTTTATAACATTTATGTAGCACCTTTCATGACTGCAGGGCTTTCTGGAGCACTTTTGACGTGCAGGTGCTGGTAATATAGGAAATACCGCAGCCAGTTTGTGTACAGCATGCTCGTATTATTTCCTTGTGATGTTAATTAAGAGATTGCTATTGTCCAGAACACACTGGGATAATCACATGCTATTCTTCAAAATAGTGCCGTGGGATCATTATGCCCACCTAAGTGGCCAAGTGGGGCCTCAATTTAACATCTCATCTGAAAGATGGAATCGTTGATCATGCACAGCACTGCACTGGACCGAGTTTGTTTCTGCTCAAGACCTGAATGAGACTTTAATCTGCAACCTCTTTTAAATGAAAAAATAATTATATTCATGCGCAAAATATAATGCTATTTTAATAAACCAGTGCTTTTCTTTTAGCCTGCCTCCCATTTTTGGACTGGATAATATTTTCAGTCTACCAATCTCTTTCTATTGTAAGCTGAAGATTATGGTAGGATTTGATGCAAAATAGTTCTCTCCATTCATCAGAGCTTTATGGATCTTTGGATTTATGTTCCCAAAGAGTGGACTTTAGTTTGGTAAGACTGTAAACTAAAGTTAATTGTGTGATTCTTCTTCCAGGTGATTATCCAGGGTTTCCGCAGCTACAGGGATCAAACGATTGTTGATCCTTTCAGCTCCAAACATAATGTTATAGGTAAGTTTCTAACTATGCTAGTTCAAAAAAGATTTGGTGATAATTTGCTAATTAACTACATTAAAAATCACTTTCTTGCTTGATTAATGCACCACTACAGTAAACTTCAATGTAAGCTGAACTAGTCTCCAACGTCTTTACAGGGGTGATAGATTTGAAATTACTTATGATTTATATTGTTCATATTAGCATTGAACGAACAGTTGCTTTCTTTCAAATACTATTACTTTTATCTTTGAGTGGGTTTCAGTGGGTAGGTGAAGACTTGACAGGTGGTATAGCCTCCTGCACTGTGGGGATTCTATGATAATTTACTCTGAATTGTGCAATTAAAACTCATTAAAGCTTTTTAAAAATGTTTTGATGAAGTTCCGAATGGAGTTTGTTTGACTCTATTGGTAGCATTCTCGTTGCACTTGGATGTGTTATCTAGGTCTGAAACCTGTGCAGTATCGAAATGAAGCGTACAAGGTCTGTTCTGGTAATTCATTATTCATTAAAGTAATAGTATTTGAAAGAAAGCAACTGTTCCTTTAATGCAAATGTGAACAATATAATTAACTGATTATTTGTTTCATATCTATTTGTGGGGACGTGCTAGCGCAGAGTAGCTGCAGTTTGACTATTCTCCCAAAAGGAGAAAATTGCATAGGGAAAGAATAATGCTTGTTGGCCAAGGACAAGGTGTAGAATTAAAGCTGGAGCGATGAGGACTTGGCTTTGAGCACTGTTCCCAAATCACTGAGTGGTTGAACTCTTTCCAGTGTCACAAAGGTAAATATTTAAAATGATTGGGGAAAACAAGTGCTAATTTAAAAGATGGTGAGTAACATTTCTATCAAATGAAAATGTTACGGTTATAGTTTTCACAATATTGGCACATAGTAAAAGATGCTGTACTCTGTTAACCAGTATCGGGTATTCTATATTCAAACATGCCTAATGCTGAAAGATGATCGGGTGATTCTGTAATCCTGTGCTTTTGTAGAGTGCCTAGTTAAGAGATGAGACTACATCATTGTAGCTCTGATTCTCTGGCTTGGGTTCCCTGCTGGATGTCTTGGAATTGGCTGTTAAAAATTGAAGTACTTTTGCTCCCCAGCATTAAAAGCTTGAAATGAATAATCGTCTGCCTTTTTTAAAAATTTAGAGTACCCAATTATTTTTTTCCAATTAAGAGTGACCAATCCACCTACCCTGCACATCTTTGGGTTGTGGGGGTGAAACCCATGCAGACATGGGGAGAATGTGCAAACTCCTCACGGACAGTGACCCAGAGCCGGGATCGAACCTGGGACCTCAGCGCCATGAGGCAGCAGTGCTATCCACTGCGCCACTGTGCTGCCCTTTTAATATATATTTGTGCTCATCAGGCCAAACAGCTTTGGCGAATGGACTTTTTTGACTTTTAGCACACCGTATCAGTGTTTACTACTTCCAAATAATATGTACTCTGACCAAATAACAAAACTCTCTCTGTTCTGCTCCACCATGTATCTTACCATTGACCATGTACCAGTGTAAATGTATTTCCATTTTGCACATTAAATCCTTACTGCTTTTCAGAGTGAGCTGTCATTTGTTTCTGCGTTTAATTTTGGACTGTTGTCTGCGTGGTTTTGTCATCATTTGAGACTGCCTAAATCATCTAGGACCCTCACAGGCAGAATCACTAATACCCTCAGGTTGATGAGTTTTGAATAGAGTTAAACTGTGACTCTGGAGTGAAAGGGCAATGTAACAATGCTCTATCCAATTAATACACAAATCTTGATTTCAAGATACTGGATGATCCCATTAATTTGATAAATGTGTCATTGCATTTCTCCATGGGCCTGCCCACATGAGAAGATAATTGTTAAAGAAAACTCTGACCCAGAGCAGCAATAATCTTAAAGTTTTGAGAATCTCCCTGCATGGGATTGGTAGAACTCAACTCTGTATAGTGCTTCCAGTCTAATAAGAGCATGCCTGGTGACAAGTCAGAGTCAATGAGTGCATGTTAATGAAAAGTAGGCAGTAAACTGAGAAAATTGAGACAGCAGCGCTGAAGTTAGAGATGACCCAGGGAGTATCAGAAATGAAAAACATTTATATTTATTAATCCATTAGCAGCTATTTTGAGAATCCAATATTAAAGGGAGAAATTTCTCTGTACAAGGGAACCGTATGGTTACTTGAACTTAGAAGCTTCCCAGGTCAAGTGATGTATGAAGCAGATACAGCATCTACTTGTGTCTGTTTCCATAGCTATGTTTTTTCTGGAACAGCTCGCCAGTCTGTTGCCAGAGGGGATAAGCTTGAGGGGCACCATTCTACGTCAAGCATGGCTGAATAGGAGACACTCCAGCTCTTACTACCTGCCATAGACTTAGTGGAAGGATTTACAGATTGATAATCAACCTGTTTGGCCAAATTACGCAGGCACCTTGCTTGGCTATCAAGTCCTGGAGTGTGAATCTAACCTGGAGCTTCGAGGCCAGGACGCTGCCAACTCCGCCACAAGATCTCTCGGCATTTCTCTTCCAATGTGGTATCTGGGGGTTCTAAAATAAATAAAATTTGTCATGATTAATGATCAATTAATTTAGAAATTAACTCTGAAATTCTATTTTACAAATCTGAACTTGCCTTGTTTCGTGATTTAAATTATTGTGAACAATTCACTAAACACTTAACAGAACAAAATCTATTATTTAAGAATTTAGCATCAATGTAGTCTTTCACTACGTTTTGGTGTGCCAATTATTTAAGAGAGGAATAAAATGCTTTGATAGAGGACTGATTGGTACTGCCTGAGCTTTTCCACTATATAAACTGGAGAAAATGCAGTAATTAGTTGCATTATTCCAAATCTTTCTTTGATCTAGAATTTATTATTTGCTTCACATATATATTTTTGTTTAAAGGCTTTCCTGTTCTGATGCTATTGGATTGATAGCTTGGCACTGTTGTTAAAATAAGATACGGTATAGTACTTTACATAACATCTGTAATTGTAATTCTTTCTCTTCAGTTGGCCGAAATGGATCAGGGAAAAGTAACTTTTTCTATGGTAAGATCTACCACTTCTTCATTTTGGGTTAGGATTTTTAAATATTTAGACACTATTGAAATGATAAAGATATCAAGTGGACTGACGCATTGTAAACTCCCAAAATACTAATTCTCAAACATTGGAGAGGGATAGTAAAATGAATTAAATATTTGTGCAAAATATTGTATTTAAACTTTAGTCCTGTGTTATTACCAATAAGCTTGGTAGAGAGCAGTTCGCTAATATATTAACAATGGACCTCCAATAAACTGAAAATGGAGTAATAGGGCATTTACATATGGCCATAAATGACTGTGACTTTCTAGGGCTCTGCTGCTATGTAAGTTCTCAATTGGAAGCAAAGTTGGGGAGGGAGTGAAAATCAGAAGGGTAGTTTCATTGGTTGTTTTTTTTATATGCTTGTATGAAGGATATAGAATATTATTAGTGGTATGCAAGCAAGACACATGCTTTCTTGTAAGAATCAGCTTGTGAGATTCCTGGAGAAGAGGAATCAAATAATACAAAATAAGTGAGAAACGAGATGCCTTCTGTCTTTCAAACTTTTAAAGTTTTTCAAATGGTAAAAGTTACAAGAGAGAGCCTCTAAATCACTATATGGAAAAGGATACGGACAGCAGGTTTTGCTAGTGCTAAAAGTTTCTGAAAGTTATCCGCTGAGTGCACCATGTTTCAGAATTGATGTATTATATTTCTATCCTTTGATCAAACTTCCTAGTTTAGATCATTTATTCACAATAAAATGTGTAGCAATTTAAGAGTTAATCTTGCATAACAAGATGGAATCGCACTGCTAGGCAACACAGTATGTGATCCTATCTTGAATCAAGTGAATGGCTACAGAATAGGACTTTCGCAGAATTTAATTTCAATTATACTGTTCAATAAGATGCTGTGACACTCGTTTACTGACACACATTTGCTGGCCTGAAACTCACTTGAAGATGTTTTGTGCTGCCTTAACTGAACTACCTCAGTTGTCATCCTCCTTTTGAAGAAAAGTATATTTATTTGTTTGACTATATTTCTAACTTCACCATCTTTCTTCATACTTTCAGCAATTCAGTTTGTGCTCAGTGATGAGTTCAGCCACCTTCGCCCTGAACAGAGACTTGCTCTTCTGCATGTAAGTACTGGTGCCAAGATTATGTTTATCAATTGAATCCAATGTCTTGTATTGCACAACTTGAGAGTTGTATTACCTTGAGGAAATTTCTCTCTTCAATGTTGACGCTGTTCGGAAATTGTGTAATGTCCTGGAACATTTTGTGGTGCACAGTAAACTGAAGACACCAATCGCACATCGGTCATTCTTAATACTATGGGAGGTGGATGTACATCTGTGAATTTGTTGAACTGTCTAATTTATAAAACTTTAAAAGTTGGGGAACCTATGGGTGGTACATACATTAAACTATATTGTTTAACTCTAGGAGAAAAGAGAGTTTCTTGTGACAGTTGCTACAGCTCAAATTTCATGTGCCAGACCAACATCTTAAGAGCTTTACAATTATTGCAAAATCCACAAAACCTACATAAGCCATATATGGAAAACAGCATTTTACAGAAAGTTGAGATCTGAGTTCAGTTGCTAATTCAATTAAAATACCTTGTATTTAGTTCAACATAGTCACAAACATTTTCAGAATAAGAAAATGAAGGTTAATTCTTTTAATTCCATTAATGTTGCTTCTTTACATATGCTTCTTTACATTCAAGTTATGCAAGTAACATTCACGCCATACAAGTGAAAGGCAATGACCATCTCCCACCAAAAGAAAATCTAACTAACGCCCAATGACATTTGATGGCATTACAACTGCTGAATCCCCACTAGCAACATCCTGGGGGTGACCATTGACCAGAAACTCGACTGGACTAACCATATAAATACTGTGGCTACAAGAGCAGATCAGAGGTTTGGAATCCTGTGGTGAGCAACTCGAGCCCTGACTCCCCAAAGCCTGTCCACAATTTGCAAGGCACAAGTTAGTTGTGTGATGGAATACTCTCCCCTCGCTTGAATGAGTGCAGTTCTAACAACACTCAGGAAGGTTGATGTCATTCAGGACAAAACGGCCTGTTTAATTGGTACTCCCTCCACCACCGAAGCACAGTAGCAGCAGTGTGTACCATCCATGCGATGAATTGTAGGAGCTCACCAAGGCTCCTTACACGGCACATGCATTATATTGCATGTGTACCTTTCTGCATTATAATGCATGTGTACTTTTTTCTATAAAACAAAACATTTTAAAACCATAAAAATGATTAGTATTTTATTATTAAGTAGTAAGGACGCGTGAGATTCCATCGGTGCACTATACTGTTTGTCCATTCGATTATTGGCTAAATGTAGCCATTTGATTTCTGAGCTGGGTTTCTACTCTTGTCGCCAACGGTCCACAAAATCAAGATTGTGGCCAGTGTTTCCAAATTATCGATGCCGTGAGCTATTTCACTAGGTCAGGAGCCATTTTGTGATAGACAGTGGAGTTCCTGTCGCTAAGAGCCCACACCACAAGGTTGCAAAGTCCCAGCTGTGCTGCAGTGGGACAGAAGTGATCTGCAGGCAGCGTCGGCCAAGAAATTAGGCTTCTGGCCTCTTGAGTGCTGGACCTGAATTGGGGAGAGGAATGCTACAAAGCCATAGGAACATGGGAGAAGGAGTTAGCCCTTTGCACCTCCTCTGCCATTTGATATGATCATGACTTATTAGTTTGTGGACTCCTCTCCATTTTTATGAATGCCCCACCCTCCATAACCCGTGGCTCCCTTGTCTATCAACAATGTATCTAACTCTGCCTGGAATAAATTCTGTGAGTCAGCCACTACAGCTTTCTGGGGAAGAGAATTCCAAAGACTGATGACTCTCTTGGGGAAAGGATTCCCCTCATTTCCATCTTAAAAGGGAGCCCTCTTATTCTTGAAATGTTTGCCCTCACATGAGGAAACATCCTCCCCGGTATACAGCCTATCATTTCCCCTCCGGAATTTACATGCTTCAATAAGATCTCCTCTCAGTTTTCGAAACTCCAATGGATATAAGCTCAATCTTTCTTCATAAGATAAGCCATTCATCAAAGAATGAGTGGAGTGAATCTTCTCTGAACTGCTCTAGAAGTAATTATATCCTTTTTCAACAAAGACCTAAACAGTACACACCTTTGGAGAACCTTGGCCACCTTCCACGATGAGGGAAAGCATTTGGGGATATGGATGGGAAGGAAGAACAAGTTAAGGCCCAAATTACCCTTGCCATTAAACCTTTCTGGACTACAGCAACAGTTAAATGAGTGGCTTTGTGAGAATTTTCATTTCATAAACAGGTTGGATAAGGGGATTTTCAATGAAAATGTTTATGTAACGTTGAAGTGAAAAGTAACTGTTGAACACATTCGGCATCCATTTCATTATAGCTAGGTTTAAAAAAAAAAAATTAGATGCTGAATTAACCTCTGTATATTTCATACACATGAAGGCAAAAAAACATGAGCTAATTATAGTATCATCTGAGAGTAAAATTGCTGTTGATGAGGTGAATTATCCTGCTCTTCTTGCTTTAACATTAGCAAGAGTATTTGCATGTTCTGTTGCTTCTATTCCCTCTTACACACCACTGATATTTAATTCTAATGCAAGATGGTCAGCTGGCCACATACCAATGAAAAGTAGTTGCGAAATAAGCAGTATATAAAGTGGCCATTTTCTACTTTAAGCTAGTTCATTTATGGGGAGGCAGTAGCGTATTCGTATTGTCACTGGACTAGCAATTGAGGTTATTCACGAAGGCCTCGCCTGGCTCTGCCCTTGCCTTGGCTCATCTGCTGAAACTGTCCATGCTTTTGTTACCTCTAGACTTGACTTGTTTAACACACTCCTGGCTGGCCTCGCACATAGTAAACTTGACATCATCCAAACTCTCTTGTCTAAATTCTAACTTGTGCCAAATCCCATTCACCCCATCACTCCTGCGCTTGCTGACCTACATTAAGTTTCAGATGAACAGAGTTTTGATTTTAAAATTCTCTGCTTGTTTTCAAATCCCTCCATGATCTTGCCCCTCCCTAATTTCTGTAATCTCCAGCCCCACAACCCTCCCAGATATCTGGGAACCTCTAAATCTGGCCCTTGAATAGTCCCAATGTTAGTTTACTCCATTATTGGTGGCTGCCTGGACTCTAAGCTCTGAAATTCCATCCCTCGGCCTCTCTACCTCACTTTCTTCCTTTTAGATGCTCCTTAAATCCTAGCTCTTTGACCGAGCTTTTGGTCATCCACCCTAATATCTCCTTATATGGCCCAGTGTAATATTTTGTTTTATAATTTTAAAAATGTTTTTAAATTTAAAGTATCCAATTCATTTTATTTCCAATTAAGGGGCAATTTACTGTGACCAATCCACTTACCCTGCACATCTTTGGGTTCTGGGGCTGAGTCCCACGCAGACACGGAGAATGTGCAATCTCCACACGGACAGTGACCCGGGATCGAACCTGGGTCCTTGGCGCCGTGAGCTGCAGTGCGAACCACTGCACCACTGTGCCACCCCTATTTTGTATTATAATGACCGCGGGAAGCACCGTTTTATTATGTTAAAGGTGCAATATAAATACAAGTTGTGTGTAACATTGAACCCTTTGAGGTTTGAGCGTGTCATTTGAAACAGTTGAATTCACAACATTTAACTTTAACTTCCAAACGTTGTTAACTTTAAATTTTGTTTGCTGTTGGCAGGAAGGAACTGGACCTCGTGTTATTTCTGCATTTGTTGAAATCATATTTGACAATTCAGACAATAGGTTACCTGTAAGTATCGCATTAATTAAGTTGAAAGACAAACCATTTTATTTGTGGTGTAAATTACCTGAAGACGTAACCTCCTTTCTATCAGGAAGGAGCCGTGGTATGAAAACTGCTAATTTATGGTCACTGTTAATGCAATGTGATTGGCAAATGTACATTATTCAAATGCAGTATTCTAGGCTGGGCCGATGTTGCTTCTTTCTCTTCACCAGCCTTCACTCGTGTGCACATGGAAAGTTCTACCTTTCAGTGGTACTCCTTTGGAGAATATGATGATGTGCCATCCAATCCAAATAAACTTGTACCTTTCTGAGTGGGGTGGAGGAGCTTTATCATCATTCAAATGAGTGAACTACATAGTAATTTTGCTTTTTGTTGATATGACTTCTATAATTTAACATGTATGACTATTTTAATAAAGATGTATAATGTGTGTATATGTATATGCAAGGGATCTATTATGGACTGAACAATATTGATCTAAATTGCTATACCGGCTCTTTTCTGTCATTAACTTGGTGAAATGATGCTGGATGGAATTAAATTTGGAGTTCAATATCATTTCTGTTTTATCAGGATTATATATGCACAACATGAATTTGACTACTCAAATGCAGAAGTCTGGGAAACAAATAGGCACTGATCCTGCTTTATGAATTATCTTGTAATAAAATGGGAAAAGTAGTAAAGTGGGATGTTACTGTAGTACAATCCAGAAGGCCAGACTATTGCTTCAGAATCATGAGTTCAAATCTCACCACAGTAACTGGTGGAAGTTAAATTCAGTTAATTGATAGATCTGGAATAGAAAGTTAGTCTGTAATGGTGACCATAAAATTAGCACATTGTTGTAAAAAACATCTGTTATCTTTAAGGAAAGGCAATTTGCTTTTCTTACCTGGTCTTGCTTCGTGGGATTCCAGACCCACAATAATATGGCCTAGCAAACCAGAAAAGTCGAATAATAGTAATCCTGGATGGACCATCCTGCATCAACCTCGATACAGGAAATAACAAAGGCACACCTTTTACACACGACACAATCTTCTTTCTTTTTTTCTTCCTTCGTGATCATTCGCCAACGACTATGATTGTCCACTCAAACTCCATGTGAGCCGGTAAAGTCCTCTTCACTAACATCTGGGAACTCGTTCAAAATTCAGAGAGCTGTCCCCCAGACAAGGCAAGCAGCAGCTTGATATAGTCATGCTTATTGAATCATCAACCCTGGATCAACCCACCAGAGGTAGTGGCACAGAACTATACAGTTGGGAGGGAGTGACCCTGAGAGTACTTAACATGACTACGCCCCATGAAGTCTCATGGCATCAAATCAAACCTGCTGATTACCACCTGTAGCCCTCCCTCAGCTGATGATATCCATGAGGGACTCTAGAAGTCTGGGAAACAAATAGGCACTGATTCTGCTTTATGATTTATCTTGTAATAAAATGGGAAAAGTAGCAAAGTGGAATGTTCAGGCTAGTGCTTCAGAATCATGGAGTTCAAATCTCACCACAATAACTGGTGGAATTTAAATTCAGTTAATTAATAGATCTGGAATAGAAAGTTGGAATCTGAAATGGTGACCATAATGGGCCATCAGCAACAGCAGAATTGTATTCACTTGTAACCTGAAATCTGTAACCTCATGGCCTGGTATATATCATTGTCCACTCTACCATTGCCATCAAGCCATGGGATCAATCAGTGAGGAGTTGCAAGAGAGCATGCTCGGGGCAATTTGAGGTGCATCTAAAAATGCCATCCTGGTCGTGCTACACAAAGGAGCTGCGTGCATGCTTAAAAAGCAAAAGCTGTGTGCAATGACAGTGCAAAAGTGATCCCACAATCAATAGGTCAGATCAAAGCTTTGCCACACCACATGAATAGGGGTGGACAAGGAGGGGCAGTAAGTTACACAAACATGCCCTACCCCAATGAGAGAGGAGTCCAGTATGTTAGTTCAAAAGTTAAGGCTGAGATATTTGCAACCATCTTCAGCCAGAATTGTTGAGTCGAGCGTCCATCTCAGCCTCCCCCTGAAGTTTCCAGTATCATAGCTGCCAGTCTTCAGCCAATTACATTCACTCCATGTGAATGTAATTGGCTGAAGACTGTTTCCTACAGAAACAGCTGTAGGCACTGGATACAGCAAAGACTTTTGAGTCGTACGATACCTCGGCTGCAGTATTTGAAACGTGTGCTCTAGAAATTGATGTGCCCCAGGCCAAGTTATTCCAGTCCAGCTGAAGCACTAGCCTGTAACTGACAATGAGAAAATTGCCCAATTATGTCATTCCCACAAAAAGCAGGACATACCCAAACTGGATAATTATCTTCCCGTCAGTCTCTTCTCAATCATGAACCAAAGGATGGAAGGTGTTGGCAGTATAGTGACACTTGGTAATAGCCTGCTCACTGACATGCAATTTGGGTTCTGCCAGGACCACTGCTCCAGACTTCAATACCGCGTTGGCAAAACGTGGACAAAGTTGAATTTGAGGGGTGTGGCAAGTGTGACTGCTCTTGATACCCAGGGAGCAATTCACTCACTGTTGAATATGAACACCTGCTAGGTGAAAAGTCTGAAACACATTTTTTTTACAATAATATTTGTGTATCTACACCTACGAAACGCAGTGGTTTGAGAAGGAAGCTCACCATCACGTTCATGGGCAGTTAGGGATGGACAACAAGTACCACCTCCCTTAGAATGGTGATGATGACATCCCATGGATGAATAAAAAAAGAAAATTCTGATAATTAGCTCCATATTGATCTTGTACATATAGGGATGTACAGGAATGCATGAATAGTAAGATTTATAGCTGTTATGTTATATCATTCCTATCATTCTGTAGATTGATAAAGAAGAGGTTTCTCTCCGTCGTGTCATTGGAGCAAAGAAAGATCAGTATTTTTTAGACAAGAAAATGGTGACGTAAGTTTCGTGATTTATTTTGACTCTCCAACGCTATCAGTTTTTAACCATTTTTCACAAAATTCTACATTGTGTACACTCTAGATACAGGGCATGGTAGAGTACGGGTCATAATACTGTTATCTATTCTATCCTATATGTAACTGCAGTTCTGCACCAATGTGGTTGACTCTCTACTCTCAAAGTGACCTAGCAAACCACTGCTTTCAGTGGATCACACATGCAACCCACCACTTTTCTTTCAAGATAATAATCTTTTTATTGTCACAAGTATGAAGTTACTGTGAAAAGCCCCTTGTTGCCACATTTCGGCGCCTGTTCGGGTAAGCCGGTACAGGGAATTGAACCTGTGCTGCTGGCATTGTTCTGCATTACAAACTAAACCAGAGATGAACAATAAATACTGACCTTACCAGTGATACCCACGTCCTGAATGGAAATTTGGGTACAAATACAATTTAAAAAAAAATAAAAAAATTTAGTGTCCAATTATTTTTTAACATGGCCACTCCACCTAATCTGCACATCTTTAGGTTGTGGGGGTGAAACCCATGCAAGCACGGGGAGAATGTGCAAACTCCACACGGCCAGTGACCCATGGCCGGGATTCGAACCAGGGTCCTCAGCGTCCTAGGCAGCCACCGTGCTGCCCACAAATACAAATATGACAGACTATTGGCAACCTTGCAACATAAAAGCTCTGAAAGTTGGGTATTTTTAATGGTACATTTATTGTACATGTTATTACTAGTGGATTTCTTATATGATCAATTTTGCCGTAACAAGTTATAGCTGGGGAATATTATTTTATATTAATGATGTGATACTGTCTGGTTTATATAAAATGTGTAGCGAGAGACGAGTGCCAAGTGATGGATAGATATTTTCAGAAAGAGGAAATAAAAGCAAAGTCACTAGAGGCCGTAGTGAGTGCTTTGTGCAGTACTGTGGTGCCTGCCTTCTTCCCTCCAGTAAAAAAAAACACCCCTTCTTATCCAAGGACTGAAAAGTAGCATGCATGCATGCGAGGCCCACAAAAGGCAATTTAAGAAAAGAATTGAAAGCTGTTGCAAAGAGAGCCAAATATCCTTTATAAGTGTAAGGGTTTATTAAATTGTTAAATAAAAATGTATCGTGTGTGTGTGTGAATTGCAGTGTCTTGAGTGGCAACAGGAGCATTCTTGTGTACTGTACTTCTATGGATTGTCAAATAATTTATGTCATACTTCAATCCTGTTTTTGTTCACTAGGAAAATGATGTCATGAATCTTTTGGAAAGTGCTGGGTTTTCCAGAAGCAATCCATACTACATTGTCAAGCAAGGAAAGGTAATTGAATACAGAAATGCAAGTGGAATTTTCTGAAATAAAAAATTCTACTGGATTTTTAGTTCTACGGTGCAACATTGTTTTAAAGGCTGCTCTTAATTAGAATTACTATATATATAAAGCCATGATGTGGAGATGCCGGCGTTGGACTGGGGTGAGCACAGTAAGAAGTCTTACAACACCAGGTTAAAGTCCAACAGGTTTGTTTCAAACACGAGCTTTCGGAGCACGGCTCCTTCTTCAGGTGAATCACCTGAAGATTCTGAAGGTGAATCAGGTGAATCAGGACATTCACCTGAAGAAGGAGCCGTGCTCCGAGCTCCGAAAGCTCGTGTTTGAAACAAACCTGTTGGACTTTAACCTGGTGTTGTAAGACTTCTTACTATATATATAAAGTTACTATTCATATAGCAGTGGTGAAGTTGGAAGAGATTCGGAGGTGTTAATTTTTAATGTCCCATCACTGCAGCAACGAAACAAACATGTTTTCTAGCTTGTTTTGATGACTCAACTCACTTACACACCTTGACTCCATTGTGAACTGTTTGAGCCATCTGTGAGCATTATGTGGCTTGCTGTCATTAATGTGAGGGTGAACTTAAGTAACAAAAATAGACAGAAATTGAGAAATTAATGTGGCAGCTCTGATTCAGGCAGCAGAAGGTTGTGGCAGCTCGCAACAGAATCATAGAATGGTTACAGGCCGGAAAGAGCCCACTTAATCTATTGTGCCTGTGCCATTAGTAATTCTTGTACCGGGCTACAAAATGTAAGCACTAGTGGACCAAATTGGTGAACTAATTGATGAGCCAAGATCCTAGTTCTCATTGAAGATCATCTTCCTAGTGCAGTGTTTCTCAAATCCTGGTTATTTGCATCCCACTGAATAGCTTTCATGGGCACTACATCTCACATAGGCAGATTTTGTGCCTCATAGTGGGACTTGGATTATTGTTTGAGAGTCATTGCTTGCCTATGTGAGATGTAGTGCCCATGAAAACTATTCGGTGGGATGCAAATAAAAAGGATTTGAGAAACACTAGGAAGATAAGCTTCAATGAGAACTAGGGCCTTGGCTCATCAATTAGTTCACCATTTTGGTCCACTAGTGCTTACATTTTGTAGCCCGGTACAAGAATTAATAATGGCGCAGGCACAATATGGGAGTGCCTCATAGCGGGACTTGGATTATTGTTTGAGAGTCATTGCTTGGTACATCAGCTCTCCAATTTTGGCATCTTAATTGTATTTTGAAAAATTCCAGTGCTTTAGCTTTTACCATTTCGTTTTGCTAGATTGTTCCACATAATTTCCAGTAATACCGGTGAGCGGGTAGATCCCAGCAACGTGGCTGGTAGATCGCGTCCTATGTCTTGCATGCAGAGTTCATTAATTCAAAAGAAAGACCAGTGCATGTCAGTCCACCTCGACTTGCCTGCCACCAAATGTCAGAGCGCGCACACTGAAGATCCGTGAATGAATGAAAATGAAACTCGCTTGTTGTCACAAGTAGGCTACAAATGAAGTTACTGTGAAAAGCCCCTAGTCGCCACATTCCGGCGCCTGTTCAGGGAGGCTGGCACTGGAATTGAACCGTGTTGCTGGCCTGCCTTAGTCTGCTTTCAAAGCCAACGATTTAGCCCTGTGCTAAACCAGCCCCTGCAGTGTCATTGATTTGCAAGCATATGTAGAATTTTGCTGCCTTTTACAAAATCTTTTCTGATTTGTGCATGCAGGAAAGTATTTTGTGTGGAACGTGGAGAGAAAATTGAAATTGAGCGTTGGGGGGGTGGGGGAATTAGAGCATTTGAACAATTTAAAAAAAAATCTATGTACCTTGCAATAATCTATATTATATCGTCATTCATGCTCAGGCTAGGTTCAGCATGTGGGTTGCAAAGCTCAACATTAGTTGAGTTGCTCAGTGGATAATGTATTTGTTGCTCCGCCAACTACCATACTCCTTCCAACTGAATATCCACCAACAAATGTGGCATTAACTGTTTTGAGGGAAGTGTTATGTAAAACACTTTTTTTGCACATTACTAATGTAGTAAACTGTGGGTGGGGGGAGGGTTGGGAAGAAATTAGTTTTGTTTGTCTGTAATTCTAGGATAGTTATCTATACCTGCTTCAGTTGTACATTGGACATCAATTATTTATTCCACTTGCCTTTGTAAGCTGCTACTTGTGCTGACATTATCACTGTATGAATCACATTTACTTGTTCACTATGATTAATTCAATATGAATCACCCCCTTTTGGGCTAAAACTGCATCACTTTATTTCAGTACTTTCCTGAATTCGGTGTGTGTATTTGCAAATCCTAATTAAAAATTAAAAGATAATATAGTGAATGTGCCCATTTATAGGTTATGTAATTTAGCTTTAGAGAACATATACTTGTCAATCCTTTGATACGATCACGTTTGAAGGAATAGTATCGTGAAAAAGCACGAGCTTTTATTAATTTGAAAATTGGGCTTGGATAAATAGTATTGCCACATGTTTCTTTCACGTCCGTTGCCCATTTTGCATCTTTCTTGACCTGTTGGAGCCGTACCCAGTCTTTACATTTCTCAAGTTTGAGATTAAACATCTCCACCTGATAAGCCTGCTTTTCACTGCTCTGTTGCGTCACTTGGAGGCTGCAGATTACTAAATTAGAACACAAGAACTAGGAGAAGTGATGGGTAATTCAGCTCCGTGAGCCCGCTCCGCCATTCAATGCGATCACGGCTGATCTAATCTCGACCTCCATTCCGCTCTCCTGCCCATTCTCCATAATCCTTCAACCCATTACTAATTAAAAACTTGTTTATCTTCTCAAATTTACTCAAATGTCCGACTCTGGGGTAGTGAATTCCACAGATTTGCGACTCTTTGAGGGGAGTAATTTCTCCTCATCTCTGTTTTAAATCTGCTGCTCCTTGTTGTAAAACTGAGGAGCGGGATTCTTTGTTTCTGAGACTAAGTGCTGATGGCGACATAGAATTCCTGGTCTTTCATGGCAGAAAGACTGGCGCTGAACCTGGATTGATTCAGCAACAGTGGAGGGTCTAGCATCGGCGCCACGTGGAACATGATCGATTCCAATGAAAAATGGTGCGGGATTCGTCAGGTCCTTGAGTAGCACTCGGGAGGCTGACAAGCTGCAGCTACATATACACATTACAATCCCTACACACTCTCATCCCAGCCAACAAGTGGCACTTGTTGTGCTGGAGCATGCCCATACAGCTGGGGTCAGAGGGCACCTGGGGGGGACACACCTATTTGACCCGTGGCCCTAAGTTCACAGCGGGCAGTCAGTGGCGTGCGCAGCTGCATGGTTCTCTTGCCGGCTGTGGCAATGGTGTTCTGTGCCAGTTCACTCTGACCCCACGGCCCTTGCAGCAGCCCCCCCTGGCCAGCAGCATAACTCGGCAAACTATGGCGATTGTTGGTCTATTTCCGTATCCCCACTCTCTCACTCTCTCGCTCTCTTACTCTCTCTCTCTCTCTCTCTCTCTCTCTCTCTCTCACCCTCTCCCTCTCACCAGCCACGATGCCGGTTTCATGATTTTTAAAAACACAAGTGAACCATGCCATCGGGGACTCAGCCCATCGGAGCCGGAACATCGTGGAGGCCCCAGAGAATACCGGGTCGTGCCCCCTAATGACATGCAAACTTTCCTAATGTCCTGTTTATCAGCAGATGTTAAATTAACTGGTCTATAGTTTCTACTTTCTGTCTCCCTCCCTTTTTGAATAAGGGCATTACATTAGCATTTTCCCCATCCACTGGAATCTTTCCTGCATCCAGGGATTTTTTGAATATTATAACCACTGTCTCCGCTTCCATTTCCTTTAACACCCTAGGATGTAGGTCATCAGGCCCTGGGGAATTGTCTGCCTTCAATCCCATTTGCCCTACTGTGTTCTGCATTAATCTTCTGCAAAATAGGATCAGGCCATGTAAACTTGTGAAATTCTTGCAGGCAGAGAAATCCGTTTCTAATTGTTTTTCAAGTATTCATTTTCAGATGGACTCTGGAGGTTTCTTTGTACTTCTTTTGAACAATGTGACTTCAACAAATGTTTATTCAAGAGGTTGTGATTTTATATAGTTTGTACTGACATGTAAATGTGTATTTGTGTTTTTGAACAGTCTTTGAATTAATATAACATCGAAATAGCATATTAGCTTTTTGAATTGTGTTTGGAATAGATTAATCAAATGGCAACAGCTCCAGATTCGCAGCGACTAAAACTTTTGCGAGAAGTTGCTGGTACCAGAGTATATGATGAACGTAAAGAGGAGAGTATCAATCTTATGAAGGAAACCGGTAAGAATGCTGAGTCTGTTTTTTTTTACTTATTTTGTGACAGAAGTCCCAAGTAAAATGTAGATTAGGTTCTCTGTTATTCTGTTTGTCTGTCAGCAGGAGTTCTTTGCTTTTTTGTGATGCTAGCCTGGGTTCTTTATTTTTAATGTTATGGAATCAGACGACAAAGAAGGAGGCCATTTGATCCATTGTTCCTGTGCTGGCTCTTTGACGGATTTTCCAATTAGCTGCACTCTTATTTTATTTTCTGTAAATGGCAGGCAGAGAGAGAAGGAAATTAGAGTGCGTAAAGCCAAGGTCACTCAGCTCCTAACCTGATTACAGTTTTGGTCCAAATGTGGGCAAAAGAGCTGAATTCTAGAGGTGAGGGTGACTGCCCTCGACATCAGTGACCCTTAACCCCTCCCAACTAGTTTTCTAGTTTAGGGCAGCACAGTAGCGCAAGTGGCTGGCACTGTGGCTTCACAGCGCCAGGGTCCCAGGTTCGATTCCCTCCTGGGTCGCTGTCTGTGCGGACTCTGCACATTTTCCCCGTGTCTGCGTGGGTTTCCTCTGGATGCTCCGGTTTCCTCCCACAGTCCAAAGACGTGCAGGTTATGTGGATTGGCCATGTTAAATTGCCCTTGGTGTCCAAAAAACTTAGGAGTGGTTATTGGGTTACGGGCATAGGGTTGAAGTGAGGGGTTGAGTGGGTCGGTGCAGACTCGATGGGCCGAATGGCCTCCTTCTGCACTGTATGTTCTATGTTCTATTATAAATTTAGAGTACCAAATTCACTTTTTCCAATTAAGGGGCAATTTAGCGTGGCCAATCCACCTACCCTGCACATATTTTGGATTGTGGGGGCGAAACCCACGTTTACACGAGGTGAATGTGCAAACTCCACACGGACAGTGACCCAGGGCCGGGATCGAACCTGGGACCTCGGCGCGGTGAGGCAGCAGGGCTAACTCACTGTGCCACCGTGCTGCCCCCTCCCAACTTGTTTTGATCCAAACTGCCAGTCCGGAAATCCAGAAATTTGAAATCCGGCACAGACTCAGTCCCGAGGATGCCAGCTTTGACTTATTGTAATTGTACTGATTATCTTTACTTGGAACATTAATTTAGATCCAATGCTTTATGAACATCTCGTTTATCTAACACCATTTTCTGTTTATTTTGCAGAGGGGAAGAGAGAAAAGATTAATGAATTGTTGAAATATATTGAGGAGCGTCTGCATACACTGGAAGATGAAAAAGAAGAGTTGGCGCAGTATCAGAAATGGGATAAGATGAGAAGAGCACTTGAATATACTATCTACAATCAGGAACTGAATGAGACTCGCGCCAAACTTGATGAGGTGAGAGAGAGAAGAGGGAGCTATGTATGGAAGAACTTTCAAAGTTAGACTAAATTTTATTAATTTATGATTTGCATGTGTCCTAAGGAATTGCAGAATTCTTTGGTTGGGCTAAACAATCAATTTTGGCAATCTTGTGGGGGTCTTGAGTTATGCTTTTCCTGTGCTTTTATTTTTTCCAGGGGTTTAATGATGTTTCAACTTCCCTCACATATGTTCTTGACCAGAGAAAACTCAGTTGAGCATAAGAGAGCTTTTAGCTTCTTTATCAATTTCCAATGACGCTACTGTGATTCGAAGAAGAGATCTATATTTGGGCATAAATTCACAGAATTGTTACATTGCAGAAGGAGGAATTTGGCCTATTATGTCTGCAGCAGCTCTCTGAATGAGCAATTTACTTAGTGCGTTTCTCCGACCTTCTTCCCGTAAGCCCCCACATTGTTCCTTTTCAAATAACAGTCTAATTCCCTTTTGAATTCCTCGATTGAATTTGCCTCTGTCACCCTCTCGGGCAGTGCAATCCAAACCTAAACCACTTTCTGTGTGAAGACGTTTTTATCTCAAATTGCTTTTGCAAATTACTTTAAATCTGTGCCATCTCGAACTCAATCTTCTCATGATTGGGGACAGTTTTTCCCCATCTACTTTGTCCCCACCCCTCATGATTTTGAATACATCTATTAAATCTCTCTGGTTTCTAAGCAAAACAGTCCAGATTTCTCCACTCTATTTTCGTAACTGAAGTTCCTCAAAACTGGAACAGTTACCTTGAATCTTTTCTGCACTCTCTCCACGGGGGCGATTCTCCGAGCCCCGCGCTGGGCCGGAGAATCGCCGCAACCGCGCCCTGACGGTGGCGCGCGATTCTCCGAGGTGCGGAGAATCTACGCCATTTGCGCCGGCGCCGATTCTCCGGCCCGGATGGGCTGAGTGGCCACGGCGATATGACACAGTCCCGCCAGCGCCGTTCACCCCTGGTCGCTGCCGGCGGGAACTCTGCGCGTACAGTCAGGGGCTGGCCTGTTTGGGGGGGGGGAGGGGCTCCGATGGGGTCTGGCCCGTGATCGGGTCCACCGCTCCAGCGCCGTGCTGGCCCCCTGTGGGCGTGAACACTTGGGCTCCATATTGGAGAATTGCCCCCCACATCTTTCCTAAAGTGTGGTGCCACAACAGGACGCAGTACTCAAGCTGAGGCTGAACTAGTGTCCTATACAAGTTCAACATAACCTCCTTGCTCTTGTACTCTTATGCACTTTTAAAGCCTAGGATGCTGTATGCTTAATTGACCACTCTCAATCTAGTGCCCTCTCCAATGATTTATGCATATATATACCATTAGAGTTATATCCTTTATTTTGTATTGTTTCTCCATTTTTTCCGACCAAAATTAATCGCTTCACATTTCTCTGTAATTAAATTTCATTAGCCACTTGCCTGTCCATTATAAATTTAATTTGCCACTTGTCTGTCCATTCTATCCTGTCCTTTTGAAATTCTACGTTCCACCTCACAATTCAAAATGCTTCCGACTTTCGTATTCTCTGGAAGTTTTGAAATTGTGCCCTGTACACCAAGATATAGGTCATTAATATATATCAAGGAAGGCAAGGGTCCTGAAACTGATCCTTGGGGCACTTTGCTGCAAACCCTCCTCCAGTCTGAAAAAATCCATTCATCTTTACTTGTTGTTTTCCTGTTACTCTGCCAATTTCGTATCCATGTTGCTACTTTTGTTTTAAATCCATGAGCTATTTGGTTGCAAGTCTATTGTGTGCCCCTGTATCAAGTACTTTCTGGAAGTCCATTGTATGCCACGTCAACCCTCGTTGGCCCTTCAAAAAACTCAAGCAAATTAGTTAAACATTATTTTCCCTCAGGAAAGCTATGCCCACTTTGCTTCATTAGCTGACATTTGTTCACATGACTGTTAATTGTGTCCCTAATTATTGTTTCTAGAAGTTTGCCCAACATCAATGTTAAACTGTCGTTGCTGAGCTTTTGTTGATGCCCTTTTTTGAACAAGATGGTAATGTTTGCAATTTCCCAGCCCTCTGCTACCACTCCTGAGTCTAAGGAAGACTGAAAAATGATGGGAAGTGCCTCTGCAATTTGCATTCTCACTTCCCTCAATATACTGGGATGCATCTGATCCGGTGCCGGTGCCTTTTCAAAAGTACCGATAACCTATTCAATATCTCTATTAATTTTAAGCCTTCTGGAGTATGAATGACCTCCTTTTTGCCATGTCCTGGGTAAATTATTTTACAATTTATTGTGAACATTGAATTTTTTTTATGTAAATGCTCATAATTTGGTTGATAAGGTCCCAATTCTGCCATTTGGTTCCATTGATAATTACTTTGTCTGAAGTTCCCATCTGTTAGAATGTGACTTTCTGTTGACAGCTTTCTGCAAAACGAGAGACCAGTGGAGAGAAGTCACGGCAACTGCGTGATGCACAGCAAGAAGCCAGAGATAAAATGGAGGTAATATTTTTCTCATCATTATTGACTTGCTGGGTTTTAATTTCAATGCATGCTCCCAAGATTAATTGTTAGCAAATGCATTTGCATTGAAATTTGATGTTTTGTGAAGGTGAGACATTTTTATATTTTTGTATAAACATTATATTGAGTTGTATTTTGCCTTCGCTATAATGCATCTTTATAAATAGCTGGCATTTCCGTGCTTCTCATTAATTACAAAAATATTTTGTTTATTGTTTTGTGAAACAGGAAATGTTGGAGAATGAAAGATTTAGTGAAAAGGAAGAACTGAGGGAAATCAATATTAGTAGAGAAATGGTGCTGGGAAAATTGGTGGGACTGAAGGTGGATAAATTCCCAGGGCCTGATAATCTGCATCCTAGAATGCTTAAGGAGGTGGCTCTGGAAATAGTGGATGAATTGGTGTTCATCTTCCAGGATTCTACAGACTCTGGAATTGTCCCTGCAGATTGGAGGATAGCTAATGCCACTCCAATATTCTAAAAGGGAGGTAGAGAGAAAACCGGTGACGTGATTCTCTGAAACGGCGGAGTAAACACCATAGCTTTTCACGCCGGCGTCAACGGGCCCTTGGCCCAGCGATTCCGTGACCCACAGTAGGCAGCGGAACGCTCCACGCAACTCTGGTTGCCGATTATGGAGCTCTACACGTCCGGCCGCGGCTACCCCGCGCAGCATGGCAGACCCCCACAGCCAGCCAGCCCCCCCCCTCCCCACAAGATCACGCGTGCCCGCCGTTTGGTGGCTTCCGATCACGAGCCTGGCCATCCTGTGCCCCCCCCCCCCCCAACCCAGGTGATGGATCCCCTGCCCTCAGCTTGGCAGCCGTGGACTGAATCCGCAGCTGCCACTCCGAGTGCCCGCTGGGTGGAACCATGTTAGAACCACGCCAGCGGGAACTCAGACAGCTGCCGACTGAGAACCACTGCAGGGGCACCCGACCGGCGCCACGTCAACCGTGCACGCCAACTGTCGGTGATTCTCCAGTCCGCGGAGAATTGCGGGAAGGCGTCTGACCCAATCGCAGGTCTGATTCCCCAATCCCGCCCAGGGAATTATAGATAAGTAAGCCAAACATCGATAGTGGGGGAAATTCTTGAATCCATTATCAAAGACTTAATAGCGGACCATTTAGAAAGCAGTGGCAGGATCAGTCCGAGTCAGCATGGATTTATGAATGGGAAATCACGCTTGACAAATCTGTTGGAATTCTTTGAAGATGTAACCAGGTGCAGTTGACAAGGGGGAGCCAGTCGATGTGGTATATTTGGACTTTCAGAAGGCATTTGGCAAAGTCCCGCATAAGAGATTATAGTGCAAAATTAAAGCGCATGGATTGGGTGGGGGGGGGGGGGGGGGGGGGGGTGGAAGAGAGAGAGTGTTTTGAGGTGGATAGAAAACTGGTTGGCAGAGAGGAAACAAAAGAGTAGGAATTAATGGATCCTTTTCAAATTGGCAGGCAGTAACGAGTGGGGTGCCACAGGGATTGGTGCTGGGACCCCAGCTGTTCACAATATATATTAATTATTTAGATGAAATGAAAATCGCTTATTGTCACAAGTAGGCTTCAAATGAAGTTACTGTGAAACTCTCCTAGTTGCCACATTCCGTCCCCTGTTCGGGGAGGCTGGTATGGGAATTGAAGACAACAAAATGTAATATCTCAAAGTTTCCAGGTGGTACCAAGTTGGATAGGTGGGTGAACTGTGACGAGGATGCAGAGATCCTACAGCATGATCTGGATAAATTGGGCGAGTGGGAAAATCAATGGCAGATACAGTATAATTTGGATAACAAAAAGAGGAAGGCAGATTACTGGGTGTTCTTGTGCACCAGTCACTGAAGGTAAACATGCAGGTGCAGCAGGCGGTAAAGAAGGCTAATGGTATGTTGGCCTTCATTGCGACAGGTTTTGAGTACAGGAGCAGGGATGTGTTATTGCAATTATACAGGGCCTTGGTGAGGCCACACCTAGAATATTGTGTGCAGCTTTGGTCTCATTTTCTGAGGAAGGATGTTCTTGCTCTCGAGGGAGTGCAACAAAGGTTTACCAAACTGATTCCAGGGATGGTGGGACTGTCATATGAGGAGAGATTAACTAGGTTAGGATTATTCTCGCTGGAGTTCAGAAGAATGAGGGGGGATCGCATAAGAGACATAAAATTCTAACAGGACTAGACAGGGTAGATGCAGGGAAGATGTTCCCGATGGTGGGTGTGTCCAGAACCAGGGGTCACAGTCTGACGATTCAGGCTGAACCATTTTGGACTGAGGTGAGGAGACCTGTCTTCACCCAAAGTGTGGTAAACCGGTGGAATTTATTACCACAGGAGGTAGTTGATGCTAAAACATTGAATATATTCAAGAGGCGGCTGGGTATAGCACCTTGGGTGAATGGGATCAAAGGATATGGGGAGAAAGCAGGATTAGGCTGTTGAGTAGGATGATCAGCCATGATCGTGATGAATGGCAGAGTAGGCTCGAAGGGCCAAAAGGCTTCCTCCTGCTCCTATCTTTTATGTATCTATGTCTATTTGTTAACATTTACTTTCAGCAGTTAGTGTTGGGTATCCTGAGAATATAAAGCATATCACATAGCCTGTGGTGCTAATTGATACTTGTACAGTAAACTATAACAGAAAAAGATCGAATTGTTACTGATTTATGAGGATTGCAAAATTGAGTTTTCTGTTTCATCACTTTTTGTAGTTGGACATGCCATCAAATATGTTCAGTAGAATGTGGCATTGCTTGTCTTACCATTTGTATTTGAAACTAAATCAAATATCTGTTCTCTGTTTTTCAAAAACAAGGATATAGAGCGACTGGCACGTGAACTGAAAGCAAAAATCTTATCCATGAAGGAAGAGAAAGAACAGCTAAGTTCTGAACGGCAGGAGCAGATTAAACAAAGGACTAAACTTGAGTTGAAAGCAAAGGACCTACAGGATGAAATGGCTGGAAACAGTGAACAAAGAGTAAGGAAAGGGGAATTATCAGACTTGAGATTTTACATGAGTGGGGAGAGAAAGTAGAAAGGAAGTTTCCAAAGGATGGCTGGTGATCTGGATCTAGCCCTTAAATTCAGTCTATCCTTCTGGCGAAAAACAAATCCAGCTCCTCTCTTCCACTGTTTTGGCTGTTCCACTTTAGACTTTGAAGTATAGGGCTGTTGGATTGAAAAGCGTATTTCCTGATTGGGATAAAAAAAGCTGGTTAGTCTCATTGATGAAAATCCAGCAATGCAGGATCAATCTTCCTAATGCCTTTTTCCACTAATCAAAATGTTTTCTAATCTATTCCCTGGGACTATATTCAGAAGTTGAAAGACCTAAAGTAAAAGGCAGTCCTACCTACTGAAACCTACACTTATTAGAATATCTCCACATCCAGGAGAGTTTTTTAGAGCAGTATGTAAATAGTCCAACTCGGGAAGGGGCCGTACTGGACCTGGTATTGGGGAATGATCCCGGCTAGGTGGTTGACGTTTTAGTCGGCGATTACTTTGGGAATAGCGATCACAATTCCATAAGTTTTAGAATACCCATGGACAAAGACGAGAGTGGTCCTAAAGGAAGAGTGCTAAATTGGGGAAAGGCCACCTATAACAAAATTCGGCAGGAGCTCAGGAATGTGGATTGGGAGCAGCTGTTTAAGGGTAAATCCACATTCGAAATGTGGGAGTCTTTTAAGGAAAGGTTGATTAGAGTGCAGGACAGACATGTTCCTGTGAAAATGAGAGATAGAAATGGCAAGATTAGGGAACCATGGATGACGGTTGGAATTGTGAGACTAGCCAAGATGAAAAAGGAAGCATACATAAGATCGAGGCGACTCAAAACTGATGAAGCTTTGGAGGAATATCGGGAAAGTAGGACAAATCTCAAACGCGCAATAAAGAGGGCTAAAAGGGGTCATGAAATATCTTTGGCTAACAGGGTTAAGGAAAATCCCAAAGCCTTTTATTCGTACATAAGAAGCAAGAGGATAACTAGAGAAAGGATTGGCCCACTTAAAGACAAAAGAGGGAATTTATGTGTGGAGTCAGAGGAAATGAGTGAGCTTCTTAATGAGTACTTTGCATCGGTATTCACCAAGGAGAGGGACATGATGGATGTTGAGGCTAGGGATGGATGTTTAAATACTCTAGGTCATGTCGGCATAAGTAAGGGGGAGGTTTTGGGTATTCTAAACGGCATTAAGGTGGACAGGTCCCCAGGACCGGATGGGATCTATCCCAGGTTACTGAGGGAGGCGAGGGATGAAATAGCTGGGGCCTTGACAGATATCTTTGCAGCATCCTTGAGCATGGGTGAGGTCCCGGAGGACTGGAGAATTGCTAATGTTGTCCCTTTGTTTAAGAAGGGTAGCAGAGATAATCCGGAATTATAGACCTGTGAGCTTGACGTCAGTGGTAGGCAAACTGTTGGAGAAGATACTGAGGGATAGGATCTATTAACATTTGGAAGAAAATAGACTTATCAGTGATAGGCAGCATGGTTTTGTGCAGGGAAGGTCATGTCTTACAAACTTAATAGAATTCTTTGAGGAAGTGACAAAGTTAATTGATGAGGGAAGAGCTGTAGATGTCATATACATGGACTTCAGTAAAGCATTTGATAAACTTTCCCATGGCAGGTTGATGGAAAAAGTGAAGTTGTATGGGGTTCAGGGTGTACTAGCTAGATGGATAAAGAACTGGCTGGGCAACAGGAGACAGAGAGTAGTGGTGGAAGGGAATGTCTCAAAATGGAGAAAGGTGACTGGTGGTGTTCCACAGGGATCCGTGCTTGGACCACTGTTGTTTGTGATATACATAAATGATCTGGACGAAGGTATAAGTGGTCTGATGAGCAAGTTTGCAGATGATACTAAGATTGGTGGAGTTGCAGATAGCGAGGCGGACTGTCAGAGGATACAGCAAAATATAGATAGATTGGAGAGTTGGGCAGAGAAATGGCAGATGGCGTTCAATCCAGGCAAATGCGAGGTGATGCATTTTGGAAGATCTAACTCAAGAGCAGACTGTATGGTCAATGGAAGAGTCCTGGGGAAAATTGATGTACAGAGAGATCTGGGAGTTCAGGTCCATTGTACCCTGAAGGTGGCAACGCAGGTCGATAGAGTGGTCAAGAAGGCATACAGCATGCTTGCCTTCATCGGACGGGGTTTTCGAGTACAAGAGTCTGCAGGTCATGTTACAGTTGTATCGGACTTTGGTTAGGCCACATTTGGAATACTGCGTGCAGTTCTGGTTGCCACATTACCAGAAGGATGTGGGTGCAGAGGAGGTTCACCAGGATGTTGCCTGGTATGGAGGGTGCTAGCTATGGAGAACGGTTGAGTAGATTAGGATTGTTTTCATTGGAAAGACGGAGGTTGAGGGGAGACCTGATTGAGGTCTACAAAATTATGAGAGGTATGGACAGGGTGGATAGCAACAAGCTTTTTCCAAGAGTGGGGGTGTCAATTACAAGGGGTCACGATTTCAAGGTGAGAGGGGAGATGTGCGTGGAAAGTTTTTTACGCAGAGGGTGGTGGGTGCCTGGAATGCTTTGCCAGTGGAGGTGGTAGAGGCGGTCACGATAGCATCCTTTAAGATGCATCTGGACAGATATATGAACGGGTGGGGAACAGAGAGAAGTAGACCTTGGAGAATAGGCAACAGGTTTAGATAAAGGATCTGGATCGGCGCAGGTTGGGAGGGCCGAAGGGCCTGTCCCCGTGCTGTAAATTTTCTTTGTTCTTTGTTCTTGTTTGTGGGAATCTATACTTTGTCTTTATGGTAGTTGATCTCTCATAACATTTGCCCTTTCTACCCATCTTATTTAATGTATGATACAAAACAATTGGTCTACGTAAATCATTACAAATGTATGAAGTACTTTGATATGATGAGATGCCATATAAATTTAAGTATTATAGTCATTAAATATCAATAACTGAAGAGGTTCAGTTGAATGTTCTGACGCATCGAATTGCCGTAACAAAAATTGTTTCCTTTTCAGTGTTGTATT
Organism: Scyliorhinus canicula; assembly: GCF_902713615.1. Lineage (NCBI taxonomy): Eukaryota > Metazoa > Chordata > Chondrichthyes > Carcharhiniformes > Scyliorhinidae > Scyliorhinus > Scyliorhinus canicula. The sequence continues at coordinate 17,187,560 of NC_052161.1, forward strand.
CAATGATATAGTGATGTCATGCTGAACAAGCTGCGGTTTGTTTAGAATTGTACTGTACTACGTTACAGTCGATGCATGTGTTGATTACTCTGCTGAGACCAAAAGTGCTTATTTGTCTTTCCTCATCATAAGGCCAACAGTTATCCTGATCTGAGCAGCCAGATAAAGTATTACCACAGCTGTAATATGCTCATTCCAGCTGACTCATCCATGACGTGATTATGGATTTTAAAATATTGATGGTGGAAAATTTTAATCCATTTTTAAACAAATTACATTAATGAAACTAACTTCACTGGCGCACACAGTGTAGTTTTCCAGTAAGGTTCACTCGGATATACCTATTTATTGAAGAGCAGCATTTTAAACTAGAGGGTAATAAAAATGCAAAACCACACATTGAAGGGAAATAAAGGTTGGAGGAGGGGGTTATTCCTTGCACTGCCTTCTAATTGTAATATCATGCAAATTTATTTTGAGGTGCTTGGAAAATTATCTATTTGTCTTGCATGTTTAGAGACTCTTAAGCCAGGTCTCTTTCCTTAGCAGACAGCTCGGTCTGGAGTGTCCCAATGCATCCTCACAGATCCATGGGAAACACACCAGCCTGAGTGCCATACCAGAATCGCCTATGCTGGGAACCATGCTGTAGCTGGATTTTCAGATTCCATAGCTGGTTTTATTCTGTATATCTAACTGTAAATAGCGCATTTTCCATATTACGAAGCAGTTTATCTGTGTTGACCTAGAAGCTTTATGTAATATTGAAGCAAAACCTTTTGCTTATTTTATGTTTATACATGATGCTTTTCATTTTTCCCTTCTGTAGAAACGTCTTTTGAAGGAAAGGCAGAAACTATTAGAAAAGATAGAAGAGAAGCAAAAAGAACTTGCAGAAACAGAACCAAAATTCAGTGCTGTCAAAGAAAAAGAAGAAAATGGGATAGCAAGGTCAGTAGCAGTTGCTCTGGAGCAACTATAAGATAAAATTAAACAACTTGTTCCAAACAAGGAAATGTTTAATTGAATAGAGTTTTTGTGCCTATTTTCTCCTCAATTATTTATGTTTAGTTGCTGTATTATTCTGAGATATAGTTTGATGGACGCTGGAATTCTTCTGTTATCTCTGGATTGGGCGGCACGGTAGCACAGTGGGTAGCACTATTTCTCCACAGCTCCAAGTTCGATTCCCAGCTTGGGTAACTGTCTCCACTGCGTGGAGTCTGCACGTTCTCCACGTGTCTGCATGGGTTTCCTCTGGGTGCTCTGGTTTCCTCCCACAAGTCCCGAAGGGCGTGCTGTTAGGTAATTTGAACATTCTGAATTCTCCCTCGGTGTACCCGAACAGGAGCTGGAATGTGGCAACGATGGGATTTTCACAGTAACTTCATTGCAGTGTCAATGTAAGCCTACTTGTGACAATAAAGATTATTATTATGTTGCAATTTTTGAAGTGCAAGTTGAGATAATGGATGTAGACTGTTTAACTGTGGGCGACACCACAGCTTAACCTGTTCCTATTCTTGAATGCTTTCATTGTACACTTTCCAGCAGGGTTCACTGCATAGCAAGCAAGAGTGGGAACCTGGGCTGACTTAGGTGCTTGTAATGCACATTGGCACATTCAGAAGCATCTGTTACCAAATGGTTTTATTGTTTAATGGGCCATTTGTTTATATAGTAAATATAAATTGTAGTGTTTCTTGGTCCTGGTGCTGTGTAAATAATTAATTTGTTTTGAGATACTTCATGAACACAGTACATTGGAGAATATTTCTTTTGGCAATCCGACTTCTGAACTGACCTATCAGCAATACAGAAACCTCCAGAACAAGTTGCAAAGTTCTTTGAAACATAGAAAATAGGAGTAGGCCATTCGGCCCATCGAGCCTTCTCAGCCATTCAATGTGTTCATGGCTGGTTCTCTATTGCAAAACGCTACTCCTGCTCTCTCCCCATACCTGACTCCTACACTCTCCCCATATCCCTCGATGTATTTAGAGTCTAGAAATCTATCTATCTATCAACGACAAAATAAACCATGAACATGAATCTATAAACATAGTGCAAAAGCCGTCTTCCTCCCTTGTAGGTCCCACGTTTATTAACCCCCTACTCTAAACTAAACTTCCGCAAAGAAGTTGACGAACGGTTGCCACCTCCGGGCGAACCCTAACATTGACCCTCTCAGGGGCTGGTTTAGCACACTGGGCTAAATTGCTGGCTTTTAAAGCAGACCCAGGCAGGCCAGCAGCACGGTTCAATTCCCGTACCAGCCTCCCCGAGCAGGTGCCGGAATGTGGCGACTAGGGGCTTTTCACAGTAACTTCATTGAAGCCTACTCGTGACAATAAGCGATTTTCATTCATTTCAAGGCAAACTTAATTTTCTCCAAACACAGAAAGCTAGCCATGTCAGATAGCCAGGTCTCTGACTTCGGGGGCTTTGAGTCCCTCCAAGCCAATAATATCCATCTCCGGGCTACCAGGGAAGCAAAGGCCAGAACGCCTGCCTCTTTCTCCTCCTGGATTCCCAGATCTTCCGACACCCTGAAAACCGCCACCTCCTGGACTCAGCGCCATCTTTGTTTTTAACACCGTGGACATGACATCTGCAAACCCCTGCCAGAATCCCCTAAGCTTTGGACATGTCCAGAACATGTGGACATGGTTCGCTGGCCCTCCCGCACACTTTGCACACCTATCTTCTACCCCAAAGAACCTGCTCATCCGGGCCACTGTCATATGGACCCGGTGAACGACCTTGAATTGTATCAGGCTGAGCCTGGCACATGTTGTGGACGCATTGACTCTACTCAATGCGTGCACCTGGAGACCATCCTCTATCTCTCCTCCCAGCTCCCCTTGCGCTTCAGCTCCTCAGTCTGCATCTCCTCTGACCCCATAAGTTCCCTATAAATGTCAAAGACCATCCTTTCCCACCCACCCTCTGGAAACTAACCTGTCCTGTATCCCCCTTGGTAGTAGGAGCGGGAAGGTTGAAACCTGCCCACGTAGGACGTCCCGCGCCTGCAGGTACCTGAATTTGTTTACCCTCGCCAATCCAAATTTCTCTTCCAGCTCCCTCAAGCTAGGAAATCTCCCCTCTATAAATACATCTCCCATCCTCTCTGCCATCTCCGAAGCCCCCCACCCATCCTTCCCAGGGCAAACCGGTGATTATTACAGATTGGAGACCAAATCGATGCTCCCTCTGCTCCCACATGCCTCCTCCATTGCCTCTCAGAGAGATTCTCAGGGCTGCCACCACCACGGGGCTGGTGGAGTACCGTGCTGGCGGGAATGGCAGAGGCGCTGTTATCAACACCCCTAAGCTGGTGTCCTTACATGAAGCCACCTCCATACGCTCCCATGCTGACCCTCCCCCCACCACTCACTTCCTGATCATGGCTATATTCGCCGCCCAATAGTATTTACTGAAGTTTGGCAGCGCCAGTCCGCCCTCGCCCCGGCTCCGCTCAAGCATCACTCTCTTTACTCGCAGGGTCTTGTCCGCCCATACAAAGCCAGTGATCACTTTGCTGACCTGTTTAAAAAAGGACTGCGGAATAAAGATGGGGAGACACTGAAACACAAACAGGAATCTCGGGAGGATCGTCATCTTCACTGTCTGCACTCTCCCAGCTAGTGACAACGGGAGTGCGTCCCGCCTCCGAAAATCATCCTTCATTTGGTCTACTAGTTGGGCCAGATTTTGTGCAGCCGTTCCCATTCCTGTGCCACTTGGATGCCTAGGTACCGAAAGCTTCCCCCTCCCACTCTAAACGGCAGCTCCCCCAGTCGCCTCTCCTGTCTCCTCGCCTGGACCGCAAACATCTCACTTTTCCCCTTATTTAGTTTATACCCCGACTAGCCCCTTGAGACTCTCAGTGCAATTGCCAGCGGCTCTATGGCTAACGCGAACAGCAGTGGGGAGAGGGGGCATCCCTGTCTCGTCCCCCGATGCAGCCTAAAATAGTCCGATGTTGTCCTATTCGTCCGTATGCTCGCCACAGGTGCCTGTGATACAGCAACCTGACCCAGTCAATAAAGCCCCGCCCAAATCCGAACCGTCCCATTACTTCCCCAGATATTCCCATTCTACTCGATCAAAGGCCTTCTCTGCGTCCATTGCGACCACTACCTGCACCTCCCTACCTTCCGGGGGGCATCATGATCACGTTTAATAGCCTTCTTACGTTGGCCACCAACTGCCTTCCCTTAACAAACCCCGCCTGGTTCTCCCCAATAACATCCGGAACACAATCCTCAATCCCAGAGGACAAGATTTTGGCCAGCAGTTTGGTGTCCACATTCAATATCGGCCTGTAGGACCCACACAACTCCGGGTTCAGGATCAGCGAACTTGTGGCCTGTGACATCATCGGGGAAAGCATCCCTCTCTCCCTTGCCTCGTTGAATGTCCTCATCAACAACGGCCCCAATATTCCCGAGAACTTTTTATAGAACTCCACTGGGTACCCATCTGGCCCCGGGGCTTTACCTGACTGCATGGCCTTCAGACCCTCTGCTTTCTCTTCCATCCCGATTGGGGGCCCCCAGCCCTTCTACCAGCTCCCCGTCCACCTTCGGGAAATTCAGCCCCCCTAGGAAGTGCCTCATCCCCTCCAGTCCCGTTGGGGGTTCCGACTCATACAGCCTACTGTAAAACGCCTTATTCACCCCTGCTGAGTCTCCAACCAGGTTCCCATCTCCATCCTTTACTTTCCCTATCTCCCTGGCTGCTTCCCTCTTTCTAAACTGCTGTGCAAGCATTCTGCTGGCCATGCTCATAAATCGCCCCCTCTGTGGTTAACAAGCCGAACTCCGCCTGTAGCCTCCGCCATTCCCTTAAAAACCCTGCCTCTGGGTCCTCCGCATACCCCCTGTCGACCTGTAGTATCCTCTTTACCAGTCGGTAAGTCTCTGCCCTGTCAACCTTCTCCCTGTGGGCCCGTATCGAGACCAGCTCCCCTCTAACCACCACCTTCAATGCTTCTCAGACCACCGCTGCTGAAATTTCCCCGTGTCGTTGACTTCCAGGTTGTTCTGAATACATTTCCTCAGCTGCCCGCACACCTCATCGTCAGCTAAAAGTCCCACGTCCAGCCTCCAGTGTGGGCGCTGGTTACTGTCTTTCTAACCTGTTGGTCAACCCAGTGCGGGCCATGGTCTGAGATTGTGATCGCCGATACCCAATGTCCACCACCCCCGTCAGTAAAGCCCTGCTCAGAATAAAGAAATCAATCCGGGAGTACACTTTATGCATGTGTGAGTAGAAGGAGAACTCCTTCACCCTCAGCTTCCCAAATCTCCATGGGTCCACCCCTCCATCTGCTCCATGAGCCCTTTTAGTTCCTTTGCCATTGCTGGCACCTTGCCCATTTTTGAGCTTGACCGGTCTAAACCAGGGTCAATAACTGTGTTGAAGTCCCCTCCCATGACCAACTTATGCGAATCCAGGTCCGGTATCTTCCCCAGCAGCCTCTTTATAAACTCCACATCGTCCAAATTTGGCACATACACATTCACTAGTACCACCTGCACCCCCTCTAGTTTCCCGCTGACCATAATGTACCAGCCTCCCACATCCGAAACCATTCTTCCTGTCTCAAACACCACCCGCTTGTTGATAAGGATCGCGACCCCTCGTCTTCGAGTCCAGTCCCGAGTGAAAAACCTTTACGACCCAACCTTTCCTTAATCTAATCTGGTCAGCTACTCTAAAGTGCGTCTCCTGCAACATTATCACGTCCGCCTTCAGTCCTCTCAAATGGGCGAACACGCATGCCCTCTTGACCGGCCAATTTAGCCCTTGTACATTCCAGGTGATCAGCCTAGTTGGGGGGGCTCATCACCTTTTATGGGCCAGTCTCCAGCCGGCGCCCCGTGCCTCCACCGGCCCACCCCCCAGGCAGCCTCCGCCCCCAAACTCCTCTCTGTCCTTCAGCAACAGTGCCTCTATCATCAGCAGAACATTTCCCCCCCCTCCCTAGTAACCGCACAATGTAAATAGACCCCATTGATAAGCCTAACATCTGCTCACCCCCCCCCCCCCCCCCCACTACGCTTCCGTGAGCTAGCCTGCCCAGCTAGCTTGGTGACCCCCACCCCTGGTGCCAGACACTCTCCCACCTATTGTTCCCTTTCTCACCACCCCCCCTCTCATATACACATATTCAGATGACAAAGAATCCCAACACAATTGCCCGACAGAAAAAGTAAACGCTCAACAAAGAAAAGATCAAGCAAGAGATCCAGCACCTAAACAAACACACCTCTATCCCCTGACAGTGCAAATGTAAACTTTAACTCACTCAGTTCTGAAACTGGCCCCAAATCAATACAGAAGGCATTACAATACTGTCCACAAAATGAAAAGCGAGAAGCTTTTTAAAACATGAACGTTGCAGCAAAGTTCAAAAGTTCTCAGTCCGCCGCCAGTCCATTCCTTTTTGCGAAGTCCAGCGCTTCCTCAGGCGACTTGAAATAAAATTGTTGCTCCTCGTACGTGACCCAGAGACGGGCCGGATACAGCAGTCCGAACGTCACCTTTTTCTTGAAAAGGGTCGACCTGATCTGGTTAAACCCTGCTCTTCTCCTGGGCACCTCTGCACTCCGGTCCTGATAGATCCGCAGGATACTGTTCTCCCATTTACAGCTCCGTGTCTGCTTGGCCCACTGTAAAATACGCTCCTCATTCAAATACCTGTGGAAGCTCACCACCATTGCCCTCGGGGCTGGAGGGGGGGAGGGGGGGGGGGGGGGGAGACGCGGTGTCTACCATTCGCGGCTTCCTCGCGAGCGCTCTGTGAGCTCTGTCCACCTCCAAGGGTCGGGAGAATGCACCATCCCCCAGCAGCTTTTCGAACATGCCCGCTATGTATGCCCCAGCATTCGCTCCTTCGGACCCCTCTGGGAGCCCAACGATCCTCCAGTTCTGCTGGTGGGATCTATTCTCCAGGTTCTCCACCTTCTCTAGGAGCCTTCTCTGCTGGTCTCTCAGCATCCCCACCTCCAGCTCCACCGCAGTTTGATGTTCCTCCTGCTCAGCCAGCGCCTTCTCTACTTTCTGGATCGCCCGATCTTGGGCATCCAATCTAAGTTCCAGCTGCGCAATTGACTCTTTAATCGGGTCCAAGCAGTCCCACTTATGCTTGGCGAAGGCCTCCTGGATAACTTGAATCAGCTGTTCCGTTGACCGCTGGGTCGACAAGCCAGAGATCCGGTCATCCGCCATGCTTTCTCCCACTGCAGCTTCAGCCCAAGCCTTCTCTGTCCGTCTGTTTCTGCCTTTGCGAGCACTTTGCGAGTCCTCCTCTCCATGCAACGATTTGGAATCCAGTACACAATTGCCTCTGTGGAAGTGGATTACATTTATTGTCTTGTTTTAACCTTGCTGTCTGTACGTAATATTAAGGTTCTGAAATATATCTGTGATCATCAAGTAAAAAGATGTTAAAGGGTTGAGGGAATGAAATGAGAACAGATCTCTGTATCTGTTAGTGCAGAGACAGCAAAGATGAGTGTGTAAAACCATGTCAATTGAGACAATGGGCATTGGAATGTGAAAGAGCTGACTCAGGAGCATGAGAGGGAAGGAGATAAGGAAGTTGGACCTGATGGACGGATAGGATAAGAAAACCGTTAGCAGCAGCAGTAGTATTAGTGAACCGTGCTAATGATTATGTCATAATAACCACCTTACCTCGAGGATAATAATTCCATATAAGTACATGTTCTGGATCCTTGCCAAATCATTGGTGTATCTAGGAATTTAAGGGGACTAATCTAAGCTGTGATTGTATAAAGGGACAGTCCGTACTCTGGGACTTTGGCACTTCTCGAAGGTGGTTCCCCGACTACTTAGAGATTTGTCCCGGCCGTGAATAAACGAATATTCGTTACCAACGTGTTCGAGTGTTTTACTTCTGGACTGACGGACGGCTATGTGAAAGCGCAATTCACACCTCTATCATTGATTTTTCAAATCAAGTCCGGTAAAAAATCGGGGGAAAAAGTCCAAAAGTCCGACCCGAGCGGGCGCCACCAAATGTGCGACTTATTCCTTCATAGCCGCCACCGGAAGTCCTATCTATTTCTTTCTTAAATGCATTCAGTGATTTGACTTCCACAGCCGTATCTGGTAGAGAATTCCACAGGTTCACCATCATCTTGAGTGAAGAAATGTCTCCTCACCTTCGTCCTAAATGGCCTACTTCTTTTGGGGCCATGACCCCTTTTTCTGGAACCCCCAGCCAGGAAACATCATCCCTGCATCCAGTCTGTCCAGCTCGGTCAGAATTTTATATGTTTCAATGAGATCCCCTTTCATTCTTCTAAACTCCAGCGAATACAGGCCTAGACAACCTATCCTCATGACAATCCTGCCATCCCAGGAATCGGTCTGGTGAACCTTTTGCTGCACTCCCTCTATAGCAAGTATTTTCTTGAGTAGCGGGACCAAAACTGCACACAGGACTCCAGGTGTGGTCTCACCAAGGTCCTGCACATTTGTAGTAAGACATCCTTATACGTGTACGCCATTCATCTCTCAATGAAGGCAACATTCCATTGCTTTGCTAACTGCTTGCTGCACCTGCTTGCTTGCTTTCATGGATACCCAAGTCTCTTTGTAGATCATTTCCCAATCTGTCGCCGTTTAAATAATGCTCTGCCATTCTGTCTTTCTGACCATAACTCTACAATTATCCACGTTGCACTGCATCTGCCTTGTATTTGCCCAATCAATTTATTTGCCTAAATTGCCTTGAAGCCTCTTTACTTCCCACTGACGATTGTACCTAGTTTTGTTGTCAGCAAGCTTAGAACTATTATATTGGATTCCCTCATCCAATTCGTTGATATATATTGTGAATAGCAGGGGCCCAAGCACTGACCCTGTGGTACCTCACTCATCAATGTCTGCCACTCTGAAAAAGACACATTTATTCCTATTCTCTTTCCTTTCTGCTGACCAATTCTCAATCCAGGCCTGTATATTACCCAAATCCCATATGTTTTAATTTTGCACATTAACCTCTTGTATGGCACTTTACTGAAAATCCAAATGCACCACATCCACTGGCTCTCTTTTATTTATTCTACTAATTACGTCCTCAAAAAAAAAACTCATTTAGGTTTGTCAAGCATGATTACCCTTTCACAAATCCATGTTGACTTTGTATAATCCCGTTGATATTTTCTAAGTAACTTATTATCACATTCTTTATATTAGATTTTTGCTTACCACTGAGATTAGGCAAACCGGTCTGTAAGTCCCTATTTTCTCCCTCTTTCCATTTTTAAATAGTGGGGTTACATTTGCCATTCTCCAGAATCTACAGAATTTTGGAAGATGATAACCAAAACATCCACTATTTCCATGGCCACCACCTTTAGTACCTTGGGATATAGATTATCAGGCTCTGGAGATTGATCAGCTTTCAGTCCCATTAATTTATCCAGCACTTTTTACTGACACTAATTTCCTCTTTGGTTCTAATGCTATCCTTAATTTATTTAATGTGTAAATTCAATGCAAATTTAATATTGTTAAACGAGAAGGGGTTGGACCACTTTGCATATAGTGTTTTTGGAACACTTTGCATGTGTTTTGGGCCAGAAAGGAATGTATAATTGTGCCAATGCATGCATTTGTTCCTTAAATATTAGCCACTGCCTAACCACCATCATACCTTTCAATGAAGTTCCCCAATCTATTGCAGCCAACTCGCCCCTCATACCTTTGTAGTTTCCTTGGTTTTAATTTAGGACCCTAGTTTCCAAATGAACTATTTCATTTTCTATCTCAATGAAGATTTTCCCACATGTTATGGTCACTCTTCCCTAAAGGGTCCCACACAACAAGAGTATTAATTAACCCCTTCTTGTTGCACAATATTAAATTTGCATTGAATTTGCACACCAGGAGTCATGGCAGCAAGGGCCCTGGCTGGAGAATCAAGCACCGTCTTTGGCAAACCATTTTTTTTTGTTAAACTCTGTTTTCTTTTATTTTGTTTTTAAACCTGCACTTTCTGTTTTGTTTGTTTTACCTCTTGTTGTAATTCCAGTCTGTTATTTATGACATCTGTCTGTTCACTTGATCTTTATTCCTTTGGTTCATTTTATCTCCCATCCTTTGTTCTCTGAATTCTGATTGCCACATGGTACTGCAAGTTTGTAACCAAACCACCTGTTGGTTGTGAAGGATTTATTTTGTATTAAAACTTGTTTTCAAGACAAACTGATCCATAGCCTTGGGAGTATAATTCCCCCTCCCATTCTTGTATTGCGGGATCAAAATCTTGCCGCTCTTACCCAACAGCATTGACAGTGTGCCTAAACCACACGGACAGCAATAGTCCAAGGCAGCTCGCCATCCCATAATGTAAAGGTGGATACTTCAAAATGCAGAACTGACAGATTCAAAACAACTTGCTTTTGAAATGTTTGCACGGTATAAATTGATCAAGCCGCTGCCAAAACTTCCATTCTAAAGGAATAAAAATAAATCTATAGAATAACCTTACTACTGGGATTCGATCTTTGTTTTCATGTCAGTTTATTCAAAATTCTGTTTTTACGGAATAGAGGCTTCAGAAACACAGTTGTTGCGTTAGTGCACTCTGTCTTAATGACCTGAAGTGAATTACTGGGAGGGAAATGGTTGTAGTACGCATAATCCTTTAACTCAGTCTCTTTTGTTCTGCTTAGGTTGGCACAGGCCACCCAGGAAAGAACAGATTTGTATGCTAAGCAGGGTCGAGGCAGTCAGTTTACGTCAAAAGAGGAGAGGGATAAATGGATCAAGAAAGAGCTGAAGTCACTCGATCAAGCTATCAATGATAAAAAACGACAAATTGCTGCAATTACCAAGGACCTGGAGGATACTGAAGCCAATAAAGAGAGAAATTTGGAGCAGTACAGTGTAAGTAATTAATGCCACCAATGGATCATTTGTGATGTTTAACTACCTTTTGCGTGTTGCATGATGTATTGCTACTTATCACTTGGTGAGATATTTTGTTTTAAAAGGCATTCTTGTTCAAATTATTTTTTCTCTGAAAATTTTGATGGGGATTCCAAATAAAGCAGATGACCTACAGAGGGATTTGCATCAGCATGATGGTCTTAAGCAGGTTACAAATAATTTGACTCAGTAGGGAGATTAAGAAGAAAACAACAAAAACGCTTGTGTCGGTCTGGCATAGCACCCTCTATAAATCTGGGCTTCGTATTCCCGATGTCCCATTGAGAAACCTGAGTGCATAATCTAGGTTTATTTCCCAGTGCAGTGCTAAGGGAGTTTTGCACATTTGGAGGTACCATCCTTCAGATTAAAAAGCAAAATGGTCATGCCTGCGCTCTCAACTGGGCCTAAAAGACTCCATGGTACAATTTGAAGAAGGGTAAAGGGGTTCTCCAGTGATTTGGACAACATTTATCACCTAATCAAAACGACTAAAACCCAAGGTCATTTATTCAATTGCATTTTGGGTGCTGCTTGGACTCCAATCGGCTTTGATACTTCTTGCATTAGAATTTTGTCATTGCCCGTCGGTCAGCCAGCCCAGACTGAGATGGAGCAGTCTGTAGCTGGGCTTTCTTGGCCCATAGCTATTCAAGTTCATCCTCCCAGGTCACCTGCAGCCATCTTTGTAGAAAATCGGCAGCCTGTTGTACTATTTAGAGGCTCTTCAGGTAAGCAAAGGCACATGCAGCAAGAATGGTACTAAGAGAATGTACAAGGGCAACTAATTTACTTTTGTATTTATAAATGTTTTTGCATTTCATGCTGTGAAATAAAACTTCATTTATAAATCCAATTTGGAATGTTGATCGTGTGGTAGCTTTTATTTTTGCATTCACAGAATCACTGGAAATACAATGCAGAATAGGCCCCTTCAGCCCATTGAGTCTGCACCAACACATAAAAATACATGTGACTTGCCTACCTAATTCCATTTGCCAGCACTTGGTCCATAGCCTTGAATGTTAATTTGTTCCAAGTGCTCATCCAGGTGCTTTTTAAAGGATGTGAGGCAACCTGCCTCTACCACCCTCCCAGGCAGTGCATTCCAGACCGACACCACCCTCTAGGTAAAAAAGCTTTTCCTTACATCCCACCCTAAACTTCTTGCTCCTCACCTTGAACTTGTGTTCCCTCGTGACTGACCCTTCAACTAAGCAGAACAGCTGCTGCCTAACCACCCTGTCCATGCCCCTCATTATCTTGGAACACCTTGTTGTGGCCATATGGATGCTTGTTAGTAAGTGACAGAGGTAAGCCGAGGTGTGGCATTGTTTGATATATGGAAATGGGTTTGCTAATACTTGTATGGCATCTAAATTGGTTTTCACGTACAGCCTGCTCCTAATGTTCCTTCTCTTTGACTGCTTTCCATAAATCTCACGGCAGACGTGGATCATGGTACGTTTGTCCAGATGCAGCAGATCACCATGAATATTGACACAGATTCTGCCATGTCAACAAGGGTACAGGCGTTGTGCACATTGCTCCTCCCTGTGTTTAAAAATAAGTTATTTCATGGGACATGGCTATAACTGTCCCATTCCTAATTGCACTTGAGAAGATGGTGATGAGCTGCCTTCTTGAACCACTGCAGTTCTTGTACAGCCACAATGCTGTTAGGAAGGGTGTTCCAGGATTTTGATCCAGTGACAGTGAAGCAACAAGGATATCCTTCCAAGTCAGGATGATATGTTGCTTGGAGGGGAAGTAATGGAGTCAAAAACTTTGTTCTGTAACTTTCCATGATTTTATTTATTTGTTCATTAGAAACTTGATCAGGATCTGGCTGAAGTAAAAGCACGAGTTGAGGATCTTGACAAGAAGTACTATGAAGTGAAAAACAGGAAGGATGAGCTGCAAAGTGAAAGGAAGTAGGTTCAAAAAGACAGTTATAATGCACTATAATGTTCATTAACCACAATCTTAATTCAACTATGAAAGTGTCATATTATTTGTGTTCATAGGCTTCCTAAAATAATATTTATTTTTAATGTTTATAATTTAATACGGCATGTCATTATAGACCAATTAATATTGAAATATCTTCTTCAGTGTGTTCTGACTATGAATATAACTAACTGAATTTATTTCAGTAATTGGCAAAACTTCTTAAAACATAATGACAATAGAATGTGGCACATTATGATCATTCCAGCAAGCACTAAACGAGGATGAATTTCCTGTGCAAGAATTGTTTCATATTAGATGAAATAGTGCTGTAACCAAGTCATAGAGATTTTGGCAGAGAAAGAGGCCGTTTGGCCCATCATGTCTGCACCAATCATCAAACATCTACCTATCTTAATCTATTTCCAGCACTTGGTCCATAGCATTGCCTACTATGGCATTTCAAGTGTTTATCTAAATTCTTAAATGTTTTGAGTTCCCAGCTCTGCTTCCTTTCAGGCAGTGAGTTTCAGATTCCCACTATCCTTGGGGTAGATAATAGTGAACACAGATGCAAAGTACTCATTTTAATACCTCGGGTCTTCTGGTTTCACACACACATTGCTGCTTTGGTCCCTAATTGGCTGTACATCACCCCTTACTGTATCTCCACTCCGTAACCCAACCTCCCAACAGCACTGGTAAAGCACTAGCAAGCTTTTCCGCAAGGATGTTCGTCCCATTTATGGTTCAGGTGCAACCCATCCAACTTGTACAGGTCCCACTTTCCCAAAAACTGACCAGTGATCCAGGAAACTCGAGCCCTCCCTTCAACCATCTCTACCCTCCTATTCCTAAGCTTTTTTCAAATCTGTACTATTTATTTCTTAGTTACTTGTGGCGGGAGGAAAATGCTGAGCAACAAGCATTGGCAGCAAAGCGAGAAGAGTTGGAAAAGAAACAACAGCTTCTTCGAGGTGCGACAGGAAAGGCAAGTCTTGTTACTAATCTGGCATAGAACAAATTGTGCAGGAATGAAAAAAGGCAGCATGTTGCCAGAGTGAACAGCATGGAGGATTGTAGTTTGTAATTTATAATCTTATTTAGCTCGTGGGAAGCATATGGTGAATTGCATTTGCACAATGCTGCAAATCATTTTTATTGTATGTCCATTTGCCTCACAAGGTATGAGTGATAAGCAAAGATGACAGTGCCTGAACCCACCAGCTTCATGGCATGTGAGTTGTTCACTGCAGAGCACTCACTGGCGTTTGTAGTGATGAGTGCACCTTTTTACCTATTATTCAAAGGTGTCATTTGTTTCATCTCTCATATATTTCACGAATGGAAATGTGAAATTTGGTAGAAATATCAATGGTACATTTTCAAGATTCTTGACTTGCACTCACCCCAGACTACACATTGATTCCCCCATTTGAATGTCAGCAGACCACCTGTCCCCAGGTTATTACTCCTTCTGAAAGGACTGCAGCAACATCCTAACATTACTCCTTCCCGGTACTCTTCTGTACCTCCACTAGGAGAACTAGTGCCTGCCCTTGATTACATGGCCAAATGAGGGAACTCTGCATGTGGGTGAACGTCCTACTTGTTGCATTACCTCTGGGATAATTTTCAAAAGTTCACTAAATTCATGCTGCACTGTTATATTTTCCAATACCCACTCTGCTATTTTTTCCCCCGTTTAGGCTATTTTGAATGGTATTGATAGTATTAACAAAGTCTTGGAGCATTTTGGTCGTAAGGGCATCAACACACATGTCATAAGTGGATATCATGGAATTGTAATGAATAACTTTGAGTGTGATCCGGCTTTTTACACCTGTGTGGAAGTCACTGCTGGAAACCGGTGAGCAGTTTTTGGGCAATAAAGATTAAACTGTTTTTATTGGAGAATGAAATAGTGAGTGGAACTTATTAAAAAGATGTAATACAAGTATGAGTCAATGCTTACAAGCATGCCATATTTAATGATTCTTTGGCTTTGAAATGGCATCAGCATGGTGGCTGGTTAGCACTGCTGACTCACAGCGCCAGGGACCTGGTTTAGATTTCAATTTCGTGTGACTGTCTGCTGAGTTTGCATGTTCTCCCCTTGTCTGTGTGGGTTTCTCCGGGTGCTCCGGTTTCCTCCCACACCAAAGATGTGCAGGTTAGGTGGATTGGCCTTGATAAAAATTGCCCCTTGGTGTCCAAAGATATGCAGCTTAGGTGGAGTTACAGGGATGGGGTAAGGGAGTGGGCCTAGATAGGTTGTTCAGAGGGTCAGTGCAAACTCAATGAGCTGAATAGCCTGAATCCTGTAGGGATTCTATGAAAATGGCTTGCAATGCTACATTGTTGGGGGAGAAAACTAATTTGTTTTCCATTTTTAGACTGTTCTATCACATTGTGGAATCTGATGAAGTTAGTACAAAGATTTTGATGGAATTTAATAAACAAAACTTTCCTGGCGAAGTCACTTTCCTTCCACTCAACAAACTGGATGTGCGAGACACCGCTTATCCGGAAACCAATGTAAGTAAACTTCTCTTTTCCCTTCTACTCCCTTTGCTGTCATAACCCCATGTTCCCACAAAGATGTACCTGAAAGCAAATATTTTAAAACCTAGCTGCTGGTGCAGCATTGAATTTTGAAATCTCAATTGTAGACATAACAGAAGAAATAGGAGCAGGATTAAACCATTTGACATCTTGATTCTACTCCACCATTCAATAATTTCATGGCTGACCCGATTGAAACATTCCTAAAATAAATATTTAACGTGTAATGTTGAGTAAGAACTGCGTGCGCATAACTGGTAATTTATCCAAAACATTACTCTTGATTATCCATTTAGCACGAGTTGTGCTCCAAAATATTTATTTAATGTTTGCAATCCTTGTATTGGTTAAAGCAACTTTGAGTTTTTTCAGTTTATTTCTTTTAATAGCATTTCTAACCTTTAATTTTCACTTTGCAGGATGCAATTCCCATGATAAGTAAACTCCGATACATACAGAGATTTGATAAAGCTTATAAACATGTGTTTGGAAAAACACTGATATGTCGTAGCATGGAGGTATCTACTCAGCTTGCCAGAGCATTTAATATGGATTGCATAACTTTGGAAGGTGTGTGAAAATTAACTTTTAAAAATGGGATTTGTTTTTGTGCCGGATATTTTTGTCTTTATTTCTTGCTCAAATAGTGCTATCAAAAACGATGTAAAATAAATGGTAAATGTGTTTTTTTTAAAAAGCTTTTCTATTGCAACACTTTGCTTGGTCTTATTTGTAATTTAATTTGTGTAACTTCTACTAGTTATTGCACAGGAGAATCTGGCTTTGAACCAGAATTCTTAAAATTGTGCCGTAATGAATTTGAAACAGCTTCCCATAGTACAAGGTGAAATTACTGATCATAATGTCCAGTGGGGGAAATTTTTTTTTGGCTGTAGGCATTTAAGGATTAATTGGTTGAAGTGCGACATTCTGCATTTTCAGATTATGACTTCTACATCTAAGTGGTCCATTTAACCAGAATTAGTATACACTATTCCGAAGAGGGAATAGATTGTCTTTAGCTGGGTGACATTTTTTCATTGCAAACAACTTTGTGTAATTGGAGTATTGATTTTAAGATGTTTGTTAATAGATTAATGTCGAACCAAACATGTCTTTCGTGGGCCTTCATGTATTTGTGAAAGTGACGAGGCAATGAAATGTGCAAGCAACAAGATTACAGATAGTTTACCTTGTCAGCGCTGCAGAAGATCGACACAAAATTATGATATAAATATTAGAATCTGAGTTATTGTTAATTGTATGATCATTATTGTTTGACAGCCATGTCATCTGAGAAGTTAATATAAGACCAGAATCTGGCACTGTTCAGTGATTGTCGTTTCAGAGCTGATTACTATTCAGATTAATAGAACTCAGTAACTGATGAGTAAAATCTCTAGTTAAATCCACACTGTCTAACCCTTGTGAATTCTTTCTAAATTACTTTATTGCTTGCATTTGTCAAATGCCTTTTGATTCATTAATTATAATTTAGTTATCAGCCTTTACAAAATAAGGTTCACGCTAATCACCTAGTATGCACACTTCCTGATTGTCAGGAATCCAGTGCAACCTTTTGAGATAAATCATTTAAAAAAAAAAAACCCCCATATCATAACAATACTGACCAGTTTAAATTTTAGAATTGTTGGCGAATTCTTGGTGATTTTCATGAACAAAGTGAAAATGAGGGTTTTCCGGTTTTAATTAAAGTAATGCTTCATCGCATATAA
Source organism: Scyliorhinus canicula (assembly GCF_902713615.1). Classification (NCBI taxonomy): domain Eukaryota; kingdom Metazoa; phylum Chordata; class Chondrichthyes; order Carcharhiniformes; family Scyliorhinidae; genus Scyliorhinus; species Scyliorhinus canicula. Next base: position 17,204,785 of record NC_052161.1, read on the forward strand.
TGTATAATTGTTATGTTGTAGTGATTCAGTTGAAAAGGCACCAGGTAACATTGTTCAATGCCAACAGCATGAGATGGACTTGTAGCAAATCGGTAGCCAAATGTTCACTCCATCCAATCACCTTTCTACTGAAGTACATGGAGCGATAGGCCAGACTCTTTGCTGTCTCATTTCCTAGACGTCCAGTTGCTTTTACTTTGTTTGAAATAAATCACTATTTTCCACGGCAATGGAAAAGTTATCCATGCTGGATACCAAGTTCAGGATCAGCTTCGTAACAGCAGTCATCTCTCGACCGCTCCATTATCTTCTTTATGACAATTGGAAAAAATGAAAAGCAAAACCTGTTTTTGTTTCCAACTGCTGCATTTATTTGCAGAAGAGTTAGTAAATGGAAGTTCATTTTTATTATCATTGAAATCCTACTTTTAAATTTGCTTACAGTTCTCTTCGCATTCCATTTACCTTGTGGTTGAGGTGGCTGCGAGAAGATGAATGATTAGTTAGGGGAGGGGTTGCAGAAAGTGGCGGTATCAGATTTTCCCTGATAACCTGTGCTGTACTGTTCTATGTTTTATGTTCTAAAGCACAAATACAGTTTGGAGACACATTGCTCACTTCCTCCCATTAAAAAGAGAACAAATAGAGAGAAGGAAAAAGAGTTGGGAGGTATAAGCAGAATAGGTGAATGAGAGAAACAGCAACACAATAGCATATGAGAGACAATATTCCCTGACCGTTTGTATGCAATGCCACATTAGATCGCCCAGTAATATTAGAAAATATGGGGCGCGATTCTCCGCTCCCCACGGCGGGTGGGAGAATCGCGGGAGGGCCGGGCGACTCACGACACGCCCCCCCCCCCCCCCGGCACCCCCTGCGATTCTCCCACCCCTGATCGGAAGAATCGCCGCTCGCCGTTTTTCACGGCGACCGGTGATTCTCCGGCCCGGGTGGGCCGAGCGGCCTGCCGTTCCCGACCGGTTCACGACTGCGGCAACCACACCTGGTCGCTGCCGTCGTGAACATGACGTCACAACGGCTGCCAAATGCTCGTTTGAAGCTTGTGGGGGGGCGGAGAGGGGAGTGAGCACCACGGCCGTGCTCGGGAGGGGACTGGCCCGCGATCGGTGTCCACCGATCATCGGGCCGGCGTCTCAAAGCGACGCACTCTTTCCCCTCCACCGCCCCGCAAGATCAAGCCGCCATGTCTTGAGGGGAAGACGGCAACCACGCGTGCGCGGGTTGGAGCTGTCAGCCGTTGTGACGTCAGCCGCGCATGCGTGGGTTGGAGCCGGCCAACCTGCGCATGCGCGGCTGACGTCACATAGGTGCCGCCGTCGCGCCATTCTTGGCGCGCCGCCTTGGCGCAAGCGTCAAGGCCCGGCGGCCGAGATTTACGGAGCGCCGCTCCTAGCCCCCCCGGGTGGGGGTGAATTAGGAGCGAGGAGCAGCCTCCGAGCCGTCGTGAAACTCGGCCTTCCCGATTTATCGCGGGAGTGGAGAATTCCGCCCATGGTAACCCAGCTTTGACAAATGGTCATCTGTACTCAAAACGTTAGCTCTTTTCTCTCCCTCCAGATGCTGCCAGACCCGCTGAGATTTTCCAGCAATTTTTCTTTGGTTTCAGATTCCATCTGTAGTAATTTGCTTTAGCAGGTTTGTTATCTGCCTAATTTGAACACTTCATGGAAAAGTATAAAGCAGTTCTCCAACTTCACAAAATTTGGAACCAAAAATGCCCATTGCATCTTAACTAACCCCTAAATGATCTCATGCGTTGTTTACTTTTTAACCTTTAAAGGACACCCCTGCACTTGAGAAAAGAATGGTGCATTGTGTTTTGAGCTGTGCCACTGGAGACTTGCTAAGTTTGCAGACTTCCTGTTTGTGTCATTGCTTCTTTCTTTGTCATGATTTGTCTGTTAACGATTTGTTCTGTGCTTGGGTGCCGGTATTTAAGTTGTCAAAACATACTTACTATTAAAATCTGGTAATGCAGGAGCTGGCTGGCACAATGCATCACGGCGCTGCCAAAGGCTTGCATGGCTGCACCACCACATCCAAACCTGTAGTCTTAGCAGGATTCCTCCTTTAAAATACCCTGCCATGTCTCAGCGACCTCAGGTGCTGGCTGAATTCCTTTCTCCACTGACAACTTCCATCCATGACCCAAATGAAAAAATAATTAGGAAATGTGATAACAAAGATAGTAAAAGAGAAAACAGGTGAGCAAAAGGAGTGCAGTTGAAACATGATCAGAGAGAGAGAAAACCAGGAGATGAGACAGAGGTGGGGCGAGGAATGGTGCAGGGGATAAAGAAGTGCACTCTTGGAATGTTATAAAATGCTTCACAAACACATTCCTATTTGAAGTACCATTACTGTTATGTGGGAAATGATGAAGTCGTTTATATCCCAAAAACTAGAGATAAAATGAATAACCAGTTGTACACTCCCTTTATTAGTGGTGGATTTGTTGAGCAGGCCTCCCAGCTCTTTGAATTGTGCACTCAAAAAGGCAGTCATAGCTTTAGTTTTAAAATCGCATTAGAAAGACAACGGGCTGGATTTTCCGTTCCTGTGTCTTAAGTGCAGACGCCAATGGAGGATTCCCCGACGGAAAAATCGGCGACACACCTGTATAGATTGTGCTACCCAGTGAGGGGCCAGCACCGACACTGCGTGAAACATCTGCGGAGCACGTGAAAAACGGTGGGAGAATCGCCGGTCCGTGCAGGACAGGTGCAGGGCTGACAAGCTGCAGCCGGGCGTATGCTTACACCCCCCACACACGCACCGATCGCGGCCAAAAATATGGCACCCGCCGGTTGTGCTGGACCGTGTACCCGACCCCACAGCCCACCTCCTGGCCAGCCCCCATTCTCTCTCCTCCTCTTCCCCCCCCCCCCCCCCCCCCCCCCCCAACGCGCCCCCAACTGATTTGGAGGGAGCATCGTGACCCAGCATCAAACCGACGCCAGCCACAATTTCAGCACCTTGAGCCATTCTCCATCCGATTGCTATTCCCGATTTCGGCGTCGGAACAATGGAGAATCCTACCCAACACCTCTGACAATGTAACATTCACTCGGTATTGCACTTAATTGTTTGTCTAGGTAACGAGAAGGAGCAGCAACTGCTCAACGGTGATGGATAGTTGAGAGAAAGAGACTGCTGGCTAATTGAGCAGCACTGTAATAAATAGTTTATTTAATCTGGTGCCACATGTAATGGAATAATCTGTGCACAACACTAATTATGACCTGCTCGGGATATTTTGATGCAAAAGGCAGCATCACACGCTCCTGTACACGTTTGTTTCATGCTCTCTATTTTAACCTTTCTTTCAAGTTTAGATGTAATTTTGCATCGGATTAAGCCATACAAAGTACAGAATATTAGTGCAATTAATTGTCATTTTGCATAGGATTGAGCCATACAAAGTACAGAATATTAATACAAATGGTTTTTATCAATTGAAATCACTAAACTTGCAAAGTATAACATTTTTTCAAATGAATTTATTCAACTATTTCAGTGCTAGAATTCAAGCTCAAGAACCACTTTAAAATGACTGCAATGAGTTAAAGGAATGAATTCTGTTTGACACTGGTTCATGTTAGTTTGATGATTTCGATTGTTATTTCAAGCACTTGATTTTGGATATAAATGTTAAAACACTACTTCAAGAACCATTTTGCATTCCCTGGGGAAGTTAGTCAGCTTTGAAACCGATAGTGCTGTTTCTATTAGATGATTACCCTCATTGACAGCTCTGGTGGTGTATGGGTCAGTTCTGACTCACAGTGATGTGTAAGAGCGTAGGCTTGGAAAGCTGGAGTGAGATCAATATTCTGTGAAGTCTTTTGTGTGGCGTGCACACACTGGATGTTTGTAGTTCAATTATTTTACAATATAAAGTGTGATGACACCATTCTTGCAGGAATACCTGGATGTGCAATTCCCTTGGCCATAGATGTAAATGTAAAGTTGTGCTCCTGTACGTGAAGTAAGAGCGTGGCAGCTCAGTGGGAGGAAGAAGCAAGCTGACTCATCAACAGTCGAGCTTTTATATGATGGGCTTTTATATGAATTTTCTCCTCCGCTCTTATTATGTAATTTTCTTCCAGATCAAATTGATGTTTTCAGATTTGATCCGTTTATCATTGTCAAAGTGCAGTAGTCTTTTTGATTTTTACCTTGACATAATTTAAAAGTATAAAATGGTGCAAAGTTGTTATCTTTCCCCATATTCACTTGCCGTTTATGCAGCTGAAATTATAGGATGATGCTGATGTTGACTCCGAATTTTGAGCTTGAATTCCTGATGCCATTTACAGTTTTGTTTTGAATGTATTTGTTTCTTCTGTTTCCCCTCTTATTTTTCCGATGTTGACTTTCTGCGATGTGAATTAACTAGGTTAACTCCATACTTTTGCAGCAGAAACAAAAAATTGTTGTTGACATAGTCCACCTTGTAATACCTGAAGAGCCAACGGCTTTGAGCCCTGACTTGGTGCAATAGCTGTGTGTGCTATCATTACAAATCACATTACAACATTATTCATGGTAAGCATCCTAATGGCATTGGGATCTGTGAAGTGACCTGGTTCTCAAGGTTGTGCACGGATGAGAAACTTTGGGGATAGATTGGTGAAGTTGGGGCTGTCCTCCTTGGAGAGGAGGTTTGATAGAAATCGTCAAAATCATGAGGCAGCTGGACAGAGTAGATGGGGGAAAAGCACTCGTTCGTATATCGAGAACGAGAGGGCAAAAGAAGCAAATGTGATGCAAGAGAAATCTTTTTCTTGCAGCAGTTTTATGTCTGGAATGTGGTACCTGGAATTGTGGAGACAGTTTTGATTGAAGCAATCAGAGGGCATTAGATGATTCCTTGAATTGAAACAATACATGGGGAGAAGATAGGGGAATGGCACCAAGTCATGCTCATTTGGAGAGCTGTTGGACCAAATTAGGTTTTCTTCACCATAAAGATTCTGTGATATCATAGAATTTACAGTGCGGCAGGAGGCCAATCGCCTCATCAAGTTTGTACTCCCGGACCTTGGAAAGAGCACCCTACTTAAGCCTGCACATCCACCCTATCCCCGCCACCCAGTAACCCCACCTAACCTAGGGCTTTGCATCACTGTCCATGAGAGAGAAATCATTTTTTGTGCAAATTGACAGTAGTCTTTCTCGAATCATCTGGTTTTGTACTAATGCTACCACCTCATTGATATTGGGGTAGATTTTCAACTTTCCCCGGGGGAAACAAATAAGTGTGGGGGATGTGCTTCTCATTGTATAAACCTCCTGGTTTGAATAGATTGATGTGATTTCTGTAATGAACATTCAATTCACAATCCAGTTTACTGCCTCAATGGCAAATTAAAAGTTACCTCACTAGCTTCCTTAAGTGTACAATAGTGTCCTGAAATGACTTTGTTTTCTCCAACTCCCTGCATAACTATCTTGAAATTTATTTTCAATTCCCTCCCCCACACCACCTGGTTTGTTTTCTTGAGATACATTTTCTCATCCGTTTGCGGTGAATGGCATAAAGATTTAGCTCCTCATCTCTGTTTCAAGTTGTTTCCCCTCATATTGTATCCCTTTGCTTCATGACTACTTGAAATGCCAGGATGGTTTCTCTTGAAGGTACCCAGAGCTACACTCACCTCTGCAGCATGGCCACCTAAAATATGATTGTGTGAGAGTAGCATTTTGGAAAGTTGCCTTTCCATGAACATGAACAAGAAGCAGGAGTAGACCATTTGGCCCTTCAAGACTGTTCCACCATTTAATAAGATCATGGCTGATCTGATAGTAACTTCAAATCTGCATCGTGCATAGAAGCTACCCATCTCTGTCTTAAAAAATATTCAAAACCAATGCTTCCACCATTTTTTAAGGAAGAGTGTTTCAAAGTCTTGCAACCCTCAGAGAAAAAAAAGGTCTCATCTCTGTTTTAAATGGGCGACCCCTTGTTTATAAGCAGTGACCCCTAGATCTAGATTCTACCACAAAAAGAAACATCCTCTCCACATCCACCCTGTCAAGACCCCTCAGGATCTTGTATGTTTCAATCAAGTCGTCTCTTACTCCAACCAGTGCAAGCCGAGCCTGTCCAACTTTTCCTCACAAGACCAATGCGCCCATTCCGGTATTAATCTGCTAAACCTTCTCTGAACTTCTAACACATTTATATCCTCATTTAAATACTGTGCATAGTACTCCAAATGTGGTCTCACTACTCTATACAACTGAAACATAACCTCCCTAATTTTTCAATTCCCCTCAGAATAAATGATGGTATTCTATTAGCTTTTCTAATTACTTATAGTACCTGCATGCTAGACTTTTGCAATTCATGTCCTTAAGGCACCCAGATCCCTCTGCATCTCGGTGCTCTGCAATCTCTCACCATTTAGCTAATATGCTTCTCTTTTATTCTTCCTGCCAAAATGGACAATTTCACATTTTCCCACATTTTACTCCTTTTTCCAGATCTTTGCCCCTCCTTAACATATTTTTTTGTAGCCTCCTTATGCCTTCACAACTTACTTTCCTTTTGTATCATTAGCAAATTTGGCATCACCCATTCATAAAATTGTAAACAATTGAGGCCCTAGCATTGATCCGTGGCACACCGCTCATTAGATCTTGCAAATCCATTTATGCCTCCTCTCTGCTTCCTGTTAGCCACCCAATATTCTGTCCATGCTAAATGTTACCCCAAACGATTTTATTTTCTGTAATATGCTTTGATGTGGAAATTTCTCAAAAGCCTTTTGGAAATTGAAGTACTGTGCATCCACTTGGTTCCCTTTTATCTACAGCATATGGTACTTCCTCAATGAACTTCAATAAGATGGTTAAACATTCTATCCTAAATTGGGTTAGCTTAGATGGGCCTTTTGGTTGGCTTGGACCAGTTTAGGCCAGAGGACCTGTCTCTGCCATAGATTCTATGATTCTATGACCTCCCTTCACAAAACCATGTTGACTCTGCCTGATTACTTTGAACTTATCCAAGTGTCCTGCTATAACTTCAATAACATCTAACATTTTCCCTATGACAGACGTTAAGCTAAATGATCTGTAATTTCCCACTTTATGTCTCCTTCCCTTTTTGAATAATAGAGTTATATTTGTTATCTTCCAATCTAATGGGACCTGCCCCGAATCCTAGAACATTTTGGAAAATTAAACCAATGCATCAACTATTTCACTAGCCACTTCCACCTAGGATGAAGTCCATCAGGGCCCAGGAACTTGTCAGCAGGCGGCTCCTCAACAATTTACTCAGTACCACTTCTCTGGTGGTTGTAATTTTCCTGAGTTCCTCCCTCCCATTACTTGGTTTACAGCTGCTTTTGGGATGTGACATGTATCCTGTATAGTGAAGACTGATGCAAAATGTCTGTTCAGTTCACCTGCCATCTCCTTGTTTTCCATGATCAATCCTCCAGACTCACTTTCTATAGGACCAATGTTCACTTTGTTAACTTGTTTTTATTAAAAATATTTAAAGAAACTCTTAACCAATCTTCTTTTATATTTCAGGCTAGCTTTCCCTCATACTCTAATGTTTCCCTCCTTATTAACAGTTTTAACCGTCCTTTACTGATCCTTATATTCGGCCCAATCTTCTGACTTCCCTCCTGTTTTTGCACACTTATATGCTTTTTCTGTAAGTTTGATACCATCTTTAATCTTTCTAGTTAAACGTGGATGATGGGTCCATTCCTTGGACTTTTTATTAGTCGTTAGAATGTTTTCTATTCTGAGTATTCTGAAATATCCCCTTAAATGTTTGCCACTGTATCTCTATTAACCTCTGCATCTCTATTAACCTATCCTGTAACCTAATTTGCCAATTCACTTTAGCCAGCTCTGCTTTCATGCTTCCTAACTGGACTTTTTAAAATTTAAAAACATAGTGTTGGACCCACTCCTCTCTCGTTCAAACTGAATGTAACATTTAATCATATTATGGTCGCTACTACCTCAGGGCCCCTTCACTAGGCGATCATTAATTAATCCCATCTTGTTGCACAGTACCAGGCCTAGTATAGCCTGCTCTCTGGTTGGTTCCAGAACATGCTGTTCTAACAAACTATCCTGAAAACTACTCATCTAGGCTACCTTTGCCCATCTGACTTTTCCAGTCTATATGTAGACTAAAATCTCCCAAGATTATCGCCATGCCTTTCTGACAACCTCTTCTTTGTGTTCCATCTTGCCTTGTGGTTACTATTAGGGGGCTGTACAAACACCCACAACTGACTTCTTGCCTTTACTATTTCTCATCTCTACCCAAACCGTTTCCAGCAAATGAAAATTCTGGCATCGCTGTGTTGTAGACTTGGATATCTGTAGAATCGGAATCTAGTTTGGATACCATTGCTTGCCATATTTGCTGCCACGCTGTGAGTGGTCCCATTTGCTGTTTCAACAGTGATAGTCTCTTAGTCTTTTTCTCGTCTCGCGTCAATATCATGTATAATGTGAAAGTGTCAATTTATACAATTTGCAGCCGAGTTGAGCAACAACAGCTGAGTTGAGCAACAACAGCTGAAACTATACTGCATTATACGGGGTGGCACAGTGCCTCACGCTGTCTCTCAGGGTTCAATTCCAGACTTGGGTGACTGGCTGTGCAAAATTTGCACTTTCTCCCCTTGTCTGCGTGGCTTTCCTCCCACAGTCCAAAGATATGCAGGTTATGTGGATTGGCCATGCTAAATTCCCCTTTGAGTCCAGGAATATGCAGGTTGGGTGGGGTTGTGGTATTGGGTTGGAGAGTGGGGTGCTTTTCAGAGGGCCGGTGCAGACTCAATGGGCCAAATGGCCCTTTCTGCACTGTAGGGATTCTGTGCATGGCAGCATCTGAAAGTCTCCGTTCTCTTAATTTCAAGTAATCCTGCTCTCAATTTTTTGTATTGAAATACAAATGTATGCCTTTTTGGATTTTTCATCTTGTAATTTCGAATGTAATTTCTGGCCCAAAGGTGATGCATGTGTTTCTGCTTACACTGTTGTTCACCATGGCTCCTTCACATAATTTCACTGATCATCTTTGGTTGAAAATACTCTCCTCTCTAAATTAACCTGTTGCTTTGCTTTTGAATACTTTGTCAAGTTAGTAGAATTGAATCCCTTCTCCCCTGAAATTAGCAACCTTGTTGACCTCCAATTTCTGTATCAGTATTGACTGTTCAACCAATCAGGCTGCCAGTAAGTGAAGAGCTGTTTTCCTGAAGATTCCTGTGACCTGAGCTTGACCATTTTACACCTCCAGTCCTATCTCTTGACTATATTTTGTTCTTTAGAACACTATAAAGATTATCTTGCAACTAACTGTAAACTTTAAACTAATAATACCTTATTTGATACTACATGGTTAGAAATTTACCTTTGCAGTTTTCTTGTCTGTGCTCCCAGCAAAGAGGCGGTGTGCTGGGAACATGTGTTCAGAAAATCATTCCGTATAAGCCAGCCAGCTTGCGTTGTTTCAGAATCATAATGTTTCCAGGTCCAACCACTTGTTTAATTTTCCTGCTCATTTATTTCCTGACATTGAGGGTCGTCATAAATCTTGTACACCCAACTTTTGCAGACCTTGATTTGCCCATGCACCACCAACAACTCATAAAGGCATTTATGATACATTTGATTTGAAGATATATTCAGTATAATTTATTTATTGCTTGCAGTGGTGACTGCAATTCTTCCTTATGGAATTATTAAATCAACTTGCTTCAGTATAAATCCTTTGTACAGCTTTTGATTGAACACCTTTGTAGCTCGATTTAATGCTTGCATTAATATTTAACTCTATCTTGCCTATCTGAGGTCTATTGCTTTTTTTTTTAGTTGGCTTGAGTCATGGGCCAGGCTTTTGCATTGCGGAGGTCTTCTCACCTTTGGCTTGAAGGTTGGTGGTGAACATGCTCCAGCAGGTTGCCCTGCAGTCATTTAATGCTTGGCAGGGCATATGTTGGTTCAGGGTGAGACTTCCATCCTCATCTGGGGATGCAGTTCTCACCCTGGGGATGCAGTTCTCACCCTGGGAGCTATCAGCCAATCAAATGGTTGGCAGCTCTCTGCCATTGGGAGAAGTCGCTACAGCAGGGACTGCATCCAGTCCCCAACACCGATCTTTGCTGGAGTTGGATGGGAAGGAAAGGGGGCTAGAGGCGGCTTCAGAGTGCTCAGTCCAAGACCTTGGCAAGTGCACAGGCGGTTGTGAGGGTGGGGAGGGGTTGAAGATCGGAGGCCTGGGGCTGTGTGGTGGGGTGTGTGAAGGATGTACCCTTTCCCACCAAATAATCTGAGAAGTGAGACATGGTGGGCTTTAGTCTTGATGCCAACCTTCTCCCACCGTGGCAAAAATTGTGGCTGGGGTGGGAAAAGGCCCTTAAGCGCCATTAGTTGGCCATTTGAGAGCCCCAATTGGCCCAAGATAGGTGGTCCTCCTCCTGGTGTCTCTTCTATCGTGTAAAATGACAGTGGGGCTGGAGGAAGGTGGAAAGACGTTGGTAATAACACCCGTGGTGTGCCCAATTTTACATTTCCCTCCCTCACCCTGCCAGCCTGCCTCGGGGAGTGTAAAGTTCTGGCCTTCTTTCCAGAGAGTGTAAAATTCTGGCCGCCTTTCCAGGTTTTTAAAGACTTGCAGGTCCGGACCTAAAATACCTACCTACATTGTGCTGGAAGAATTGTGAATTACCCTGACTCAGCAGAAATAAATGTTGTTCAATTCCTCCTAGGTGACCAGGTTAGTCATCGAGGTGCCTTAACTGGTGGCTATTATGATACTCGAAAATCAAGACTTGAGCTTCAGAAGGATGCACGAAAAGCAGAGGAAGAATTAACTGAACTGGAAGCAAAGCTGAATGAAAATCTCCGGAGAAACATTGAAAATATCCTTCAAATATTCTGTACTTAATTATTCCTGAATGTCTAAGAAAAGTGCTGGGACATATTCCGTGCTATTTTCCAGAATAGCTTACCTTTTATGATTGTGGAAGTATATTCAGTTACATTCTAAAGGAAATTGTAGAAGTATTTGAAGGCAAAATATTTGCAAAACTAGGAGGAAAGAACAGGGAAGTGGAAATAGTTGGATAACTCTACCAAAGAGCTGGCCTAGATCCAATGGGCCGAATGGCCTCTGTACTTTGTTGTTCTAAGTATAAATTTCTGATTTCAATGTATAAATGTAGGTCAAACCTATTTTTGTTACTAATTTATTGCTCATGTAGATTTAATTCTGAAAAGCCTGATGTTTGGTTTTTGGGCTCTACATATACATGTTCCAACCCAATGTTTCTAAGATGTCCATACATTCTCCATTCTAATGTTCCCAACCCAATGTTTAAGTTACCCATATGATCTTCAACCCAATGTGTATAAGATGTTCACACACACTCCAAACCAATGTTTCTGAGAGGTCAATACATTCTTCAATGCAATGTGCATAAGATGTCCGTACATTCTCCAACCCATTGTTGCTAAGATGTCCGAACATTCTCCAACCTATTGCGTCTAAGATGTCTGTACATTCTCCAACCCATTGTTTCTAAGATGGCTGTACATTCTCCAACCCTTTATTTCTAAGATGGCCATCATGCAAATAATTAAGTATTATGATATTACTACTGTTCTATCATTTTCTTATTCCAAACACACAAGTAATTGATTTCTTTGAAGATGATTTTTTGAAAGTGTTGCTTTAGTTATATTTTTCAAATTTTTGTTGTAACTAGATGTATAAAGTGGGGTTAAAAAAAATAGTTGATTGAGAAACCATCACACTAGCGCTATTCTGCATCAGATGATCCATACAAGTCATCTCTGATTTCTTCAGTTTGGGCAGAGGGCGGGAAGGAAAACAGAAAGAAAACATTATTCACCCCGCTTTTCAGAGACATTTCACTGCTGGTGTTCTTGGAAATATGCTGTGTGGAAATTCGTAAAAACTGGACTCCCCTTATTGCAGTGAGTCAGTGTGATAAGTTATTATGGCCTTTGCTTTTCTGCTGATGATAATGAGTACGCAGCTGTATACAAGTCTTTTCAGTTCCGCATGATTCATCCCAAATTAATGTCTTCAACTTAGGACAAACAGAATGCAGATCTGACACAATACTCTTCAAAAGCACTGTGTGGTTTCTGAAAATAACAGTAATCAACTTTGTGGATGTTTGAACTAATGAGATGTACGGTTCTCAGAAAATGTTTCTTTAAATCACGCATGTAAATATAATTGATTATTTTAATTTAGATCAAGGTTACTTATACAGAAATATAATATACATTAAATAATAATAGCAGGTTGCTCTATGTTGCATTATAAGAACAGCAGAATTAGGAGCAGAAGTAAACCTTTTGGCCCCTCGAGTCTGCTCTGCCAGTCAACAGATCAGGCTATTCTTATTGTGGCATTGACTCCACTTTCCTCTATGCCTCCATAACACTTGACTCCCTTGTTGATCAAAAATCTGTTTTACTTGACTTTTGTACATATTGACTGACCCAACCTCAGCTGCCCTCTGGGGAAGAGAATTCCACCGATCAGTGACCCTCCGTGAGAAGAAAATTCTCCTTGGCTTGGTATTAAATGGGAGACCCCTAATTTTTAAACTCTGTTCCCTGAGTTTGGGTTACCAGTGTGTGCTTTTTTTTAAAAAGAAAGGATTATCCGTTTGCCCACCCTTGGTCAGATAGCCGTTTATCATTGGAGTTCGTTGTTTGGGCATCTGAATGCCTTTCTCAAGAAGCAAGATGGGTGATAATGTTGTCTTCGGTCTGCTTGAGGCTGAAGTGAATGTCTGTCACACTAAATTGTTTCTTCACAGGCTCCTGTTCTTGGCAAAAAAGATTCCCCGCCCCCACCCCCGCGTGCATTGGCAAATGCTAAGACAAGCCAGAGATAAAAGCCTAATGACATGAAGTAGAAGAGGACCAACCAATATAGAGACAATTGAGCTAACTTTTTTCTTATACTTTGCATATAATGTTTTACAAGGTTTCAGAAAGTTTAATAGTAAGTCTTCGGTGTTTTTTTAAGTGGCTATGTGTTGTCAGTGTTGGAATAGAGCCAGCTATATTATTAAAAAGGGACCAGTGCTTACTTTGGCCTTTTAGATAGGATTCTTAGCACATATAAACAAGAAACTTATTTTGGAGATCAAAATCCATTTACATTATTTATGCAACTAAATGTTAGCTGATTGTCTGCTCAGGATGTTCTTTTGACACTTGCAAAGATTCTGTTCCTTAGCACAATATACAGATTAATAATGAGATCGATCAATTGATGAACCAAATGCAGCAGATTGAAACACAGCAGAGAAAATTTAAGGCATCACGAGACAGCATTCTGTCAGAAATGAAGATGTTGAAAGAGAAGAGGCAGCAGTCTGAGAAAACCTTCATGCCTAAGGTAATGGTTCAATGAATACTTTGAAATACTGATAAGATCTGGGTCAACATTGCTTTTAAATTGGGCTAAGATCGCCTCCCAATGTGCATCTGGCTGTAGTGAGAAACTAGATTTACTGGGATTCGATAAGGCTGCCAACTGGTAAACCCCATCTTTATTGGGCCTCCGCTATTAGCCTGAGAAGATTCCAGTAGTTTACTTTCGGCTTATAGTTGATTACATGAGGCACATGCATTGGGAGCTGACGCGATGAGCATAATTTCTGCACAATAAATTTAAGGAACCCTAATATTTTGATTACTGACTACAGATATGAAAAATTATTTCATTTTAAAAGTGTAATTTACATTAAACATGATTTCATAGCTACATTACATATATTCAAGTGTAATTTTTGCACTTCTAATAAAGAGTATTAGAGTGACTAAACTCCCCTTCTGCCTCTCGACTCGCACTAACGATCTCCAACACGAGAGAATCCAATCATCTCCCCATGACATTCATTTGCATTGCCATGATGAATCCCCCATTATCAACATCCTTGGGATTACCATTGACCAGAAATTGAACTGGACCAGCCAAATAAATACTATGGCTACAAGAGCATGCCAGAGGCTGGGAATCTGCGGGTAGGAACACATCTTCCGAAAGCCTGTCATCTACAGGCACAAATTTGATGATATAGATATCATAGAATTTACAGTGCAGAAGGAGGCCATTCGGCCCATCGAGTCTGCACCAGCTCTTGGAAAGAGCACCCTACCCAAGGTCAACACCTCCACCTTATCCCCATAACCCAGTAACCCCACCAACACTAAGGCCAATTTTGGACACTAAGGGCAATTTATCATGGCCAATCCACCTAACCTGCACATCTTTGGACTGTGGGAGGAAACCGGAGCACCCGGAGGAAACCCACACACACCCTGGGAGGACGTGCAAACTTCACACAGACAGTGACCCAAGCCGGAATCGAACCTGGGACCCTGGAGCTGTGAAGCAATTGTGCTATCCACAAGGCTACTGTGCTGCCTAAATGCTGCCGTGATGGAATACTGTTCACTTGCCTGGATCTATAGCTCAAACATTATCATTCAAGAAGCTTGACACCATTCAGGATGAAGCAGCCAGCTTGATTGGCATCCTATCCACCTTCAACATTTACTTCCTTCAGCCCCGATGTACAGTGGCAGCTGTGCGTACATCCACAAGATGCACTGCACTATCCATCAAGGCTGCTTTGACTGCACCTGCCAAACCCACAACCTCTATAACCCAGGAGGACAAGGGCAGCGTATGTATATTCCTCTCCAAGCCATACACAATCCAGACATATTGTTGCCCCTTCGCTGTAGCTGAGTCAAAATCCTGGGACTCCCTCACAGCACTGTTGGTGTACCCTATAACCACATGGACTGTAGCAGTTCAAGAACGAGACGCATCACTATCTCCTCTAAGGAAATTAGGGATAGACAATAAATGAAGACAAAAAGTATTGTGGAGCTCCTTTTCTGCTTTGAAATTTCCCCTCGCCCAATCTCCAACATTGAGAAGCAATTGGCAATGGTTTTCCGTTTTCCTCACTAATTCTTTAGCCTTGAACCTGCCTCTATCATAGAAATGCCATTAGGCCCACAGGCCTCAACTTCCCACATGCGGTGCAACCCTACAGAACTTGGAATGTCCTATCAGCTGAAGAGCATTTTTGTTTACTATCTCCATTCCTTTCCTCGTTCCTTCCATTTACCATGCGCACGATTCAGCGGCCTTGTCACGCCCAATTCTTTATCGGGACACGGCTGTTGAATCTTGTGAGAGCGGCGTGAGTGGCCTGCATCGAGATTCACAATGCTCAAAATATCTCATGACATTCAGTGGATCCTCGCTTCATTTTGCAATCTGGATATAGATACAAAGAAGAAAGGAGCAGGAGGAGACCTTTCGGCCCTTTGAGCCTATTCCGCCATTTATCACTATCATGGCTGAACATCCAACTCAATAGCCCAATCCTGCTTTCTCCCCATAACCGTTTGGTCCCATTTGCCCCAAGTGCTATATCTAGCCGCCTCTTGAATATATTCAATGTTTTAGCATCAACTACTTCCTGGGGTAATTAATTCCACAGGCTCACCACTCTTTGAAGAAATGTCTCCTCATCTCTGTCTGAAATGGTTTACTCTGAATCCTCAGACTGTGACTCCTGGATCTGGACACACCCACCATTGGGAACTTCCTCCCTGCATCTACCCTGTCCTCTATGTGGCTTTCACTGGGCGAAATGCCGCCGCACATATTTAAAATGGCCCATTAGGCACATTTTAAATATGCGCTCACCAATTCATCCGGCCCCGGGATTGAGTGACCTCGCTAGCTGGGGATACGGATGGGGAAGAGTCTCACTGGGTGGTCAGGGATAAGGCAGGGTGTTACCCTGGCACTCCCCCTGGCACCTGGGTACTGACAGGCTGCCTGTGCCACGGGGTGCGGGCCTTGCCCATAAGAGATGGGCTAAGGGGATCTCTCAGACCTTGGAATGGGTAAGTTGGGTGAAGGGAGGGGGGGGAGGGGGGGGGGCTGAAGCCACGGTGGGGACACATAGAGCAGTGTAAAGATTGGGGCTGCCTTTAAAAATGGCGCCTCAATCTGCAAGTATCTCGCTAGCACGGGAAATAGGGAGTTCCACACCGAGGCCCAAAAAAAGGCAAAGTGTCATTGAATAGCAGGGTCTTCATCCTGCAGGCGCAGAGAAACATCCAATTCAAATTGAATCAGCTGAAATTGCCCCATGTTTTTTTCCTTCCTTTTGTTGGTCAACTTTTGCCTCCAGCCTCTACACCTGTTTAATTTGATTAGTAACTTTGGTTTTCTAGCCCATTGTACGACGCAGATTATTTCATTCAACTCAAACGACACTGCTTGAATGGATCAGCTGTTTTTTTGAGTTGAAGAAATAAGGCTGAACTGATTATTTTAATGTTTTATCCCAATTGTAAATGTGTTATCTGCTCGAGATCATGCTGGATTGGATTTGAAGTTTGAGAGTTGCTTGTGATTCTCTTTCCAGCTCACAGATTGAATGGAAGTCAAAACCCATCAAGGAAAAACTAAGCAGCTTTATTTAAAAAAATGATATTACTGACACAATTAGTGTATATGTGCATAGGTCATTGTAGGTGGCTGGATAGGTGGGAGAGAGCAGTTAATAAAGCTGATAGTATTCTGGGCTTCATTAATAGGGGCATAGAGTACAAGAGCAAGGAGGTTATGCTGAATTTGTGCAAGACACTAGCAGGAATATTGTGTACAGTTTTGGGTGGCACACTATGGGAAGGATGTAAATGCGTTCAGAGAGTGCAGATGAGGATTCCAAGATTGGAGAAGTTGGAACTGTTCTCCATGGAGAGAAGAAAGCTGAGAGGAGATTCAATAGATGTTCAAAATCATGAGGGTGCTGGACAAAGTTGGGAGAAACTATTCCCCTCGTAAAAAGGATCAAGAACGAGAGGGCTAGTATTTAACTTAATTTGCAAAAGAAGCAAATGTGATGTTAGAAAAAGCTTTTTCACACAAGTGTTTCGGGTCTGGAATTTGCTGCCTGGAAGTGTTGTGGAGGCAGGTTCAATTGAGGCATTCAAGAGGGCATTAGATGATTACCTGAATAGAAACAATGTGCAGAGGTGCGGGGGGGGGGGGGGGGGGGGGGGGGGGGAGAGCTGTAATTCTTGTTTGGAAAGCCAGTTCAAACACGATGGGCCAAATAGCCTCTCTCTTGGGTTGAGCTATCCACCTTTGAATAGAGGATTTTCACTTAACGAATTGCAAAATTTGTTTTATTGCAGAATAATGCTGATAAATCCTCAAAACAGAGCAAGTTTGTTCCTCCTATGTGAGCACCAGTTTGGTTAACTAATTAAAACTTTACGAAAATGTTAAAATTGAAGCAGCTTTTCATTTATCTTCCAGGCATCTGCGAGCAAACTGTAATTAAGAGGAAAAATTGGTAAATTAGAGATTTGCGTTCAGTCTTCTAAGATTAAGCAATTTTTAAAAATCCATTTATGGGATGCGGGTGTCACAGGTGAAACTATCGGTTATTGCCCATCCCTAATGCCCTTGAGAAGGTGATGATGAGCCAACCCCTTGAACCGCTGCTATCCACGTGGTACATCTATTGGGGAGGGAACTTGCGGGCAGTGCTGTTCCCATGAACCTGCTGCCTCATCCTCAGCAGTGTAAGGTACTGTCAAAGAAGCCTTGGTGAATGGTTGCAGTGCATCTTGCAAATGGTTGTGGCTCAGTAGTAGTAATGGAATGTTGTCAGTGGGAAGTGCAAAAATTTGGTGAGATTATTGTGGAGAACTTCCAAATCATGAAGTATTAAATCTCATTCCTGCAAGAGTATTCCAGTCGTGTTTTCATTTTCTTTAATTCGTAGGAACATTGTGCAATACAAAGTAATGGATTTCAAAGAGGCAAAATGCGCATTTGATTTAAAGAAAATAATTCGCGGCAGTCTTGCCTGCCATTTTCAGCAGCTGCTTTTGCTCCTAAACGTGATGCGCATGTCCCTTCTGTTGAAAGTTGTGATTGTTATTTAGCAGCAAAAGGGGATATAGGTATGACAAGGTAATATCTGTTTTATGTCAATTTTTAAATTTTATTTATAAAGCAACGGAGTTTGCAAAGTTTGGAGGCCAGTTTGCACGCTATGGAGTCAACACGGGAATCCTTAAAAGCTGAGCTTGGTACAGACCTGCTTTCACAGCTCAGTCTGGATGATCAAAAGAGAGTTGATGCACTCAACGACGAAATCAGACAACTCCAACAGGTATGGTATTTTGAAATGTGGAAAGTCACCTTTTAACCAATCGCATCAGATTTAAATTTTTCTTAAATTGGAGTTGAGGGAAATGTTCTGTTATTTTTTGATGAAAAAGGAGAATGATTAAGTGATTGTACCATCTGCGATGGGTAATTGCTTATTATCCATGTCAACATAATTACATAACATTTACTTAATTAAATTGGCTTATTTGGAGAGAAACTATCATCCGCAGTGGGTTAAATGCCCGAGGCCATTCTACGGAATGCTACAAGTGAGAATGCTGGTTTCATGGAATGGTCAACATGGTTTGGAATGGTCAGCATGGTTTAGAAGTAATAGATGATCCTTTTCAAATCTGGAAATCGTTTGTGTTTAGAAAAAGAATTGCAATGAAATTTGTGCCTTGATGAATTGCATAGGTGGACTGAAATAAAGAGATTTTAATTTGGATAAATGTCGGGCAATGTAAACAATGTAAACAGTCTGGTGGTTTTATCCCTCTTTTATACCTGTGGATGATAGTTTGAAAGAACTTTGTTAATGCAGGCTGAAAAGAAAGGATTTGGAGTCAGCATTATTCGTACATCTGGGGCGCGATTCTCCGACCCCCACGCCGGGTGGGAGAATCGCGGGAGTGCCGGGCGATTCCCGCCACGCCGCCCTGGCACCCGCACGCGATTTCCCCCCCCCCCCCCCCCCCCAAAATGGCGTGCCGCGTTTTACGACAGGCCGCAAGGAGAATCACCGCTCGCCGTTTCTAACGGTCGAGCGGCGATTCTCCGGCCCAAATGGG
This sequence comes from Scyliorhinus canicula, assembly GCF_902713615.1. Lineage (NCBI taxonomy): Eukaryota > Metazoa > Chordata > Chondrichthyes > Carcharhiniformes > Scyliorhinidae > Scyliorhinus > Scyliorhinus canicula. Next base: position 17,223,862 of record NC_052161.1, read on the forward strand.
CCGAGCGGCCTACCCAATACGACCGGTTCACGCCGGCGCCAACCACACCTGGTAGCTGCCGGCGTGAACAGCGCGCAAATGCTGTGTGTGCGGCCTGTGGGGGGTGGGGGGGGGGAAAGAGGGAGAGAATCGAGCACCAGGGGGGGTGCTCAGTGGGGGTCTGGCCCGCGATCGGTGCCCACCGATCGGCGGGCCGGCGTCTCTAAAAGATGCACTCTTTTCCCTCCGCCGTCCCGCATGCCTTGCGGGGCGCCCGCGGGGAGGACGGCAACCACGCATGCGCGGGTGACGTCGTGTAAGCGCCGCCGGCCGCGCCATTTACGATTTGACGCGGGCGCCAAGGCCCGACGCACAAAATTGACGCGGCGCCGCTCCTAGCCCCCTGTGAGTGGGAGAATAGGGGGCGAGGAGCAGCCTCCGACACCGGAGTGAAACACTCCCGTTTTCACTCCGGCATCGCCACTTTGTCTCCCGTTGGGAGAATATCGCCCCTGGTCTTGGACGGTGTTTTAAAAATGTATTTCTTCCTTTAGGATAACCGACAGCTATTAAATGAACGAATTAAGTTGGAAGGTATAATGACCAGACTGGAGACTTACCTCAGTGAAAATTTAAGAAAGCGCTTGGACCAGGTTGAGCAGGTAAAAAAATACCCTGTTTTGGTTGGTTATGTTACATGCTAGAGATTTGAACAGTGACAGATTTTGAAATTACATAATAGTTAGTTTATATCATTTGGAAAAGGATGGACCACGGGCGTACAAATTTTTGAAGCATTAATCAATTTGACAAATCTCTGAAGTGCTGTGCACCAATTAGTTGACCCGATCTCTTATCTTCAGCATGTTTAATGCCAATATTTAATGGGTTTAAATTGACACTTGGATCTAAAATATTGATTCTTTGACTTTCTGATCAGATGTAATCCACCGCCTATGTTCAAGCCTTTCGCTTTTCTTTAAGCCATATATAGAGTAAATGCTGGTACCGTAACATGTCGCTGCATGTTAATCCGGCTGAGGTTTGTGCATGACTAATACAGAGTAAAGGTCAAAACACTGAGCATAATGAAAGTAGCGTATATCACACTGAGTGAATTGGAGGATGGCTGCTTTTGGTGCTGCATATTAGTTTGAATTCCGTTTTGACTGGTGAGAAGAGAATTTTATCACATCATTGGTTGGACGAGTTCCAAGTGAAATGATTTTGACAGTTTCCTAATGAGTGATGCAATGTCCCATAATTCACCACGATTTAGCAATCACGTTTAAGAGGATTATAAATTTTCACCATAGCAACATAAGAGTGACCGTTTATTTTTGGAGGTGAGTGAATAGAACCCTGTGACAGAAGTATTTTATAATACCTCCCTGAGAATGCTTGATCCTGGTGATGGTTTGTTTTATTCTAATATGAGCAGCTGTACCTTGCTATAATTTGCCATGCTTCGTTCCAAAGTATATTAAACTTTAATGAAATTGGTTGTGTGCTTCCTTAGGAGTTAAATGAGCTGAGAGAAACCGAGGGCAACACTGTTCTAAATGCCACAACTTCTGAACTAGAGAACATTAATAAGCGAGTGAGAGAGACCACTGCACGTGCCGAAGGTTAGAACGACTAATTTCCTACTTTTTTGAAATTTGTTATAATATAATGCTTAAACTGCAGCCTTCGTGTCCAGCAGGACCTGATTGCTTTAATTGAGGAGGAATCCTTAAATTGCCTTCTTAAAAGTGAGATTGAGTAGGGCTGCAGATTAGACCTTGGTAATTCAAATGAAATGCAAAGGTTCTAGGGTAAACATAGCTTTGAGTGATTGTGTGAGAATGTGGGTGTTTGGAATGACTAATTAATGGTTATATTTAAATAATGCTTTTAATATAGAAATAAATGGTGCAAGAGCTTGAAAGAAAGAGGATCGAGCAAAAGCTTGGTCAAAGGACAAATTTTAAGGAAAGAAACAGCTTGCATTTATACTACCTTTTATAACCTCAAGACATCCCAATGTGCTTTCTAATTAACTGTATTTTTGAAGAGTAATACAGGAAATGTGGCCAATATGATCGCAGCAAGGTCTCAAAACTGCAATGTGATCATGACCAGATAGTTTTAGTGATGTTGGTTGACAGATAAATATTGTTGTGAAATCAGGGAGATCTCTTAAAGATCAGTTCTGATATTTTCAATTGATCTAGCTTCAACAGACTAAGTTCCAGATTAGCACTACCATTTTGTTAAAAATTGCCTTCTGAAATCAATAACAATTCAAAGAACTGATCATTGTTTCTTTATAATGTGTGTTTCTTTATAATGTGCCTTTTATACATATTTCAATAAAGTGCACAAGTATGAATAAAACCAATAGGATGTATCTTTTAATTGAGTTATGATCCATCACTCTATTGTATCATGGTCAGGTGTGCTTACTGACTTTAAAATTGATTCTAAACTTAAATTGTGAATTAGTTTTGTTACATACTGTAGAGATTTTCACAGTTCACTTAAAACGGGAAAATTATTTGTCTAATGGAACTGTTTGGCTCAGTAAAAATGTTAATAATGGTTATAACAATAACTCCCTTATAACTCTGCTTGGAATATTTTGCTGTATTAAGGTTTTCTGAAAGTTCGACAAAGCAGCTGAAGTGAGAATTCCGCGTCATAAGTTGTCAGGTCATCTGAACATTACCGAATCCTTGCTGTTCATCAAAGATCAGACCAAAGAAGGTCCCTTTTTTTAAAACAAAGAAATGTAGATTCTGAGCATGGTCATAGGCTGATAATTATTCCAGCTGAATATGTGCAGTTTTCTTCCTTCCAATTTTTCCTCAGTCTCTGAAGTTGCTGCCTGGACTGAGGCACAAAAGTGCTGACCATCCTTGGTCACGTCACCCAAGCAACCATTCTTTGTGTCGACCCCAAACAATGAATAGTGACTGATTTGCCTATTAGGACATCGCAACAAGGTGAAGTTCTCTCACCTGACTTCCAGCGTTGGTCAGTTGTATGAATATCAGGAACAGCATGTTAAGCCACTATTTTCCATCTGCCTCTATTGTTGAAGGCACAGGGACATATCTGAAATAATGAAAACCAATAGTGAGAACCATGTCGCCCTCAAGAGTGAGGAACTTAAAAGTAATCACTAAAGAAAAGATACTGGAGAAATTAGTGAGACTAAACGTTGACAAATTCTCTGGGCCTAATTGTCTACAGACTAGGGTTCTAAAATAGGGGATGCATTGATTGTGCTCTTCCAAATTCCCTATATTCTGGAACAGTTCCATTGGATTGAAAGGTAGCAATAGTAACACTGCTATTCCAGAGAGCAGGAAGAGCAAAAAACAGAAACTATAGGGCAGTTAGCCAAATATCAGTCAGTGATAAAATGCTGCAATCCATTATTAAGGAAGTGGTAACATGGCACTTAAATCATAATATGGTTAGGTAGAATCAGCATAGTTTTATGAAAGGGAAATTGTGTTTTGATAAATCTATTAAGTGTTTTCTGAGGACCTGAAAAGCAGGGTAGATGAAGGGGAACCAGTTAGTGTGGTATATAAGATTTCCAAAAGACATTTGATAAGATGTCACAAAGAAGTTTGTTGCATGAAATGAGGGCTCATGGGGTTGCTAGTAATATCTTATCTTGGATATCGGGTTTGTTAAAGGACAGAAAATAGTATGGGAATTAATGGGTCATTTTCATGATGGCAGACTGTTACTAATGGGATGCTGAAAGGAATGGCGCTGGGGCATTAGTGTTGCTCTATTTATTTATCTCGGTGAACCATAAGCCTTTCCCTTATATCGATCAAATGACCACACAACCAGTTAGTTCAAAAGGTGGTTTATTTAGGTACACAAGAGTTATGTCGACATGCAAACACAATACTACGAGTTAAACTACACCTATCAGCTAGAATAACCTATACTGAACTTCACGGCACTGTGCAAATGGATAAGGCCTTTATCTGGATTTCACTTGGCTGGTTCGAAAAAAGTGGCTCTCTCTGCTGGGCTCATCCGTCTTGAACTTAACTGGCTGTACCTACTGCAATTGGGTGGCACAGGCCAGATCCAAGAGAGACAGAACACATGGCTGCGCTCTCTTTTATCCCTCTGGGATTTTGCGCTCTTTGGGATGGTCCTTAACCTTCAAACCAATTGACAGGGCTCTGATCACTCTCATCGTTTTCGGCCAATAAAGGGGCGGCTGCCTTGGTAGCTGGGCAGGTTTTTAGCTGTCATTGACCGTGACAGTTATGCTTTCTGAGTAAGGGAAGTGGAGCCGATCAGTCTGTGGCGATACTGGTTGCGTGATTGGAGTTCTATCGTCCTGGGAAAATGAGCCATTGAAATGTAAACGAGCGGAATTTTCTGTCAGGTCTGGTTATCTGTATTTTAGATACACATAGACTATGTATCTGTCTTGAGTCCTGCATGGTCCTTTGCAGGTGGCCATCTTAGATGGCTACATTAGCTATTTACTATAGATTAATGATTTTGATGAAAGGACTGAGAATAATGTATCCAAGCTTGATGACAATATAAAGCAGGTAGGAAAGTAAGCTATGAGGACACCACATTGGGTTTTCAAAGGAATATAGATAGATTGTGAATGGATAAAAATATTCACTTTGGTAGGAATAATAGAAAAACAATATTTTTTTAAATGGTGAGAAACTATTTGTGTTGGTGTTTTGAGAGATTTGGGTGTCTTTCTGCACAATAGCAGAAAGCTAACATGCAGGTGGATCAAGCAGCTAGGAAGGCAATTGGTAAGTTGGCCTTTATTGTAAGGGGATTGGATTTGAGAGCTCGGACGTTTTGCTGTGATTGTACAGGACTTTTGTGAGACCACACCTGAGTACTGTGTAGTTGTAGTCTCTCTACCCAAGGAAGCCGTATTTACCTGCTGGAGGTGCAACAAAGATTCACTCTGATTATTGGGATCAGTGTTGCCTAATGAGGAGAGATTGCATCAACTAGACCTATATTCTCCAGTGTTTAGAAGGATGAGAGGTGATCTCATTGAAACATATAAGATTTTGAGAGGACTTGGACAGGATTGATGCCGAGAGGTTTTCTCCCTGTACTCGAGTATAAAAGCATATAAGGGATCATTTAGGACTGAGCCAAATTCAGAGGGTTTTGAATCTTGGAGATTCTCTACCCCAGTGTTCTGTAGATGCTCAAGACAGATCAAGATTGTTGGGCTATTAAGCGTGCAATTCTCCGCTCCCCACGCCAGGTGGGAGAATCGCGGGAGGGACCCCCGACTAATTTCATGGCCCCCTGGTGCCCCACCCCCCGCTCGGAAGAATCGGCGCATGCCGTTTTCCACGGCGACCGGCGATACTCCGGCCCGGATGGGCCGAGCGGCCTGCCATTCGTGACCGTTTCACGACGGCGGCAACCACACCTGGTCGCTGCCATCGTGAAATCGCCATGAGATGCCCGATTTGGGGCTTGTAGGGGGCCTGGTGGGGAATGAGCACCATGACTCTGCTTGGGAGGGGATAGGCCCGCGATCGGTGCCTCAATAGGACGCACTATTTCCCCTCCGCCGCCCCGCAAGATCAAGCCGCCACGTCTTACGGGACGGCTGAGGGGAAAGACAGCCACCACGCATGAGCGGGTTCGAGCTGTCAGCCGTCGTGACGTCAGCCGCGCATGCGCGGGTTGGAGCCGGTCAACCTGCGCATGCGCGGCTGACGGCACATAGGCACCGCCGTCGCGTCACTCTCGGCCCGGGAGGGGAGAATAGGGGGCGAGGAGTGGCCTCCAAGGCCGTCGTGAAACTCGGCCGAGTTCACGACATCCCTCCCGATTTTTCCCGGGAGCGGAGAATTCCGTCCCAAGTAATTGAGGGATATAGAGATGAGGAAGTAAAGTGGAATTGAGGTGGAAGATCAAACATGGGGCAAAATTCTCAGATTGCCAATGTCGAAATCGTGTTCGGCAATTGGCTGGTGAATCGGGTTTTATGCCGAAATCGGGGGGGGGGGCGCCATTTTCCGAATACTCCGCCCCCTCAAAAACGGCATAATCGCCGAGTACGCCGCACACCATTGGGATGGCCTCAGGATGTCACCTGATGCCCCCCTCCTGATGCTCCGCCGCCGATGGGCCAACTTCCTGATGGCGTCAGTCGCGTGTCCTCTCAGTTTTCGGGAATCTCGTATGCCGTCACAGTTGGGAGGGGAGCTGTTCCGCTGGCAGGTGGGGCTTCAGTGGGCACTGGTGGGGGTGGTCCAGGGGTGGCGAGGGGGGGATTACAGGGGGCATTAACTGGCAGGCCGAGTCCGTGTGCGGCTGCCCATTCTCCCTCCGTATCTGCAGGTAAAGGTGGGGGCATTGCGTAGTGCGGATGGGCCGGCGACTTTTTGGTCGTAAGACCAGGCACTTCCTCCGGGCATAGCCACAAAAACGGAGAATCCGACTCATTGGGCGCAATTCCCCGCAAGGCCTGACGCCGTCGTGAAACCCGGAGAGGTTCACGACGGCGTCGGAGGCTGCTCCTCGCCCCCTATCCACGGGGGGGGGGGGGGGGGGGGGGGGGGGGGGGCTAGGAGGGCCGTGCCGTAAATCTCAGCCGCGGGGCCTTGTCGCTGGCATCAAGGCCCGGTGCGCCGAGAATGACGCGACCGGCGCGCCTAATGACGTCAGCCCCGCATGCGCGGTGGCCGTCTTTCCCTCCGCTGCCCTGCAAGACGTGGCAGCTTGATCTTGCGGGGCGGCGGAGGGGAAAGAGTGCGTCCCTTTGAGACGCCGGCCTGACGATCGGTGGGCACCGATCGCGGGCCAGTCCCCTCCCGAGCACGGTCGTTGTGCTCACTCCCCTCTCCGCCCCCCCCCCCCCCCGCAAGCCACAAACCAGCTTTTGTCGCCACGTTCACGCCGGCAGCAACCAGGTGTGGTTGCCGCCGGCGTGAAACGGTCGGGAACGGCAGGCTGCTCGGGCAATCCGGGCCGGAGAATCGCGGGTGTCCACTTCATTTTGGGGGGGGGGGGGGTGCCAGAGCGGCCCTCCCGCGATTCTCCCACCCGGTGTGGGTGCGGGGAATCACGCCCATGGTCTTTTGAATGATGTAACAGGATTGAGAAGCCAGTTTCTCCTATTTCTTCTCGTGTAAGAAAAGTACTTCAGGTGGCTCAGGATTTGCAGCTTCCTTGTTTGTGCTGGCTATCTGAGATCATCTTAATGATGCAAACCACGGATCAGTTTTTTTATTGCCATTGAATTAACCTAGTGCACAGACAGGTAACTGTAGTAGCTGTTAGAACTCTTGAGATGCAGTCTGATATTTCATTGCCTAAATACAAGATTAGTTGTTGGATGTAGGTAATTTCATTGTTAATATTCACACAGACGTCACATTAGAATGGTTGAACATTTTAAGGATTCATATAAGATGAGCAATGTCTGGTTGTCTTTCCCTTTTTTGGCCTTCATATCTTCAAGAAAAAAAAAAAATCTGTGCTAAAATAACATGTATGTTGCAGAACTGGACAGTTTGATAGACAAAATAGAAGGAGAAACCAAAGATCGTCAGAAAAGCATGGACCGCTGGAAAAACATGGAGAAAGATCACATGGAAGCCATCAATCATGACACCAAGGAGCTGGAGAAGATGACAAACCGGCAGGGTATGCTGCTTAAGAAAAAGGAGGAATGCATGAAGAAAATCAGAGAATTGGGCTCATTGCCACAAGAGGCCTTTGAAAAATACCAAACACTGAGTCTCAAACAGGTAACGTACATGGATAATTGCTGTGGAATTAGGGAAGATGCTGAATTTGATAAAAGTGGGTCCCCAATTCCTTATCTTTGAAATTAAGTGTCGAAAGGCTGCCGGTGAATCTGTTTTATTCAACATCACCGACTGCAATGTTAATTTTATGTAATGGGAGGCCATTGAGTTGCTGAACTGTGACAGAATGTAACTTTATAGGAGTCTGAGATAACCGATTCACCAAATTTTATAAATTGGAATTTTGAAGTAGGAGACCTATTCACTTGAAGCCAAGTGGAAAGTGGTGAGCACCCTCTACAGGTTGACTGAGGCTGTTAGTTTGTGTTGCGTAGCTTTTGTATTTATAACACAGTACCAGCCAGTCAGCCTAACAGCTTTCTGTGTTTATGCTGCACATGTGTCTCCTCCCAATCTTCATCTAACCTCATCAAGAACCCTATTCCTTTCTTTGTACGTGTCTAGCTTCCCTTCAAATCCATCTTTGAATTGGATAAGCACCTGAAGAGGAGCTATGGGAAAAGACGGGGCATGGGGACTAGCTAAATTAAACTTGCAGAGCTCTATCAAGGACACAAAGGGCGAAATGTGGCTGTAACTATTCTATGGTCCATGCTGTAACACTTGACTATTTCCCAAGGTACCCAAGTTCTTCATTCTAATCACACTTTTGGTAACGAAGTTCTGCTAAACCTTTACATGCTTTTGCTGGCGACAATCCTATACTTATCACACCAAGTTCTGGTAGCTCCTGCAAGTGAGGACATCTTCCCTATTTGAAAGAATATCCTTTCATATTCCTAAAGTTCTCCGCCCAATCTTCTCTTTTCTAAAGAAAAGAACCCATACTGTTCAATCTTTTCTGGTCAGCATTACCCCTCTGTTCAGGTGAATATTTTTTGCACCTTCTACAGTGTCTATATTCTTTGTCTACCATATCAGAACTAGTTCCATTTGTGAACTTGTAGTTTCTTGCCAGTGGCTTTTCATTAAGGGTGTGAGTATGATTTGCTTTTTTTATCATTCTCAACTTTCTAGTTAAATATTGCAGTAGGAAATATTATGTGCCAACAATGCTGTTCTGGATCAGTGAAAGAGGGAATTTCACTGGCCCTGACATTCTTGATAGGGTGCTGTGTTGGTGGTTAGGGTTGAGAGTCTATGGTTTAGGGCAGGGTTTTGTTCAATTGTGTCTCCCCCACCCACACTTTTATTTGCAAGCATCAATTCTAATATGAGGGAGGGGGGTGCTCTGTGTCCATGCTCATGCGAGACAAACAGATGGGTGGTGACATGACCCCACTGGCGAGCAATCCTGTCTGTTCTAGCATCCCTGGGCTTGAAAGCAAGACATGCCGTAATGCAGCTGCACTTGTGTTGCTAGGATATGCTCCTGTCTGAACTATTCAATTTTCTAACTGCAGTAATAAATGCTTCTCGTGCACTAAAAGCTAAAAAAAAAAGCTACCCTTGCACTGATTGAAAAAGCTTCTGGCAATTTCAAGCCGCCTTTCTACATTTTGTTTGATGTAAAAAAAAAAGTTGCTACACAGTGTATAACTTTGAAGCAAACTGACGTATGTAGATTACATATTATTTTTTCTGCAGTGTGATCCGATGACTTAATTGAAAGGAGCAAGTATTGGGAATTGCTGAGCTAGGCAATGAGGGAGTTGAGTTAATGCCTGATTGAAATTACCTCATTGCTGAAGAAATGACTGCATCTCTGATGCATCAATTTAGATCCCTCGCACATTTGCTTGGCTAGTTTTCCTGGTGCCATCAGCACTGCACGCTTGAACAAAAATGTTTAAAATAATCAGAATTTCATATTTCAGTTTCTAATTTTTTTTTTACAAACGTTAGTTTTTTGGGGGATCCACCATGAAGAGTTATAAATCCTCCACTGCATTAATTGAACATAGAATAATAATAATAGAAGCTGATACATTAAGATGACGGGCTAGAGGAATTGCTTGAAGGCATGTCATCCTGTTATGGCTATAATTTGTTTATTCATCCTATTAAAAGTAACACAAATCAGACCCACTATGAAGATATAAAATTCAGAACATATCAGATTAGTCAAAGCAGTGTGCTCCTGCTGATGGTAATTGATACCATTGTCCGTAAGTTATGATATGGCAAATTTCTATTTTCTGGTGATACCTGGTACATATTCCATGATTTCGATTTTGGGACGGGAGAGGGTGTATAGAAATCGTAATGATTTATTTTAATATAAATTTCAAACTGATTTGTAAAGTGTTTTTAAAGGGTGGCACAGTGGTTAGCACTGCTGCCTCACAGCGCCAGGGACCCGGGTTCAATTCCAGCCTTGGGTGTCTTCTCTGTGTAGAGCTTTCACGTTCTCCCCATGTCTGCTTGGGCTTCCTCCGGGTTCTCTGGTTCTCTTCCACAGTCCAAAGGTGTGCCGATTAGGTGGATTTGCCATGATCAATGGGGCTAGGGCGAGGGTGTGGGCCTAGGTAGAGTACTCTTTTCAGAGGATCGGTGCAGACTCGGTGGGCTGAATGGCCTCTTACACTCTCAGGATTCCATGGATTTTCTTTAAGCAACATTTTCAAGACTCCTGGGTAGGGGTATGTTTATTATAAAATCCAATGGCTACAAGACGCTTTTGTTTTATAAAGACTGCAGTTAAAAGCTGTTTGGAAGTATCTTGACCATATTCAGATGACAAAGTATGTATAACTGAGAATCTACATTGTATTACACATGTGTGACCTGTAATGATTTGAAGTATAATAATATTGCAAAGTAACTGAGATAAGCCTACTTTTCAAACCTAAAAGCAACTGAATTGTTTTGTATCTCGCATATATATTTTAAATTTGCTACATAAAGGCTACTGATTTGCATCATGTATATGCATATATCCACCATATGACCGTTTTCAGTTATAGAATCATCAAATTTAAAGTGCAGAAGGTGGCCATTCGGCCCACCGAGTCTGCACCGGCCCTGGGAAAGAGCACTGTTCTTAAGCCCTCGCTCTACCTATCCCAGTAACCCCACCTAACCTTTTGGACACTAAGGACAATTTAGCGTGGCCACTCAACCTAATCTGCACATCTTTGGACTGTGGGAGGAAACCGGAGCACCCGGAGGAAACCCACGCAGACACGGGGAGAACGTGCAAACTCCACACAGTCACCTGAGGCCAGAATTGAATCCGGGACTGCTGCGAGGCAGCAGTGCAAACAACTGTGCCACCGTGCCATCCAGTCAATTCCATGCATATCTTATTTAATTAACAAATATTCCTGGAGGTAATTCCGTCAAAATATTTCTCCGGGCCTTTGAGTGGGGTATTCCTCATTCTCTCCTTTCTGCAGTTTGGTTCTGAGAAATACATTCTATCTGGATCTCGCCTGACAACGTTTTGAGATCATGGTCGGGTCATGCTTGACAGAACTCATTCTGGTGGATGGTTCATCCTGTCTGAAGCTGAAGTGCAGAATGGGTTTACCTGTAATTCTGGAAGAGATTTAAAAATAACTAAATACATTCTAATTTTCTTTCAGTTAAAGATAGTAATGTAGAGCTTGTTGTGCTTGTGAGTACCTGTAACGTAGTCTGTCATGTGAATGTGACTGAGATTGCTGGCTTTCAGTTTGACAAAGATTTGTAATCTATAGTTGCCGTTTTGACTTTTCTAAGCCTTTTTCTGCCTTTTTCTTTGTGTTTCCTGTTTGCATCCTTTCATCCACAGCTGTTTCGCAAGTTGGAACAGTGTAATCAGGAGTTGAAGAAGTACAGCCACGTCAACAAGAAAGCCTTGGACCAGTTTGTGAATTTCTCGGAACAGAAGGAAAAACTTATGAAACGGCAAGAGGAGCTTGACCGTGGCCACAAATCCATCATGGAACTTATGAACGTACTGGAGTTGAGAAAGTATGAAGCCATACAGCTTACCTTCAAACAGGTAAGACACGGCGTAAAGTGAACCCGAAAGCAAAATACTCTGGGATGCTAGAAATCTGAAATAGCAACAAAAATATGCTGGACAAATTCAGCAGGCTGGGGAAACGAGAATTAATGCTTCAGGTCAAGAGACCATTTATCAGTCCTGCTGTAAAATTAACTGGTTTGTGGAAATGGGTAAAAACTCAGCCACAATTTCTGATTGTTTAAAAATACGAAGATCTTTTTAGATGTCTTGCAAAGTTTAATATTACTAGGGAACTAATTCACAATAACAGTAGTTGCTAATCTTGCTGATAGTTTTCATTATTCTATAGCTTTCATTTCAATGTAATGTTTCCCAATAGTGCAAAATAGTCTTTGCATGAAGAGCGTGTGTCGATGGCTTGAGAATTCCACTGCTTACTCTGGTTAAAATCACAACAGCTTCCAGATATAATCCTTGATCTAAGGGATACACTGCGGGGTAGAAACAGTGGGCTGGATTCTCCGCAGCGCCGAAATCGTGTCCGGCGAGGGACAATCTACTTTCATGCCGTAATCGGGCCCGGCGCTGGTTCAGCGATTCTCTGGGGCCCGAAAGTCGGCGTGACCGTGGAATACACCGCGCAGCTGGGGCCTTCCAGGCGGCTGGGGGTTAGATCCGTGCAGTTTGATGCTGGGTCATGTGGCCGATCGGGGGTGGGGTCTCATTTTTCGTCTGGCTCCGCGGTTTGAGTCCGCCATGGAGCTCGGCGCGGCTGCTGGAGGCCACCGCCGTGCGCCTGCGCGGACTCCAAACCAGAAGTGCGGGGCCCCTATCCGCAGCTAAAACTGCGAGAATCACTCCAGACCCCTGCTAGCCTCCTGCACGGCATTGAATTAGCTCAACTTGTTTCTCAGACTTTCTGGAGTAAAACTCCACAGTTTTTACGTCGGTGTGGGTTCATAGTCCTATTTTGGGAGAATGCAGCCCAGTGTTTCTTTCACTCTTCCAAAAAAATAGAAAATAAGTGAAGTAAAGGGAAGATCATTTTAAACAAACTGATCATAAAATCAATGATGGGCAGAAGCTGTACCCTGACGGGGTCTCAACTTTGCATTTGCTCCATTGTTATCAGAGCAAAAAGGGTTGAGTGTAAAGCTCCAGGAGCAGCCATGTCAGTATGATCACTTTTAAAAGCAACTAGCTTCCCTCAATGCCTCGGTGAGTCTGTCCAGTGAATGGCTTAGCTGGTGAGATCACTGCTCAATCTCGTCTCTGTTGTGTTGGCTGATTGCAGTTGAAGTATTAGATGTGCTGTAATTGAGTAGTTAGGTAGGGGAAAATTGGCTAAAATTCTTCTCAGATAGTCCAATATAATCCACTGGATACGTAGTGTGGTGGTGTATTGGTAATGTTACTAGACTTGAAATGCATGAATAATCCAGGAAAAGAAGGCTCAATTCCAACCGTGGCAGATTGACAATTTAAATTCGGCTTTTAAAACCTAGGAAGAAAAAGCTGCTACTTGTAACAGCAATTGTGGAGCTGCTGGATTGTCATAAAAATGCAATTAGTTCACTGATGTCACGACCAGTTCCTTACCCAGTCTGACCTATATGTAACCCTAGACCCACACCAAGATGGCTGACTCTTGACTGCATTCTGAAGTGGTCTAGCAAGTCACTCAGTGGTATCAAACTGCGATAATCATAAAGAAAGCCTGCCTTCACCTTTTAAGAATAGACAACTGATGCAGCCCTTGGCAATGATGCTCACATGGTGAGAATGAATTTTTAAAAATGAGCCAAGATTGGACTCAGCTGTATTTACCCATGCTTGAATAACCTACCCACATTTATTGCCGAAGCTCAGTCATACATAATGGTCACTAGGCAAGGGACCAATGACTACCTGATTTACAAAGAATCGGCCTGAATCATTCCACTTCCTTTGGAGGGTGGGGACTGGAATTATTGTTTTTTCTTTAAATCAGTAGGTTTGTTAGTTATATTAATTGTTTCGCGTGCTTTCCACTTGCTCTGATGATGACCAAAATCTTCATAAAGTAGCCTGTGGTTGTATGCTTGAATGCCCCATTAATTTGTTTTAAAAAGCTATAAACAAACATGGCTGAATGAAAAAATGAATTATCATTTGGAATCACTCGCCATCCTGACTTAGAATATATCGCCTTTCCTTCACTGTCGCTGGATCAAAATCTTGGAACTCCCTCCCTAACAGCACTGGGTGTACTACACCACATGAACGGCAACGGTTCAAGAAGGCAGCTCATCACCACCACCACCAGGGCAATGAGGAGTGGGCAATAAATGCTGACTTCGCCTGTGAAGCCCCCACCCCATAATTGACTTTTAAAAAATGTTTTGAATGATGCAGATCATGTAAACTTAAACCTTTATAGTCAGCCATACACTTATTTGTACTGCCCTATGCAGTCCGTGATGTAGATACTTGTGCTTATTCAAGCTCTTACTTTCCCAAAGCTCTCGCTTAATGTTTCTCTAATGGGGGAATATGCAAGTGCATTAACTAAGCTGTTTCTATTGATCTGTGCTGTTTTTAGTTCCAGTTGAAGATGTTCTGCACAGTAATCGCTTGCTAATGGTGCAAACCTTTTAGATTTTAAGGCCACGATGTTTCACCAAATTTTATTGTACTTTGCTCACCTCATCTCACCAAGTTTTGTTTCGAAAGCACCAGTCTCCGGAACTTGTATGTTCTTAATGCATTGACTTTGCATGTCTATAAGTTAGAAAAAGAAGAATGTATGATTTGCATCACATTTTTTTTCCTTCAATAAAATATTCTTGCCTGCTGAATCATGATGTTTCTGTGACCAGGTGTCTAAGAATTTCAGTGAGGTATTCACCAAGTTGGTGCCGGGTGGTAAAGCATCACTGGTTATGAAGAAAGGCGATGTGGAAGGAAGCCAGTCACAGGATGAGGGTGAAGGTAGCGCATCTCAGAGCAGTGTTCCGTCTGTTGACCAATTCACAGGAGTTGGAATTCGGGTCAGTAATGGACTGCGTTCTGCAGTTTAATCCTTTTCTAAGCTTGCAATCATTTATTTTTTTTATAGTGAGATCCTTCACAGTTTTCAGAATTAAATCTATTGTAGTTGTTTCTCTATTCTCTGACAGGTGAACTGGCAATTCAGTTTTACAAATTTGACCATGTTGAAGTTATTTGTGAAACTATGCCAGAAATCTGATCAGTTTGCCATACAAAACTTAGATTCAAGACTTTATAAGAATGCATCATCCTCTGGAAAACTTGAACCCCAAAATTTGCTACCTTTCAAGACATCGCTCCTTTAAACATTTTGAACATCTGATATCTAATTAATCTTTCTGGATTCTACCTAATCAGGATGAGCCCTGGGGTTGTCTCAAAAGTTGTTAACTCCTTCAACACAGTTGAAGGTGATGAGATCTTTAAGTACAACATTTAAATTGTTCCATCTTCTGATTTGCTTATTTTAACTTAACCACAGAGTGTAAGACTCGGCTGCCCAAAATATACTGTTATTAAGTACTTTGCATATCTGCATGTGTGACAGGTTTTTCAATCCTTTGACAAGCATTTGCTGTTCTCTATCTTTGTTGTCAGGTATCTTTTACAGGGAAGCAAGGAGAAATGAGAGAAATGCAGCAGCTTTCTGGGGGTCAGAAATCTCTAGTGGCACTGGCTTTAATCTTTGCCATTCAGAAATGTGACCCTGCTCCCTTTTACCTCTTTGATGAAATTGACCAGGCGCTGGATGCTCAGCACAGAAAAGCTGTTTCAGGTAAATGTTCCCAAAGAAATGCCTTTGTGATTTTTTTGAGTGTAAGAATGCTTCATGTCTGTTGTGAGTTTGTCTATGTCTATTGATCCAGCAACAGGAATAATAGAAATATTTAAGACCCAACTGAGAGTTTTTAAGTTGGGACTGTTGTGGAGCTGCCCGTTACTGTCGCCCGGTGCTGAGGTAAGTTTGTGTGACGCTACTGAAGGGAATGGCAAACATGTGGTGCGATGCTACTCAAGTATATTCAGTCCCTTGAGCCTTTCAGTGTCATCCTGCCTGTCAAGTAACTCTGTCCACATATCTTGGCTCAATCCATGTTTGTATCCCTGTCGAACAAATTCTGTCAATCTCAGATTTAAAATTGTTGTTTGAGCTAATAATGAGATAGGAAACGTTACCATAGGTAAGGCCACTGCTTAAATTGTGGTGGCTATGAAGTGGCACATGTACAAACTTATAGCAAGTAAACCTTTTAGATTCACTATGCTGTTGCATGCTTGAGCTCAGGTTTGCATTGCAGTAAATGCTCTTTTGTGTTGGAAAAGGTTTTATGGGAGAGAAATAAGTTTATTCTCCTGAACTTTGCTGGTATCATTTCATGAAACCTTTTACCTAGTTTGCCGAAAGGTTAACTTGTTTTGTGGTATTGATCCTTTCCTGGTGTTGAACAGTTATGCCAATGATTTGATCTGTGTATTTTAAGACCGGATCAGATTAAACTTGAACCAACTCGTTGGAATTTAGAAGGATGAGGGGGGATCTTATAGAAAATTTTAAAATTATGAAGGGAATAGATAGGATAGATGCGGGCAGGTTGTTTCCACTGGCGGGTGAAAGCAGAACTAGGGGACATAGCCTCAAAATAAGGGGAAGTAGATTTAGGACTGAGTTTAGGAGGCACTTCTTCACCCAAAGGGTTGTGAATCTATGGAATTCCTTGCCCAGTGTAGCAGTTGAGGCTCCTTCATTACATGTTTTTAAGGTAAAGATAGATGTTTTTTGAAGAATAAAGGGATTAAGGGTTATGGTGTTCGGGCCGGAAAGTGGAGCTGAGTCCGCAAAAGATCAGCCATGATCTAATGGTGGAGCAGGCTCGAGCGGCCAGATGGCCTACTCCTGCTCCTAGTTCTTATGTTCTTAAATGCCCTGAAAGTGTGTTTTACAGTTCACATTTTCATGGGCCAGATGTATTATTTCACATTACATGTGGGAGTGTCGTATGAATGCAAGTTATTACAGTTGTAACTACACCAATGAAGTGAGTGGTTAACAATCCCTAAACTGTCCTGGATTTCAACCCTTAAGAAATAAAATATAATTCGGTTTTGGAATGGGCAGGCATAATAAAAATGAGTTTGTTACTACCTCTCCATTTGTTTGAAAAACTGTCGTTACAGTTTAATTTGGGTTTTGAGGCAATTAAAGCTGTGAGACAGATGGAGAGTACACTTGTAGCTAACCTATAACGGGTAGTTTCACAATTCCCCGATCCTAATGGCGAAACTTGACCATTAGGAGTGAGACATGGGATTTACTGCACATGAATTTGCGATCATTTAACCTAAACAGTCAGAAGATTGTAGGCAGCAAGCATCCTCATTTCTGATCTGCTCTACCACCAGGTGGAGCTCCCTCCCAGGAGGCAGTTTGAACAATGGAAAAATGTCCTAATCGTCATTTAAAATTTAGCGTTCACCATTACATAAAGTTGCCAGCTGTGAAGAGATACTTAATGTTATAGATGACATCATGTACCTATTTCTTCACAAACAATACATCATTCGGATGGCATCAACAGCGGCCTAATGGGTAAAGAAACAATTTAGTTTTAATTTTATGATTGCAGATGACAGAAAATCACTTGGAAAGGTTTCCTGGTCAGTATTTCTTTTTTTTAAAGTGCCCAGTTTATCCAGTGAATGATGGCAGTGGTCTTAAAAGTCAGGTTGCTACTCATTTTTAGAGTGCGTTGGCACTGGTGCAAGGGGCTGGTTTAGCTCACTAAGGGGCTGGTTTAGCTCACTCGGCTAAATCGCTGGCTTTTAAAGCAGACCAAGGCAGGCCAGCAGCACGGTTCAATTCCCGTACCAGCCTCCCCGGACAGGCGCCGGAATGTGGCGACTAGGGTCTTTTCACAGTAACTTCATTGAAGCCTACTCGTGACAATAAGCGATTTTCTTTTCATTTCATTTCTTACCGGAGAAGGGTAAGAGGAGATTTAATAGAGGTGTTCAAAATGATGAAACGAGCAAATAAGAAACTGCTTCCAGTAGCAGAAAGGTTGGTAACCAGCGTGGAAAGGTTTACTGTGATGGGTAAAAAGAACCAGAGGTGGCATGCATATTATTATACACAGTGAGTTGGCTGTGATCTGTCATGTACTGCCTGTGGTGGAATGAATCTCAACATTAACTTTCGAAGGAAAATGGATAATATTTACAGGGCTGTGGAAAAAGAGTAGGGGAGTGGAATTAATTGGATATCTATTTCAAAGAGCCTGCGCGGGGACAAGGTGGATTAGGTTTCTTCATGCTGCAATGGAAATTGGGGTCATATGGCATCTTGGTCAGGGAGGAAATTTCAGCAAGGATTCTTCAGCTGTCTATTCATTGACCTTATTTATTCATACCCATGGACAAAAGAATTGCTAGTTACCATAAATAATTTGATGCAGCTCTCCATCAATTTGCTGGATTTTTTTTTGGTTGTTACAGGTCCACTTGCAAAGGGCCTGATCTGGGGCGTGCACTTGTGGCTGCCCATATCATACGGAAAGCAAGGTGAAGTGGACCTGTCGCCTTGCTTTTCCGGCACTTGATAAACAAACCTCGCAAACTTGTGACTGCGCGTTGGTTTGAATTGATCTGTCAGACATGCTGCCACGATGGCCCCTCAGTGGCTGAGCCCAGGTGTTGGAGTTAATAAATACTTCACATGCCAGCTGCAAAGTGGCTGCTCTGATTCAGTGTGTCAGGTCCACTTCATAAAAGTTTAGTTTACTTCTTAATGTGTAGTAGTCTCGCTTATTACTTCCTGCCTTTATAAAGTTGAATCGTGTACATTTTTCCTCACTATAATTTTTTTTCCAAATTTTCCCCAATAGATATGATTTCTGAACTCTCTGCACACGCCCAGTTCATTACCACTACATTCAGGCCAGAATTGCTTGAATCAGCAGACAAGTTTTATGGAGTGAAATTCAGGAACAAGGTAACTTCACACCATGTGAATTGGATGGCATAATCTATTCTTTTTTGTATTCCGGATTTATTGGGAAAGCTATTTGGTCGGTTTAAAAATATATATATATTTTAAAATGGAAAGCTATTTGGTCTGAACTGAATAGCAAGGTAATTCTGAACAGGAGTTTACTCTATGGCACACAGTACCTACATGCTTCAATCCTGCGACTGATTAATACAATGCGTTGGAGCTTAAAGCACTCCACTTCAAGGAGCACTTTTAACATGCCTTCTCTGGCACCTAATCCAGTGTAAGAACTAACTATCGCAAAGAATAATTTAATTGTAGCATGGAAATCAGAATACATCCTACAATTGATTTACAATTGATTTTGGATAAGAATGCATTTTGAATTTGATTTTTGTCTTCTGAAATATAAAAGGTGCTAGTTGTTGAACTTATGCCACTCGCTTTTTAAGTGTATTGAATATGTTTTTAGTTTCATAGATTTTGGATTAAGAGGTCTCACAATAAATTCCCCAATTATGTTTTATTTGCGTGTGGAACGTTTTAGAAGCTCAGTGTTGTTGCTTGTTTGAAAAGACTTTTGAATTGTCAGTGGGAGTATTTCTTCCCCTTTTTGGGAGTAATGGAGAATTGCAGTGAAAAGTATGCTTCCCATTTAAAAAAAAAAGTCTATCCTGACCAGCCTTGAAATGGTTGTTCAGAGTGAACTTTGTTCTCAACTTTTTCTTGTATAACTGCTGCACCAGCGTCAGTTCGTGGTCTAGCTGGATTCTGGAGGATGCTGTGGAACATAATCTGTTGAATGTTAGTATTTGCGTAGAGGTGGCAGGCTTCACCTATCGCCACAGTGCGACCCGCGCTGTGACTGACATGTTCCAAAACTGGAGACCCAGTAGTGAATGGCTAAGCTGAGCCGTATCAAGCTCTAGACCATGGAAAGACCAAGTTGCCGATATTACAATTGTTTTACCATATTTTAAGTTATCTTCAAAAAATGGACTGTTATTGATTGGGTTAGTTCTGTAAAAAGGAAACTCTGAACATCCATATGACTTGTTTTTCCAAAGATAATTAATTGCCTCAATTAACTGGGTTTTCACCACAGAAACATACAAAATAGGAGCAGGAGGAGGCCATTCGGCGCATCGGGCCTGCTCCGCCATTCATTATGATCATGGCTGAACAACATCCAATTCAGTAGCCTAATCCCGCTTTCCCCAATATCCCTTGATTCCCTTCACCCTAAGTGGTATATCTAATTGCTTCTTGAAAACATGCGATGCTTTGGCCTCAGCTACTTCCTGTGGTAACAAACTCCACAGGCTCACCACTCTCTGGGTGAAGAAATTTCTCCTCATCTCTGTCCTAAATGGTATATCCCGTATCCTTAGACTGTGATTCCTGGTTGTGGACACCCACCATCCTGAACATCCTTCCTGCATCGATCCTGTCGGTCCTGTTAGAATTTTAGAGGTTTCTATGAGGTTCCCCCCTCATTCTTCTGAACTCCAACGAATACAATCCTAACTGGTTCAATCTCTCCTCATACCTTAGTCCCGCCATCACAGGAATCAGTCTGGTAAACCTTTGCTGTACTCCCTGTCGAGCAAGAACATCCTTCCTCAGATAAGGAGACCAAAACTGCACACAATATTCCAGGTGTGGCCTCACCAAGGCCCTGCATAATTGCAGCAAGACATCCCTGCTCCTGTACTCGAATCCTCTCGCTGTGAAGGCCAGCATACCATTTGCCTTCTTTACTGCCTTCTGTACCTGCTCAGATTTGCATAATTTATTTTCCTCTTTCCCTGATTTGTAGCATTTAATAAGTTAAAGGTAACTTGTATAGCAATTATACCCCTAAGTAACTTGTCAGATTTAGAATTAATAAGGTGCATAATGTGAATGTTAAAGTACTCTCTTTCCATTAATAAATTTGTGCAGTATCAATAATGTTTTGAAGAAATTTGGAATTCATGTTAAAAAGCACTACACATTAATTTTATCGCTACAATATTTAAGGAGTCACACATTTCTTTTGTTTAACTTGCCCATTTATGTGGGGCTTCCTTTATAGTATTATTTTGTTTGTTTTTTTAATGTCTTCTTTCAGTTACAATCGCTCTGTTCAGATTTGTGTATATCTTTGCTTTATTTTTATAAAAATGGTCTGTTTTACAGGTCAGTCACATTGACGTGATCACAGCTGAACAAGCTAAAGATTTTGTGGAAGATGATACTACACATGGATAAAAATGCGAGAGCCAATCGATTGACCTGAAGTTGTACACTTTTTATCTGCAGATTTGAATTCTGCAAGTAATGCACATATTCATCATACTAAACTCTAGGTGGTGACTGCATTTCAGATGGTCAACTTTGGAGCTATTCTTTATCCTGCCTCTGAAGTTAAGCTGAGATAAATTTAGTTACAGAATCCATGGCATTTAGGAAGTGACCAGTGTAGATCTATTCCTCCCAGTAAATTTTGCTTTTATTATATCTTTGTTGCTATACGTTTTTAAAAATAAAAATATGCATCAGATCTCTTTCACACACAACGCTGGACTATGCTCATGATTTTGTAAAGTTTCTAGTTGCTGTTTTTATGCTCTTTATAATTGCTGTTGCAATAAATAGCTTTTCTTTATGTAATTTTATCATTTCCTCTCTATAATAGTTCATTGTCTTAAAGGGTTGCAATAAAATGTTTCAGCAAAATTTTAAGTGTTTTGAGGTTTTTGTTGGAGTGAATTCCCCTATTCTACTGCAATCTTGTTCCTGCCATCTGCAAGGCTGCATATGGAGCCATTTCCAAACGTGTACTAATGTCTAAATTTAGCTAAAACACATTATGGGCCAGATTTTGCAGTCAGTGACAAACAAGCAGTGCCGTTGCTTCATCATACTTGGTATTGCACACACGCCTCCATAGAGTTTTATGTGTCATCCTCTTCCAGGTGTCTGGGGCCTGTACGAACAGGACGAGGAACTGTACCTCCTTAACCAGTCAGATTGAAGAAACAATAATGAGGCAGACAGAATCTGAGCCAGTTGGAATAATTAATTCAATTACATCAGGCACAGAAAGCACAATAGAAAAGAAATATAGGATCCATGCTACAGAAGGAAAATCATGTGAGAAATGTTGATTTTCAAAAATCTCCAGCTACAATTAGAAGCTGCCAGATTGAGATTCCACACTTGGTAAAGGCTAATTTTCAGTCAGTCCTAAAGAGGTTTGACAGTAATTAAGAATCACCGTGCCGTTAAAAATGTACTTACACTAGAAAGGACAACAACCTTCTCTCGGTCAAATTTCTATGCTACCCTTCCCTGATTTGGGGGTGGTGGGGGGCATCCTGAAATTGTGTGGACTGGGTTACCGCCTGTCCAGATCCAGCTGCAATTTTACACAGGACCGTGACCTGTGGACCACTCCTGTGCCCAGCCAATCGGCCAAGACCCTGATTGCTTCCCTTGCGCCCTCCGGAGACATTCCCTACCCTGGACCCCTGCCACATACCTACCCAGGTCCAGGGGCTTTGTTTTAAACAGCTCCCTGCAGTGCGCCTCTCAGTTATGGTGCAACTATGAGGAGCAAGGCACCTCGTACAGCAACATCCTGATTTCTGCGTATGGCCACTGGAAGATTCACACTTTAATAATGGTGAATGCTTATAGCCTCTCTGTTAACGTTTACCACCAAATCTGGGTCAGATCAGTCTTGGCAGTTAGTGTTTTCCCCCATCCTAAATCATGCTTTGCAATATTAAGGATATAGGGCAAAATTCTCCCCTCCGGGGCGGGGGGTCCCGGCGTGGCGCCAACCACTCCAGCGTTGGGCCTCCCCAAAGGTGCAGAATTCTCCGCACCTTTAGGGGCTAGGCCCGCACCGGTGTGGCTCCCCAACGGCCTTTGGCGCCACGCCGCCCAGCGTCGGGGCTGGCCGAAAGGCCTTCAGCGTGAGTCCGCGTATACGCCGGAGCGTTAGCGGCCGTTGACATCACCACTGGCGCATGCGCGGTGGAGGGGGGTCTCTTCCGCCTCCGCCATGGCGGAAGAAAAAGAGTGCCCCCACGGCACAGGCCCGCCCGCCGATCGGTGGGCCCCCATCGCGGGCCAAGCCACCGTGGGAGCGCCCCCCGTGGTCCGATTTTCCCTCCCCCGGGGCCCGCTCGCGCCGCCTGCTCCTGCTGGCACAGAGGTGGTTTAAACCACGTCGGCGGGAGAGGCCTGACAGCGGCGGGACTTCGGCCCATCGTGGGCCAGAGAATCGCCGTGGGGGGCCCACCGACCGGCAGGGCGTGATTACCGCCCCCGCCGATTCCCCGTGGAGAATTCCGGCCACGGTGGGGGCGGACTTTACGCCGGCCCCGGGAGATTCCCCGACCCTGCGGGGGTCGGAGAATTCCGCCCATGAAATGAAAGGCTACTCAAGGTGCTCTTCCTATTGATTCCCTTATTTCAGATTTATTTTGTCATGACCATTTTTGACCCATGGATATTTAATGGACTTTTAGGGGTTTTTAAAAAATTTAGAATTATTTTTTTCAATTAAGGGGCAATTTAGCATGGCCAATCCACCTACCCTGCACATCTTTTGGGTTGTTGGGGCGAAACCCACGCACACAAGGGACGAATCTGCAAACTCCACACGGACAGCGACCCAGAGCCGGAATCGAACCTGGGACCTCGGCGCCGTGAGGCCGCAGTGCTAACCCACTGTGCTGCCCAAGGACCTTTAAGTTGAGCAGAGGCAGTGAGGGACCCAAAATTTGCAAAATAGTTCACTGTGCTATGGAGATTTAGCTTTTAAACAGAAGAACTCAAGACTTTCTGGCACCCGAGAGATCAGAGGAATTAGGTTAGATTGGTTGGTTGGTGGTCAACGGATTGACCAAAGACTGTATTCTGCCTGACGACCGACACTGATTGGGTACTGCCCGGGCAGGATCTTTTCAGGGGACCAAAGAAGAGGAGAAAATGCACCTGGAGGCTGAGAGAATAAACTGAGTTCTCTCTCCCTCTTGCTCTCCTTGCTATCTTTCTTTCCCCCCCCCCCCCCCCCCCCCCCCCCCTCTCAAAAAAAGGTTTCCTGCCTGCTGGTTTTTGAAACTGCAGAGAAGTTGAGATCCTGATGAACCTACAGTGAAAACCATTACAGACTGAGAGCAAAGATCTCATCCAACTGGAAGCCATCCATCTGAAACAGACTTTTATCCTTTTGCATTTTTTTTTTACACCCCTCTTTTCCCTCTATGACATGTATGTGGAGGGTGGACGAGTTAAAGAGTGGGTTTAGTAATTAGATAATAGTTAACCAATTGTATTTGCTGCCTAATTAATTATAGTTATTGTTATTAAAATGTTTAAATTTACAAAACTGACTTATTGGGCAGCTAAAGACCAAAGACTTTGTGTATTTTCTAAGAATTAATGGTTAATTTAAATTGGGCAACTATGAGGAGCAAGGCACCTTGTACAGCAACATCCTGATTTCTGCGTATGGCCGCTGGAAGATTTACACTTTAATAATGGTGAATGCTTATAGCCTCTCTGTTAACATTTAAGATGGGGGAAACACTAACTGCCAAGATTGATCTGACCCAGATTTGGTGGTAAACGTTAACAGAGCACCAGGGTAAACGCTTTAATGATAAACTGTTTGAAGTGTGATAATTCACCAGACAACACTTAGGTAAGCATTTGTTTTCCTGCTGCTAAGCTAATTTGCATATCAAAGACCCCCTTCAAACAGATGCAATTCCATTCTTCACTTTATTTTATACAAATCTTTTATTTCATCTTTGTTTTACTCAATTCTTGAACCTTCCTTTTCTTTGAGGACCTTGACAGCATATATTAGACACAAATGGTCTATTTAATGCGTAAAAAGGCCAAGCACAGTAGGTAAATTGACTTCCAGAGAACCCATTAAATGAGTGTAACTTATGTTGCTGACAATGTTCTTGCTGCTCTTAGCCTGGCTGTTGAGAACCACAGCGTGACACAGTAAGACTACTGTCAAATGTATTTCCTGAGATTTATACAATTCCCACCTCATAGCGGGAGTGCTGCGTGAAAGTGGTTTGTCTGTTTTATGTAGTAACCAGTGTAACATTAGAAGATGGTGGAGGCATAAAAGAATGCTGAAAATCCTTCACGGAGGGTGATTCGGAAGCCTATACCATCAACTGATGAATCTGTTACTTTACTGAAATTCAAACCCCAGAATATTATTGAGGCAATTGGTATTGGGCAATAAAATAGTTGGTCCATCCAGCTACACACAGGTCCCGTGAAAGAACTTCAAAAAAATTTCAGATGTCTACAGGAGAGTGAGGCAAATGGGCCGGGCGAGCTTTCTCCTCTTAAAAAGACTGAGTGCTTTATTATATTAAAGTTAGATCATGTTTCAGCTGAGAGAAAGAAAAAGAATACTCTTTAACAAGAGTCACAATGTGTCCAGCCCTGCAGCGGCAAGAAGAGTTTGCAGCACAGCATCCACCTGTGAGGGAACTAAGTCTTCGTACAGTATATTTTTTATAAAATTGATAAATGGCTATGATATGGATATATATATATTTATATATATATATATGCTTCTATTTAAACTTTTTTAAATGGACAACCATCCTTTAAAATGACTGACTGAACCTATGCCTGTGCACCTCAAACAAATGAAGCTATCTGTAAGTTTCAAATAAAAGTTGCAGTTCATTGACTCTGAAGAGACACCAATGATCCCCCATGGGCTGCAAAGACCAAGTTCAAAGAGAGCCATACAAAGGCCATCTGCATTTATAACCCAAGGTTGGCCATCTGGGGTGGATTTGTCTGTTGGGACAAAAGGCCCCACAATCTTCTTTTCAATTCTTAATAATAAGTCTCACAACACCAGGTTAAAGTCCAACAGATTTATTTGGAATCACTAGCTTTCAGAGCATGGCTGCTTTATCAGGTGAGTTCCTGATAGTTGAGACATCTTGGGAACCCAGATGGGGGCACACACCCTTTGTTAAAGACAATGTGGGGAAGTGGGAGACATGTGACATAGTCCTCGAGCATATGTAACCAGTTGTATTGCCTTTCTGTACTATAAACTCGGTTTGCCATTTTACCATTTAATTAGCAGCATCACAGAAAAGAAAGTCCTGCCCAAATTGAATATCTGGCCCCATCTACAATATTTCTATCTACTGGAGATCTGTACCTCTGCAAGACTGATTGATCTTTACGTGCCTCCCTGATTGTGTGAAGTCAACACCATCAGAAAAGTGTATTACACCGCATCGGTTTTCAGTCCACTGACCTCCATGAATGAATACCTTGTTGGACTTTGATTTGGATTCTGGAACCCACTTGAAACAATAAATATTTTCTCTGTGGTCTTTGCCCTGCAAGTTTTTTCTCTATCCTTCATTTACTGTATGAATGTGAAAGGGGCAATGTTGCTACCCTCCTGCAGTTTGAGTGTGCGCAAATAAACTAACTGTTAAGGGAAATTTACATTAGAGGTTATTCATTCAGAATCTCTATTTTATTATGTTTAATTATTAGCTTATGCCTGCAGTAGTGTGGACTGCAGAGTAATTCTATACTAGCTTACTCACAACGGCACCACGGCAATCTAATTCTGCAATGACCTGATAAGTACGGAGATAAGTACGGTTACTGGCAATTCATTCTCTAACTGACGTAATGTCATTTGCAATGTTCTGATTAATTCTGTAACTGGCAAACTGACCGTTAACTATTGAGACACCTATTATCCTTATCATTGTGGACAAGGTGTTGCGAGCAGTATATAACGGATGGTCTCCGAGGAATGTGATTGGAAGCTAATTGTTGCTAGGGGGGCCTAATTGGTCATGTATGTAACCCCCCAAGCTAATGAGGAACTAACAAAGTGTGTACATGTATAAAAGAGGCTAACTGGCGTTGTACAATTGAGAAGGTGACCACGAGCACTGCGGAGTGCCTGGCTTTCTCCCAAAAGCCTTTGCCAATAAATTGACTTGACTCAACTCTTTGGTGTGAATATGTTATTTACCACTTCACTAACCCTTTGAGTTCATCCTATCTGAAGCCTGCTGTGGGTCTATTAATAGAAATTGGATCACAGCAAAACCGAGGATGTTGGGAAATATGCCCCTGTTTATGAGGGGGAGAGCAA
Source organism: Scyliorhinus canicula (assembly GCF_902713615.1). Lineage (NCBI taxonomy): Eukaryota > Metazoa > Chordata > Chondrichthyes > Carcharhiniformes > Scyliorhinidae > Scyliorhinus > Scyliorhinus canicula. The sequence goes on from NC_052161.1 coordinate 17,250,732, forward strand.
ATCAAAATCACCTTTCTATTCCTGCACAGGTAGTGAGAAGAGAAATTATTGCTGTTTAAATTAAACCCTCTCCTGTCCGTAACACACCCCATGCAACCACTATTACAGAAACATGGTTAATCAGCTTCATTATAGAGAATCATCTATTTTCCTCCCCCCTCCCCAAATGGACACATCTTCTCGTTTCTTTTGACTGAATATTTTAAAAGTTTCCGTGAATTGACATATACTATTCCTATGTAGGGGATCAGTTCAGCTCAGTTGGGCGGACGGCTGGTTTGTGATGCGGAGTCAATGCCAACAGCGTAGGTTCAATTCCCGTACCAGCTGACATTATTCATGAATGCCCCGCCACCTCAATCTTACCCCTCGCCTGAGGTGTGGTGACTCAGCTTAAATCACCACCAGCCAGCTCTCCCCCTCAAAAGGTGGCCTGTGATCCTCTGGGACTTTGGTGGCTTTCATTCCTATGTTTTCTGTTTCAGTCAAGTTGCCAGGAGATGCAAGTGTCCTCTTGATCATGTTAGGTTTCCAAATCCAAATGTTATAATGTGCAGGTTAGCTCCTATAATAATAATCTTTATTAGTGTCACAACCTACATTAACACTGCAAGTTGGGGCAGCATGGTGGCGCAGTGGTTAGCATTGCTGTCTCATGGCGGCTAGGTTCCGGGTTCGATCCCGGCTCTGGGTCACTGTCCGTGTGGAGTTTGCACATTCTCCCCATATTTGCGTGGGTTTCGCCCCCGCAACCCAAAAGATGTGCAGGGTAGGTGGATTGGCCACGCTAAATTGCCCCTTAATGGGAAAAAATGAATTGGGTACTCTAAATTTATTTTTTAAAAACATTGCAAGTTACTGTGAAAATCCCCGCGTTGCCACACTCCGGCACCTGTTCGGGTACATTGAAGGAAAATTCAGAATGTTCAATTCACCTAACAAACAAGAAGAATTTGCAGACTCCGCACAGACAGTGAACCAAGGCAGGAATCGAACCTGGGCACCTGGCACTGTGAGGCAACAGTGCTAACCACTGTGCTACCATGTCGCCCTTTAATTCAGGTTAATAAAATGTAGTAATAGAAAATCGGAATTGCACAAACCAGATTTTTAATTTGCCAATTATGCCAAGTGTTCTATTGTGCCAAGTGCATATTCTATTGTCAAAAAACAGATTTAATGCATGTGACCCACCATGCTTGGAAAGAAGCTGCCTAGAACTGATGAAAGATTGCCAACATTATAGGTATGATTAGTTAATCTCTCTGCCTACTGTGGCTTGTGATGAATGGAAGATTTTAGGAATATTGATTCTAAATATTGGGGCAGTTTAAGGGTTAAAAGCCTGGGGTTATCATGTGTGTGACTGCAGTAGTCATGGTTTTAAAAAGAATCCTGTTTTGCAGGGCCTTGGAGATTTTAGGAGCCAGAAGGTGGAATTGACCAGTGTTATATGTTATTCAGTCTGGGCTATTGCACTGTTTGTTTGTTTGTTTACTGTCACGTGCACCAAGGTACAGTGAAAACTATTTTTCTGTGTGCAGCTCAGATCATTTAGTACATGAAGAGAAAATACATAATAGGGCAACACAAGGTACACAATATCATAGATTATCATAGAATTTACAGTGCAGAAGGAGGCCATTCGGCCCATCGAATCTGCACCGGCTCTTGGAAAGAGCACCCTACCTAATGTCAACACCTCCACCCTATCCCATAACCCAGTAACCCCACCCAACACTAAAGGCAATTTTGGACACTTTTTTTGGGCAATTTATCATGGCCAATCCACCTACCCTGCACATCTTTGGACTGTGGGAGGAAACTGGAGCACCCGGAGGAAACCCACGCACACACGGGGAGGATGTGCAGACTCCGCACAGACAGTGACCCAAGTAGGAATCGAACCTGGGACCCTGGAGCTGTGAAGCAATTGTGCTATCCACAATGCTACCGTGCTGCCCTCATAGACACATAGATACATAGACACCGGCATCGGGTGAAGCATACAGGAGTATAGTATTAATCAGGTCAGCCCATAAGAGGGTCGTTTAGGAGTCTGGCAACAATGGGGAAGAAACTGTTTTTGAATCTGTTTGTGCATGTTTGAGCTATTTTTGTATCTAGTTGAGTGTTCTAGCTGTTGAATCTGTGCATGCATGTTGCAGTGGCTGATTTAGCACACTGGGCTAAATGGCTGGCTTGCAATGCTGAACAAGGCAGCAGCGTGGGTTCAATTCCCGTACCAGCCTCCCCGAGCAGGCGCCGGAATGTGGCGACTAGGGGCTTTTCACAGTAACTTCATTGAAGTCTACTTGTGACAATAAGTGATTATTATTATTTGACTCTTGGGATGTGGGCATCACAGGGCAAGGCCAGCATTTACTGAACTGGGTGGTTTGCTCAGCCATTTCAGGGGGCAGGCAAGAGTCAGCCACATTGCTGTTTGGGTCTGGAGTCACTTGTAGGCCAGACCGAGTAAGGATGGCAGATTTCCTTCCCTAAAGGGCATTAGTGAACCATATGGGGTTTATACATCAATCAATAATGGTTCCTGGTGATCAATATTATTTTAATTCCAGACTTTTAAAAATTGAATTTAAATTTCATCATCTGTCCCTAGTGGGATTCAAACCTAGGTATTTGGATTGCTAGTCCAGTGACAATACCACTACACCACCTCCCCATAGTTTCTCCTGTTTTAAAACCCTCTGGAATTTTGAACATCTATCATATATCCCCTTAATTGTTTCTCTCTACGGAAAATAACGGCAACATCTCCACCTAGGTCATAGACCTTACAGTGCAGAAGTAGGTCATTCGGCCCGTCGAGTCTGCACCGGCTCTTGGATAAAGCACCCCACTTAAGCCCAAATCTCCACCCTATCCCCGTAACCCAGTAACACCACCTAACCCAAGGGCAATTTAGCGAAGCCAATCCACCTAACCTGCACATCTTTGGACTGTGGGAGGAAACCGGAGCACCCGGAGGAAACCCACGCAGACAAGGGGAGAACGTGCAGACTCCGCTCAGACAGTGACCCAGCGGAGAATTGAACCTGGGACCCTGGCGCTGTGAAGCCACAGTGCTATCCACTTGTGGTACCGTGCTGCCCATCTCGGGAACAAGTCTGGTGAACCTTCGCTGCACTCCCTCTCTGGCAATAATATCCTTTCTGAGGCAAGGGGACGAAAACAGTACTCCAGGTGCGGTCTAACCAAGCTTCTATACAATTGAAGAAAAACCTCACTACGTGCTTCTCTCGTCTCCTGATTAATATCATCATAGAATTTACAGTGCAGAAGGAGGCCATTTGGCCCATCGGGTCTCCACCGGCTCTTGGAAAGAGCACCCTACCCAAGCCCACACTTCCACCCTATCCCCATAACCCAGTAACCCACCCAACACTAAGGGCAATTTTGGACACTAAGGGCAATTTATCACGGCCAATCCACCTAGCCTGCACATCTTTGGACTGTGGGAGGAAACCGGAGCACCCGGAGGAAACCCACGCACACACAGGGAGGATGTGCAGACTCCGCACAGACAGTGACCCAAGCCAGGAATCGAACCTGGGATCCTGGAGCTGTGAAGCAATTGTGTTAACCACTGTGCTACTCTGCCACCCCACAGTACCTATACTATTTGGTGGCCAATAAACAGCTGCAGCAACCAATGTCCGCTGCCCTTTGCTGTTTCTTAGCTCCATCCAAACAGATTCCACACATTGTTCTTCCGATTTGAGATCTTCCCTTACCATCACTGATCCTATCCCTTATCACTGATCCCATCCCTTATTATCACTGATCCCATCCCTTATTATCACTGATCCCATCCCTTATTATCACTGATCCCGTCCCTTATTATCACTGATCCCATCCCTTATTATAACTGATCCCATCCCTTATTATAACTGATCCCATCCCTTATTATCACTGATCCCATCCCTTATTATCACTGATTCCATCCCTTATAATCACTGATCCCATCCCTTATAATCACTGATCCCATCCCTTATTATCACTGATTCCATCCCTTATAATCACTGATCCCATCCCTTATTATCACTGATCCCATCCCTTATTATCACTGATTCCATCCCCTATAATCACTGATCCCATCCCTTATTATCACTGATTCCATCCCTTATAGTCACTGATTCCATCCCTTATAATCACTGATCTCATTCCTTATAATCATTGATCCCATCCCTTATTATCCCTGATCCCATCCCTTATTATCCCTGATCCCATCACTTATAATCACTGATAATCACACACACAACACAGCCAAACCCACACACACACACACACACACCCACACACACAACACAGCCAAACCCACACACACATACCCACACACACACAAACACACACACACAAACACCCCCACCCACACACCCACACACCCTCCCTCACCCACACACACATACCCACACACACAACACAGCTATACCCACACACATACCCACACACACACAAACACACCCACTCACACATACACTCCCCCACACAGACAACCCCACCCACCCACACACACCCACACACACACATACCCACACACTGATCCCATCCCTTATTATCACTGATCCCATCCCTTATTATCCCTGATCCCATCCCTTATAATCACTGATCCCATCCCTTATTATCACTGATCCCATCCCTTATAATCACTGATCCCATCCCTTATTATCACTGATCCCATCCCTTATTATCCCTGATCCCATCCCTTATAATCACTGATCCCATCCCTTATTATCACTGATCCCATCCCTTATTATCCCTGATCCCATCCCTTATAATCACTGATCCCATCCCCTATAATCACTGATCCCATCCCCTATAATCACTGATCCCATCCCCTATAATCCCTGATCCCATCCCCCTATCATCAGTGCAATTCCACCTCCTTTCCTTCTTTGTTTGTCCTTCCTAAACATCGAATATCCTTGAATATTCAGTTTGCAGTCTTAGTTATCATACCCATTTATCTCTATTTGTGCCTATAAATAATTGTTACGAATGCTGAGCAGATTCAGTTAGAGCGCCTTTAACTTGGATTTTTGACACCATTCCGCATTTTAAAATATATTTAGTGTACCCAATTCATTTTTTCCAATTAAGGGGCAATTTTGAGTGGCCAATCCACTTACCCTGCACATCTTTGAGTTGTGGGGGTGAAACCTGTGGTGATATGCATCACTGTAAATACACAAGGGGTTAATGTAAATACACTACAACTAAGTAAACACTAGAGGGAGCACCAGAGATGTCATGACATGCAGACGTACAGCGAATGAACACATAGAACAGGGCACGACCAATGGGCAGTCAAGACACCCAGAGGTGACACCACCACAAGGGGGCATTACACAACCCATATATAAGGACAGGGCACACATGCTCTTTCTCTTTCCACAGGCGACACTTAGAGAGTAGGACAGTGGCAGATCAGAAGCATCACACCCACCACGTGGCTTAGAGCAGGCTGGCTAGTTAGACTGAATTACTATAGCAGGATTAGCAGGAGAGTCAAACTCATAGAGAACTGTGCTAATGGTTCAATAAATCTCACTGAACTTACTTCAAAGTCTGGAATATCTTTTGGTCAAAGCTGCATCGAGTTGCAGCCTATGTTATCCCAGAGTACAAAACCCACGCAAACTCGGGGAGAATGTGCAAACTCTGCACGGACAGAGACCTAGGGCCGGGATCGAACCTGGGACCTCAGCACCGTGAGGCAGCAGGGCTAGCCCACTGCACCACCGTGCTGCCTCCATTCTGTATTTGATTAGTTGAAGATAGTTTAAACCGACCCCACCATATCTGTGCCAGTCCTGTTACGATCTAACCCGTCCATTTTGTAAAGGTCCCACCGCTCCCAATGCCTCAGCAATCTGATGCCCTTCCTCCTACACCATTTCTCCCGCCATGAATTTAATCGACCAGTTTGAGCGAACAAGTTTCGAAACACTTCTTCATGGAAAGGGCAGTAGAAGTGAGGGATGACCGACAAAAAGCAGTAGTACATTTATAACTTTAAATCTGAGATCGACAGGATTTTGTTGGGCAAGGACAAAAGAATACGGAGCTGAAATGGGTGGATTAAATCAAGGTACAACCTCAAGCCACAATCTAAATGAATAGTAAAGGTAAGATAAAGTCACCATAGTCCCTGATGGAACAGATTTGAAGCTCTGATGACCCACTCCTGCTCCTATATGTTCAATATATACTTTGCAAAGTTAAACTTGCCAATGGAAATTGAAGTCAACTTCTCCAAAGATTCAGTGGGTTTGGCTCTGAATAAGATTACAGCATCTCTTCGTCAAAAATGCCAGGCTCAGTAGTGATAAAAAAAAATTATTTTGACCACTTTTAATTCATTTTTCATCTACTCTAAAGATGTCCACATGCTAAAATTGATTGAAATGTTGGGGGCATGAACAGCTGATATTCAAAAGCCAACTGCAGTGTCTGTCCGGAAAGTTCAGGGCCATCCATACTCTGGCTGGTATTTCCCCAGTCAAGTGGTTCTGGTTGCAAATGAGAATTGTTTTTTACACAGCGCGTTACAACCTGGGATGCACTGCCTGTAAGAGTGGGCAGGAAGCAGATGGAATAGTTTTAAAGGAGAATTAGATAAGTTCTTGAAGAAGAAAGCGTTGCAAGGTTATGTGGTGAAAGAGTCGGGGAGTGGGAAGAATGGGATAGCTCTTTCAAAGAGCTGGTATAGGCACCGAGGACCAAAGATTCAATGAAGTCAAACATGCATTCCTCCATTGTTAGAGCATCAATAAATGGGACCACTTTGTGACTGGTTGGAATGATGGTTTCAGGTTTTGAGAATTTCATAACAAGTTGCTATGTTGTGGTGAATGTAACTTAGTAATTCACACTGTATTTACCAATACCATTGTAAGCGCAGTAGCGTTATCCGACCACTAGGGGGAGTAGCTCTGGGAATGCTCAGGAGTTTGTACAGGGCTCCACCCTTGGCTCCGCCCACGACTCCTCCCCCTTGACTGCTGTATAAATAACCGTGTCCAGAGCCAGCCTGCAGATCATCGAGAGTTCAACGGGTAACAGGCTGCCTCTGTAGTAAGTAGATTAAAACCACTGTTCATATCTTAAAGCACGTGTCTCGTGAATTGATGGTTCCATCATATGTAAAATCCAATTGTTCCGAAAACTCACAAAGGCAAACGCATCTTATCGGAGAAAATCTCCGAACTAATGTTCTCATGTTTTATTTTGAGCATGCAACCTACAATTTAAAAACATTGTAAATTAAATTTAAACATCACAAAATTCAAACCTTGAGCATTCATTGTTAGGCAGCTATGATTTCATTTGAGACGGAAGATTTAATTGTATTCAGAAACCACTTCAAGTGAATGAAAGAACTAGTCTTTCATCATAATTAAAGCCACTTCAGTTTGTTATTGCTTTATTTAATGTTCGTACATCTCCATGGCTTTGATATTGTTCCTCAAGTAGAGTTCCCAAAGTTGGACACAATCTTCTAACTGCGGGCTAACCGATGACTTGCAAGGTTTAGAATTTAAAGTGCAGGAGGAGGCCATTCAGCCCATTGAGACTGCACCAGCCCTTGGGAAAGAGCATCCTACTTAAACATAAGCCCACACCTCCACCCTATCCCCGTAACCCAGTAACCACACCTGACCTTTTAGACGCTCATGGGCAATTTAGCATGGCCAATCCACCTAACCTGCACTTCTTTGGACTTTGGGAGGAAACCGGAGCTCATGGAGGAAACCCACGCAGACACGGGGAGAAAGTGCAAACTCTACAGAGACAGTCACCCTCGGCCAGAATTGAACCCGGGTCCCTGGAGTTGTGAGGCAGCAGTGCTAATCACTGTGCCACAGTGCCGCCCATGGCCTCATTGCACCCAGCTACTTCCAGCTGAAATAAAAAATACCAGGGCTCAGCACTACGGCAATTTTGGGGACTATGACCCCGAACCCAAAGAATGCCCAACATTTGTCGGACTTGATGTGAGGTCAGGTCATTTCTCAGGTTGCTCCTCATGGCCCTTTCTATCTGTAAATGAGGGCCCTGAATCCAATTTTAAGCTCCTTTCCTGGGAAATTGGGTCGAGATGAGTGGAGCTAGAACAAGGACTGGTCAATTTGGGATCCTTCAGTACTGTACGCTTTTTTTACATTTGAAAAACCCTTCCGGAGGAGGCAGGAGGAATTGGGGTCTCCTCACGGACTTCATGGTATTTCTGATGGCCACCTCCTTCGGCAATTCGCTGAAAAATACATTATTTTATAATGGCCAACTCCTCCGTGGTAGGGCACATATTGTTGATGGCCCTCCCACTATAAGGAGGCCCGATCAAACCGGCCCAATCTCGTGTTCACCTCAGGTCTCGGGCCTTCTGGGTGGGGTGAAATCCTTAGGCCTAGACATTGGACGCAATGAGTTACTGCCACCAGCAATTCCATTGTGCCGTCAGGACACTTCATTGCTTTGAAGTATGGAATCGGAGGTCACGCAATGGTGGAAATGATAGGCCTCATTCCTTGATTCAGCCTGCAGCTGCCGCATGCATTTTTGCAGTTCAACACAAGACAGTTTTATCGTCTCCTCATGATGTTCAGTAAGTTGAATATGCATCATGCTCCTTGCGTGGAATTGATTTACAGATTGCTTCACCAGTCTGCAAAAAAAAAAAAAAGATGATGCCGTGATTCCTGCTTGGTTTAATGGTGCAGTGGTGGGGCTCAACGCACTGGTACTTGCTGCTGACTTTATAGGGTGCTAATTTGGTTTTAGAAACCATGCCCACTCTATTTACTGTTTTTAACTTATGTTACTTTCTCATTGTAAGCAGAAACACCTTTTGTGATGTTTCTATTTGCTGGTAAAGATAGGCTCACCTACCAGTGCATTCAACTGAAAAGGCTGAACAACAGTTTGGAAACTGTAGCTATCCGGTATTTCATTGAAAAATCATGGGTGGGATTCTCCGTTGGCTGACGCCAAAATAGGGAATCGCGATTGGGCGGAGAATAGGTTCCGACGCCAAAATCGCAGCGGGCGCCAATTTGTCGGTAAATCACTACACTCCGTCACCTCAACAGCGGCATCAATGTGGCCTGGAATGCATGTACAGTCGATACCGTTTGCATATCATCGGTATTCTCCGGGGCCTCCACGATTCTCCCCCTCTGATGGATCGAGTTCCCGAAGGCGCGGTTCACTTGAAAATCGTGAAACTGGCATGGTGGCTTCTGAGGGCGAGAGAGGGGGTACAGAAAGTGTCCAACATCGCCATAGTTTGCTGACAGTTGTGCCGCAGGCCGGGGGGCTTCGACCAGGGCCAGGGGAGTAGCAGGCAGTGGCCAGGAGGTGGGCTGTGGGGTCAGGGTGGACATGGAACACCATTTCTGCAGCCGGAAAGGCAGCCATGCAGCTGCGCACACCGCTGACTGCCCGCTGTGAACGTAGGGTCACGGGTCTTATAGGTGTCCCCCCCAGGCCACTCCCCTGACCCCAGCCGACCCATCAGCTGTATGGGCATACACCCACACACACAACACAGCCATACCCACACACACACACACCCACACACACAACACAGCCATACCCACACACACACACCCAAACACACAACACAGCCATACCCACACACACATACCCACACACACATACCCACACACACAACACAGCCATACCCACACACACACACCCAAACACACAACACAGCCATACCCACACACACATACCCACACACACAACACAGCCATACCCACACACACACACCCACACACACACACCCACACACACAACACAGCCATACCCACACACACACCCACACACACAACACAGCCATACCCACACACACATACCCACACACACAACACAGCCATACCCACACACACACCCACACACACAACACAGCCATACCCACACACACATACCCACACACACAACACAGCCATACCCACACACACACACCCACACACACAACACAGCCATACCCACACACACACCCACACACACAACACAGCCATACCCACACACACATACCCACACACACAACACAGCCATACCCACACACACACACCCACACACACAACACAGCCATACCCACACACACACCCACACACACAACACAGCCATACCCACAGACACACCCACACACACAACACAGCCATACCCACACACACACACCCACACACACAACACAGCCATACCCACACACACACACCCACACACACAACACAGCCATACCCACACACACACCCACACACACAACACAGCCATACCCACACACACACCCACACACACAACACAGCCATACCCACACACACATACCCACACACACAACACAGCCATACCCACACACACATACCCACACACACACACCGACACACACAACACAGCCATACCCACACACACACACCCACACACACAACACAGCCATACCCACACACACACCCACACACACAACACAGCCATACCCACAGACATACCCACACACACAACACAGCCATACCCACACACACATACCCACACACACAACACAGCCATACCCACACACACACCCACACACACAACACAGCCATACCCACAGACACACCCACACACACAACACAGCCATACCCACACACACACCCACACACACAACACAGCCATACCCACACACACACCCACACACACACCCACACACACAACACAGCCATACCCACACACACACACCCACACACACAACACAGCCATACCCACACACACACCCACACACACAACACAGCCATACCCACAGACATACCCACACACACAACACAGCCATACCCACACACACATACCCACACACACAACACAGCCATACCCACACACACACCCACACACACAACACAGCCATACCCACACACACACACCCACACACACAACACAGCCATACCCACACACACACCCACACACACAACACAGCCATACCCACACACACACCCACACCCACAACACAGCCATACCCACACACATAACACAGCCATACCCACACACACATACCCACACACACAACACAGCCATACCCACACACACATACCCACACACACAACACAGCCATACCCACACACACACACCCACACACACAACACAGCCATACCCACACACACACACCCACACACACACCCACACACACAACACAGCCATACCCACACACACACGCCCACACACACAACACAGCCATACCCACACACACACACCCACACACACACACCCACACACACAACACAGCCATACCCACACACACATACCCACACACACAACACAGCCATACCCACACACACATACCCACACACAACACAGCCATACCCACACACACACACCGACACACACAACACAGCCATACCCACACACACATACCCACACACACAACACAGCCATACCCACACACATATACCCACACACACAACACAGCCATACCCACACACACATACCCACACACACAACACAGCCATACCCACACACACATACCCACACACACATACCCACACACAACACAGCCATACCCACACACACATACCCACACACACACACACAACACAGCCATACCCACACACACACACCCACACACACAACACAGCCATACCCACACACATACCCACACACACACACACAACACAGCCATACCCACACACACATACCCACACACTCACATACCCACACACACAACACAGCCATACACACACACACACATACCCACACACACAACACTGCCATACACAAACACACATGCCCACACACACACACCCACACACACAACACAGCCATACCCACACACACATACCCACACACACAAAAACACACCCGCTCACACAGACACACACATACCCACACACATACACACACACACACACACACACACAACACAGCCATACCCACACACACACACACCCACCCACACACACACAAATACACACACCCACACACACAAATACAAACACACACCCATACCCACACGCACACACATACACACCCTCCAATCACACACACATACATACACCTCACTCACACCCACACACCAACACGCACACACACATACACACACACACATACACAACACCCCCCCACACACACGCACACACACACATATACAATACCCGACACACACTCACACAAACACACACGCCCACACACATATCCACTTCCCCACCCCCATACACATTCACATCCCCTCCACACTCACACACACATCACACACACTCACCCCCCCACAACACACGCACCCCACACATACCCATCCACTCACAGCCACACCAACCCAAACATGCACCCACACCCCCAAAAGCAAACCCTACATATACACACACACAAACAACTCCACACTCCCACACACACCCATATACACCCCACACACCAACACACACACCCACAAACACACACTCACTCACACCCACACACACACCCCACACATTCCAAAAATCCCCACACGCACCCGTCATACACAGACATACACCCACCCATATACCAACACAGACACCCACACACACTTACCTACACATGCAAATATGCACCCACAGACACATCCACACAGACAACCACACACACACACAAAGCACATATCCACACCCCAAAAGCAAACCCCTACAAACACACACAGACACATACCCAGACACACACAGAACCACGCACACACACACTCACACTCATAATCCACATGCACATCCACCCACACACCCCCCACCCACACACACACACCCACAAACACATACACACACATTCGCTTTTTTTTCCTTTTTTTTATGAATTTAGAGTACCCAATTCATTTCTTTTCCAATTAAGGGGCAATTTAGTGTGTCTAATCTACCTAACCTGCACATCTTTGGGTTGTGGGGGTGAAACCGACGCAAACACGGGGAGAATGTGCAAACTCCACACGGACAGTGACCCAGAGCCGGGATCGAACCTGGGACCTCGGCATCGTGAAGTAGCAGGGCTAACCCACTGCGCCACCATGCTGCCCACACACACATTCACACACACACACACCCACACCCACTCACACCCACCCACACACATAATCCCTCCCGCATACACATACCCCCACCCACACCAAAACACTCACACACACCCACACACACACATGCCCACCCTCACATCCACACAGGCACCCTCCCACCCCCCGCATACATAGCACATACCCACACGACACACACACACACTTCCATATCTGCACCCATGCACCAACACCTACTCACATCCACGTACATCCTCACACACACTCACATACAACCACCCCCACACGTACACCCACCCACACACCAATAAACCAATTCACACACCAACACACACTCATGTGCACACACACACCCACACACACCTATACCACTATACATCCACATCAACACACCAACACGCACACACCCACACACATACACACAGACACACACAAGCACGTACACACACACACCCACACACACACACACACACAGGCACACACAAGCACGCACACACAAACAGGCATCAGAAATAAGGGGAGTGAGCGTCCAAAAAGAAGATAATGGAATATATGGTTAATTGTCCTTGAGGTGTAAATTTTAAACGCTGTGATTTGTGTTAGCTAGTTTCTTGAATGTGGTCAGATGTAGAAGATGTTGTAATTATTACAAGATAGCTGTTCACTGGTAGGTTAATGGTAGAGTTGGCTTCCTGAAACAGGAGCCACATGTATTCTAAAAAGAAGAGAGCAAACTTCAGCCTGTTTACTCTACTGAGTAAATTGTGTCACTTGCAATCCCTCTCAAGTGTTGGACTGCCTTGCCTTGAAATACTTCACCCATTGTGTATTTCCGAAGGTTGTTGGATGGGTCTACCTGTGGCAGCCAGTGTTTCTTCTCCTATACTTAGCATTATGAATGCCTCTTCTTTATAGAAACAATATGCAGGGGTACAGGGAAAAGGCAGGGGAATGACACTAAGTGATGCTCGTTTGGAGGGCTGGTGTAGACGCAATGGGCCAAATGGCCTCCTTTTGCGCCGTTACAATTCTGTGATTCCTTAGACAGTTCTGGGTTTTGATGGGTGTCTGGATTGTAGGAAATGTCTCTCTCTTCACATTGCTCTGAGGGCGATTTGTTTGTTCCTTTGGAAGGTGTTTTTATGCAGTTTTCTCTGTCTCAGAATAGATTGCAAATTTCCAGTCAATTGAAAGCTGAAACGTCATTAAAAATAAGGGATCCTAGCCTTGTGATGCTATTGACAGTGAACATTCTCCGTCTTGCTTGTGTTTTAGTAACAGAACACCAACAGTTAGTTTGCTGAATAACTAGTGACATACTTACCGGGATTTAGTTATTAGCACAAGGAAACCTCTCAGTACTAATGCAAAACAGGAATGCATGCGTTTGCAGTTTACTGCCATTTACTGCAGAGGGCGCTGGTGGGCCTCTGTGGATGGCATTTGGACTGTACAATTACTCTGCTGTATTAATAGGCACCACGTGATGAGGAACAGGGTGAATGGATTGTCAGATTGCACAATTCTAAATGGATAGTTTAAGATAAAAAGAGAATGGACAACTCCCTTGTGAAAGGAAGGAATGGAGCAGTGTGAAACACAGCCAGAAACAGCAGTCCACTTGTCTCTATTCAGCAGAGATTGGGAGCAACTTTTTCTCTCTGTCTTCCTGACCTTTTCTTGTGAGGAGGTGCCTGCCCCCCCCCCCCCCCCCCCCTTCCCCCCCCCCCCCCCCCCCCCCCCCTATCTCCCCCACAGCTGAGGTTAGAGGTTTGTGCCCCTTTGCCCACCTCTTCCTGACAGTATGTAGTGGTGCCCCAGGGGACTATAGCACAGAACTCAGAAATATTAATCCTGTCTTAAAGTGGGGAATTCCTTTTGTAAAAACCTGCTTCAAATCAGTGACGAAAACAACTCTGAATACTTTTAATGTCAACTTCAGATTTTCTTCTGAGAAGTTGTAATGGAAAGGTTTTTGGGGGCCAATATTCTCTCTTTACTCCCTCTTTACACACAAAAAAAATTGAAATTTGGATCCGTAGCATTGCTGAAGATGTTCCTGTAGAATCCAGAGGTCCTTCTGGTGGAGTATGCTGTATTTCCAGTTGCCCGTGGGGTGACCCACGAGGGGTGCTTGCCTCCATGTCCCTCGTGTGCACCACAAGCCTCTGAACTGGTGCTGACTTCCAACGGGCTGAATTTTCACCACAGAGATGGGAATTAGAAGCTGGGTTGGTTTTCCTGGTCAGAATGCACCCTATGGGTGCCTTGATGGCCACATGGGTGCAATCGATGATGCCCTGCGCCTGGGCCAATCCGGCGATGGCAGTGAATGTCAGTGACCTCTGCCCTCGGTGAGACAGGGTCTGTTGTTAAATGGACGTGTCTGCCCAGCTCTGGAAAAGAGGGAATTCGCTGACCAATGAGGTGCAGCCATTTTTTTTTGAGGTCTACATCTGATTTTTGGAAGGAGGCAGAAATGAAGATTTTCAAGGCCATAAGTGGCTTTGACAGCTACTGGCAGGACATGGCGACCAGCACAGCACTGCATGGCCTTCAGCATATCTGTGACCATCTTGCTGGTCAACACTAATTCTGGGCCATCTCCAGGTAACTCCGCCTTTGCTGGTCAATCCGATGTTAATAGTTTGGCCTCATGGCCCCCCCGCCCCTTCTTTCCTCCTCTCTGCTTTCCTGATGCGCAGGGATCTTCCACACCAGCCAAGCGTGCTGACCTTCAACTCCACACGGCCCAGAATCTGACATTGGTGTTTCCATTGCCAACCGGAATCTTCCTCCTGGGTAGATTGAATCCGAGACCCTGACAGCACTGCCACAAGGTGTCTAAATTCTTCATGCGAGTAGTCAAGGTCGGTGAATACATCTCCACCTAGCATCTCCCACCCACTACACCATCAACCTCTCATGCTGCTCAATGCACTGCAGCCACATCGCTTATGGGTTAACACTGCCCGGCACTCAAAGTGCACATTCTAACATCCAGGTATTCCACCCCACGCTCACGCACCTGCCAATGCTGCCAGCCTCACCTCCACCTGTCGCTGCCTCCACATACCTCCAGCTATTAAGCTATCATCAAAACACAGTGTAACTCAATCAGTGACATTCTGTCCTGCCTCTTGTAAGACAAGGTGTCGCACAATATAGGGAAGCAAACCAAGAACAAGGGCCCCTGTGGGGGAGACGGTCGTCCATGTGTGTGCCAACAGCATTTGATGGGGGTGATAATACCCAAGGTGATTGCATCTTCCTGCCTTATGCCCCATTCTTGATTCCCAGCATGCTCCTCACCCTGCTCCCTGTAGCTGGAGATGGAATGCCCATGAATTCCTTGGTTCTCACTCCACTCCACTCTGAATCCCGGATTGCAGACACACAAGGGGCGCGATTCACTGATCGAGGGACTAAGTGACTGCGCCATCATGAACGCCGTCGAGTTTCACGGTGGCGTGAAATGGGCGCAGTAAGTACAGATGCTGGCTCCCATAGGGGCCCAGCACGGCGCTGGAGCGGTTCACGCCGCTCCAGCCTTACATCCTGGCGCGGACTGGGGGCGGTGCCAACCAGCGCAGGCATGGTTGGGCCGCGCCAACCCACGCATGCGCGGCGGACTTCTTCAGCGCACCGGCCCCGACGCAACATGGCGTGGGGGTTCAGGGGCCGGCCACGCAACAAAGTAGGCCCCGGGGGTGGGGGAGAGGCCGGCCCGCCGATTGGTGGACCCCGATCGCGGGCCAGACCCCATCGGAGGCCCCCCCCCCCCGGTGAAGGAGCGCTTTTCCCCGCCCCACAGGCCGCCCCGACCCTACGTGCAGAGTTGCCGCTGGCAGCGACCAGCGGTGAATGGCACCGGCAGAACTCTGCCGTTTCAGCCAAATGGTGCCGATTCTCCGCACCTTGGAGAATCGCGGGCCGGCGTCGGGGCGGCGCGGCACGGTTGCGTTGGTTCTCCGGCCCCGCGCGGGGCTGGGAGAATCGCGCCCAAGCACTCCAGTCTGCCCAACCTGAGGAGCTTTGGGGGGATGGGGTGGTGGGGGCATTGAGGATGAAAAGCAGCACATCACTTATGCAGGAGCCCCGTCCAACACCTGAACCCACCAACTCAGGTATTATTGGGCACCGCAGTTACCTTGGAGTTTAGCAGAGTTGGGTTCAACATGTGGTGAGTCACCAGGCATGAACATGTTGCAACTAGGTCGGGAGTAAAGGATGTTTTGTTTGCTATCTCACTGGAGAATTAGGTCACAGACAGGTTCTGCTGCAGAAGATTCAGTTAGGGACTTAACAAATATACAGTAAAGGGTGAAGGCATGGAGTTAACTCTCTTGAAACGCCATAGCATACAAGGCTATGGGCCAGGAGCTGGATAATGAGATAGGAATAGATCAGTGCTTGGTAGCCAGCACAGACAAGATGGGCTGAAGGGCCTCTTTCTGTGCTGTAAAACTCTAGACTATGAGAACTGGGGCTTGTTTCCAATACATGGTGAATACGTAATGCTAAATTTACATCATATCCACTAACAATATGAATATAGAATCCTTCTGATTATAAATCACCTAGATTGGTGACCCTCGTGTGCCCCATGGATCTCCAACATGTGAGTATAATAGGTATGGAATAAAAGATTTGTAGACTCTTTCCTATTGACATAGACATATTTGCTTCCTTGTAATCAAGAACATTTTGTGTTCAATAAATCTTGGAATTACATACATACATCCTACATCCACGTACATACATAAACTTTTCTCCTGTGCCAGAACCTTACTTAGGACTGGACTGCAAGTCCAACACGGTATGAGTCCAACAGTATTAATCTGTCCATGACATCTGCAATACTGCGTGTTTTTAAAGGATCTGCTATGCCGTACTGTGTTGATGCTCTCTTTGTTCAGGGCACTTTGTGGCTAAGATGAAATAATTAGCATGGAGTGGAGTGTATTGGCACATTAAAGGTTACAGTTTTGTTTGACACAGTTCACTCCATGTACTGAGATAAAATATCAGCACCGTCAATCAATCTGCCAGTAGGTTTCATTATTTATGTAAGTGATAATAGTTCAAATGAAATGTTTCAGGTTTAGGGCACATCTGCTTAATTTGAAGGCTGATTTGTGCTTATACAACAATTTGATTGACCTTTTGATAATTTGTGTTCCAACAGGTGTTAGCTGTAACTTTAAACATAGTACGCTATTTAGACACTGCATTGCTCCCAGAGTCTTCCCTACGACATGTCCAGTTGGAATGATTCAACGTATGCTTGAGGCTCAGTGTCTGCGATCTACCAACACGCATTGCGAATCTTCTCCCCATTTTGACTCCGCCGCCGGTTTGACCGAAAAGATTGTTAACGGTAGATAAAACGATAGCACTGTGTTAAGTGGGGAAATATGTGCTGTGCGCCATCGAGTCGCCACGCATTTTGACACAAGTTATCATGCCCTGAACCCTGGAGAAACATCTCCAGATTTCATTTTCGTATATAACGCTTAGCCTCATAAATCACCAGTCACTTGCCTGGCAGCCCTCCAATTATTTTAAAGTGATCGTAAAGTTATAAGAAACCACTTGACTGACTGTCTCCCTCCCCCAACTCCCCATCAGTCGCCTTCACTCCCAGCCTAATACTCAAAAATAAATCTGCTGCCAGGTGTAATATGGCAATAATCATATTTTGATGAAGAAGCTCTATGAATACACAGGAACTTTACCAAATACAAATACAGATTGTGCCAGTGCTTAGATGCCGACGGACACAATAGGGTTTCCTCCTCTGCAATTCTACCTTGAAGTGCTGATTTATCGCATTGTTTTGTAAGGGACAGCGAAAGGAGTCCACACCAAGTTGTAGCGAGGAACTGAACCTATTTTATTTAACACATTAACTATTGTGTATAGCTCCAGTAATTCCGTGCTGGGTCTTCTCTAGTCGAGTGGCTGACTCTATAATTATACAAAGGCACATGAGATTAGTTAAGGGTCCCCGGCCCCTTATGGAGGGGAGTTTATAATCCGCAAGCTACATGGGGTAGTGGGTCAACCCTACCCCGTAAGACCCGAGCAGGTTATAACACATTGCATTGATATTAGTGGCTGTTCTGGCTGGAGGCTGATGTGACTTGACTTATTGAATTGTTGATTCTTGCTGCTGAATGCCAATAAATAAGTCACCTTACTACAACAAAATGCAAGTTTATTACCACATGTCCTGTTTTCTCAAAAGAAAAGGAATTTATATTTTTACAATTCTTTTGTAGAATTGACTGTAGTTATCAGCAAAGTTCTGTATTCACAGGTTAAATCCTCTCAATGCTGCTTAATCAATCGTTTAAGTTAAATAAATTCAAATGGATTTATGGAATAATCCACATCTATCTATGTAATTAAAAATACTGTAGGAATGTAGCAACAAAGGACTGCGCTCTAACATTGAACAATTGCATCCCACAGGTAAATCCTGCTCCCATTTCTATCAGTCCTTTAAACGCGTGGTTCCTTTTCTGTGGTTTTAGAACATAGAACATAGAACAGTACAGCACAGAACAGGCCCTTCGGCCCTCAATGTTGTGCCGAGCCATGATCACCCTACTCAAACCCAAAACCTATTTCTGCCAAAATTCTCTCCATCAAGCTAACCGTCACCCCTTGACGTTCAGTCGCATTCCCATCGACAAATCCATTGCTATCAACTCCTGAGGGGTTACCATTGACCCGGATCTGATCTGGACTGGCCATATGTAAAACTGGCTACAAGAGCAGGTCAGAGGCAAGGGGCTGGATGCTCCGATTTTGGAGTTATGGCCGGAGGATCCGTGGCATTTTACGTGGGACAAATCGGCGAGGCCCCGGTACCGATGCTCCAACCGGTGAGGGGCTAGTAGCCACGTCATGTAAAACGCATGCCTTCCTGATATAAATGCCTGGGGAATTGCTGGGTCCGTGGCTGTGCATGCTCACAGTGATGACCTGCAGCGGTCACGCCATACAACATGGTGCTGGATGCGTGCAGGCCCCCCTGGACATCCCCTTGCCACCTCCGGTCCACTCCCCACCAGGCCCCCAGCCCTCATTGCAGCCCCCTGTGGTAGTATGGCTAGAGAGATTGTATTACCAAAGAACCAAGCTGCCATTGGTACTGGAGCCTTGCTGCCCATTGGCCCAGGCAAGTCATGTGCCTCTCTGCCAATTGGTTGTGGCTGGTCATGTGACTCCCCGCCGATTGGCTGAGAGGTTTGGTAGCTCCGCCTACAAGGCGGGGTATAAGAGTTTGTGCAGGCTGGCAGTCGGCCTTTTTCTGTACGACCACAGGCGGGCTCACACCTAGCGTATTAAAGCCTGTTGTTTGGAACTTCACTAAGACTCGAGTCCAATTGATGGTGCATCACCCCCCTGGCCAGCAGCACGGCTCCTGCCCGACTGTGGCTCCGCTGAACACAGTCCGCAGCCGTCATGTTGGGATCCCGATCGCTGAGACCACACTTCCTCCGCACGGTCGGGAACTCGGTCCATCGGGGGCAGAGCATGAGGGGAGGGTCTTCAGGTAACGTCCTGAGGCCGTCCCAATGGCGGACTCCTCGATGATGCTGTTTCGGAGGGGGCGGAGCATCTGAAAACAGGTGCCCCTCCCGATTTGGTCGTAAAAAGGGATTCTCCGCCTGATCGCTGATTTTGAATTCGGCGTTGGCAAGCGGAGAATCCCGCCCAAGATGTCCTGCAGCGAGTAACTCATGCTGTGACTCTCCAAAGCCTGTCCACCATCGACAAGACACAAGTCAGGATTGTAATGGAATACTCTCCACTTGCCTGGGTGAGTGCAGCTCCAACAACACTCAAGAAGCTCGACACCATCCAGGACAAAGCAGTCCGCTTGATCGCTACCCCTTCCAAAAACATTCACTCCCACCACCACCGACATACAGTGGCAGCCATGTGTACCATCTACAAGATGCAATGCAGGAACTCACTAAGGCCCCTTAGGCAGCACCTTCCAAACCCACGACCACTACCATCTAGAAGGACAAGGTCAGTGGACACATAGAAACATCACCGCCTAGAGGTTCTCCTTCAGGTCACTCACCATCCTGACTTGAAAATTTATCACTGGGTCAAAATCCAGGAACTCCCTAACCCTAACAGCACTTTGAATGTATCTACAGCGGTTCAAGAGGCAGCTCGCCACCACCTTCTCAAGGGCAATTCAGGATGGGAAATAAATGCTGGTCCAGCCAGCAATACCTACACCCCGTAAATGTATTTTTGTGAAGAATTCTGTTATTTTGCAACTGTTAGGAAAATTTCTTACCTTTTCCATTATATATTTCTAAAAATACATTGATAACATCATCCATAGATTAAAGATAGTGAACCGTGTAGAAATAATTGAATAAACCTACCTAGAGATTTTCCGATAACAACTGTTCCTCTTTCCCATGGCATGATGCACGTACCGTTTGCCTCCTTGTCTCCCTGTTTGTGAACATATTCTCCCAGATACTCCATTGCTTGAACCATCAGGCTAAGGCAGGACTTCATCAATGTTCGTAGCAAAATGTATACACACTGGGCTCTAATCATTCCCTTTGCTGTCTGCCATGATGTAACTGTTACCATTGCCTCATGCCAGCAACCTGAGCCTCCTTCTTGGGAGTTTCAGATCAGAGTCTATCGATGCAGCCCATCTGCTCTGGATGCTTGCATCTTAGATATGGGTGGCATGGTGGCGCAGTGGTTAGCACTGCTGCCTCACAGCGCCAGGGACCCACGTTCAATTCCGGCCTCGGGTGACTGTCTCTGTGGAGTTTGTACGTTCTCCCGATGCCTGCGTGGGTTTCTACCGGTTTCCTCCCACAGTCCACCATTGCGCAGGTTGGGTGGATTGACCATGCTAAAATTTCCCCTTAGTGTCCAGAGATGTGCAGGTTGTGTGTGTGTATGTGTGTGTGTGGGATGGGGGGGGGGGGGGGGGGGGGAGAGTGGGAGGGGGTACGGGGATAGGGTGGGGGAGTGGGTCGGGGTAGGGCGCTCCTTCAGAGGGTCGGTGTAGACTCGATGGCCCGAATGTCCTCCTTCTGCACTGTAGGGCTTCTATGAATTCTATCCCATATTGTTACAAAATAATCCGCATGCAAGTTGTTGCATGTCATAAAGCATGCACAAACAAGTAATACCATGGGAGAAAATATTTGAGGAATGTTATGCAGATGGAATATTTAATTTTAGATTTCCAGCATCTGTTTTTGTCGTTTTTGGAAAATTGAGATTCAAGCAAGTGAGAAAAGGTGGGTCCTTGTCAGTACAATTTAAACTGGATTCGGGACCAGAATGCAATGTGGCAATTGAGCAAGATTACTGCTAAGACCAAAGGCCCAGAAGCTGAAATAGAAGTGACGGGATAGCCAGATGCAGATAAATCAGAGAAATGGCAAAAGGCATCAGGCCACTTTTACATCTGTTTGGCGGATGAAGTTCTCAGAATAAAGGACCAAGTGATATGGGATGTGAAGGAAAACAAGGATCTGCTGTACTTCAAATTTTCTTTTTGCCAGGCAACACTGAGATCAGGATAAGTTACAATAATAAGATGCTCATGCTGCAAGTTGTACTGTGGGGAGAAATAAAATGGGACTTGTGGGAAAGGAGGACTTCATTGGAGGGTATATTAAAAAAGAGATGAAGTCGTGTAGTCTGTGAACTCTGTTGCAGAAGCAGAGTTCTGTTGTGCCTCAAACGAGGAATGACTTGTTTGATATGTGACTTTAAATGCACAGGCTACGCATTTTCTACAAATAACTAGAGCCAAAATAAAAGTCTTTAAGGAAGAGCTCAAATCTCAGCTGTCCGTAAAAACCGTGGATGAACTGGGATGTGTGAACATGTTATCCCAGATGTTATATTTTGTAGAAACATTAATTATGATGTCCCATGTATGTAAACCGTTACTTATTAAGCGGGGTTGCATGATATTTGTCCTTTGACGTGATTGATTGACAATACTCACAATCACACAGTAGCTTTAATTAGATGAATGTGTTATTGAATTAGGATTGTGTATGATTCATCTTTTTTCCTTCAGCATCACTAATGGGAGCTTTGCCCTCACCCATCACTAATCTCCACTTTCCTCTAAAAACTCTGCATTCCTCCATTTTAATTAGTCCATCATTGATGGCTGTGCCTTCAGAGTCCTACACCTTAAACTCTGGAATTCCCAACACCTCTGGCTCTTTGGCCGCGACCAGCTCGTCATCCCCGATTTGACGTTGTGGTGAAGCCGTTGAATCTCGCGAGAGGTCTCGGAACGTTTCACGGGATTCAACCTAACCTCTCAATACGTTGCGATCTAGGTCTTGCCCGCACTGGGGGAGGGGATGGGGGGGAGGTACTTAGGGGGTGGGCTCCATCGGGAGAGTGGGGAACATAGAACATACAGTGCAGAAAGAGGCCATTTGGCCCATCGGGTCTGCACCGACCCACTTAAGCCCTCAGTTCCACCCTATCCCCGTAACCCAATAACCCCTCCTAACCTTTTGGACACTAAGAGCAATTTAGCTTGGCGAATCCCCCTAACCTGCACGTCTTTAGACTGGGGGAGGAAACCGGAGGACCCGGAGGAAACCCACGCAGTTTCTCCCACACGGGAGAACGTGCAGACTCCACACAGACATTGACCCAGTGGGGAATTGAACCTGGGAACCTGGCACTGGGAAGCCACAGTGCTAGCCACCTGTGCTACCATGCTGCCCGATGGAATTGTATCACACATTAAAAACCCTTGTCCACAACCAGTATGTTGACTGTCATTCGGGCGAGTGTGAAACAAATGACACCTTTGAATAATAGGTTAAAAAGGTGCACTCATCACTACAACCGCCAGTGAGTGCTCTGCAGTGAACAACTCACATGCCATGAAGCTGGTCGGTTCAGGCACTGTCATCTTTGCTTATCACTCATACCTTGTGAAGCAAATGGACATACAATAAAAATGATTTGCAGCATTGTGCAAATGCAATTCACCATATGCTTCCCACAAGCTAAATAAGATTATAAATTACAAACTACAATCCTCCATGCTGTTCACTCTGGCAACATGCTGCCTTTTTTCATTCCTGCACAATTTGTTCTATGCCAGATTAGTAACAAGACTTGCCTTTCCTGTCGCACCTCGAAGAAGCTGTTGTTTCTTTTCCAACTCTTCTCGCTTTGCTTTTTAAAATAAATTCAGAGTACCCAATTATTTTTCTTTCAATTAAGGGGCAATTTAGCGTGGCCGATCTACCTACCCTGCACGTCTTTGGGTTGTGGGGGTGAGAGATGAAGCCCCTGCCTCCATCTCACAAAGCCTCTAATTGTTCATTATTTCTGTGTTTTAGCTCAATTAGAGGGCACAGCCCAGGGTTTAAACATCCTTTAATGTTTACTCTGCAAGATTTACCGAAAATGGAGTTTATTTTTGTTGCAAGGCACGGTTAATGGGAAAGCTGCAAACATACAAGATAGGAACAGGAGCAGTCCATTCGGCCCCTCGAGCCTGCTCCGCCATTCAGTAAGGTCATGGCTGATCTGTTTGCGTTTCTTGTTCCACGTTTCCCTCTGTTGTGTTCTGCGGTTTTGCTATTGCCATGATGCCTATGGGACTACTGATCAGCTATTTAGAACGATGATTTATTGATGAACACGTGGAAGGATACAAAATGCAAAATAGATTAGGTTGCTCTGGAACTACCCGATGTGCGACTGTCCTTGTGTACTCCTTACTTCCACATGAGTCTGCCACATCACGTGGCCAAGATCTGACGCCATCAGCTGGTTGGAGGTCGCATTGCTAACTGCATATAATATTATTCACAGACATATCACCTCTACCCCCGGTAACCTTTAATTTCCTTCCCTCGCAAAAATCTATCTACCTCTGCCGTAAAAATATTCAATGGTCCCTCTCCCACCGCCTTCTGAGGCAGAGAATTCCAAAGTTGCACAGCCCTCTGAGGGAGAAATAAAAGTTCCTTGTCTCGGTCCTAAAAGTGTGACCCCCCCCTAATTCTGAACTGACACACAAGAGGAAACATCCTTTCCACGTTCACCAGGTCAAGACTGTTCAAATCTTACACACTTCAATCAAGTCACCCCTCACTATTCTTTTTTTTTAATTTTTAAAATTAAAAAATTTTTTTTTAATAAATTTAGATTAGCCAATTATTTTTTCCAATTAAGGGGCAATTTAGCGTGGCCAATCCACCTACTCTGCACATTTTTGGGTTGTGGGGGCGAAACCCACGCAGACACGGGGAGAACGTGCAAACTCCACACGGACAGTGACCCAGAGCCGGGATCGAACCTGGGACCTCAGCGCCGTGAGGCGGTTGTGCTAACCACTAGGCCACCGTGCTGCCCTCCACCGTGCTGCCCTTCCCCCCCTCACTATTCTAAACTCTTCTAAACTCCAGTGGCACCAACCCCAGTCTGGCTAACCTTTGCTCTTAAGACAACCTGCTCATTCTAGATATCAATCAAGTAAAACCTCCTCTGAATTGTTCGCCAATTTATGTAAGAAAGGAGACCAAACTGTACACAGTATTGAAGATGTGAGCTCTCCAATGCCCTGTATAATTGAAGCAAAACATCTTTACTGTCACGCTCCATTCCTCTCATAATAAAGGATAGCCCCTGGTGTTGGAGGTAGTATATTGAAATGGATAGAGAATTGGCTAATGGGCAGGAAACAGCGAGTGACAACCTGTAACTAGTGGGGTTCCACGGGGTTCAGTTCTGGGATCGCAACTGTTTAAAATATATATTAATGATTTGGAGGAAGGACGCAAATGTATTGTTGCCAAATTTGCAGACGAAGATGGGTGGAAAGGCAAGTTGCAAGAGGGATACCAATATTTTGCAAAGAAAGATTGAGTGGTTAAGTACTTGGGCACAAGGTTGGCAAATGGAGTATAACGTGGGAAAATGTGAAGTTGTGCATTGTGGAAGGGAGAACAAAAGAACAGAGTATTATTTAAATGGAGAAAAACTGCAGAAGCTGCAACTCAAAGGGATTTGGGGATACTTGTGCGCAAAACACAGACAGTTAGCACACAGATGCAGCAGGTAATCAGGAAGGCTAATGGAATGTTGGCCCTTATTTCAAAGGGAGTTGGAGGACAAGAGTCAGGAAGTCTTGCTGCAACTGTACATGGTACTGGTGAGGCCACATCTGGAGCACTGAGAGTAGTTTTAGTCCACTTATTTAAGGAAAGGTATTTTATTGGAGGCAGTTCAGAGAAGGTTCATTAGGATGATCCCTGGTATGGAGGGATTGTCTAATGAACAAAGGTCAAACAGGAAATTTAGAAGAATGACAGGGGATCTCATTGAAACATCTGGGATGTTTAAGGGGCTTGACAGGGTAAATGTTGAGAGGATTTTCCCCTCATGGGAGAGTCTAGGACTAGAGGTCATAGTCTCAAAATAAAGGGTGCCAATTTAAGACGGCGATGAGGAGGAATTACTTGTGAGTCTGTGGAATTCCTTGCCGCAGAAAGCTGTGAGGATAGAGTCCTTGTGCATGTTTAAGGCTATTATAGACAGATTATTGATCAGTGAGGGAATCAAGGGTTACGGGGAAAGGGCAGGAAAGTGGATGTGAGGAATGTCGGAGCAGCCATGATCCTATTGTTAGGCAGAGCAGGCTCGAGGGGCCGAACCGCCTACTCCTGTTCCGATTTCTTATGGTCTTATTAATCTTCTTGATTACAAAACACCAAGTGAGCTAAAAAAAGACAAACAAGGTCCAATAAATAAGAAATAAGGAACACAGAGTAGTTATCTCTGATTAAAACTGTTGAGAAAGAAATATTAAACTCAGGAAAGTAAGGATTGAATGAATCCAAAAAACGTTTTAACTGCAAGTGGTATTAAAATACCATTAATGAAACTACAATACTTGAAATCAAAGCAAAAGGGAAAGTTTGAGATTAAACAGGAGAAAGGGAGCGGAATCGTGGTAAATCTTGATTTGAGTATAGCCAGAACACAGGAAGCAGGAAAGAGACATGTTTGGAGTTTGGGAAGGAAGTTCTGGTGGGACAGTGATCAAATAGAAAAATACAAGAACATGTTGCAGTGAAGAGGAAAGGGTAGGTGGAAGACGACCTTCCTAATGATAGGGCATTTCCCGCGCCCTCCTGTGGTCAGGTGACCCATGACCTCCAGGATTGTGACAGAAATATTGATTTTTTTTTCATGAACGTGGATCGAAACTCGAAATGTGGAAACCAAGTTTAAACCCAGCCAGGACTCTGCAATTTGAAAGCCGCAGAGCATGGACAGATAGTATTCATTCCGCCTTGGACAATCAGCTTCCCGTCGAAACCAGACTGGACCTGCTCGGCCAGGTGCTAACCACCACATTGTTTCAGAACGAACCGTTGTTTGTGCCACCAGTGAAGCTGCTTTGTTAGAAGAATGCTACGCAGATTTGAGGGAACCCAGTTCAGTAGAAGCCAGAGGTAGAGTGCGACAAAGACAGCACTTGACAGTTGAAGGTTTTTTGACCTCAATTATGGGAGGTAGTCACCTCATTAGATCTTCCTGACCCACCCCATGCTAGTATTGGACACAGGCCACAGAATCTTGAACAAGGGCGCGGCAGTGAGAAGGAGGTGGGTAAAAGTGGAACCCCAGCGTTGTTGCTTTTGGCACCTTCTTCAATGGCGTCTCCAGAGAGCACCTTCAACTGGCGGCCGAGCAGCGCAGCATCCTCAGCTCCTAGTACCTCATGGCGAGCATCATCTGACTGCCCAGATCCAGAAGACCATCCCGGTGAGGTGACCCGAAGACCAGAACCAGACCTAGCCGAACGGGGAAGCCCAAATCGACAACTGCAGATCCTGAAAAATCAGTCAACCCTCAAGGACCGAGGAACAGCCTGTCCCAGCTTTATTGAACGGGCATTTACCAGTCTTTAGAGACCAACAGTTCAAATACAGCGATATGGACCTGTGGATAGGGTGCAGTGCATCCACGGAAGCATGTGTTAGAAGTAGATAGCTAGCGTAGATTTGAGACTGTTTACTTAGAGATTTAAGACTGTTTAACTGAAGAGTCCTGTGAAGACACTGATAGAGTTTGATAGTTTAGTTAAAGTACAATAGTAAAGTCTGATAAATATTGGGGGCGATTCTCCAATATTGGGCCCAAGTGTTCGCGCCATCATGAACGCCTTCACGTTACACGACGGCGCGAACAGGGCCCGGGTACGACCGATTCTGGCCCCCATAGGGAGCCAGTACGGCGTTGGAGCAGTTCACACCGATCGGTGGGCCCCAATAGCAGGCCAGACCCCATCGGAGGCCCCCCCCGGTGAAGGAGCCCCCCTCCCCCCTCCCCCACAGGTCATCCCCCGACCGTTTGCGCAGAGTTCCCGCCGGCAGCGACCGGGGTGAACGGCGCCGGCGGTACTCTGTTGGATCCCAGTGGCCGCTCGGCCCATTCGGGCCGGAGAATCGGCGCCCCCAGCGATTCCAGTGGCACGCAGCCAGCGCCGAACGCGGTGGTGCAAATGGCGCCGATCCTCCGCACTTTGGAGAATCGTGCACCGGCGTCGGGGCATCGTGGCGGGTTGCGGCGATTCTCCGACCCGGCGCAGGGCTCGGAGAATCGCCCCCATTGTTTTTCCTTGATAAAGTGTTCTTCGGTGGTGGAGGGTTTGAATGTTTGTGGAAGGATGAATAATCAAGCGAGCTGCTTTGTCCTGGATGGTGTCGAGCTTCTTGAGTGTTGTTGGAGATGCTCTCACCCAGGCAAATGGAGAGTATTCCTTTACACTCCTGACTTATGCCTTGTAGATGATAGATAGGCTTTGGGGGGTCTGGAGGTGAGTTACTCACCGTAGGATTCCTAGTCTTTGACCTGCCCTGGTAGCCACATATTAATATGGCTAGTCCAGTTCAGTTTCTGATCAATGGTAACCCCCAGGATGTTGATAGCGGGGGTTCCAGCGATGCTAATACCATTGATTGTCAAGGGGAGGTGGTTAGATCCTCTCTTGTAGGAGATGGTCATTGCCTGGCACTTGTGTGGCGCGAATGTAACTTGCCACTGTAAAATGAGGTTGTTGGGCCTGCATCAAAATCCCATAGGTCCAAAAAGACCCCAATGTATGGCTTCTAAAGCTCTGGTTGCAGAGGGGAATCCAGTCCTGTGCCAGTATTTCTGCAGTTGGGAACATTGAGTATACTTCAGTGAGACATGCTGCAGTGGTAGAGGTGTTGGTGATGAAGTTGGGTAACAGAGATATTGAATGACAAGTAGGTTCTCATGGACTCTGGTAGTTATTAGTTGACCGGCAGCGGGATTCTCTGTTCCCCTGCCAGCCAATGGGACGTCCCATTGTGCCCACCCCAGTTGAGTACTCAGTTGAGTAAACAAATTATAAAAAATGGTGGAAACTTTCAATTTTTGTTGGCCTGGGACAAATATTTTTCTCAGTTGCCCGGAGATTATATCCCCCCAAATTTCCTTCACGTACAAATATTTGCACTGAGATTAGTATTGCTGGAAGTAACATGGAACGATATGGATAGATAGAAATTGTTCTAGAGCGTAATCATTCTCATTATTTTTGAAAAATCATGACAAAGAACTAAAATAAATTCCATTTAAGCACTAAACCATCCCAAGGTGTTCACAGAAGTGACACACTTTCTGGCATTGAAAGAAGCTTCCTTGTTCCCGGAGGAAACGCCCCCTCACATTTGTTCTCCCAGCTCAGACACACTTCAGTCCACAGAGGCAAACATCCTGCTTCACCCCCCCTCCGCCCCACCATCACCCCTTTCCCCCACCATAACACCCACCCCTCCAACCAACACCACCAGCCCCAAACCCACCCACCAGACCACAACCAGCCTTACCACCACCTCCCTATGCCCAACACCCCAAGACCACCAGCACCCCAGCTCTAGACCCACCACCCCGAAAAGCCCCCCCCCACACTCCCAGTCCTGCTCCCACCCCTTCACTGCCACTCCCACCCCCCACCTCCAGCCCTAATCACCCCACCACACCCATCACCCCCACCCTCAGCTAGCCCTGCCCTCCATACCCCCACACCCCACTACACGCATGTAGCCCAGCCTGCGGGTTTCCCAGCAGTGTGGGGTGGGCACAATAGGAAGTTCCATTGGCCGGCGGGCAGACAGAGAATCCCGCTGCTGGCAATGGCGTGCCGCCAAGGAACACGCAGCTGGGTAAGCGGAGAATTCACCCCAGAAGATAGGAGCAGGAGGAGACCATTCAGCCCTTCGAGCCTGCTCCACCATTTACTATGATCATGGCTGGCCATCCAACTCAATAGCCTAATCCCGTTTTCCCCCGCTTATCTTTTGCTCCCCATCGTCCTATGTGCAAAATCTAACTGCCTCTTGAAAACATATGTTTTAACTTCAACTGTTTTCTGTGGCAGCCAATTCCACAGGCCGACCATTCTCTTGGTGAAGAAATTTCTCCTCACCTCTGTCCTAAATGGTCTACCCCGTATCCTCAAACGGTGCCCATGGTTCTGGACAACCCCACCACCGGGAACATCCTTCCTGCATCTACCCTGTCCAGTCCTGTTAGAATTTTATAGGTTTCTATGAGATTCCCCCCTCATCCTTCTGAACTCCAGAGAATACAATCCTAACCGACTCAATCTCTCCTCGTACGCCAGTCCCACCATCCCAGGGATCAGTTTCTTTGACTGTCGTGAAGCACCTCAAGAGGGCAACATGATGTAGGTGTGGAACCAGAATATTATTGAACTTTGTGTGATGGCCATTTTGAAATGTGTGTAATATTCTTTGAAAATGAAAAAAAAATGAAAATCGCTTATTGTCACGAGTAGGCTTCAATGAAGTTACTGTGAAAAGCCCCTAGTCGCCACATTCCGGCGCCTGTCCGGGGAGGCTGGTACGGGAATTTCTGATATTTTACAAATAAAGTATATTTTTACAAAAAAAAAGGAGTTTTCTTTGGAGAGAGAAGTCTTCAGAACTTTCTTTCTTTTTGCTATTCCAGATTATTTTGCACCTGCAACCAAATATATAACATCTGGAGGGTGACAGACATACACAAATGCCAAACGTTAAAATTTTGGAATGACTATTGGCACTGCAACCATCTTGAATTGCATTTATGGAATGATACCACACACACACAGGCACACGCACACACATATATATCCATCTCAGGCCAGAGAATAATTAAAGACAAATATTATTGACCTCATCGATGACCCAACGGCACCTTGAACAAATCTCCTGAGGTGTCTATTCACTGCAATAAAAACATGTGGGATGTACTGGGGCAGGCTGGAAAACACGCAAGTCCACTTCAAAAGCAGAATTCTGTATACTGGTATAGGGCTCTTATAGAACAGTATTTCCCCTGACCTATCGTAATCAATGGCTCAGGGGAAACTGTTAGTTATGACATAAGAGATTGATGTGAAGTTTGTATTTGCATCTGTCCCGTTGACAGATAAAACCCAACCAGCTGATCATTATCCCAGAAGGAGTTCAACGTTTATTACATTGCCGGTCATGTGCAGCAGCTTTGAATTTTCTTTGTTACAAATTTCCATCAGTCCCTCAGAAAACATTTCAAACAGGCAAATGGCTGGAGATATGTTTTTATGGTGAAGTATTTATAAACCGTCACTTGCATATTTGTGGGGCCTGTAGTGGGGCGTGCTTCCTATTGATTAATTATTGATAAGTTATTGATTAATTTACGAAGTAGCTCCTTCATTCAAGTTTCCATTATCCCCCCTCCCAAACAGCCATCCAGTCAAATCCATTGACGATTCCGGAAAATAGGTGTCACTAATCCCGCTTGTATGATGGCGAGGTAGTAACTGTTGGAATCATGGCAACATGGAGTCACGTGCCTGCCAGGTTATTCCTAAATGAAATGTAATGAAAATCGCGTATTGTCACGAGTAGGCTTCAATGAAGTTACTGTGAAAAGCCCCTAGTCGCCACATTCCGGCGCCTGTCCGGGGAGGCTGGTACGGGAATCGAACTGTTGGTGTGCTTTAAAAGCCAGTGATTTAGCCCAGTGAGCTAAACCGGCCCCTATCTGGTTTATGTGCTGTAGTTAAGAAACTGAGCTGCTAATGTTGGCATGGTGTTGGTGGTCGAACTTGTCTGGTGAAGACGTCTTCGTCGCCTTCTGTATGTTAACAGCAAGTCTTTATTGACCACGGGTGGGATTCTCCGCCCGGTCACGGCAGCCGGAATCTCCGGCCCCACTGCAGTGATTGGGAGATTTGGCTGACGGCCAACTTCTCCGCCCCCACTGGCAGGGAGGTGGACTCTCAACGGAGTGTCCCGGCCAACATGTAATTATATACAAATATACAGTGCAGGGGACAGGAGGGGAGCTGTCTCCAACTTAGATCTTAACACGTCTCTGGCCAACACCACACTGACCCTAGCTGAATCATAGTGGTGAATCATCGCATTTGCAGTGCAGAAGGGGGCCATTCGGCCCATCGAGTCTGCACCGACCTTTGAAAGAGCACCCTACTTAAGCCAACACCTCCACCCTGTCCCCGTAACCCTGTAACCCCAACAAACCTTTGGACGCCATGGGGCAATTTAGCGTGACCAATCCACCTAATCTGCACGTCTTTGGACTGCGAGAGGAAACCAGAGCACCTGGAGGAAACCCACGCAGACACGGGGGGAACGTGCAGACTCCACAGACAGTGACTCAAGCAGGAATCGAACCCTGGTCCCTAGCGCTGTGAAGCAGCAGTGCTAACCATTGTGCTACCATGCCGCCCGAGGTCCTGCGCCTTTTTACAGTACCGTGTGGGTGGTACGGTACTCAGTCTCACATTAACCCTGTATGTACCAGACCCGTATGCTACAATTTTCTCAGCCACCAACAAAAGAGTGCTGAGATTTGCAAGTTAGGTGGATTGGCCATGCTAAATTGTCCCATGGTGTCCAAAAATGTTAGGTGGAGTTACTGGGTTACGGGGATAGAGTGGATAGGGTGGAGGTATGGGCTTAAGTAGAGTGTTCTTTCCAAGGACTGGTGCAGACTCGATGGGCCGAATGGCCTCCTTCTGCACTGTAAATTCTATGATACTATGAGATTTCAGTTTATTTGTGTAAATAACGCACTATGATGATATTTTATGTGGGAAAGAGTGGTATTACTATTTTGGTAATGGATTTGAAAGTCGCGTAGTTTCCCACAATATTGTGACTTGTCTTTTCAACAGCAAGGTTAACTAAAGGCATGTCACAGGAGCGTTACCAGATCAAATTTGACACTGAGCCGCAGAAGAAGATGTTAGGAAAGTTAGCCAAACGTTTATTGCCAAAAACACAGTTTTGAAATAAGGGGCACGATCGAACGGCCGCACTGCGGCCAAAAAAGCATCTCAATACGGTGCAGTGTGGCCGATAGAAGGCGGGAGACCTCACTCCCAGGATCTACCCAGCTCACAATGCCTTGTGAGATCTAACGCGATCTCGCGAGACATTGAGATGTAAATCCTGCCCATTGTGGGCGGGGTCACTTTTGAGCAAATCTGCATATTAGAGCGAGATAGTTAGTTGCACTTTAATGTGCAGATTTCCGAGTTACCAGAGCCATGGAATCTATCTCATTTGCCTCGGAAACCTTGGTTGAGCGCTGTTCAGTGCTGGTCTCCACAAATGGGATGGCACTCATGGGGGTCTCCCAGGGGATTGGAGGCCCCAGGTGCATGCCCTTTGGGCAGAGTGGTACCCTGGCACTGCTGGTGTTAACTGGGCACCCTGGCACTGTGTGCCTGGCACCCTAGCAGTGCTGCCTGGGTGCTAGCCTGACACTGCCAAGGTGCCCAGGTGGCA
Source organism: Scyliorhinus canicula (assembly GCF_902713615.1). Taxonomy (NCBI): domain Eukaryota; kingdom Metazoa; phylum Chordata; class Chondrichthyes; order Carcharhiniformes; family Scyliorhinidae; genus Scyliorhinus; species Scyliorhinus canicula. The sequence goes on from NC_052161.1 coordinate 17,284,635, forward strand.
CTGCCAAGGTTCCAGATTGGCTGTGCCAAGTGGCATTTTTAATGTGCTGGTGATTGAGCTGGGGAAGCCCTATGTGGGTGATGGGGAGTTGCGGCAGTGTGCTTGGGCCCTCCCATAGTGCGTTGTGGCTGGGGGGGGAGGGGTTGGGGGGTCACGGCGGGGGCCTTGGAGATCGCTTGCGAGCGAAGATCCTCAGTGCACAAAACGGAGCTATGTGCGACCTCGGCTGTGCTTTCCCGCTGAGGCCCCTTATCTAATGCGAACGGCGTTTTATGGCCATATGTTTCTTGGCACTTGCGACTAAACACGCTCGCTATAGGACTTTGTTCCCTTTAAATCGCGCCATAGGTATTTCCCATATGCGATGGAGATGAAGAGGGATGCTCCTCTCTGAAGGTCATTAGTGTTTGGAATTCTATTCCCCAGCGAGCTTGGAGGCTGGGTCACGAAATATACTCAAGGCTGAGTTAAACAGATTTGTGACCTACAACTGTTCTGGGCGGCAGACAGGAAGGTGGAGTTAAGGCAACTTCCTCTTTTTCTCTGCTGAACGCACTTTCCTGCTTTTGATGTGGTCAAGAGCTGGCAATCAACGCTAGATGTTTATAAACATTGCAGTTGGTTACACAGCTGGGTACTTGGGATCCATTCAAGCATGAAGGGAAATTAAATTACACAATCCAGAAAACTGACTATGTGCAAGCTGTCACTCTCAGCCTAATATAAGCAACTAGCCATTGATGTGAATGAAAGCCTTGCAGATCAAATATCTGAAGGGGTTTAAACCCTAGATATGTGGCTTTCGCTGCCTCGGAATTTTTAGCTGCTGCTTTCTCTGCCTGAGACATCAGGTTGAGGACACTAGTGAGTATTAAAGCAGTGAAATTTTATTCACTGTCGCTGTCTGGACTGCTTTCTCGCTTCCAGACAGGGATCTCTGTATTGCCAGGTCTTTGGTGGGGAGCTCTCTTATGGGGGAAGTCTCTATTCGGGGCTCTGTTATGGGGAGATTCTGGTGGCGGGCTCTGTTATGGGGGTCTCTTCTGAGGGGCTCTGTTAGGCGGGTCACTGGTTGGGGGGGAGAATCAGTGCGGGGGGTCGGGTCACCCTTGTACTGTTGGAGGGGAGGGGAATTGCATTGTGCTCAAAATGGTGGCCCGATAGCGGGATTCACAATGCAATCCTTTGCAATCCCCGCCATGCATAAATTTGCATGGCCAAAGGATAGTGAATCAGCTCTGGGGACCCGCTCCCAGCGTGAGGGCAAATCAGAGGCGATTCAACTCCGGCAGGAGAACATAGTCTCCCAAATGGAGAATCCAGCCCTATGACATTATTGGTGCTCCTGGAATTCGCTGCTTGGAAATAGGTTAACTTTTCTGGGAAATGAGAAGGAAATATTAAGGTGGCAGTAATTACTGATGTGGAGAAGTGTAGGAACCATTGAAAGCAATTCATCCAATTCTCTTCCTGTATCTCGTGATGTGCTAAGGCAGACTTCCATTTGTTTCCATAGCTAGTTCTTCCTGGAACAGGTCGCTACTCTATCACCAGAGGCTTATGTGGCTTGAGGGGCGCCACTCCACATCAAGCGTGACTGACCAGGAGTCTCCCCCACTCTTACCGCCAGCCATTGGCGAGTTGGAACGATTTGTAGGTTGGCATTCAGCCTGTTTGGCCGCATTATGAACGCGCCTTCCTCGGCCATCAAGTCCAGGGATGGGTCTCAAATCCGGAGCTTCTGGCTCAGCGGCAGAACGCCACCCACTGCGCCACAAGACCACCTATTGAAAGCAACAAAAGAGGATAAGGCTCCAGGATGGATTCAAGGGCGCCTCAGGAAATGATTGACAGAATTAGTCACATTGGTGAGGGTTATTTGTGAACCAGGAATTGTACCAAAGATGGTAAAGAGGACAATCGTAAAACTACATTTAAAGAAACAAGTCTTGACATCTTTTTGCGTATAAACTATTGAAGGCCAAAGTGATGAAGCATGTCATAAGACACTTAAAAGAGCATGAAGGTACCAGGACAAGTCAATATGACTTTGTCGGAGAAGATTGCACTCCATAAACCAGTTAGAATTCTTTAGGAGCTGTGGATTCTGTCAGACTTTGTTTCGTTATCAGGGTGTTATGTAATCAATCAGTCCATGGAATAAGAGAAGTGGACTGACAATGTTGTTCATCAAAGGAGGTGGAAAGAGGCTGCTTGGAGTTATATTGGAGTGGTATATAGTGGCATGTAGTGGGGTGCCGTAAGGATAAGTGTTGGACACCTTTGCTATTCACAGTTTATATCAACAAAAAGGGCAGCAGGGTAGCATGGTGGTTAGCATAAATGCTTCACAGCTCCAGGGTCCCAGGTTCGATTCCCGGCTGGGTCACTGTCTGTGTGGAGTCTGCACGTCCTCCCCCTGTGTGCGTGGGTTTCCTCCGGGTGCTCCGGTTTCCTCCCACAGTCCAAAGATGTGCGGGTTAGGTGGATTGGCCATGCTAAATTGCCCGTAGTGTCTTAATAAAAGTAAGGTTAAGGGGGGGGGTTGTTCGGTTACGGGTATAGGGTGGATACGTGGGTTTGAGTAGGGTGATCATGGCTCGGCACAACATTGAGGGCCGAAGGGCCTGTTCTGTGCTGTACTGTTCTATGTTCTATGTTCTAAAATCAGAAAAAATCGAAACTATTAAAGTCTGCCGGCGAGGCCAGGGCACTTAGGGGTTGGGTGTCAACGTTCAGGAACAGAATGTTCAGGTGCAGACATCTAAGAAAGAGATGGAGAACATAGACTAAATGTGAACAGATAAACCCAGAGATGGAATTGGTTACTAAGGGCGCCTGTACCTAAATCGGAGAAATCTTGCAACGAAAGCAGATTCCTCGCTCTTACTAAAACTTTAATTTCGGTGAAGCACCGACCTTCCAAACACAACAACGAACCTCAGCTTTATCCTCATAATTTTAAACATGACCTTGCACTATATTTCAACCAATATCTAGTCCCCTGTTGGCAGGCCACCATGACTGGAGCGTTTTACAATCGTTGTTGAGTATTTCTGTGGGCATATCAGTCATTTTGTTCCTGATTTATGATATCTGAGGCCATGTGCCTATTCTAGTCATTCACTGCCATTACTGTTTGCCAAGGGCAGGTTCTGACCCTGAAGTTTACAGTTTCTCTGCCTTCTAACTTACCAACTTCTACACGAAACACATGAGTTATATAAATAGTAGCTCTTACATACACCGTGTAAGCAAATTATTCGCTTGGATAACATTTCAAAATTAACAACATAAATTCTCAAATAAATAAGCTGATAAATATTAGATTCCAGCATCCGCTATCATTTGATTTATCTTTGTGATTAATATCGGGTTACATATAATAAGGATTTCCTTCCCACAGTCGCCTCCCAGTGGTGTACTGTGACAAACGGCTGGCGATCTGCAGTCTCATTTATACCAGTAAAAGTAAAGCTGCCATCGTCCCAGATGACCATAGGAAGCTTTCCACTTTGAGGGGGGGGGGAGTTGACTGGTGGAGATTTAACCCGAGGATCACCACATCTCAGGCGAGGGGCAAGGTTGAGAAGGCGGGGCCTTCATGAATAACCTCAGCCGGTACAGGGATCGAACATGAATTTTACTCACAGTGAGTAGTTGGTGTTGTAGAAGTAATATTGGTAAGGTGTTCCTTGGAATGTTGGTTTTCGTTTCGGACTGATCAAGATATTACTGAGGAAGGAGCAGTGCTCCGAAAGCTAGTGATTCGAAACAAACCTGTTGGACTTTAACCTGCTGTTTGAGATTTCTTACTTTGTCCCCATTAGCATTCTTCAGTCCTTACTGGCAACATTAACACTCCCCTTTGTCTTATGTTCTGGCCAAATCTGCCCATATCTCCTTTGCCCTGACCTATCCTGGTCTTCTATTCTGCCCCAGCTCCTCTGCCCCCTTCACACCGACATAACTCTGCACATTTCTGTTGTGTTGTTCACCCTGGGGTAACACGGATTGCACACGATGCAATTAACTGATCAAGTATACACCAAACGAAGGCATTGGTTCAATATGAGATTTATTGAACTCTAGTAACAAAACACACAGCTGCCTGTGGGTTGACTCTCAACTACCCTAAGTAGCTAAAGCTAACTATCTAGACCAGGCTAGCTCTGATCCACGTGTTGGAGGTGTTGAATGATTTGTGCACCCTGACTATCACTATAGCTATCACCAGTGGAAAGAGGCAGAGCGCTGATGCCTCGTGTGTTTTATAGGTGGAAGCCCCCCTCTGGCGTCCCGTCTTGTGATTGGTCGTGTTCTGTTCTGTATATTGATTGGCTCACCTGGGTGTCTGTCACTGCCTGCTTTTACCTCATGATGTGCTTGGGTGCATATTATGACATCCCTCCTTTTTAGAAAAAAAAGTGGCGGCTGCTTATAGCAGAAACGACATATTTACAAGAGTAACTATATGCAAAAAAATCGGTGAGTGGATGGATATGTACATGTAAGGTGTCCAGCGTGCTGAAACAGAACAACATATGTACAAGGAATTATTTATAAGTCCAATCATTGAGGCTGTTGTCGGATTCTTGTGGACCGCCTGAGAGGTGGAGGCAGAGATGAAGGTGTCCTGACTGGTTGGCATGCAGCCAGGTCGGTGGCCTTGTGAAGCGAGATGTCCGGAACGGACAGAAGGACATCGGGGAAAGTGAAATCCGGTGGTGGTGGGCAGGCAAGTTTGCGTAGTGCCCTTCTGTTGCGCCTTACAATAGATCCATCAGCCATGCGAACCACAAATGACCTGGGGGCAGCCTGTCGAACAACAACAGCTGGAGCTGACCAGCCTCCACTAGGCAACTGAATGTGAACAGCGTCCTTCGGAGTGAGCACCGGCAGATCCGTAGCGTGAGCATCATATGTTGTCTTTTGCCGGGTTCTGATTTGCTGCATCTTTTGCAGCAATGGAAGGTGATCCAGGTGAGGTACATGAATGGCCGGAACAGTCTTCCTCGGGTTACGATTCATTAGGAGCTGTGCCGGAGACATACCGTTGGAAGAGCAAGTTTGAAGTTCGAAGCTGAGTCCGCAGCCTTACAGAGCATCTGCTTCATGACGTGGACCCCTTTTTAGATCCCTCCCATTAGATTGTGGGTAATATGGGCTCAAGGTGATGTGCTGGAAGTGGTTTTGCTTTGCGAAGTTGGACCATTCTTGACTGTAGAAACAGGGACCGTTGTCGCTCATGACCGTGAGCGGGATTCCATGCCTGGCGAATCCCTCTTTGCCTTTATGATGGTCCGGGATGTTAGGTCCGATAGTTTCACTACCTCGGGGTAACTGGAGAAGTAATCAAATATCAGGACGTAGTCACGCTCGTTGGCGTGAAAAAGGTCCACTCCAACTTTAGACCATGGAGAGGTCACAATCTCATGCTGGTGGAGCGTTTCTTTGGGCTGAGCAGGCCGGGAACATAGAACATAGAACAGTACAGCACAGAACAGGCCCTTCGGCCCTCGATGTTGTGCCGAGCAATGATCACCCTACTTAAACCCACGTAACCCGTAACCCAACAATCCCCCCATTAACCTTACACTATGGGCAATTTTAGCATGGCCAATCCACTTAACCCGCACATCTTTGGACTGAACGCTGGCAGGTCGCACAATTGAGGACCATGTTTGAGATGTCCTCGTTGATGCCGAGCCAATAGACAGCCTGCCGGGCCTGACGCCTGCACTTCTCAATGCCGAGGTGTCCCTGCTGTATCTGCCTGAACACCAAGCTCTGGAGGCCGCGCGGAATGACGATGCAATCCAATTTCAGAAGGATCCCCTCGACAACAGTCTGGTCATCCTTTATGTTATAGTACTGGGGGCATTGCCCCTTCTGCCAGCCATCCGTGAGGTGATGTATGACCCGCTGCAGCAGAGGGTCCTTGGCGGTCTCTTCTCGAATGATGGCGAGTCGGCCGTCGGATGATGGGAGGGTGCTGGCACACAGTTTCACCAGCGCCTCAATGTCGTGCATGAAGTCTACCTGCTCACATGGCGAGGTGATAGCACGGGATAGGGCATCCGCGATGATCAGCTCCTTCCCAGGTGTGTAAACCTGTTCAAAATCATACCTGCGGAGTCAAAGGAGAATGCGCTGGAGCCTGGGTGTCATGTCATTTAAATCCTTGTGTATAATGTGCACTAGGGGTCTGTGGTCCAGCTCTACAGTAAAGGTCGGGAGACCATAGACATAATCGTGGAATTCCACGATGCCAGTGAGCCGGCCCAGGCATTCTTTCTCGATTTGAGCATAGCGTTGCTCAGTGGGGGTCATGGCCCTGGACGCGTAGGCCACTGGAGCCCAGGACGAGGAGTCATCCTTCTGCAGGAGCACCACCCCAATGCCGTCCTGTGGAGATCTTGGGGCTTCCTTTGCTGGGTCAAAGAAGGCTAGAACAGGAATGGTGGTTAACTTCGCTTTCAACACAAGCCACTTCTGGTATCATGTTGTGTTGTTCACCCTGGGGTAACACGGATTGCACACGATGCAATTAACTGATCAAGTATACACCAAAACTAAGGCATTGGTTCAATATGAGATTTATTGAAATCTAGTAACAAAACACACAGCTGCCTATGGGTTGACTCTCTACTACCCTAAGTAACTAAAGCTAACTATCTAGACCAGGCTAGTTCTGATCCACGTGTAAGAGATGTTGAATGATTTGTACACCCTGACTATCACTATAGCTATCACCAGTGGAAAGAGGCAGAGCGCTGATGCCTCGTGTGTTTTATAGGTGGAAGCCCCCCTCTGGTGTCCCGTCTTGTGATTGGTCGTGTTCTGTTCTGTATATTGATTGGCTCACCTGGGTGTCTGTCACTGCCTGCTTTTACCTCATGATGTGCATAGGTGCATATTATGACAATTTCTACTTTCATTAGACCATTAGACCCGAAACGTTAACTGTTTCTCTCCACCGATGCTGTCAGACCTGCTGAGTTTATCCAGCATTTTCCGTTTTTATTTTAAATTCCTTGATCTTTTGTGTTGGTTCTGCCTATTACCCCTATATTGCTCTGATAATACTAGCGCAAACTGATGGAAACTCTATCCCATTACGTCATGTTATAGGGCAACGCGCAGTTTTACTGGGCAGTCAATGTATGTTAAACATTGAGTTGTATATGTGGATAATACCTCTACTCTGACGTAAAATACCCAGTGTTCTTTGGGTATCGTAAATGACTTTAAACTCTTCAAAATTGTGACATTTAATCCGAGTGTCACATCAAACAAGCAAGCTTTCACACTCTCCAGTCTAGACCATGTTACTTTACTGGGATTATACGGAGTCTGGTAGCAATGATTAATTCCAGCTGTGTGGTACCATCAGCCTAAAATATTTTAACAAATGACCAGTAGGATCTAAACATCAATTATCACTATGTTAATTGGCAAACTGTCCTGACAGTTGCTGTGAAAGTTTTCAGACTGCTACACTGAGTCTTTATATTTTTCGTCGAGCATTCCTCAAAGAAACAAATGTTATTCGAAAAGAGTGTAAAAACAAACTCCCAGTATAAAACATCACTGCATTAGACACAGGCCCATGGGATAGATAGAAAAGCATTAACTTGGATTAAGAATAGTTAGTGAAAATAAACAGGTTAATGCCTCGGTTAAAATGGGAAAAGGAATATTATGTGAACCTGCCCATTATTCATTTACTTTTGACTCCAGCAGGGAGTTCCAGCGTGACTTTATTTCTCTAACATTGACGACTTTCGCACTTATCCTGTGGAAACGATCAACAATTTGTTTGCCAGCATTCACTGCCAGGGTCCCAGGTTCGATTCCCGGCTAGGGCTGTGTGGAGTCTGCACGTTCTCCCCGTGTCTGCGTGGGTTCCCTCCGGGTGTTAATGTAAATCTACTTGTGACAATAATAAAGATTATTATTTAAAACTTTAAAAAAATAAATTCATATGCTTGTATGTTTCAGATGAGTTGCTGAACCCTCTGAGCTGGATGTATAAGGGCAGCAGTGGTTAGCATTGCTGCCTCACGGCGCTGAAGTCCCAGGTTCGATCCCGGCTCTGGGTCACTGTCCGTGTGGAGTTTGCACATTCTCCCGTGTCTGCGTGGGTCTCACCCCCACAACACAAAAGATGTGCAGGGCAGGTGGATTGGCCACGCTAAATAATTCTAATTAAGGGATAATTTAGCTCAGCCCAATCTTCCTGTCCTGAAGACTATGTGATTGCCAATGCAATGCCAAGTGAGAATATCACCACCTATATTTGCAAAATAATGATTTAAGCAGTACTGCCACCTTTGCACAAACGATATTATATAGCTGGCCATTCTGGTAACCATTACTCACTGAGTGTTTTATTCTCATTCATATTTGTTCAAATACATTGAACAACAAAAAATTGCATTGATATAACACCTTTCTATCTTACGGTGCTTCACAAAGATGTGCTCAGAAAGCATCGGAAACATTGAATCCTAATGAAATGAGATAAATTGTAGTCTTTACCACCGGGCGTTCAGGAATTAAATGAATTGGAGGAAATTCCAAAGGGTTTTTTGGGGGTTATTGAGAACCAGTCCATCAAACTTTTATTTCTGTGCAGCTGGCGCTGAAATGCCCGGGGGGGGGTAAATAAAAACAAAGATCGACCCCAAGGTCCAACATGTATAAAAATATTGATCGCAAAATAAATGGTTGGGAACCTATATAAAAAAACGAGAAGCAGTTCTCCACTGCTGTGGTGCTGAATGTTCAGGAACAATAACATAATAAGAAATCAAAAGATACCAGGCACTGTAACTAACCTGTTGCATTATGATTATAGTTCAGACTGCAGTGTTAATTTTTTATTGAGGAAGTGACTATGACATGATAAGCACCCAAAGGTTATAAAACAAAATGTGACACTGAGGCACAAAAAGAGATATTAGGGCAGATGAGCAAACCTTGACCAATGGTTTTAATGGTGAAAAGCAAGGCAGAGATGAGTTTCGGATCTCGTTAACTGAAGGCTACAGACACCAATGGCCGAGCAATTAAAATGGGAAATGTTCATGAGGTACAGAGGAGTGCAGATATTCTCAGGGAACTGTAGGGTTAGAACATAGAACATACAGTGCAGAAGGAGGCAATTTGGCTCATCGAGTCTGCACCGATCCACTTAAGCTCTCACTTCCACCCTATTCCCTGTAACCCAATAACCCCTTCTAACCTTTTTGGACACGAAGGGCAATTTAGCTTGGCCAATCCACCTAATCTGCACATCTTTGGACTGTGGAAGGAAACCGGAGCACCCGGAGGAAACCCACGCAGACACGGGGAGAACATGCAGACTCCGCACAGACAGTGACCTAGCGGGGAATTGAACCTGGGACCCTGGCGCGGTGAAGCCACAGTGCTACCCACTTGTGCTACCGTGCTGCCCACGGAGATTACAGAGATTAAGAGGGACAAGGCCATGGGGGGGGGGGGATTTGAAAACAAGGATGAGAATTTTACAATCAAGGTGTTACTTGACCGTCAACCAGTGCAGGCCAGCGAGCAAAGCAACGACAGGTCAACAGGACTTTTGGTCTGATTTGCTGGGAGGGGTGATGATGGAAGATTTAAAGGAGAGAGGGAACTGTTTGCAATATCTGCTAACGGGGTGGGGGGGGGGGGGGGGGGGCGCTGCCATCTGAACCTTATTCCTTCCTCAAACCTTCATCCTTTCATCATTCTTTCAGGCAACTTCTCTCCGACCTCTTGTTCCGTGTCCACGACTTTCCCAACACTTTGTCACATGGAAATGCTCTATATTAATGCATGTTATGTATTGATGGTTCTTTGAATGATTGATTATTAATTCACTCAATGGCCGGAACTTTCTGCTCCCGTTTCCGTTGGACGGGTTCGGCGACGGGAAGAGAGAATTTGGTGAAATATCCAAATTGCATTTCACGCTGAAATAAAAGAATGACACAATTGTCCCCGTCCCTCATCAATGACGTAATGGGATTCCTAATATTGAACATCGGGAACATTATTTCCACACATTAACATCTCATTATCAGGGCTCTACGCTTGAGTCATTCCCCCCTCGCCCAAGTAAGACAGTTCATTCATGCCAGCGTGAGAGCAGGCCAACATGAATCACGGCTGGTCGCCCAAGTATGGCACCTGGCGAGCAGATCTTGCACAAGAGCTCAGCTAAGTGCATTGCTCAGAAGGGAGAGGGGCATGCCTGGGCACTACCTGGGCACTGTGCCTAGGCACTGCCACAGCACTACTATTTGGCACTGTCCCCAGCACTGCCTTGGCACTTTCCCTGGAACCACATGGGCACTGCACTCTGACACTGACCCCTGATGTTCTGATGTGGCACTGCATCTTGGGGTTGCGTGAGGTGGGGAGGTCCTGGTTAACCTTTGTGCACTGGGGTGGCCTTTAAAAATGGCACCCCCAATCTTCACAAAAACTAAGTTGCTGGTGGAGAAAGCTCAATCAGAGCCTGCCCTGTCAGCAGTGATGTTTTAGGACATTCCTCTTGTCATTTCTATTACAAGTCTGGGACCATATGGTGGAGAAAGCCGCCATTAACACTGCTTGCGCCGCCTGCTACCAGCCTTGACCAATATTCAGGAAAATTCCATCAAATGAGTTAGGATCACGAGTGGACTAGGAGACCGATAGTCTTGGAGACACAGAACGACACTGTCGGGACTGTTGCTCTGAGACACTTTGTACACACGCGCACAGATTCCCTCACCCAGAACTGGAAGGTCGACATGTTTCAATATCGTTTACAGTGACTGAGACCAGGAGTTCAGCGACAGGCAGCCCTGATCCGTCTGGCCTGATTCTTATTTGACTTTTCTGTGGCATATAATACAAGGGAATGGCTTGCTCGGACATTTCAGAGGGCAGTTAAGAGTCAACCACATTGCGGGTGAGGACAGCAGATTTCCTTCCCTGAAGGACATTAGTAATTCATTATCAAACTCTACAAACAGTCCCCTGCTGCTATTCACTAAAACCAGGCTCGGTTCAGTTGAGTAATACTATCTGCACAAACAAGAAGACATAGCCACATGTGGTAACTAAATCTATAGTGTGATGAGGATGACCCATAGCCTGAGAAAAGCCTGAATGTACTGACCTCTCGAATCAAGTTACAATTTTGTCCAAAACTGTGCTTTTCAGCTTGACCTTGACTTTGATCTAAGATTTTAAGAGTGGTGCCTCTAACACCAGTTGGCGTTCCCTGATGAATTCTGATTAAAATCCAGTCCTTGCAAGTCACAAGCCTACAATGTTCCCCATGCAGGCAATTCTGAGTTGAAGAATCTGGGGTTATGTTAGATAAGACCTTCTCCAGCCACCCTCCCCACCCATTGTAATTATCTGCTTCTCTGAATGCCATCAACTACTTTTGATGTGATTTTATTCTGGGAACATTCTTAATTGTTCGACCCCAGTTCTGGAGTTTTTGACTCATTTACTAGGCCTTAGATTTGTTTTAAGGTCTATTTTTAGTTGTATTTTTGGACTCCCCTGAGATGTGGGCTTGAATCCTTTATCATTATCTTTCATTCATTGCCAGATGTGGCATGTTGAGACACAGGGCAAAGCTGTCTGCCAACGCTCTTAACAGCCTGTAAATGCCATCTTGGGCACGCATGGCATAATACTGGTTGCAATGTCGGGACAGTGCCTGTTGCTGAACTCTGCCACACACCAGAAGTTCATGGGTTCACAGGACGGGCCTAGAGGAGTGTGTCCTTGGAGGATTGTTGTAATTTGTGGGGTTCTCTCGTTAAAAAGGTAGGAAATGCCTGATGATGGTTTCCACAATGAGAGGCTGTTGAGGGTTGCTTCAAAAATAAAATTGGTTTTGTATGCAAGCGTTCACAATCTGGACCCCAAATGCACCCCAACTTCCATTTGGGCTCCACCTCTGCCAATTGTTGCAGAAATTTCCAAACCTTTCCAGTCACGGAACACCTTGTGACCTCGCAAGAGGATCGGGGAACACCCCAAACATTCTTATCATGTCGGTGACCCGTTTTAGCCCCCTCACATGAACCCCCTCCCAAACTCCCCACCCCCATGGCTCTCTCACATCAGCCTCTCCCATGGCCCCCCTCACATGAACCACCTCCCAGAACCCCCACCCCCATGGTTCTCTCACATCAGCCCCTCCCATGGCTCCCCTCGCATGAACCCCCTCCCAATCACCCCACCATCCCATAACCCCATCCATCAGCCTCTCCCATGGCCCCCCTCACATGAATCCCCTCCCAAACCCCCCCCCCCCACTCCATGCCCCCCCCCACATGAATCTGCTCCCAAACCCCCCCAACTCCATGGTCCCCCCTCACATGAACCCCTTCCCAGAACCCCACCTCCATGGCTCCCTCACATCAGCCTCTCCCATTGCCCCCCCTCACATGACTCCTCTCTCAAACCCGCCTCCGATGGCCTCCCTCACAAGGCATTTAGTTTATTTGCCAGGATTTACATTAAAAAAAGAATCTTTATTATCACAACAATGAAGTTACTGTGAAAAGCCCCCAGTTGCTGCATTCCGTCACCTGTTCGGGTACACGGGCGGGGGGGGGGGGGGAATTCAGAATGTCCAAAACCGAGCAGAACGTCTTCTGGGACTTGTGGGAGGAAACCGGAGCACCCGGAGGAAACCCACGCAGACACGGGGAGAACGTGCAGACTCAGCACAGACAGTGACCCAGCGGGGAATCGAACCTGGGATCCGGGCACTGTTAAGCAACAGTGTTACCCACTGTGCTACCGTGCTGTCCAGTACTGTTGTGTTCTCAGGATGTGGTTGACACTGCCAAGCAAACACTTTCTCTTACTGAGTAAGAGTGCTTTCCCCCGACGCTGTCCCTTCTCTGCTGCAGGGATCACTGCTCCACTTGCTCAGCTGTTGTTCTGTCAACCTACAGAAAATACAATCAAGAAATCAAATTGGCCAATCAGAGCCCTGCCTCGCTGATCATTGGCTACTGACAGGCTCACTCGTCAGCCTATCAGAAGCCAATACTCAAAGAGGGCGGGCAATTTGATTTTCTTGTTTTTCTTTGGTTTGTGCCCGTTGCTCTTTGCATCTTTAGCTGACTGATGCACGCTGACTGACGCATGCAGTTTAGTTTGCACGGTCTTTTTTCGGGTTTAAAAAAAAAGACTACATTTTTGTCATGTGTCTGTCTGGAGGCCTCTCACAGAACCCCAGGGTTCTGCGGACCCCAGTTTGGGAACCACTGAATTAGTGAGAGCCGCTGCACATGGTACCATTGCCACTCCGGGTGTTGACTGTGAGCTGGTCGGAGTGGGAGAATGGGAAATCCTGGCTTGGGCGGTCACACTCCTCGGTTCCACCCGCACCTTGTAGGATTCTGGGAGTGGGCAGACGCTCTGCTCCTACAAAGCCACCATGGAAGTTCAAGCTTCAGGCCTCGAGCAGTGTATCCGAGTCCCACCCTGGTTTGAGACTTTCCCAGCTGATTTCCAGTAAACCTTCAACAGGAGTTAGCCAGGCAGCTATTGTTTTTTTTTAACCACAATCTGTTTTAAACACAACCTTGAACATAATCCCCCTACTGCAGGACTGTTATATTCCCATTTTGTCAACTTTGAACCTCTTTGGATCCAATAAAGGTAATTAGATAAAGGGGAACCAGTAGAGGTAACATACCTAGATTTCCAATGGACATTCAATAAGGTGCTGCACAAGTGATTAATTGGTAAAATAAGGGTTCATGGAGTTTTGAGTTTTAGCATGGATTAGGGATTAATTAGTGGATTGGATGCATAGAATGCGCATAAATGGGGCTTTTTCAAGTTGGCATGTAGTGAATAATGGAGTGCCTTAAAGATTAGTGCTGGGGCCTCAGCTATTTACATTAATGATTTAGACAAAGAGGCAGAGAGCAATGTTTGGGCATGCCTGTAAAATTAATGCAGTAAATTAGCCTGCAGGTGCAGCAAGCAATTAGGAAGGCAAATGGCCTTTGTTGCAAGAGGATTGGAGTACAAGAATAAAGAAACCTTACTACAATTGTACAGGGATTTGGTGAAACCACCTCTGGAATAGGTACAGTTTTGGTCTCCACATTTAAGGGAGATATTGTAATAAAGACGAAAAGGAGTCAGAAGAGCAACATTAAGAAGATGTTTATTTATAAACGTATTATGTACAAAGGGGCCCAGTTAGATTTTACCGGGTCCTCTCTCTCTCTGTCGGTCGGTTCCTGTCTGGCCGACCTTATATACACATGGAAACAGCTCCATAGTTAGTGCGGGGGAGCCCATACTCCTCCAGCCACACGGGGAAAACAATCAACCCAGCCCCGTGTGCTCTTTGGAGGTTATTACAGATATTCTTACATCGGAGGCAGTACTGCAAAGGTTCACCAGATTGGTCCCTGGGATGAGGGGGTTGACCTATGATGGCAAACTCAGGAAGTTGGGTTTATATTCTCTGGAGTTTAGAAGAATGAGAGGTGGTCTCATTGAAACCTATAGAATTCAGAGGGGTTTGACAGGGCAGACACTGAGGGATTGTTTCTGCTGGCTGGAAACTCTAAAACACAGGGTTGGGGCGGGGGTGGGCGGGGAATTCTCTACCCCAGCGGGTTGTGGATGCTTCATTGTTAATACATTTATGACATGATCACATTGAATGGTGGAGCTGACTCGATGGGCCGAATGGTCTACTCCTGCTCCTATGTGTTGTGTTCTTGTGTAAAACTTACAGGAGCTTACTACTGAAGTAATTTGATTGAAATACACATTCCAAAGGGTAAACACACACCATCTTCATTCAGAAATTCCTGATTGCTGGTATTCTGTCTGTGATGCTCTCCGTGGTGGAATAGCTGATCTATGCTCAGCACTGGGTTGTTCTCCACTCCACTGCCTGGATTCAAGGGAAGAGGAACACATCAACCACCACTGCTATCACTACTGCAACTCATCACTGGAATCCACCACTGCAACTCACCACCGCAACCACACTGCAACCACTCCTGCAACCCATCACTGCAACCCACCACTGCAACCACTCCTGCAACCCATCACTGCAACCCACCACTGCAACTCACCATTGCAACCACACTGCAACTACTAATGCAACCCACCAATGCAACCCACCACTGCTACCAACACTGCAACCAACACTGGAATCCACCATCGCAACCACACTGCAACCACTACTGCAACCCATCACTGCAACCCATCACTGCAACCACTACTGCAACCCATCACTGCAACACACCACTGCAACTCACCACCGCAACCACACTGCAACCACTACTGCAACCCATCACTGCAACCCACCACTGCAACTCACCACTGCAACCACTCCTGCAACCCATCACTGCAACCCACCATTGCAACTCACCATTGCAACCACACTGCAGCTACTAATGCAACCCATCAATGCAACTCACCACTGCTACCAACACTGCAGCCAACACGGGAATCCACCACCGCAACCACACTGCAACTACCAATGCAACCCACCACTGCAACTCATCACTGACACCCATCATTGCTATCACTACTGCAAACTATTTCTGCTACCCACCCATGTTACCCACCACTGCAATTCCACCCCTGTTATCCTAACACAGCAATCCTACCATAGCAACACCCCTCCCATTGCAACTGGACCACTGCGAATACTGTGATCCATTTCTCTCTGCTCCTCCCTCACCCCCTGTCATAGGCCCACGACTACTTCATTCTTGCTGGGGGGAGAATGGTCCCAGGGAACACAGGCAACCACACTGCCTCTTGTCTCAACAGGAGTCATCAGCATAAAGGCAGTCGCAGCCTCTGGAGTAATGGTAGGTTCTATCTTTGCAGAATGATTTCAAGTCAGGCTGTGGCTCCCTCTTTAAGCCCCTTACCTCACGTTAGAGGGTCTCCAAGCTTATTATGATGTGCCTGTCTTGCATGGTTAAATGAAAACACTCCCTGTGACCCTTCTACTCTCTTTAAGTCTCTTCCTTTTCTTTCTGGGCCTGGAGCAGATGATATCCTGTGTCAGCGCTGTTGACCTTTGCTCCCTCTCAGTGCTCAGCATTCCATTAGTGACTGGAATTCCAATGGGAGAAATCCCTCCATGCATAACGAGCCCTGGGGCAGGAAAATGGGTCAGGGTCAGGGCAGAGGGTGAATCGTCACCCATTAACGAAGCCTCACTGCC
Organism: Scyliorhinus canicula; assembly: GCF_902713615.1. Classification (NCBI taxonomy): domain Eukaryota; kingdom Metazoa; phylum Chordata; class Chondrichthyes; order Carcharhiniformes; family Scyliorhinidae; genus Scyliorhinus; species Scyliorhinus canicula. Next base: position 17,300,884 of record NC_052161.1, read on the forward strand.
TGGACTAATAGGTGAATGTTCATTTAGTCCCCTCACTGGCTAAGGTGCCACAAAAATAACATCGTCCACATAGCCACCATCTTCACTGTCACCACCGTGATCATCAGCAACTATGTTCACACAACTTTTTTTTAAAATCTATCTATTTATTGGGATTTTCAGTTTTTTACAACAGAATTGCCTCAGACAATCAAAAGCAGAAATATATCTAGGTGTCAATGTACAACAGGTACAGAACAAAACAATAGTCATTACATAATTGGGAACAAATAAGATTGGATGAACTGAAGAAAAAGTTTAAATGTAGTTTTCTTTTCTTTTGTTTTCATAAAGTTTGTTTATAAAATAACCAAGCCCTATATCGTATATTATCACTCCTGGAACAAATCGGTCCTTCCGCCCTGCATTAAAACTTTAAACATTACAGCATCTGCTCCAGTCTCTTGGCCACTGTTGAGAGCTGACCAGTCATCCATAACAATGGTCAATCATATCAAACATTGTGGAGCGTTGGCAAGAACAATTTGAGAGAACACATCACAATCAGAATCATGGCTCTGGCTAGGTCTGTTTTGGTGCATTGAGATGGGCAGAAGTCAAATGAGTAAGTTTTAAAGAGACAGATTCAAGAGAGATGGCAATTTTCCTGAGAGGACATCCTCAAGTACCTTAGACATGAAGGGAGGTTGAGATGCAATGCTAGAGTGGCGACTCACCATTCCTCTAACCTTCAAGAGCCCTGTCTGTTCTCTTCCCTTTCTTTTGAACAGAAACCAAATTCGCAGAAGCACCCGACAAACACAAAACAGTTCCCCCTGCTTTCCCCAAGCAGTAGCTCTTTTGTGTTTGCCTCTCAGACAGCAACTGTCCTATTTCTGTGAGATACTCTGAAAAGGTGTCACCCCATTTCAATCGGCATCTGTTTGACTTTCTCTCCCCCCTGTCAACCTGATCACATGGGCATGTCTCCAAACTGAAATGTTTTTCTGGAATCCTCGTTTTCTTTTAACTTTATTCTTATTCCTCCCCATCTGTCATAATGTACACACAAGTATATGATGGTGCATAGACAGACACTGACTGACACACTGAATGACCAATCAACACACAGGATCACAGCAGCCAATCACCAGACAGGACACGACCACAATAAAGCCAGAGGGCACTAGTTTTCCCGCTCTCTTGGGATGCAGCCTCTGAGACAGCCAGAGTCCGCGATCAGCAACACGAACATCTACCATGTGGTAGCAGGATAGTCTGGTCAGGTTAGCCTCAGGTCTCCAGTCAACTTAACACAGTGTCAACCTGAGGCACCCTCAATTACGAGCGAGGTCGGTAATCAAAAGGCTTTAATATACAGAGAACAGGGCAGCATTCGAGAGAAGTGTGCTCGCCACATGGAGCCTTATCCTATATACCGTTTCCTGGGGGCGTAGCCAGAGGCGGAGTCCCCCAGGGTTCCAAGCCTCTTAAAGGGGCAAGGTATTAAAGGTCAGGTACCGTTTACGGCAGTTATTAATAGCGTTCATCACACAACCCACAGTGCAAGTATGTTTAACAGCTCATAGTTAAATAAAATAGAGTTGTACTTCTACAAGTGTTGGTAGCCTGTCTCAATCACTGCTATGGTAAACGCAGTCCTCACAGACCCAGCATACCCAACACATCACCATCCACTTCCTCTCGTAAACAGCTCTCCGAGTATTGATCCCATCCCCCCATCTTTCACAACTCCCAGGCCCATCGAAACCTGTTCGACCAGGCTCCAATGACCGTGGCCCCTTCCCACACCACACTCCCATTCACTAGCCAGCTTATGCTTGCTAGTGTGGAGGCCCCTGCCCAGGTCCCCCTCTTCCTAAACCCCTCCCCCATGCCCAGTCCCTGAAATAATGCCCATCAGATAAACAGCTAAACAACCGCAGTGCAAACACACAAATCTCCGAAAACCGCTATCGCAAAAAATCCCAACTCCTACCCTTCCCAAACAGGCAACTTCAGACTCTTAAACCACTCATAAAAAATGAGAAACAAAACTATATACAATCTTCCACCACCCTACCCTAGGTCCAGGACCAGACCCAGACCCATTCCTCATTTCCGCCCCAGTCCTCAGCCTTCACAAAAGCTTCCACCATCTCAAAGTAAAAGTCCTTTGAGTTGTAGATCACCCTGAACTTCGCTGGATATACCAGGCCGAACCTCATACCACTGCTGTACATTGCCACCTTCACTCGACCTAAGGCCGCCAGTCCTCTTGCAGGCTCCATGGTTAAGTCCTGGGATATACATGTACAAGCTCTTGAACATTGCACCTCCTGCTTCTATTTCGCCCAAATCAGGACCTCCTCCTTCACATGGTACCTATGAAAACAAATTATTATCACACTTGGAGAATCCTTTGTCTTTGGTTTAAGCCTCAACAACAGATGAGCCCTGTCCAGTTCATACCGGGAAGGATCTTCCCCCTCTCCCAGCAACTCCACCAACATCTTCGCAAAGTACTCAGTCAGCCTGGGGCCCTCCATCCCACAATTCTTAAGTTCTGCTGCCTAGACTTATTTTCCAGGTCCTCCACCTTCACTGTCAGTCCTTTGTTGGCCTCCCACCCTCCGTAGCTCCACACCCGTCGAGGTGAACTGGTAGCTATGCTGCAACAAAGCCTCTTCCACCCCCTTCAGCTTCTCTCCCTGCCCCTGCATCTTGGCCGCCTTCACCGGGGCAATCGCCTCCTCCACCAATACCTTCATTGCTGCCGCCATTTCCTTCGTCATCACCTCCATGTGTTTGGCAAACTGCTTCTCAAACTCCCCGACCATCACCTCGGCCACCTTCTCCACTGTGAGGGGCGCGGCCCCACCCAGCGACCCAGCCTCCGCCATCTGCCCTGCTGCCGGGTTGACCCTTTCGCTCGACGGCGAACATTCACTTGCCGCCTTCTTCCCGACGACTTTCTTCTGGTTTTTAGACATGATCCATCCCCCTCCTTCCTTATGTCTCCCTCCTACACCTGCTCGTCTCACAATTCCTCTGGCTCCGGGCATTAAATTCCGAAAAACCGAGCCTCGAGCAGGAGCTACCCAATGCGTGATTTCCACCTCCATACCGCCACCTGAAGTCTGTTTTACTTGGAGCGAAGGGTACAATTCAAAATAATAGCGTGTTGTAAAGTTCAGCGTTTGTGACAACAGCTCACCTTGGATGGGGTGCTCCAATCAGTATCAGTGGACTGGGTTAGGAAGGGGAGGCTGGGCGGCATGTAGCGCACTGGATAGCACTGGGACTGCGGTGCTGAGGACCCGGGTTCGAATCCCGGCCCTGGGTCACTGTCCGTGTGGAGTTTGCGCATTCTCCCCAAGTCTGCGTTGGTTTCTCCCCCACAACCCAAAGATGTGCAGGTTAGGTGGATTGGCCATGCTAAATTGTCCTTTAATTGTAAAAAAAGTTAATTGGGTACTCTAAATTTATAAAAATTAAAAAAATAAAAAGGAAGGGGAGGCCAACAGGAGTTTCAAGCCTTGATCCTTATCTAGCAGTCCGTGCTGGGGGAAGCAGAGTGTAAACCGTCCCGTCGCCACATCTCCAAATTTCTGCCGCTGATCAATTTTCGAGCTCAGCAATATAAACCCCTACCGACGTGCTATCTGCATTGTGTGTATGCGAATACCAGCTGCACAGGCTAACTCCCACCCACCTGGGTTATAAGAACCCATGGCTGGGTATCACTGGGCAACATTTCACAGGGGCGGCGTACTGCTCACACTACAGCTTAGATTATGGTTGAGCCACGGGCTTCACGGAAGCTGTTACTCTTAAGCTGAATAAGATAGCTTCCAAGAAAATATTTGGCCAAGAAAAAAATAATTAGAAGCGGATTCTAAAAAGGACATTTTTATAATAAGTTGGCAGTGAGTGCTTCATCTTGCGAATTGTGCCAGTTAATTTTTCACCATAATAAATGCACTCTGAATTTGAAAGCAAACACAATGATCACAACCTATAGTGCAATTCAATTACTCAGCTAATGGTATAAAGTGATCCTTGCCCCCCCCCCGGCATCATAAGTACCATCAACAGGACCAATATATTTTCCACCTCCTTTCCATCATTCTAACTGATGAAATAAGCAGTAAGAGGCCATCTTGTGGGTCAAACAAGGTGAAATGTCACTGTTTCTCACATTTCCTCGTGACTGTGTGGGTTTCCTCCGGTTTCCACCCAAAGTCCGGTTTCCTCCCACAGTCTAAAGGTGTGAGGGTGAGGTGGATTGGCCATGCTAAATTTCCCTTAGTGTCCAAGAAGGTTAGGAGGGGTTGCTGGGTTACGGGGTTAGGGTGTGGGCTTGGGTAGAGCGCTCTTTCCAAGGGCCGGTGCAGACTTGATGGGCCGAATGGCCTCCTTCTGCACTGTAAATTCTATGATTCTATGATTTATTCCACAGCCATAGTCAAGGACCCAATATTCCTCTGGCAGTGGGATAAATATAATGGAGAATGGGATTTCAAGCCCCCGTGAACTTGTGTTTCATGATGTCAATGTGTGACTGGAGATGCTGTTCACCTTGAGATTGCATTTTATGATTTAGGAGTGGAGATATACTGTTCAACTTTTAAAATTGCGTTTTATGATGTTGGTGCGTGAGTGGATGTATACTGTTCAACTTTTAAAATTGCATTTTATGATGTTGGTGTGTGAGGGAAGCTTAAATCCACCCCTTTGAAATGGCGCTGCATGATGTTAGCGTGTGAATGGAGCTTCAAGGCTTTCCCTTGTCTATTTCGGCGTGCTTCTTACAGGGAACCTGCTGCAGTAATATTTGCTGGGGTCGGGTGGGAAATGAAGGGAATGAGAAACCGTGTTGTTATTTGCCTTCTAACTAGCAGAAGGAATGGTCGACAGGAACCGCTGCTGCAGCTGCGGAAGATTAATTGTGGATCGGTGGCTGAAAAATGCTTGAAAATGTAATCCTCTTGAAATCTGATCAATTTTTGCAGTATTTCCTGGAAGTCAGCTGCTGACTTTTAAAAGATAGATGGCACAGAAAGAGGCAATTTGGGGCAAGCTGCCGGTGTCGAGGCTTCTACTCCACCCAGGCTGCTTCCCGGCTGGGATTCTCCCACCCGGGGACTAAGTACCCGCGCCTGCGGGAAACCCGGTGGCAACAACTCCGGCGCCAACGGGCCGCCCCACGGTGAGGAATTCTCACCTGTCTCGGGGGCTAGGTGGACGGCGGGAGGGTAGGCACCGCTCCAGCCAGCGGCGAAGGGACTGCGCGAGTTCGCGCATGGCCGTCGTGATCTTGCGCATGTGCCGAACCGCCGACGTGATTCCGCATGTGCGCAGACCGGCTGGGGTGTTTTGCCACATGCGCGGGGGGTTCTCTTCTCTGCGCCGCCCATGGCGGAGCCCGACAGGGGCTGGCGCGGAAGGAAGTGCCCCCATGGAACAGGCCCGCCCGCAGATCGATGGGCCCCGATCCTGGGCTAGCCCACTGTGCGGGTCCCCTCGGGGTTGAATCCCCCCCCCCCCCCCCGGAGGACCACCCCACCCAACGTACCTGCCAGGTCCCGCCATGTGGGACCATGCGTAACCCACGCCGGTGTGACTGGCCAAAAACGGACAGCCGCTCGGCCCATCGGGGCCCGGAGAATCTCCGGGGGGGGGGCTCTACCAACGGCCCCTGACCGGCGGGGTGTGAGTCCCGTCTCCACCCGAAAAACTGTGCCGGAGAATAGGGCAGCCGGCGCGGGCGGAATTCGCGCCACCCCCCCCCCCCCCCCCGAGGATTCTCCAACATGTTCCCTCATTTAAATCTATCATTGTCACCCTCTACTAGTCTATTCCTTCTCATCGGCTTGTCAAGCTTCCCTTCAGATGCATCTACAGGATTCACTTCAACAACGTTTTAGCACGTCCCATATTCTCATCACTCTTTGAGTAAAGCAGCTTCTTCTGAATTCCCAATTGGATGTCTTGATGACTATCTTATAACAACGGCCCTAAGTTATACTCTTCCTCCCAAGTGGAAGCTTTAGCCGGGATTCTCCGAGCCCGCGGCGGGGCGGAAAATCGGCTTTGACGCCAAAAATGCCCGCCACGTCGCTCCGATGCCGGAACGCGATTCTCCAGCGACCGGAGAATTGGTGCCAGTTGCGCGCGCGCGTTGTGACAAACCGCCGGTCGGGGGCCGTTGAAAGTGGCCCCCGCTGCAATTCTCCACGTTCGACCGGCCGAATTCCTGCCGAGTTCCGCCAGCGTGGTTCACATATGGTATCACCCTGTGGGAGCTGGGACCCGCGGCCGCAGTGGCCATCCTGGTGGGGGGGGGGGATCAGACTCCAGGGGGACCTCCATGATGGCCAGGCCGCCCGCAATCGGGGGCTACCGATTGGCGGGCGCGCACACATCTGAGGGGGGGGGGGGCCTACCTTCGTCCGCGCAGGTCCGCTGTGTCGCTACGCCGGCACGGAGATGGTCACCATGCGCTTGTGCTGGCGCAGAAACGGCGTGGACCCGTGCTGGCAATGCAGGGCCACGTATCAGCGCTGGAATCGCGTGGAGCACTCCGGCGCAGTGCTGACCCCCTGTCAGCCACTGAATCACTGTACCAAAAGGCCAGTTGATGCTGGCGTGGAACACTCCAGTGTTTACCCCGGCGTCACCACTTACCCGGGATTTTGGAGAATCCCAGCTATTCTCTCCATAGCTACTGCATGAACATTTTTTACAATTTTAAAGATTTCTACTAGGTCAACACCCCCCCCCCCCCCCCCCCCCCCCCCCCCGCCCATCCCCAGAGAAAAGAGATCTGTTCGGAGTCATTTCTGGTATCATCCTTGTAGATTTTCTCTCCATTGCCTCCAGTGTCCATAGAATCCCTACAGTGCAGAAGGGAGGCCATCCGGCCCAGCGGGTCTGCACTGACCCTCAGAAAGAACACCCTACCTAGGCCCACTCTCCCGTCCTATCCCCATCATCATTGCCCACGGTCACTCCACCTGACCCGCACATCTTTGGACTGTGGGTGGAAACCGGAGCACCCGGAGGAAACCCACGCAGACACGGGGAGAACATGCAAACTCCACACAGACAGTGACCCAAGGCTGGAAGTGACCCAAGGTGGCACTGTGAGGCAGCAGTGCTAACCACTGTGCCACCACGCCGCCCCTGAACTGTGTCTCTGAATGAAAAAGTTTTTCTTAATAACATGGCAAACAAAATTGCGTGCAGTTCTCCAAGTGTCATCTTACCAAGGTTTAATACAGATTCAGTAGAACATCCATAATTTTCAATTCTATTCAATTTGCAAATACTTGTCAAGAAACTCAATTTCATCTTTGCTTTACCAACTGAACCACTGGTGAAATTCTGCTCTGTGTAAAACTACCAGAGTTTCCTGCCTCATGCACTGGCCAGGGATCACTCATTTATTCATCACTATCCATTAATACACAAATAGGGTTGATTCCTTACTGGCAGCACAATCCTTGCATCACATTTTGACTTTCAAAATATACTTGCAGTTTCTATCGGACTATAGCATGTTTAAAGACTTTGCAGTCACTGAAGCACTTTTGAAGTGTACCCACTATGTAATGCAGGAAGTGCACATACACATCCTACAAACGCAGACACGGTGGCACAGCGCCAGAGACCAGTGTTCGATTCCGACCTCAGGCGATTGTGTGGAGTCTGCACGTTTTCCCCGAGTCCGTGTGGGTTTCCTCCAGGTGCTCCAGTTTCCTCCCACAGTCCAAAGATGTGGCGGATAGATGAATTATCTGTGCTAAATTGCCCCTTAGTGTCCAATGATTAGGTGGGGTTATGGGGTTATGGGGATAGGGCGGTGAGTAGGCCGGGGTAGGGTGTTCTTTCAGAGGGTCGGTGCAGACTCAATTGTCAAATTGCCTCCTTCTGCACTGGAGGGGTTCTATGATTCTTCTATAATGACCAGAGGATCTGCTTTTGTGATGTTGATACGGGGATAAATATTAGCCAAGGTTAACTTCCTGCTCTTGTTTGAAATAGGGCAATGGAATCTTTAACATCTACTTAAGAGGGCAGTTGGCTGATCCGAAAGCCGCCACCTCTCCCAATGCTGCACACCCGCTGTACTGTACTTGATTTTAGTGCTCAGGGTCATAATTCACAGAACTGACAGGCAGCATGGCGGCGCAGTGGTTAGCATTGCTGCCTCACGGCGCTGAGGTCCCTGGCTCGATCCCGGTTCTGGATCACTGTCCATGTGGAGTTTGCTCATTCCCCCCATGTTTGCGTGGGTTTCACCCCCACAACCCAAAGACGTGCAGGGGAGGTGGATTGGCCACGCTAAATTGCCCCTTAATTGAAAAAAATGAATTGGGTGCTCTAAATAAAAAAATTTAAAAAATGATACACAGAATTGTTACAGAGCTAGAAGGAGGCCATTTGGTCCATCATATCTGCACTGGCTCTCTGAATGAACAATTCACCTAGTGCCATTCTCCCACCCTCTCCTCGTAATCTTGCACTTTCTACCTTTTCAGACAGCAGTCTAATTCCTTTTAAATACCTCAATTGAATCTGCCTCCACCACACGCTCACAACTGTCAATCATTCTCAGCCATTCATTGTATCAATTTCAAAAAGCTTTGATCCACTTCAGACCTCTTAACCTTGTGTAAATAAACACACAGACCACACCAAATAAGCTATTATTTATTACAAGGTATTATGGATAACAATCAAACCAAATTCTCACTAGCTGTAAGCTGTTCGAACAGCGCCTCGGAGCTGGGTGCCTTAGTTATTCTTGGAGCTCAGCCGCGCATTCATAATGAGGCCATCTGGCAACTATATTACAGATGCAGACCTTAACGGAGCTGTGTTTGTGGGGTTGGGACCTTTCCCAACTCCCAATAGCCGTCACCCTGACAAAATGCTGGTCTCATGTTTCTAATTTAAAAAAACATACCACATATCTTACAACAATCTGCTAAAATCTAAATATTGAATTCTTTTTCACGGTTTGAATATGACCAATAATGTTTTCATCAGGAAGTCTGTTGGAGAGTTAGGAGGTAGGGGTTATAATCCTACATTATAGTTCTTTTAACAAGGCTTTCTATCCATTCTCCAACTTGGTCCTCTGTGCTATATGGGTATTTCTTCTTGTTTGAGGGGATTTGGCACGTTCCTCATATTGCAGCTTAGCTATCGATAGAGATCTGGATTTCATGGAGACTATTACTCTTAAACCGAATAAGATAAGCTTCCAAGAAAATATTTGGCAAAAAAGTGTGATTAGAAGTGGATTTTTAGAAAGTATATATTTATAATAAGTTGGCAGTCAATATTTAATTTTGCAAATTGTGCCAGAATTGTGTTCTAAGTAATAAAAAAGTACTCTGAATTTGAAGGTGAATAAAATAACTCCATGCTGAGTGATGTATAAGACATAGTTTTAGTATGTGAAATGGAGGTGGATGGGCCCAGAATTTCCCCCTGCCAGCCAGTGTGCTGGTTTGCCTGCACAATCCCCATCGCTGGCCCAGGAAGGGTCACGGGCCAAGCGGCTAACTGTCTGCAAGAGGTGGGCAGTTAATTGAATCCTTTAAGGGATGTATGAAGACCCCACTCCGGGATTTTTCAGATGGTGCCCCCCCCCCAGTGGCGACTGAAACGCGGTCAATGAAAGGAAGTGGTCGAGCCAGCATTCAAGTCGCCCCCCACCCCCGACCCCCACCTCCTCGCTTCCCCTTCTGATCCCTTCCAGTTGCTGATTTAGGAAAAAAGTCCGAGCTGCCGGGTTTCCCCTCCACAAAGGCAGGTCTGACAGCTGTGGCCATTGTTATTCCAAAAGAGTTAAAATTACTAAGAGGGTGCTGCCATCTTGAATCACCTTAGCATTGTCAGGCCGCAGCTTTCTCACTGTTGGAAGGCCTCCATTGGCCCTCCAGTGTTGGGGGTCCACCTGCCGTCAAGTGCACCCTCTGGCCATCGTTGGCCCCACCCAACAAAACTGATAGTTGGGGTGTCAAACCTGTGATGATATGCCTGTAAGCAATATTGTAGATGACTGATGGTGCGACCTCCAACCAGCAGGTGGCGGTACAGACACACCTTGCAGTCTCAAGGCAGTGGTCATGTGACAAGGCACTCAGATATGAGTGGGGTGATGTGTTGGGTAAGCTGGGTCTGCGAGGACTGCGTTTGCTGCAGTGGTGAGAGACAGGCTTCAAACACTTGAAGAAATGCAATTTGATTTTATTGAACACTTCACTATAATACCTGCTTTAACTGTGGGTTGACACTATGCTGACTTGACTGGAGACCTGAGGCTAACCTGACCAGACTATCTTATTACCACATGGTGTATGTTCTAGTTGCTGCTCACAAGCTCTGACTGTCTCAGAGGCTGGATCCCGAGAGAGCGGGAAAACTAGTGCCCTCTGGCTTTATAGTGGCCGTGTCCTGTCTGGTGATTGGCTGCTGTGTTCTGTGTGTTCACTGGTCATCCTGTGTGTCAATCACTGCCTGTCTGCGCACCATCATATACCTGTGTGTATATTATGACATGGGGCACATCCAGTGATCCTTAGATGGTTATAAGATGTACAAGAGGACAGACGTGCACTAGGGGTAGTTTCAGAGTACAAAGAAACGCTATGATAACTTACTCTGTAACCAATTGTTATCTTACCACGTATGATTTAATAAAGGTGCTGGTTTGGACAAGTCACAAATCGCAATGCTTGCATCCCATGGAAGAATTTAAGAAAGTCAGGAGCTCAGGGTTGCGGGGGGGGGGGGGGGGGGGGGGGGGGGTGGGGGGGGGTGGCACGGTTATAGCAGGGTTCCAGTGGAGACTCAGGAGTTAGAAGTGGTTTTAATTCTTCTAATCTTCCTTGGGTAACTATTTTGCATAGTGAGTCAGAACAATCCAAAGTCTCCGACTTTAAATGAGAGTTTCAGACAGACATTGGGGGCTCAATTCTCTGTTTGGGAGACTTTGGGCGCGGTTCTCCGCTCCCCATGCTGGGTGGGAGAATCATGGGAGGGCCGGGCGACTCACGACACGCCGCCCTGGCACCCCCCGTGATTCTCCCACCCCCTGCTTGGAGAATTGCCACGCGCCGTTTTTCATGGCGACCGGCGGTTCTCCGGCCCGGATGGGCCGAGCGGCCTGCCGTTCCCGACCTGTTCACGCCGGCGGCAACCACACCTGGTCGCTGCCGTCGTGAACATGGCGCCAAAGCTTCGTTTGTGGCTTGTGGGGGACGGAGAGGGGAGTGAGCACCATGGCCGTGCTCGGGAGGGGACGGGCCCGCGATCGGTGCCCCCCGATCGTTGGGCCAGCGTCTCCAAGGGACGCACTCTTTCCCCTCCGCCGTCCCGCAAGATCAACCCACCACGTCTTGCGGGGCAGCGGAGGGGAAGACGGCAACCGCGCATGCGCGGGTTGGAGCCGGCCAACCTGTGCATGCGCGGCTGACGTCACTTAGGCGCTGCCATCGTGTCGGCCGAGTTCACGACGGCCTTCCCGATGCTACGCGGGTGCGGAGAATTCCGCCCTAAGTCCCCATGCTGGGGTGAAAACGGTGGCCTTTTACGCCAGGAAAACGGCCACAAAACAGCCACCAATTCCCTGTTTTGCTGGGGGCAAGCAGGGAGACAGTGTAGAGTCAGCATGGCGGTGGCCTGCAGCAGTGCTTCATGGCAGATTCAGCCCGTGAACCCGGACCGTAAAAGTAGCTCCCCCCTTCGGCCACTCTTGCAGCCTGGACCGCCCGCCATTGACCCCAGCCCCGAATGAAGCCCCCCTCGCCCGCGGATCGACCCTTCCCCGACTGTGGCGGCGCAGGACTGAGCCCGCAGCCACCATGTGATGTTCCTGAACGGTGTGAGGACACGCAACCCACGTCGCCGGGAACTCGGCCGCGGCGACAGAGCATCGCAGGGTGGGCCTCAAGCAATGGCTGAGGATGTGGATACTTGGCGCAGCGTACTCCTGGCGTGTGTCGCTTTTCAGGGCGGCTGAGAATCAGAAAACAGGCACTGCTCCCGATTTCGCCGTCCAAACGAATTCTCTGCCCCATCACCGAGCGCAATTTCACCGTCGGGGAGCGGAGAATCCAGTCCAGGGTAATTGTCCAATGGAAGTTAAAAGTTGGATGTTCCTGGCCAATTCCTGTGTAGCCAATGTGTGGAAATATTAAAGATGTGCCCCCAGTGCATCCTCCGGGTACCTCTGGGGCACGACCATCCAGTGAACAGAAGATTTGACCCACAGCCACAGCCAGGTGCCCTGAGTATTTTGCCAATGGGATGAGTACGATGCCGAGCAGGATTTCACTCTCCCCCCCTCCTGCCCCACTTCTCCACCGTGTAGCACGGTGTCCCTCGGGCAGCACGGTAGCATGGTGGTTAGCATAAATGCTTCACAGCTCCAGGGTCCCAGGTTCGATTCCCGGCTGGGTCACTGTCTGTGCGGAGTCTGCACGTCCTCCCCCTGTGTGCGTGGGTTTCCTCCGGGTGCTCCGGTTTCCTCCCACAGTCCAAAGATGTGCGGGTTAGGTGGATTGGCCATGCTAAAGTGCCCGTAGTGTCCTAATAAAGTGAGGTTAAGTGGGGGTTATTGGGTTACGGGTATAGGGTGGTTATGTGGGTTTGAGTAGGGTGATCATGGCTCGGCACAACATCGAGGGCCGAAGGGCCTGTTCTGTGCTGTACTGTTCTATGTTCTATGTTCTATGTAATGATGTTGCATTTGGGGGGAGCTTCACTCCATTCCTTTGTAACCGCACTGCATGATGCCAGCGTGTGAGTGGTGCTTCAATCCTCTCACTTGCCTTTTGAGGGGAATGAGAAACGTCGTTGCCATTTGTTTTCTAACAAGCAGGACAAATGGTTGACAGAAACCTCTGCACCAGCTGCGGAGGATTAATTGGCGTTTGGTGGCTGAAAAATGCTTGAGAATTTAATCTCCTTGAAAGCTGATAAATGTTGTTGTATTTCCTTAAAGTCAGCTGGCCAATTTTAAAATATTTGTCCAGAAAGGCAGTTCCAAACTGAACAGTCCCTTGGCCGTCTGAGCCGTTGGTGTGACTCTGCTCCGTACAAGATTACCCGAATTTCCTGCAGTTTCCACTCCTCTGAATTCACTCGCTTAACTATTCCTATCGATTGATATCTGAACAATTGCACAATGGTGTATGGTTCCTCTCTGTAACACGGTTACCCCAATTCATGTGTCATACTCTGGCTTTACATTCCAGTGTTGCACTATTTCATAGAATCCCTGCAGTGCAGAAGGAGGCCATTCGGCCCATCGGGTCTGCACCAGCCCTTGGAAAAAGCACCCTACTTAAGCCCACGCCTCCACCCGATCCCAGTAACCCTTATCTAACTTTTGGACACTAAGGGGCAAGTTAGCCGTGGCCACCGAACCTGCACATCTTTGTACTGTGGGAGGAAACTGGAGCACCCGGAGGAAACCCACTCAGACACCTGAGAAAGTGCAAACTCCACGCAGTCACCCAAGGCCGGAAGTGAGCCCGGGTCCCTGGAGCTGGGAGCCAGCAGTGCTCGCCACCGTGCGGCGCTATGTTCAAACAAGTAAGAAGTCTTACAACACCAGGTTAAAGTCCAACATGTTTGTTTCAAACACTAGCTTTCGGAGCACTGCTCCTTCCTCAGGTGAAATGAAGGAGCAGTGCTCTGAAAGCTAGTGTTTGAAACAAACATGTTGGACTTTAACCTGGTGTTGTAAGACCTCTTACTGCGCTCACCCCAGTCCAACGCCGGCATTTCCACATTTATGTTCAAAAACATCCTAGAAACACTCAACATCTGGGGATAGAGAAAAGAGATAATATTTCAGGTCAATTCTGATGAAAGGTCACTGACCTGAAATATTAACTCAGTTTCTGCAGCATTTGTGGAGCGTTCCGTGCATTTTCTGTTTTTATTTCAGAATTCCAACCTCTGGAGTATCTTGCTTCCCTATTAAAATAGGTTCACCTGAGTCACGTTAAAAAAAAGATTGCCTAGGGTTCTTGATCTTGGGAAGATAACACAAGGTGTTAGTGGAACCAAATATATTCAGATTGTGGCAAATGGCATTTAACTCAGAACACTGACTTAAACAAAGACACACCTTGGCCGGGATTCTTCCCCTACCCGGCGGGGCGGGGGGTCCCGGCGCAGTGGAGTGGCGCCAACCACTCCGGCGTCAGGCTTCCCCAAAGGTGCGGAATTCTCCACACCATTGGGGGCGAGGCCCCCGCCGGAGTGGTTGGCGCCACGCCGACTGCCGCCAAAACCGGCGCCAACGGCCTTTGACGCCCGCTGCCCAGCATCGGGGCTGGCCGAAAGGCCTTCGCTGGTTCACGCATGCGCCGGTGCGTCAGCGGCCGCTGATGTCACCACCGGCGCATGCGCGGTAGGGGGGGTCTCTTCCGCCTCCGCCATGGTGGAGGCCGTGGCGGCGGCGGAAGAAAAAGAGTGCCCCCACGACACTGGCCCGCTCGCCAATCGGTGGGCCCCGATCGCGGGCCAGGCCACCGTGGGGGCACCCCCTGGGGTCCGATCGCCCTGCGCCCCCCCCCAGGACCCTGGGGGCCCGCTCGCGCCGCCAATCCCGCCGGCACCAGAGGTGCTCCAATTCCCGCCGGCGGGAGAGGCCTGTCAGCAGCGGGATTTGGCCCATCGCGGGCCGGAGAATCGCCGCAGGGGGCACGCCGATCGGCGCAGCGTGATTCCCGCCCCCGCCGATTCCTGGGAGGCGGAGAATTTCGGCCACGGCGGGGGCGGGAATCACGCCGGCCCCGGGCGATTCCACGACCCTGTGGGGGGTCGGAGAATTCCGTCCCTTGTTTCTGAAGGAAACATAGACTTTACCTCCGGCATTTTTAATCATGATCAAAGTGTATATGCAATGTGTTGAATATCCTGATTAAATGAGATGAAAATAGCACATCACAACTCATTAACCACACTCAACTGTTACTTGAGAGGCTCACATAATTCTACCATGCACTGAAACTTTACCAATCTGATCATTCAAGTTTCTTTATCGTTCATCCTGCTGATTATATGTTTCCAATTGGGTTTTGTTTATGGAAAATCATATCAATACTTAGGAATAGGGCAGCACGGTGGTGCAGTGTTAGCACTGCTGCCTCACGGCGCTGAGGACCCGGGTTCGATCCCGGCCCCGGGTCACTGTCCGTGTGGAGTTTGCACAATCTCCCCAAGTCTGCGTGGGTCTCACCCCCACAACCCAAAAATCTGTGCCGAATAGGGGAATAAGCCACACTAAATTGCCTCCTAATTGGCAAAAACATAATTGGGTACTCTAAATTTATTTATAAAAACTTTGAAATAATATGCTGAAATGTACGTACTGAAGTATTTTTCAATGTTTGGATGTGTTCCATAATGTTTTCATTGGGAAACCTGTTTCAAGCCAAAGATCTATATAGTGGTGGGTAACCTGGGCCAGTGGGTGGGCTGCATTAGTGTCCCTCCTTCATCTCAATGGACCGTAAATTGAAATTGGGCTTGTGCACTAACCATGACCCTATGAAAAAGACTAAATGCATTTATTACTTGCTGAATATTTCATAACGAGTTCTAGATAATGCTCCATAATTCATCCATTAATAGGACTGTCATCACCTTCAAATGGTAAAAACAAAAGCAATGTTTATGCTTACCTTACTTGCATCATCCTCTGAGCGACTTCTGGTTCAATCTGTCCTCCACAAGCTTTCTTACATTAGGATTGTGGTGATATGCATCACTGTAAATGCACAAAGGGTTAATGTAAATACACTAAGACAGAGTAAACACTAGAGGGAGCACCAGAGACATGACATGCAGACATACAGCTAATGAACCAATGGGCAGTCAAGACACCCAGAGGTGACACTACCACAAGGGGGCAACCCATATAAAAGGACAGGGCACACATGCTCTTTCTCTTTCCACAGGCGACACTCAGAGAGAAGGACAGGGGCAGATCAGAAGCATCACACCCACCACGTGGCTTAGAGCAGACTGGTTAGTTAGACTGAGTTACTATAGCAAGATTAGCAGGAGAGTCGAACTAAAGTAGGAGAATTGTTAACTGTTCAATAAATGTGTTAAACCTACCTCCATGTCTGAACCTTCCTTTGTCAGAGCATACATCAAGGAAGCAGCTTATGCCACATGAGGAAGCATAACGGAACAAGGATTAAGCATGCAGATGCTTCCCAATTCCACATTGGGGTTTCCATCAGCTAGTCTGGGCAGGATTCTCCGGCCACCCAGCTGCGTGTTTGTCGGCAGCGGGAGGCAGCCTGCTGTTCGGTGGTGGTGGGATTGACTGCTGTCAATGGGGATTACCATTGAATCCACCCCCACGCTGCTCGGAAACTCATGAGCTAGGGCGCACTGTCAGTGGGAAGAGAGAACCCGTGAAAGATTGGAGAATTCCAGGGCCGGATTCTCTGTCGGCCGACGCTGAAATCGGGAAAGACAATTAGGCGGAGAATCGGTTTTGACACCCGAATCATGGTGGGCTCCAGTTTCACGGCAAATGGCAATTCTCCGGTGCCTCAACAGCGGTATGATTGCGTTCCACTCCACTCATCCAGTAACCGCTGTTTGTATATTATTAGCGGTCCTGACCCGGTATTCTCCGGGGCCTCCGTGATTCGCTGCCTCTACCGGGGAAATTCCCGATATACTTCCAAAAATTGAGAAACAGGCGCTGCTGAGGGGGAGAGAAGGGGTAAGGAAAGTATCCAATATCGCCATAGTTTGCTGACAGTCATGCTGCTGGCTGGGGGGGGTGGGGGGGGAGGGGGTAGCAGGAAGTAGCCAGGAGGTGGGTGGTGGGATAAGGCTGGATGGGCATTGAGCATCATTGCCGCAACCTGGGCAGCACGGTAGCATAGTGGTTTGCACAATTGCTTCATAGCTCCAGGGTCACTGGTTCGATTCCGGCTTGGGTCACTGTCTGTGCGGAGTCTGCACGTTCTCCCCATGTGTGCGCGGGTTTCCTCCGGGTGCTCTGGTTTCCTCCCACAGTCCAAAGATGTGCAGGTTAGGTGGATTGGCCATGATAAATTGCCCTTAGAGTCCAAATTTCCCTTAGTGTTGGGTGGGGTTACTGGGTTATGGGGATAGGGTGGAGGTGTGGGCTTGGGTAGGGTGCTCTTTCCAAGAGCCGGTGCAGACTCGATGGGCCGAATGGCCTCCTTCTGCACTGTAAATTCTATGATTCTATGAACCTGCAAAGCAGCCATGCAGCTGCGCACGGCGCTGCTGCCCACTTCGAACCTAGTGCCACGGGTCCAATGGGTCCCACCCCCCAGGCCACCCCCTCTCCCTCATCTAGATGCCCTCTGGCTCCAGCCGACCCATCAACAGGACGGGCGCGCTCCAGCACAACCATTGCCATCTTGTTGGCTGGGAGGGGTGTGTGTGGGGATTGAAATGTGTATATGTAGCTGCAGCTTGTCAGCCTCGTGAGTGTCAATCACAGACCCGGCGAATCAGACACGTTTTTCATTGAAATCCATCGTGTTCCACGTGGCGCCGGTGCTGACCCTTCAACGATTGTTGAATCAGTCCAGGTGTGGCGCCAGTTTTTCTGTTGTAGAAGTTCACGAATCCTGCTCCGGTGTCAGCAAGTCGTCTCAAGAATGGAGAATCAGACCCCTGGGGCTTGATTCTCCGATCCCCCCGCTGGGTCGGAGAAACGCCGGGGGGCGACGTGAATCCCGCCCCCACCGTCTCCCGAAGTCTCCGGCACCAGAGATTCTGCAGGGGCGGGAATCACGCCGCGCCTGTCGGCGCCCCCCCCCCCCGCCCCGGTGATTCACCGGCCCGCGATGGGCCGAAGTCCTGCTGCTGTAATGCCGGTCCCACCGGCGTGAATCAAAACACCTCCCTTACCGGCGGGACTGGCGGCGCGGTCGGGCTCCGGGGTCCTGGTGGGGGGGGGGGGCGATCTGGCCCCGGGAGGTGCCCCACACGGTGGCCTGGCCCGCGATCGGGGCCCACCGATTGGCGGGCAGGCCTGTGCCGTGGGGGTACTCTTTTCCTTCTGCGTTGGCTATAGCCTTCACGATGGCCGACGGGGAAGTGACACCCTCCCCTGCACATGCGCCATGCGGCCGGCAAAGTCCCTTCGGCCCCGGCTGGCATGGCGCCAAAGGCCTTTCTCGCCGGCCAGCGGGGCGCAAACCACTCTGGCGCGGGCCTAGCCCCTCAAGGTTAGGGCTTGGGCCCTAAAAGTGCGGAGAAATCCGCACCTTTGGGGCGGCCCGACACCGGAGTGGTTCATGCCACTCCATCCCGCTGGGACCCTCCGCCGGGTAGGGGAGAATCCCGGCCCTGGTCTCTGTTGCGCTTCTTGGGCGCAATTCCCCCATCGGGAGACTAAGTGCCGACGCCGGAGTGAAAACCGGAGTGTTTCACTCCGGTGAAGGAGGCCGCTCCCAGCCCCCTATTCTCCCACCCCCGGGGGGCTAGGAACGGCGCCGCGTTGTTTACACGCACCGTGCCTTGGCGCCGCGTAAAAGCGGCGTCGCGTAAATTACGCGGCCAGCGTTGCGCAAATGACGTCGCCCACGTGCGCGGTTGCCGTCCTCCCCGAGGCCGCCCTGCAAGAAGATGGCGGATGGATCTTGCGGGGCGGCGGAGGACCTCCTTCAGAGAGGCCGGCCCGCCGATCGGTGGGCACCGATAGCGGGCCAGACCCCATTTGAAGGCCCCCCCCCCGGTGCAAGAACCCCCCTCCCCCTCCCACAGGCCGCATCCCCAGCGTTTCTGCTCTGTTCCCGCCGGCAGCGACCAGGTGTGGTCGGCGCCGGCGGGAACCTGTCATGTTGGGCAGGCCACTCGGCCCATCCGGGTCGGAGAATCGCCGCTCGCCCGTTACAAACGGCGAGCGGCGATTCTCCCAGCGGCCAGCCGTAAATCTCGCCGCGCCGGTTTGGAGGGGGTGGGAGAATCGCGTGCGGGTGCCGGGGCGGAGTAGCGGGACTCGCTGGGCGCCCCGGCGATTCTCCCACCCAGCATGGGGGGGGGGGGGAGAATTCCGCCCTTTGCATTTGACGTGTCCCACAGCAGAAACGTCTGCTTGCATGCAGCGCTTTGTCTTGACTCAGAGGGAGTGGACGGCTCTCACAGTCAATGGCGTGTGCAATCACACGCCCTTGCTTTACATGTGTATCTCCTCAGTAATACCGGCAAGAAAACAAAATACAGGGACGAAAACGGTCTGGCAACTGTGCACACGGGCAACGGGTTAACAAAATGTCCCGTGAACCACACTCAGAACCCTGATGGGCCACGGGTGGCCCGAGGGCCGCAGGCTGCCGACCAATGGCCTATCACCTACGGCGAAGCTCATTTATTGGGCTTTCTATTCAGTCTCCCCCTCTGTTTTCTGTATTGTTTGGGCACTTAATTTTCTTTGAAGTCACCTTTGACAAGTCTCTTTCCAGATTCTTTCACTGGAGTTGTAAACCTCTTCCCTAAGTTTGTTATGATTTTAAAAAGGGAGCTTTTCCACATTCAGGGATTGAACACTTGTCAGGGAGCGGTGAGGGGAGGGAGGGAGGGGGGAGCATGAGTTGCGTGGTCTCATTATCTATTAGGAAACCCTGGAGAATTGGCTGAGGTGCCATGGCACCAGATGATTGAGAGATGCTCCCCCCAACCCCACAGCAATCCAACCCGTTCAGAGTCTCTGAATTCAGTAATGAATCAGAGAACAGCGGAGGAAACATTGTGGCCTTTCTTGCCACTCTGATGCTGCTAACCCTTCAGCTGGCTCTGTGGATTCTCACCCCATGTCCCTGCACTTTATCCATATCCATTCTTCATTTGCAAACAGTTAGCCAATCATCTATCAAATGGCAGACGAGCTTGCTTTTACAAGCTTTCTATTGAACACAATATGCGGATGAAGCCGTGAATGTGACTTCTTTCTGATCTTTCAAAGGGTTGATTTTACTGAGACTGTTGACGTTTTCTGAGTCACTTTTGTATTCATGAAAGGGCATATTTATAGTGCTGGGTCATGGAGCTGACATTCTGTTGTAGGTATCCAATATCATCGTTAAGCAGTTATAGACCAGAGGAATGCTGTAAGTATTGTTTACTCTAACTCAACAATGTCCCTCAGTCTTCAAGGTGCGAGCCTTGATTCAGTGGCCAAGAACTCACCAAGCTGTCTTCAACAGCACCTTCCAAACCCACGATCGCTACCACGTAGAGAGACAGGTGCCGCAGATGCATGGGAATGCCACAACTTGCAAGACCTGCCCCCCCCCCCCCCCCCCCTCCCCCCGCCCCAAGATGCACACTATCATGATTTGGAAATATATCACCATTGCTTCACTGTCGCATGGAACTCCCTCCCTAACAGCACTGTGGGTGTACCTACACCACATAGGCTGCAGCGGTTCAAGAAGGCAGCTCACCACCACATTCTCAAGGACAATTTGGAATTGGAAATAAATACTGGCCTAGCCAGCGACCCACGTGCTCCGTGAAGAATAAATAAAAGCTTTCAGCGTTGAGGCCGTACTCCAGAAACCTGAGCACAAAATCTAGGTTTCCATGCCAATTCTGGGGGAGTGCTGCACTGTCAGAGGGACCTACTTTCAGTTAAACTGAGGCCCCATCTGCCCTCTCAGGTACCCTCAAAAAAAAAATCACATTTGAAGGAGAGTGTGGGCCTTCGGCAATATTTAGTCCTTAAACAATATCACTAAAACGCACTATTGCAAAACAATGGGGTCTTGCTTTGCACAAATGTGCTGCTGCATTTGCCGCATGACAACTATTGCTGCACTTTAAAGGCCGCCCGGAGGCATTTTCCATTTCTCACACAAACCATCCTGTGGCCTCCCTGGTTGCTATTGCCAATTGGAACTTGGAGGCAGTTTGATGGTCTGGGTCCAAACCTACCAGGAACTGGTCTAAAAATCTCTAAGCTCAAAGCCAACATTTTTTACATAACTGTACACGATCCCAAATGTAAGATTTTTCTAACCGCACTCTGAATGCCTTTCACAAAATATGTGCTGTGGAAAATTGAGCTGGGAGAAAACAAAAAGGCTTTCCTGGTCAGCCTCCTGACATGTGAACTCCAATAACCTGAGCCCATCCATAATTCCACTGCTTCTATCTTAACGAGCACCAAGGCCCGTTCACCCATCAGCTCTGGTTGATGGCCTGAATCTTTCTCTGGGCGTGCCTGCTGAATCACCGGGCCCAGTAGTGGAGGTAAAGCCCACTCCTTTTTTTTTTTAAATAATTTTTATTGAGATTTTCAAAAAATATCAAAAACAGAAAATAACAACAAGAAAACAGTATTAACAACAACAAAAAGAAAAACACAATAACCCCCAAAACCAACCCCCCCCCCCCCTCAGTAACTACAAAAAGAAGAAATAGATAAGCACCCGGCATATTCAATAAACACATATACACATTTCTCCCCTCCCCCGAAACAACCCCCCCCCCCCCCCTTTCTTCCCCCCCCCCCCCCCCCCCCCCCCCCGGGTTGCTGCTGCTGCCGGCCTATTTTCCTACGTTCTGCCAGGAAGTCAAGGAAAGGCTGCCACCGCCTAAAGAACCCCTGTACTGATCCCCTCAGGGCAAATTTCACCCTCTCCAATTTGATGAATCCCGCCATATTATTAATCCAGGCCTCCACGCTTGGGGGCCTCGCATCCTTCCATTGAAGCAAAATTCTCTGCAGGGCTACTAGGTACGCAAAGGCCAGAACACCGGCCTCTTTCGCCTCCTGCACTCCCGACTCCACTGCAACCCCAAACATTGCGAGTCCCCAGCCTGGCTTGACCCTGGATCCTACCACCCTCGACACCGTCCTTGCTACCCCCTTCTAAAACTCCCCCAGCGCTGGGCATGCCCAGAACATATAGGCATGGTTCGCTGGGCTCCCCGAGCACCTAGCACACCTGTCTTCGCCCCCGGAAAACCTACTCATCCTCGTCCCGGTCATGTGGGCCCTATGCAGCACCTTGAACTGTATGAGGCTAAGCCTCGCACAGGAAGAGGAGGAATTCACTCTCTCCAGGGCATCTGCCCACGTCCCCTCCTCAATCTCCTCACCCAGCTCCTCTTTCCGTTTACCCGTCAGCTCCTCCACCGAGGCCTCATCCACCTCCTGCATGACGTGGTACACGTCCAAAATCCTCCCTCCTCCAACCCACACCCCCGAGAGCACCCTGTCCCGTACCCCATGTGGGGGCAGCAGAGGGAACCCCTCCACCTGCCGCCTGGCAAACGCCCTAACCTGCATGTACCTGAACATGTTCCCCGGGGGGAGGCCCAAACTTCCCCTCTAACTTACCCAGGCTCGCAAACCTCCCATCCACAAACAGGTCCCTTAACCTCCTAACCCCAGCCTTGTGCCAGCCAAGAAACCCGCCATCGATGCTCCCTGGTACAAACCGGTGGTTCCCCCGTATCGGGGACTCCATCGAGCCCCCCACCTCCTCCCTATGCCGTCTCCATTGCCTCCAAATTTTGAGGGTTGCCGCCACCACCGGGCTCGTGGTATACCTCGTTGGAGGGAGCGACAACGGCGCCGTTACCAGCGCCTCCAGGCTCGTGTCCACGCAGGACGCCATCTCCATCCTCTTCCATGCTGCCCCTGCCCCGTCCATTACCCACTTACGCACCATCGCTGCATTGGCAGCCCAGTAGTACCCACAGAGGTTGGGCAACGACAGCCCCCCCCATCCCTGCCCCGCCTCAAAAACACCCTTCTCACCCTCGGAGTCCCATGCGCCCATACAAATCCCATAGTACTCCTGTTGACCCTCCTAAAAAAGGCCTTCGGGATAAGGATGGGGAGGCACTTGAACAGGAACAAAAACCTCGGGAGCACCGTTATCTTGAAGGACTGCACCCTGCCCGCCAGCGACAGCGGCAACATGTCCCATCTTTTAAACTCCTCCTCCATTTGCTCCACCAGCCTAGTGAGGTTAAGTTTGTGAAGGGCCCCCCAGCTCCTAGCCACCTGGACTCCCAGGTACCGAAAGCTCCTCTCTGCCCTTTTCAGTGAGAGCCTACCAATCCCCTCCTCTTGATCCCCCGGGTGCACGACGAACAGCTCACTCTTACCCAGGTTGAGCTTGTACCCAGAAAAGCCCCCAAATTCCCTAAGGATCTGCATCACCTCCGGCATTCCCCCCACTGGGTCCGCCACATATAGCAACAAGTCATCTGCGTATAATGACACTCGGTGCTCCTCCCCACCCCGCACCAGACCCCCCCCAATTCCTCGACTCCCTCAACGCCATGGCCAGGGGCTCAATTGCCAACGTAAAGAGCAAGGGAGACAGGGGGCACCCCTGTCTCTTCCCCCGGTACAACCCAAAGTACTCCGATCTCCTCCTATTCGTGGCTACGTTCGCTATCGGGTCCTCATATAACAGCCTCACCCAACTGACAAACCCCTCCCCGAATCCAAACCTTTCCAGCACCTCCCACAGGTACCCCCACTCAACCCTATCAAAGGCCTTCTCCGCGTCTAATGCTGCCGCTATCTCCGCCTCCCCTTCTACCGCCGGCACCATTATAACATTCAGAAGCCTACGTATATTGGTGTTCAGCTGCCTTCCCTTCACAAACCCCGTCTGGTCCTCATGAATGACCCCCGGCACACAGTCCTCTATCCTTTTGGCCAAGATCTTCGCCAACAGCTTGGAATCCACATTTAACAACGAGATCGGCCTAGATGATCCACACTGCAGGGGGTCCTTGTCCCGTTTAAGGATCAAGGAAATCAGCGCCCGTGACATAGTCAGGGGCAAAGCCCCTCCCATCCCTTGCCTCGTTAAAGGTCCTAACCAACAGGGGGCCCAGCAGGTCTGCGTACATTTTGTAAAATTCGACCGGGAACCCATCCGGCCCCGGCGCCTTCCCCAACTGCATGCTGCCTATCCCTTTGACCAGCACCTCCAGCTCAATTGGCGCCCCCAGCCCCTCCACCTGTCCCTCCTCCACCTTCGGAAATCTCAGCCTGTCCAAAAAGCGCCCCATTCCCCCCCCCCTCCCCCCTCCACCGGGGGTTCGGACCGGTACAATTCCCCATAAAAGTCCCTGAAGACCCCATTAATGTCCACCCCCCTTCACACCACATTGCCTCCCCTATCCGTCACTCCACCAATCTCCCTGACCGCGTCTCGCTTACGGAGCTGATGCGCCAGCATCCTACTCGCCTTCTCCCCATATTTGTACACCGCTCCCTGTGCCTTCCTCCACTGAGCTTCCGCCTTTCTGGTGGTCAGCAAGTCGAATTTGGCCTGAAGGTTACGTCACTCGCTCAGCAGTCCCTCCTCCGGAGCCTCCGCGTATCTCCTGTCCACCCTCACCATCTCCCCCACCAACCTCTCCCTCTCTTTGCTCTCCCCTCTCCCTATGGGCTTGGATGGAAATCAACTCCCCTCTAATCACCACCGTCTATGCCTCCCAAACCGTCCCCACCCGGACCTCCCCATTATCATTGGCCTCTAAGTACCTCTTGATACACCCCCGAACCCGCCCGCCCACCTTCTCATCCGCCAGCAGTCCCACCTTCAAGCACCAGAGCGGGCGCTGGTCCCTCTCCTCCCCCAGCTCAAGGTCTACCCAGTGCGGGGCATGGTCCGAAATGACTATGGCCGAATACTCGGCATCCTCCACCCTCGAAATCAGCCCCCTGCTCAGAACAAAAAAATCGATCCGGGAATAGGCTTTATGTACGTGGGAGAAAAATGAATACTCCCTGGCCCTCGGCCTCGGGAACCTCCAAGGATCCACCCCTCCCATCTGGTCCATAAATCCCCTCAACACCTTAGCCGCCGCGGGTCTCCTGCCCGTCCTGGACATGGATCGATCCAATGGGGGATCCAGTACCGTGTTAAAGTCCCCCCCCCGGTATCAGGCACTCCCGTCTCTAGATCCGGAATGCGGCCCAACATGCGCCGCATAAAACCCGTATCGTCCCAGTTTGGGGCATAGACATTCACCAGCACCACCCGCTCCCCTTGCAACTTGCCGCTCACCATCACATACCTCTGTATGTGACTGTCAGTCACCACCTTTGACACCCTTTTTCCCACCAGAATCGCCACCCCCCCGATTTTTTGCATCCAGCCCCGAATGAAACACCTAGCCTACCCAGCCCTTCCTCAGTCTAACCTGGTCCGCCACCTTCAGGTGCATCTCCTGGAGCATAGCCACGTCCGCCTTCAGCCCCTTCAGGTGCGTAAACACCCGGGCCCGTTTGACCGGCCCATTCAGCCCCCTCACATTCCAAGTTATCAGCCGGATCAGAGAGCTCCCTGTCCCCCTCCCCTGCCGACTAGCCATAACCCATCCCCGACCCGCCCCAGGCCAGCGTCCCCCGCTTGGTCCGTTCCTCACGGCGGCAAACCCCCACCACGACCCCCCCCGAATACTCCAGCTCCTTCCTGGCCATTTCAGCAGCAACCTGTACCCCCCCCCCCCCAATCCCCCCTCCCCCCCCCCCCTCAGGCTAGTAGGACCCCTCCCAGCCACGTTACTCCCTCCGTAGCACTCCCGTGAGCCAGCTAACTTCTGCTGACCCCGGCAGCTCCCGCCACACCTCCGACCCCTCCCAACGTGGGGCTACTTCTCCTCCCCCAGACCCATCAGCAGACCCTCCTCCTGGCCCTCCCGCTCTCGCGCGGGAAAAAAGCCCGTGCTTCTCAGCTCCGACCCCGCCCCATCCACCTTCAGCGCGGGAAACAGAAGAAAATCCCGCGCTTTCCCCCTGCCCGACCCCGCCCACGCAAAAAAGACAGCACCCCACCCGCCCTAGAAACAACACACAACCAGCTTAAAACAGCATGAAACAGCATAAAACAGAGACCCTTCCCACCAAAAGTTAACAGTTATTTACAAACCCCCGACCCTCAGTCAGAGTCCAACTTCTCGGCCTGCACAAAGGCCCACGCCTCCTCCGGGGACTCAAAATAAAAGTGCCGGTCCTTGTAAGTGACCTACAGACGCGCCGGCTGTAACATGCCAAACTTCACACTCTTTCTGTGGAGCACCGCCTTCGTCCAGTTATAACCGGCCCTCCGCTTAGCCACCTCCGCACTCCAGTCCTGGTAGATCTGCACTACCGTGTTCTCCTACTTGCTGCTCCGCTCCTTCTTGGCCCACCTAAGCACGCACTCTCGGTCAACGAACCGGTGGAACCGCACCAGCACCGCCCGCGGCGGCTCATTCGGCTTGGGCCTCCTGGCCAGTATTCTGTGGGCCCCCTCCAGCTCCAGGGGCCCCTGGAAGGACCCAGCTCCCATCAGCGAGTTCAGCAAAACTACCACATAGGCCCCCAGGTCTGACCCCTCCAGCCCCTCCGTAAGGCCCAGGATCCGCAAATTTTTCCGCCTCGACCGGTTCTCCATCTCCTCGAACCGCTCCTGCCACTTCTTATGGAGCGCCTCATGCATCTCCACCTTTACCGCGAGGGCCGCGGCCTCATCCTCTCTTTCGGAGGCTTGTTGTCGGAGCTCCCGTATCTCCACCCCCTGGACTGCCTGCGTCGCCAGCAGCTTGTCCGTATTTGCCTTCAGTGAGTCTAGCAGCTCCATTTTTAGCTCCCGAAAACAGCGCTGGAGAGTCTCCTGCTGCACCTGCGCCCACTTCCTCCATTCCTCTAGGCCTCCGCCGGCCGCCATCTTGATTCTCTTCCCCCGCTTTTTCTTAGGCGCTGCCACCGCTATTTTGCTGGCCCCACTCCTGGTCAAGACCATAGACCACTGGGGATCCGCTGCAGACACCTTCCCACGTCGGGAACCGTCGAGCAAGTACCGCTGGGGGCCCTTAAAAGAGCCCAAAAGTCCGTTCCTGGCGGGAGCTGCCGAACGTGCGGTGGTGGGGGGTGAGGGGGTGGGGTGGGGGTGTGTGGAGTGTGGTGGTGGGGTGTGGTGGGAGAGGAGTGGGGGTGTGTGGAGTGTGGTGGTGGGGAGTGGGGGGAGAGGGATGGGGGTGTGTGGAGTGTGGTGGTGGGGGGTGGAGGAGGGGCGTGTGCGTGGAGTGTGGTGGTGGGGGGTGGGGGGAGGGGGTGGGGAGGTGGGGTGGGGGTGTGTGGAGTGTGGTGGTGGGGGGTGGGGGGAGAGGGATGGGGGGGTGTGGAGTGTGGTGGTGGGGAGTGGGGGGAGAGGGTGGTGTGTGTGGAGTGTGGTGGTGGGGGGTGGGGGGAGAGGGATGGGGGTGTGTGGAGTGTGGTGGTGGGGAGTGGGGGGAGAGGGTGGTGTGTGTGGAGTGTGGTGGTGGGGGGTGGGGGGAGGGGGGTGGGGTGGGGGGGGTGGGGGGGGGGGGGTGGGGGGTGTGGAGTGTGGTGGTGGGGGGTGGGAGGAGGGGGGGAGGGTGGGGTGGGGGGGAGGGGGTGGGGGTGGGGTGTGGGGTGGGGGGGGAGGGGGTGGGGGGTGGGGTGGGGTGGGGGTGTGTGGAGTGTGGTGGTGGGGGGTGGGAGGAGGGGGGGGTCACAGATCAGGGTCCTCCATGAAACCAGCTGTGGACAGGGGATATAGAACGTGGGAAGACCTAGGAAAGAAATCTGGGACTTTGTGCAAAGGCAAGATCCTCTTCCTGGATATCCAGCAGGGAGTATGGCGTCAGCTGGTGGAGCTTCCAGACGGCGTGCGCGCCATGATTTGTACAATGGCGGCGGCCATGCAAAGCGTTAGCACTGTGGTCACCTTCAGCTCTGAAAGCACAACATCCTTCATCGAGGGATTGGCGACTCGCATGGAGCAG
Organism: Scyliorhinus canicula; assembly: GCF_902713615.1. Lineage (NCBI taxonomy): Eukaryota > Metazoa > Chordata > Chondrichthyes > Carcharhiniformes > Scyliorhinidae > Scyliorhinus > Scyliorhinus canicula. The sequence continues at coordinate 17,328,676 of NC_052161.1, forward strand.
CAGCTCCAGCAGCTCAAACAAGAGTCTCTGGGGATGAGGCACCTGGCGACTCTGCTGGCAGCTCGCCCATCGATGGTGAGCCGAGCAAACCTCACCTTGGCGGATGAGTGGCAGCTCCATGCAGCTGGGGGCTAATCTCAGTCTGGTTCTGACGGTGGCAGCAGCTCCTCTGTCCCTCTATCAATGACAGTACCAGCTGAAGAAACCGGGACGACTGAGGAGCTTCCTACCACTGTGCAGGAATCCGCAGGCACATTTGGGGCCCTCCACAGTCTTCAGCTACCATCGGACAACCACCAGGGCCATCCAGGCCAACGGGACACCTGAGTCAGCAGCCTGCCTCCAATGCAGCTGCCAGCGATGGGAGTCCATCGAGATAAGGACTTGAACGGTTTCCGTAATGACCGCAAACACAGAATAGCAATCACGGCTGGAATATTTAGCTGTCTGACTTGTGTAATGTTGCTTCACATCCCTTTATTAAATTGTTGTTTCATATCACATATTCCTCTTGTGCTATGAGTGGGATGAAGATCAGAGGCCTGTAACTCAATCGCACAAAAGTAATTGAGAATGATTGCTCTTCTCTGGAGGAGCTTCAGGTCAAAGGGGGATTCAGGAGGGGTTCATAAGCTCTGAGGGATTATGTAACTGCATTTCTTCAAGGATATTGAATGAGGGCTTTGAAAGCCTAATGGAAACTACTTTGAAAGAGAACTTCCCTGGTCTCCCTACTCCAGAGACTTGAGCACAACATCTAGACTTACACGCCAGAGTGGTACTGAGGGAGTGCCCTACTCATTTAGACTGGTTCATGCCCTCGCCCAGCGAGGCGCGTACCCCGAGGAATAGCGGGAGGTGCGCCAGATGCAACACAGGGGAGAACCACGCCCACTGTCAAAGAAAAAGAAAATTCCACACATTGTTTTTGAAAATGAAAAATGTACCAAATTGGATGATAATTATTGCTACTGTCATGTATGGGCAAAGAGGGTTGATGGCTTCTCATGCTGTTGGTTGGGTCTGGGTCAACGATGTGCAGGTTAGGTGGATTGGCCATGGTAAATCGCCCCTTAGTGTCCAAAAGGTTAGGTGGGCTTACTGGGCAACCGGGATTGGGTGGAGGCGTGGGCTTAAGTGAGGTGCTCTTTCCAAGGGCTGGTGCAGACTCAATGGGCCGAATTGTCTCCTCCTGCACTGTAAATTCTATGAATGAATCCTTCTCTATCTGAAGGTGTGCGAGAAGGAGTTACAACAATGGTGTCCATATTGAATGTGTTAAACAGAAAGATAGAGTTCATTGGTGAGTATTGTGAGTCTACCTACGCAACATGGACATGCGCTGGTTCAAGAAGGCAATTCACCATTGCCTTCTCAAGGGCAATTCAGGATGGGCGCCAAATGCTGGCCTTATTCCCAGCAATGCCTATATTTGAATGAATTAAAGGGAACCCAACTCTGTGAGATTGTACTGGATGGTTTCCTTCCTTATTAAATCATGAGAGGATCATATGTTGAATTGCTTCTCTGACACTTCTGGTGGTCCCATCCACTGACGGGATTTACCGGTGTTGCCGATGACAATGGACTTTTGGCTGACCCGCCAAGTTTTCTGGTCCTGCTGGCGGTGCTGGTAAACCCCAAACTTTGTCAATTGTGAATGGAAAAAGTTACGGAATTAAAATATGAAACCAGGTCATTCGGCCAAACCAGAATGCATCAGCCTTTACCCTCCTTGCGAACAAATAATTATAAATACATTTACCCGCCCTATCCCTTGCAGCAGTCACTAAAGAGCAACTCTTTTGCTGCTCTCCTCCATGTAGTCCTGTCTCCAATGAAGTTAGTCCAACCTCCCCGACAACGTCAACGTCCAGTTTTCTTTTATATATGATGTGTTGGGTACTCTGGATCCGTGGAGACTGTGTTTACCTCAGCAGTAACACATACAGGCTACCAACACTTGAAGTAGTACAACACTATTTTATTAAGCTAGAAACTGTTGAACATACTTTCGCTGTGGGTCGACACTATGTTAGATTAAACTAAAGACCTATGCCTATCCTGACCAGTCTATGCACTCAGCACATGGTGAAGATCTCTGCTGGAAGCTGTGAGCTCTGTCCTTCTGAGAGGCTGCATCCCGAATGAGCGGGAAAACTGATGCCCTCTGTCTTTATAGTGAGTGTGCTCTAACTGGTGATTGGCTGCAGTGTTGCGTGTGTTGATTGGTCTTGCTGTGTGTCAATCAGTGTGTGTCTGCACCATGATATACTGGTGTATATTATGACAATATAGTTACTTTGTGTGGGGCAGTGAAGGCTGTGTGACACGCAGCCAACAGCATTGGCAAGCTCCTGCTAACCTGTCCCGAACTGAAAGAGACGGCCTTTTCAATGATTAATCTTGTGGAGAAATGTGCCATGTGGTAACCAGCTGTTAACAATGGTCTTCTTCTCCTGAAGAGATCAGGCAGGGAGTGCAGTATGTCTAAGGATGAAATGAAAAATGAAAATCGCTTATTGTCACAAGTAGGCTTCAAATGAAGTTACTGTGAAAAGCCCCTAGTCGCCACATTCCGGCGCCTGTTCAGGGATGATTGAATCAGAACAACGTTCACTTCGGGCGGGATTCTCCGGCCGCGCCCAGCTAGCAACCGGGATTTCCGCCCAAGGTCAATGGACCTTCACATTGTTTGCATTCTGCTCGCAGAGATCTTGCAGTGGGTGGAGCGGAAGAATCCAGCCCTATATCTCATATTAATGTGCAGGATCCATTGCATGTTGTCATATAAAGTCCTATTCAAGGAATAGAAGCCTTTCTCTAGAGATAGCTGAGGCCTTTAGTTTTGATAAAAGGTTGCACAGCTATGTGGGTGCCATTAATTATACCCTGGGCCTTACTAAAGCCACAGTCCCCAGCACTATATTACTGTGACACCAAAGGACAAACTTCACAGCTCTTCTGTAAATTCCATCAATCACCCGACAGGTCCATTCCCCTATTCTGGCCTGACTGATGTTATTAAAATCAACTGTTCAAACCAGCCTGTGCGATTGAGGTTAAGAGCGATCACCATCATCATCGCCGCAGAGGAAGCAGTATGGACTGTGACTATGTCTGTAGGTGCAGTATGTGCAGTATGAGGAAGGACTGGCTCTCCTGCCTCTCTGGTGAAGTGCACACTTCTTATACTCCTTAACATCAGCTTGCTGGTATATAGAGCCTTTAATGCAGTGAAACACCCCAAGGCACTTCCCAGGAACATAATCAAATTGATACCAAAGCCAAAGTAGGACATGTTAGGACAGGTCACACACTTGGTCAATGAGGTGGATATTAAGAAGCATTTTAAAGCTCTCAGTGAATTCCTTATAGCATCAAAGAATTTTACAGCACAAAAAGAGGCCCTTTGGCCTATCATAGTTGGCCCATCGTGCCATCAACCATATATCAAATGGGATCTAATCCCATTTTCCAGCACTTGGCCCATAGCTTTGTATGCTATGGCATTTTGATTGCTCATCGAAATGTTTCTTAAATAATGGGCGGGATTCTCTCAGCCCATGGGGGGGGCCTCCGCTGTGGTCTGGCCCGCGATCGGGGCCTACCGATCGGCGAGCCGGCCTCTCGGGCTGGGGGCCTCTTTTGCTTCGCGCCGGCCCCTGTAGCCCTACGCCATGCTGCTTCGGGGCCGGCACGGAGAAGGGAGCCACTGCGCATGCGCGCAATTGCGTCCGTTGCACTGCACACTGGCACCAGTCGCAGCGCGCATGTGCAGACCCGTGGCGCCCATTTGATGCTGGTATCGGCAGCTGGAGCAGCGTGCTGGCCCCCTGTAGGGGTCAGAATCACTGTTCCTGGGGGCATGTTGATGCCGTCGAGAAACGCGACGGCGTTTACGACGGCGTCAACACTTCACCTCAGGATCAGAGAATCCCGCCCATTATTATATGTGAATTGCTGGCAAAAACAGAAGCTGGTTTGTTTTGAACGGTTGCTGCGTTTCATTGGTAATTTATCAGGTGAATGGGACCAAATTTTGTTGATTCGTTCATATTTAGTCAGTCAATTAGATATTGCAACCAATCAGCATAGTTAACTCAACAAATTGCGATTATTTTCTCCAATTATGATTTACTTTGGCTCAATGAACACATAACATCTTTGAGCTCCATGTTGCTATGGATGTATTCTTAATGTAAGACCATTAATTAATCTGATTTCGAACAAGATGCAAAAAAGATCAGGGCGGGTTTCTCCGACACCCCGCCGGGTCGGAGAATCGCCGGGAGCTGGCGTCAATCCCGCCCCCGCCGTGTCCCGAATTCTCCGCCACCAGAGATTCGGCGGGGGCGGGAATCGCGCTGCGCCAGCAGGCGCCCCCCCCCCCCCCCCCCGGCGATTCTCCGTCCAGCAATAGACCAAAGTCCCGCCGCTGTCAATCCTCTCCCGCCGGCGTGGATCAAACCACCTACCTTACCGGCAGGAACAGGCGGCGCGGGCGGGCTCCGGTGTTCTGGGGAGGGGGCGGGGGGCGTGAGGCGATCTGGCCCCAGGGGGTGCCCCCACGGTGGCCTGGCCCGCAATCGGGACCCACCAATCGGCGGGCGGGCCTGTACCGTGGGCACTCTTTTCCTTCCGCCTTTGCCATTGTCTTCACCATGGCGGAGGCGGAAGTGACCCCCTCCCCTGCGCATGCGCCGGTATGAAATCAGCAGCCGCTGACGCTCCGGCACATGCGTGGACTTCCGCCGGCCGGCAAAGTCCCTTCGGCCCCGGCTGGCGTGGCGCCAAAGGCCTTCCATGCCAGCCGGTGGGGCGGGAATCACTCCGGCGCCGGCCTAGACCCTCAAGGTGAGGGCCTGGCCCCTAAAGGTGCGGAGACCTCCTCACCTTAGGGGCGGCCCGAATCCGGAGTGGTTCACGCCACTCCATCACGCCGGGACCCCCCCAGTGATCTAGTGCCCAGTAAATCTGCATGTTGGGATCCAATACCCAGTAAATCTGCATGATGAGATCCAGTCCCCGGTAAATCTGCACACTGTAATCCATGTCTGGTAAATCTGTGCAGTGGGGTACAGCACCAGTAAACCTGCACAGTGGGATCTAGCATCAATCAGTATGCACAATGTGGCCCAGTGCCCAGTGAACTGGCACAAAGGGTTTGAGTGGCCAATAAATCTACACAGTATGATCCAGTGCCCAGTACACCCGCACAGTGGGGCCCAGTGCTCAGTAAACCTGCGCTGTGTGGTCAAATGGCCAGTAAACCTGCATGGTGTAATCCTGTGCCCAGTACATCTGCACGGTGTGATCCAGTGTCAGTAAACATGTACAGTGCGATCCAGTGCCCAGTAAATCTGCACAGTGTGATCCAGTGTCAGTAAACCTGCACAGTGTGATCCAGTGGCCAGTAAATCTGCACAGTGTGATCCAGTGCCTAGTAAATCTGCACAGTGTGATCCAGTGGCCAGTAAATCTGCACAGTGTGATCCAGTGGCCAGTAAATCTGCACAGTGTGATCCAGTGTGCAGTAAACATGAGATGTGATTCAGTGCCCAGTAAATCTGTACGGTGTGATCCAGTGCCCAGTAAATCTGTACGGTGTGATCCAGTGCCTAGTAAATCTGTACGGTGTGATCCAGTGTCCAGTAAATCTGTATGGTGTGATCCAGTGCCTAGTAAATCTGTACAGTGATCCAGTGCCTAGTAAATCTGTATGGTGTGATCCAGTGCCCAGTAAATCTGTACGGTGTGATCCAGTGCCTAGTAAATCTGTACGGTGTGATCCAGTGCCCAGTAAATCTGTATGGTGTGATCCAGTGCCTAGTAAATCTGTACAGTGATCCAGTGCCTAGTAAATCTGTATGGTGTGATCCAGTGCCTAGTAAATCTGTGCGGTGTGTCCAGTGCCTAGTAAATCTGTACAGTGTGATCCAATGCCCAGTAAATCTGTACGGTGTGATCCAGTGCCCAGTAAATCTGTACGGTGTGATCCAGTGCCCAGTAAATCTGTACGGTGTGATCCAGTGCCCAGTAAATCTGTACGGTGTGATCCAGTGCCCAGTAAATCTGTACGGTGTGATCCAGTGCCCAGTAAATCTGTACGGTGTGATCCAGTGCCCAGGAAATCTGTACGGTGTGATCCAGTGCCCAGTAAATCTGTATGGTGTGATCCAGTGCCTCGTAAATCTGTAGTGTGATCCAGTGCCCAGTAAATCTGTGCAGTGTGATCCAATGCCCAGTAAATCTGTACGGTGTGATCCAGTGCCCAGTAAATCTGTACGGTGTGATCCAGTGCCCAGTAAATCTGTACGGTGTGATCCAGTGCCCAGTAAATCTGTACGGTGTGATCCAGTGCCTAGTAAATCTGTACGGTGTGATCCAGTGCCCAGTAAATCTCTGCGGTGTGATCCAGTGCCCAGTAAATCTGTACGATGTGATCCAGTGCCCAGTAAATCTGTACGGTGTGATCCAGTGCCCAGTAAATCTGTGCAGTGTGATCCAGTGCCCAGTAAATATGTACGGTGTGATCCAGTGCCCAGTAAATCTGTACGGTGTGATCCAGTGCCCAGTAAATCTGTACGGTGTGATCCAGTGCCCAGTAAATCTGTACGGTGTGATCCAGTGCCCAGGAAATCTGTACGGTGTGATCCAGTGCCCAGTAAATCTGTATGGTGTGATCCAGTGCCTCGTAAATCTGTAGTGTGATCCAGTGCCCAGTAAATCTGTGCAGTGTGATCCAATGCCCAGTAAATCTGTACGGTGTGATCCAGTGCCCAGTAAATCTGTACGGTGTGATCCAGTGCCCAGTAAATCTGTACGGTGTGATCCAGTGCCCAGTAAATCTGTACGGTGTGATCCAGTGCCTAGTAAATCTGTACGGTGTGATCCAGTGCCCAGTAAATCTCTGCGGTGTGATCCAGTGCCCAGTAAATCTGTACGATGTGATCCAGTGCCCAGTAAATCTGTACGGTGTGATCCAGTGCCCAGTAAATCTGTACGGTGTGATCCAGTGCCCAGTAAATCTGTGCGGTGTGTCCAATGCCTAGTAAATCTGTGCGGTGTGTCCAGTGCCTAGTAAATCTGTGCGGTGTGTCCCGTGCCTAGTAAATCTGTACGGTGTGTTCCATGCCCAGTAAACCTGTACGGTGTGATCCAGTGCCCAGTAAATCTGTACGGTGTGATCCAGTGCCTAGTAAATCTGTACGGTGTGATCCAGTGCCTAGTAAATCTGTGCAGTGTGATCCAGTGCCCAGTAAATCTGTACGGTGTGATCCAGTGCCCAGTAAATCTGTAGGGTGTGACCCAGTGCCCAGTAAACCTGTGCAGTGTGATCCAGTGCCCAGTAAATATGTACGGTGTGATCCAGTGCCCAGTAAATCTGTAGGGTGTGACCCAGTGCCCAGTAAACCTGTGCAGTGTGATCCAGTGCCCAGTAAATCTGTACGGTGTGACCCAGTGCCCAGTAAATATGTACGGTGTGATCCAGTGCCCAGTAAACCTGTACGGTGTGATCCAGTGCCCAGTAAATCTGTACGGTGTGACCCAGTGCCCAGTAAATATGTACGGTGTGATCCAGTGCCCAGTAAACCTGTACGGTGTGATCCAGTGCCCAGTAAATCTGTACAGTGTGATCCAGTGCAGCAGACCTGTGCAGTGGGATCCCGTACCGGTAAAACTACATAGCGCAAGCTCTATCCATTTGCACATCAACATTGGCATTGGAGTCCTAAAATGGCACCGGATGCTGATTTGCAGCTGATTTGTGAGGCAGAACAAGGCCAGCAGCGCGGGTTCAATTCCCCAACCAGTTGAGAATTCTGAATTCTCCCTCCGTGTACCCAAACAGACGCCGGAATGCGGCGACCAGGGGCTTTTCACAGTAACTTCACTGCAGTGTAAAGGTAAGCCTACTTGTGACAATAAAGGTTATTTATTTTTTATTTAATTTATGTTATACAGCTTCCTGTCTGAACAGCTGGATCGTTGCTCATCCATTTGCAGGCGATGCTTGATAATTGGAGGCCTTAACTGTCTTCCTAACTGTTGGCTGTCCCCTTTCCTCCAGGTAGAAGTGAACATCCATTGATAATGGTCCCTCCATTACAGTCATATCACTGGGAGGGTGCAAAGGTATCTCCTGTACTCTGTTACTTCCGAATTGTTCACCGGGTTTGGCTCATTTGGTCAGCACACATAGACGATGGAGAGAAAAGAAAGAGAATATGTTCTCGGAGGTTAATTCATCCAACTCAGTGTATTTTGAATTCTACTTCTTGAGAATTGTTTGCTCATCCTAAAAGTGGACGACATTCATTTTAGGACCTAATAAGATATTGACTTTCTCGGATTACTTTTGTACTGAATTGACGATGCATTGTGTCTTGGTTGCAGGTTGTTAGGGAAACAAAATTTATTGTAAGGCATTTATATTTGTATTGGCAAACATTAGAAATAAAGTATAGTTTTAAATGGGCTTAATTTAATTTTTCTGTGCCTGGAAGGGCAAAACCTATAGTTAGATTCATGCCAGATGGAGGTGTTTGTGTGTGGGGTTATTTTCAATTCTAATGGTAATTGTATTGTACTTAGAGAGGGTTATGGTAAGAACAGGAAACATACCAGCAGTGGTTGCTTAGCAACTGGGGCCCTGTAAGGTAGAGAAGCTTTTAAGTTTTAGTTTAGCTAATTTGATTGCAGTTGGAGATAGATAGTGAGGGAGAAGTTAGCTGCCATGGCTCTGCTAAAAGCAGTTGGTTTTAGAAGGCTAAAGAGGGAACATATATCTTTGCCTTGCTAGAAGAAAAGCCATACTATGGAGTAATGGTTAAGAAAACAGATGCTGGAAATCTAAAGTCCAGCTAGTTAGGGAAAATAGAGAAATGAGGAGAAGTTTGGAGTTAACGCAACAGAGGAAACTGGGAGCCACAACAGATTACTGTTCAGTAAAGTGACAGAGAGCTGAAAAGGCATTGGATCATGAGAGGTCAGAAAGATTTCTGCAGTAGTGCTAAGGTTTATGAGAAATTCCTACAGTTTGGGAAACATTGGGCTGGATTCTCTGCTTCCCCAACTGTGTGTTTCTCAGCTGCGCACCATTTGTTGGCGGTGAAATTCTATACTCCTGCCACTTGTCGAAGGGATTTCCCATTGAAACCACCTCATGCAACCTGGGAACCTGTGGGCAGGGATGTGTTGCCAGCAGGAAACGTTAATCACAGCAGCTGGAAAATACTGGCCATCATTTGAAATAATTGTGGGAATCACTGGCTGGATCTCAGAGTTTGTTTAAAAATCTTTTTTTTTTAAATCACTTTATCAGAGTTACAAAACCAGAGCTCAGAGTGTGGACAGGGGCAAACCCCTAATCCAACTCTTTGCCTGCTCCAAAAACCAATTCAAATTGAGTCCAATTCATGGTCCCCGCAAGAGAGACATACCAGATCCAGGCATTCCACCTGATCTCGCGCACACCTCAGCCAAACATCCCAGAAGCCATCGTGTAAAAACTTTTAAGATGAAGGAAACCTGAAAGGAAAGGTGCAAAACCTGAAAGAGAAACCTTGACGGAAGCAATGGAAGGAAAGCGGAATTTAGAAGAGGATTTGAAGACGTGACTTTTGGAAAGTAGAATTTGAAATCACTGAATTCAGAAATCAGAATTCAGTGAGACCAAGAGGCTCACAGTATAAGAAACATCTGGGGGGGGGGGGGGGAATTTTGAAGAGAAATTCACAGACATTCACTTGGGTTCTGAGGGAAGTGTGTCTTACCACAGTCATCCTGAGTGCTTAAAAGGGACTTTGTGTGTTAATGAGACAATTGTAGTTTAAGATGTACTTTGTAATCCGTGTTAATCCTAAAATACGTGTGTATCTGTTAAACTAAGGAGAAAGTAAAGGAGTACTGTATCATAATCCAATTATTTCATATTTATTTTTTCTCTTGTTGGTAAAACTAATTAGCGGTCCTGTGACTCTGCTCCTCCGCGTTTTATAAAGAAAGGTAAAAGTTCTTTTGATCTTCCCATCCAGTTATAACACAAACTGGAATTGTAACAAGGTACTGTGAGGAGGCACAGGGTCGGCATTTCCCTGGTTGTACGATAACTGCTGCCAGTGTGAAGCCCAGTTAACAGCCTGCATTTAAAAATTGTAGATGATTCTCCTGTTAGCACTGGCTTGAAATTTAAAGTACGATTGGCTTTTAGACTCTCGTGAATGTTTTTGGATGTGTTCACTTGTGTGCAGAACTTTGTACGCTTGACTAAATTGCAATGTGGAGTTGGCGACACAACTCCGAATAATCAAAGCAGAAACTGGCTATGAACCGGTGCCTGTAGCGTAATAGCAGCAGATACAGAGGGGCAAAGAGTTTCATTAATTTATCATTGGATTTAATAAGCGATGAGAGATTACGTTACATTTATGGAAAGCAGTTGATCAATACATCACACTTGTAAACGTTACCTGCCATTCACACATTTGCTGTCACATTATTAACTGCTCTCCCTTATTTAGTTGCAAATGTGTGACTTTGAAGTGAAGAGGAGTAAAGCCTGGCTTATTTTTAATCGATGATTTTCCTCCTTTTTTATTATATGATTTATGATGCAGAATTCCAATGCTATAAACTGTGCGGAGAATTCATGGGGCACTGTGACTGTAATGGTCAGGAGAGCTCGACACTGGCAACATTGGAATCTGATCCAGCTGCTGCATGAGGTATCAGAATAGCAGCTGCTCACAGGCTGATCCTGCACCTACTGGGTGACTAATAGCATTCCAGACGCATCGACCGTAGTCTGTATGTGTATGTCCTGGGTCTGGTCTCTGTCAATTGCACTTACAGAGCGACAGCTTGGCCTATCTGCAGGATCTAAGTGGCCCATTGGATTCAAACCCTCTCAGCTGGTTTCCAGCACGTCTCCTGTGACCCACCCGGTCTCCCGTCTACTTTGTTCGGAGACCCCCGTACAGATGAGTGACTAAATGTGGCTGGTGGAGCCTGATAGGGCGGTTGGAGAATTGGAGGACTAGGGACTTGGTTACACGGCCTTTGATCTCGTTGAGCTCGTACAGAACCTTCTTCAGCGCGACAGGCACAGGGGGTTTTGGCTGGTCGGTGCTGTTGGGGGGGGGGGGGAAACGGACGCTTGTCACTTCAAAGGAAGGGGATAAATAGCAGCGGATTGCTGGCATGAGGAAGCAGACCAGTGACTGTGGCGCTAATAAGCTTGCCGATAAGAGAGCTGGCGACATGGCTACCCACACGTCAGACTCTGGCTCTTCGGGATCAGGAGGGGAGCCACCTCCTCCACCAACTGTTACAAGGTAATCTGAACAAAATCACACCAATGTCTTTTCACGGTGCAGTGAAGTACAGGGAAACCGTAGCGTTTTTGTTTGGTAAAAGCTGAGAATAAAATGGCTGTGCCTGTCGTGCAATGTTTGTTTGATGGTACCGGTGCCGCAGATAACGCGCAGAGGGCGAAGGGGGCTTTTTGTTTGAGACTCCTCCACAAACAAAATAGAAATCACCTCTAAATGCTTCTGTCAGCAAGGTTAGAAAACACAGTGAGGTGAGGTCAGTGTCATACGTAGCCCATCTGGAGGGCCCAACGGCTGTCAATTTTTACAAGTTGAGCCAATTTGTGCAGCTGCGATTTTAAGCGATATATATTTATACAAGAACCCAAGGAAACCTTCTGTCAGAGGCATTTTTACGGTGTTCCGTGCGGAACGGCAAGGACAGAGAGAGATAGAGCATTTCATCAGTTTATTGTTGTGCCGTTGTCCAAATAGCTTTCGTTTCGTTAAGAATACAGAGTGAACATTGAAACGCTGCAAGTCATGAACTCTGAGATCGTAACATTGTACCTCTTTACCAAGATAAATCACTGAGAACTCCAGTTAAACAACGTTCACCTACATACAGATATACACGCAAATCTTCAAACTATAATAATCTGTCAAGTTTTTCCTCGGTTGGTATAATCCCTTGTATTAATTCAATTAAAAAAGTACTGCTTGCCCTGTTACACATAATCAGATTCCACTGCTACATACATTTTTGTGCATTTTTGTTTAAGCGACCATGATAAGATTTACAAGACAGAGGTTCTCTTATATTTCGGGGGAAGGACAAAAAATAATTCCTGGCCAATTAAACCGGATAGGTTACAGAGCCATAATGTAAGATATTTACTCATACACCACTGGGAAGTGGGTGAAATGTTCATTCAGCAAAAGTGCCCAATATCACTCAACCTCTTTGACTGCTGAACATCCTTTGCAGCTTCCTAAACGAGCACAAACGCACGGGCATGACCTATTTATTGCCAAAGAGGTAAAGCAAAATAAAGTCGCCATAGTCCCAGGTGACCATAGGCTGCTTTCCCTTTTTGAGGGGGAGAGCTGGCTGGTGGTGGTTTAACCTGAGGGTCACCACACCTCAGGCGAGAGGCGAGGTTGAGAAGGCGGGGCCTTCTTGAATAATGGCAGCCATTACGGGAATTGGACCCACGCTGCCCGCCTCGCTCTGCAAGGAGGACGCTGTAAGTAAAAGCAGAAAATAACCATTTAAAAAAAAATTGAAATAGGAACAACAAACAGAAAGAAAAAAACATTTCCTTACATTACAACAGCTTTGACACTTTAAAAGTAATTTGTGTGTGTGTTGAGCACTGTGGGATATTGCGCAGCAGTGAAAGACATTATGTAAATGTAATTTTTTTCATTGCTCACTTGCTCGCAGACATCTAATCAGTCTCTGGAAAATGAAACAATAATCTTACAAGTTGTTTATTCTTGGTATCCGTGTGTTGCTGCTAACTCTAAGGGTAAAGGTTGCATATTTTTGAATAAGTGGATCCGTAAAATGAGAAATGTTGTGTCAATTATAAAGGTCTTCTGGACAGCGCAAGGGAGTAACATGTTGGAACTCTAGCATACGCGTACCATGGGCAGTAGGATGTCGGCTTGTTCCTGGAAATACCTGGACTTTCAGTTTCTGGCTCGGTGTTCTCTGGCCGTTGGGATTCTCTTTTCCTGCTGCAGCGGGCAGGGTTTCCTGGCGGCGCGGGGTGGCTGCAATGGGAAATCTCATTGACGAGCAGCGGGAAGAGAGAATCCCGTCACCAGCGGACGGCGCTGCCGGGAAATACACCGCTGGCGGGCCAGAAAAACCAGCCCCTGATTCCTAACCAGTACAAAACACAACCCAGGTGTTCCCATACAGTGAGGAGGGGAAAATTACAGACCCAGTTACCCCCTTTCGCTCAGTTACACTTGACAGAGGTTTGTGAACAGGTTCCAGGGTTGAGGAAAAGGAGAGCACATGATCTGAGAAGGGACGATAGTGTACGATAAATTCAGGGAAAAGCGAGATTCATGATGGGTGATCAGTGTCAAAGCTTTATTTACACTCCCGCTTGATAACAGAAGTCTTCTTGCTCTTTAAACCCTGAAACATGCCCCTTGTCACACCATTAGTTTGTGGCTTTTTAACAAAAAATGGGCATGAATTGCAGAACGTCAAGACACCAGCATAAATTTCAGGAAATGGAACTTGTCTTATTCAGTCATTTTAAGTCAGTAACTTTCCCCGTGTGATGCAACAAGATTTAATGTGAAAAAAATGCAGGCGTAGTTTAACACTTTACTCAAATATGCAAAACAAAAAGACTAACGTTCTAAATGCAATTTGTCTGACTAAATTTCACTGTTAAATTGATAACTTTGATTTAAGTGTGATTGCGTTTTTGGCGAATGGTGATTAAGATGGAATATATACAGTTGCAACATATTCTTTTGAGAGAAGGCAGACTTGAATAATTGTGAATATAATATTGTATATAATAGAAGAGCTTTACACTTAACATTAATAATGCATCTTTAAGATAATTTCAAACTAATGGGCAGAAGCATACGCATTTTGGGATAAAAATTGGAATTTGATGCGTGTCTTTTGAATTTTGCTTTCCTGGGTTTGTATTGGCCGCAATATTTTTTTTGGGTGTTTTCCTATCATGTTTTATCAAAAATGTAGTGAGCTTAATGCAAAGGATTATTTCACATTGGTGCAGCTTTTGTTTCAACTCTTGATGCGTTTATGTTTGTTGTGAATTAAAGTATAGTTCAATGTATTTATAGAAACTACAAATCACTCATGCCACTAATGTGGACCCAGAGCCACATAAAGGATCTTGCTGACGGTTCTTGCTGCGGGTGTGCAACATTTTAATAGAGCTCTTCAAAATGCCTATCTCTTCATTCTTTTTCTCATCACGTGTCCTCTTCTTCTGCGAACTGCTGTTAGATATCCCTCTCCGTGAGAGGTTGTGCACAAATGCAAATAGGTATTGTAATCTTAAAATTCATGTAAATACGAGGCAGAGACTGATAGAGGTCCCTCCCTATCTGATATGCCCATATTTAACCCCGAAACATATCTTAAAGGTGCAGAGAGCTAATTCCGCACAGTATTTCCCTGGAAGAGCAAGATTTACCGATTTTGTTGCTATTGCTAACATCTGTGGACCTGTTGATGTGAAATGTACAGAAAGTGGAACAGTGCTCGGTAAAGATTGCTACTTTCATCACAAGATGTAACAAATCATGCAAGTTAAATCCAGAGCTCCCCTTCCCGTATATGTGCTTACACCCCTGTACACCAGAGCCTCTAATGCAGACATGTGTAGGGGCTGGAAAGAATGGACAAAGCATTTACAAACTGGGTGGACTCAACGCAAGTATTTTCCTATTCATGGAAATCAGCTCTGGCATGTGTCTGTCATTAAATGACTTGTTTGAGAGTTCCATTGTAGCGACAACAGCCCCGTGTCACAATGAAACAATGCTTGTTGATTTGCCTGTGCTTGCTGAATAGACTGATTCGGGAAAGGGGACCTGTCATTGGAACGCAAGGTAAACAATCTCACTTTAAATTGAAATCCTGATAACACCATGAGAGTACAGAATCAGTGCAGTGAATTACTGTGAGAATGTGAGGTGCCATTCCACTTCAGTGTTTCATGATTTCGAGACAGAACCACATTTATTGAACTGGGAAAATCACTTAAAAAAACAAGATAAACCGTCGAATAAAGGCTGCAACTTATGCACCGTGCATGTACTGTGCCTTTAAATGAAACAAACTTAATTTCAGTTTAGATGGATAGTTTGGTTACATTTGCAAAGAATGTTCCATGTTGAAACGTAGCTATTATTAAACTGGATATGGAAAGTTGTTGAAACTATTTGAAATTGCAGAGTGATTTATCACTTTGTTTCTAAGAATCATAGGTTGTAAGTATGATTGTTTCTTTATCAAAATGTTTTCTTGTGTGAAATTCTGCCTCTTTCCTTTGAGATGTTGATGTTCAATTCCGGCCTCGGGTGACTGTGCGGAGTTTGCACTTTCTCCCCGTCTCTGCTTGGGGTTTCTTCCGGGTGCTCCGGTTTCCTCCCATAGTCCAAAGATGTGCAGGTTAAGTGAATTGGCCATGGTAAAATTGTCCATTCGTGCTCAAAGAACATAGAGAAATAGTTATGGGTTTACCAGGGAGTGCACCGAGATAGGGTGTTCTTTGAGAGGGTAGGTGCCAACTCGATGGGCCGAATGGCCTCCTTCTGCACTGTACGAATTCAATGAACTGCTCAGTGTAGTTTTGTGGATTTGGTCTGGCTGAATAATCTTCAGTGTAATCAACATCACAGAGTGAATAGTTCAATTTCCTTTTTAACATTTTTGTTACTGCATTGAAAACTCACAAGTCCAGTGATAGCGTTCCTCTAATCAACCAATATTGTCCATGGGTCTTTATTTAAAGAATTGGGAGTCGGTATTTGAAAGAGTTTCTATTTCAAAAGGTTGTGTTTTTGTAATTAGAAAACGGAGCAAGGAAGCTCACGCCAATTTCTTTGGAGCTTCTGTTGATTTTATGGAAGGAATTTTAGCTTGGATCGCATCATATTATTTACTTTTGATTATTCATATTCGTCCTTTAGTCGGCATACCGCAAATAATGTCCTTATGATGATATGTA
Source organism: Scyliorhinus canicula (assembly GCF_902713615.1). NCBI lineage: Eukaryota > Metazoa > Chordata > Chondrichthyes > Carcharhiniformes > Scyliorhinidae > Scyliorhinus > Scyliorhinus canicula. The sequence goes on from NC_052161.1 coordinate 17,344,730, forward strand.
GCTCGAGATATGACAAAATGATTCTATAAAATGCTAGACTGTGCAACATTATATTTTCCTGTGTCTCTCAAAATTATAAGTATGAAAACCTTATGTTGGTGCAGTTTGAAATGTTCGATGCAGCAGTGAGTACAGTTAAGTGCTCGGCATGAAGAATTTGGAGTCAATGCTAAGTTTTCAAAGTAAATATTGAATTATTAATACCGCAGCTTTCACGTTGTTAAGAGCTGCAGGTAATGAGGGCTTTCCTATCAAGCTGGTCAATGACATACTGCTCATTTGAGCTCCTACGTTCTGCTCTGATGGCAATTACCAACCACAAAACATAGAGAAAAAAATCCTTATGCTTCCTCTCCCCATCCAGAATAGCAGGACTGTTCTCATAACATTAGCAACAAACCGGATTAGGACTGCTTTGTTCCCACTTTCCGCTGGACATCAAAACGACAGTTTTATCAATAAAACTGCTTATACTGATACTGGTACTTATCTACCAGTAATAGCGATTGAATAATTACAAATATTGCTACTGTTCACTGACAACGTATTCCGTTATTTATTATTAAGGGCCACCGACCAAGTACTTGAAAATGGGATCATAAAAGGTGCTTGATGGCCGGTACAAATCGGCTGAAAATGCGCTGTAAAGCTGTATGACTCCAAGTCAGGGTATCACAACTGCAGACTTATCAAGAAACGTGTGTGGCAGACATATTGATAAACTGCACGTCCAGCACATACTCCAACAGCTTATATGTACATATATATCGATTTTGGTTTATAAAAAATTTTTTTAGAGTACCCAATTAATTTTTCCAATCAAGGGGCAATTTAGCGTGTTCAATCCACCTAGCCTGCACATCTTTGGGTTGTGTGGGGAAAACCCACACAAACATAGGGAGAAACTCCACTCGGACAGTGACCCAGAGCCAGGATCGAACCTGGGACCTCGGCGTCGCGAAGCAGCAGGGCTAACCCACCGTGCCACCGTGCTGCCCTGCGATTTTGGTTTTAACTGAAACTAAATGATTGTCTATCATTGACTTTATTCAACTTGTCAAAGAGAGTTAAATAGGAGCGAGAATAAAACAGACAGTAACCTTTCCTTTTACAGTCTAATTAACTGGGCAGCACGGTGGCGCAGTGGTTAGCACTGCTTCCTACAGCGTCGAGGACCCGGGTTCGATCCAGGCCCTGGGTCACTCTCCATGTGGAGTTAGCACATTCTTCGCGTGTCTGCGTGGGTCTCACTCCACAACCCAAAGATGTGCAGGGTAGGTGGATTGGCCACGCTAAATTGTCCCTTAATTGGAAAAAAATAATTGGGTGCTCTAAATTTATTTTTAAAAATACAGTCTAATTTAGTACTTTAGCATGGTTTCTTTATTCACCAAAATGTTTCCTATGTTACAAGTTTATGGGTTCTTTGGAAACTGAAATTCTTACGGATATTATTCTAGGCAGCCTCCATTCAGATTGTTATAATCCATCCTGAAATGTTGCTACAACTTTTGATAAATGTGTAATGGATATTTATTTTCAATCCCACACATGTGAACAGCACAGTAAATGATGATGTCATCTGTTTTAGCCAGAATTATATTGCATTCCAGATGTGAAAAAAGGGGGAGAATTTAAATTTAAAATGAGAACCTCAGCAAGTTTAGGCAGGAAACCCTGAATAAATTTGTAACATGCCTTTCACAATGAAGAGGAAAAAATAACTGCCAATTCGCTTTTATAAAATCTGACATCTTCTGTTAATCTCTGCTAAAAAAATGTTTTATGTTTGACATTTGTACCAGAAGAAAAATAATAATAGTAATTTTGCCTGTAACATAAATTACTGAAAGTCGATTCTCATTCTATATTTATGGCTCACTTCAGGAAAACTGCTGTGGAGGAACAGACTCTTAATTCTTTTGGTTTATACTAGAAGCTACCTGCACACAACAACCATGTGCATAATATATATAAAAGGTGGATACAAATTTGCACAACATGTGTATATAATTTGCACTGTGTATATATACAGTAAATAATATTTGAGTATATGTGCATGCATATGGATATATGTGCCTACCTCAATGCTTGCATGTTTGAGGAAGCAACATATTTACATTGCTGTATATTAAATTCAATTTTAAGTCTGAGTCTCTGATAAGGAAACATTAGGGCAAAAAGCGAGCAGAACTTTATTGGTATTTGTGTGATTGAGTAGATGCTTGTGACTATTTGTGAAGGTATGTGGTCTGTATGTGTACGTGTGAGGTTCTGGGTGTGTGTTTGTGTATCTTTGCTTGTCTGTGATTGCGACTGTGTGGTTGCAGAGTTGGTGATAATGTGTGCCTGAATGTGTGTTTGTGATTGTAAATGCCTAGGCACACCTTCTAAATTACAACCTACAATGTAAATTCTATTCTCTACGCACATCGGAAAAAAAAGTTTAGAAAACTGTAAGTAACCGAATACTTGTCACAATGTGTCCTTGATCATTTTGGCTGTTAACTCTGTGAGTGCCAGACGCACGGATAATTTATTTTGCGGTTTTCTAAATTTAAAACGCTATTTCCTTTTGGAAATGGTACGAAATTGTGTTCTGGAGTCAGTGAATCTTGAATTGGAGGTTCGATCAGATTTACAATGGGTGTTTGTCAGAGAGTTATTATGGAGGCACAGAAGGTGCATTCGTGATGATTTTATACAAGCTTATGAAATATGCTTTTCTGGTGATGCGAAGCTGGCTGCCTTGACCTATGAAATCTGTGGGGGTTTTTGCTTCAACGTGTGGAAGTAACTGCAGAGTTTGCAGATCAAATCACTGATGACTCGAGCCTTCACATTCAATATGTTGTGCTTCCTCGGTGCCAGATTTATTGCTGCCCGAAAAGTTGTCAGTCAGCGACATTTTGTATTTCACCGCCCTTCCCGTCCCCACCTAAAGCCACAAAGCACAAATGCCCAAACCAAGAAATCTTGCCCAATCTTATGTTCGTCCTTGCAATAATCATTGACGATCCTGCACAACCTGCCCGGGTGGTCCAAACTCATTTTAGAAATAAGCCTTTTCTCTGATTTTACGCACGAGTGTCATTACAAGATGTCGCGGTGCCTGAAACTAATCCACTGTGAATTTTCAAAATCATTTCAGTCCAGGGGTGTCCCATTATTCTGTCTGTCACACAAAACGCTTCTGTTTTGTCCGTTGGAATTATGGTTGAACAGAAAACCGCAAAAGCGACAACTTACTAAAAGTCCCATCGAATTCAAGTTAATAAATGAACAAGCTAATTGTAATGAGATACCTTCCAGTCAACACGTTCTTCGAAAATCTCCTCAGTTCAAAATAATATCGTTCCAGCTTTACTTTGGGTCTGATTATTAAAACTGAGGCTTTATAAACACAAAAGTTCCATTGCGAATAAAACAGAAGCCCGTTATAAAACTGGAAGGAGAACAGAAACATAATCCACTTTTTTTCAGAAATTACTTTTGCAAACTTTTTCTTCATAGAGTGGAATTTTAATTTGGATAATAAGCGGAACAGAAGTTCTCAAATTTAATATACTCATGTTTGCCAAGACTATTAATTACATTTTATGAATGTAAGATGTAATAGAATGAATGACTATTTCACTCAAAAATGGTGATGGATTATTGTTAGGGATCTAATCGAATATACTCAGTGATATGGGGAAAGGTCACAGCGCAAAGTAAACTGCAGAACTGACCAACATTATCAATAGCAGCCAGATTCAAATTAGCATTTTTCTTCTCACCGATTAACCACAGACTTTTGCAATTCATTTATTGTGGATTAGGATGACTTGCAATAATTTATAAGTACCGTAAAACCCAATTTTGTTTTGAATCACTGCTGTGGTGGCGGAGTATCGGAACTTGGTTGGGAACTCTGAGAGTTTTCCGATCAAATCCAATCATTATGAGAAGCTAGGTATGCACACTATATGTCTGTATAACGTGTATATACATTCACAAACGCGTGTGCATTACTTTATACGCATGTGCACCGTGCATGTGCATGTTGTGACCTTTCTTGTCTAATGTGAGCATGCATGTGTGTTGGGAGGTACTATTTTTGGTTATGAGGAATGAATCAAGCCTTCCCCGCACCGGAGACAGGAACAAGATTGAAACCATCCTGACAAAATATATTTGTGGTTACGCTTGTCATTAAATTGTTAAAGTTAAACACGCTATCCCACTTTCCCAGTGAAATGCAGGAATCCTGCACTCCTTGATCCCTCCTCATCTTCCTGATTAGTTTGGGCCTATAGCTTTTTTTTTACCAGTAATTTCCTAACAAATATGAACCATATGTTTCGCTGCTTTGCAAATTGTTTATTTCTGGATAATGTGAAAATAATCTGAGAGGCGATTTTGATTGGATTGCATGGTGGGCGGTCTCTTCCACAGACACTTTAATAATGTTGTTTAAAACTGGACATTTTATGAAGTAAGCATTTCTTCCTGTGGGATCTCTGGTTCGTTGCTCAGGACACATATTGCAAAAGAAACGCTGCGGCGGCAAACTATTGAGCTGCGGTCTCTGCAGTGAATATTCAGTATTGGATTGATCTTCACTACTCCCCCACCCAACACCACCCTTCTCTTTGATGGGTTGCTTCTTGGTGTCACTGTGGGAGGACAGTGTGCACTCCTTATAAAGTAAAGGGAATGGCTTCCTTTATAGATTTGGCCAGGACACTGTGGTGTGTTTTCGGCTGTACCAGACACTTGGCTGACCAAGCAAACATAATTTCACTGCTGCCATTTTCCTCTTCCACTGTCCTTTTCAGTTTCTGGGCAAACAGCCTGATGTATGATCAAAATCAGATTGTCTGATTTGTTTGGGATGAACAGGGTTATTGTAGATCTCTTTTTTGTGTATGATTGGTCTCCATGGAGGTTTTGTCAATAAATAATTTAAATTGGTACCATCATTTTGATTCAACATTTAAGTAAATGTTTAACAGATACAGACCATACAGTCATCAAATTAGGGTTAGGGTTAGGGTTGGACCCAACAAATGTGGATAGGTGGAGATTCTACTGCTAGGCTATGAAAATGGCCGAGGTTTTCCAGTAGTAAAACGGTCTGCAATAAGATGAATGGCTTATTGTTGGTGTTACGATATTCGTAGTAGCCAATTGGCACACGTCAAACTCCGATGATGAGGTGATGGTCAGCTAACCAGTTTTAGTGGCGGGGCAGGGGTGGGGTTAGGTATTAGCCAGGACACTGGGAGTGCTCCACCCAGCTTCTTCAAATAGTGGCAAGTTTATGTTTACATCGACCTCCCTCTCTACCAGTGTCTCAAAGCGAAGAGACCATTTGCCACAGAAACCATGTCAAGGGCCAGTGCGCGGGGTGGAGTCCTTTGACGGGGACAGGCTGTGATTGCTGCAGCTACCACACAGTTCTGGTTGACCAGGATACTCTCCCACTCTTAGGCATCCCCACCTTGACAATCAACCTTCCAGGCCTTGCCTCAAACACACCTGATGGCCATCAAATTCCAGGGGTGGGACTTGAACCGGGAGCTACTGGTTCGGAGGTGGGGAATTCTACCCACTGCACCACATGGCCACCTCCCGACATTCACCTAAAAGAACAGGCAAGGCCTCGGTTTAGTGTCTCATCCTAAAGATGACTTCTCTGGCAGTGCAGCAGTCCCTCAGTACTGCACCGGGTTGCCAGCCAGGATCTTATGCTCATGTTTCTGACAGTAGACCCTCTGACCCAGAGGAGTGAGTGTTGCCCACTGGAATTGCACCCTAAGATGAAGTAATTTTGAGGAAATTTTCAACTACTGCCTGCCTGCCGGGAAATGTGAGTGGCAGGCAGCTGGAAATTGAAAATAAATAATCTATCCATTGGCTGCTGACATGAGCTTCACTTGTCAGTAGAAAGTCAAGGCAATTATTTTTTTTTTATAGAAATGACGTCCCATGTTTAAACACTACTAAATATATACTCCTGATCATTATCAGAGAACGATCCAGCTTTCCTTTCTTTCTACTTGATCACAGTGGGGTTTTTTTTTGCGGACAAATCATTCCTTGAAAGTTTGCTCCTTTTCTCGCTTTCCATCGAGACAATGGCCGGGATTTTCCAGCCCTGCCTGCTACCAGGATCATCCGGTCCAGCCGAAGGTCAACAGGCTTTTGGCTGGGCCGCCTAAACCCCGGCGGGTGGGTCCTGACACGACATGACCAGAAATTCCCGGCCAATGAATTGACAAGGGACATTTGTTTTTCATGCCTCACAAAGACTTCTTCTGTGTGAAACCAATTCACACAAAGTACGTCAGCAGTTTAAAAAAAAAATCTTTTAATAAAGATTTGGTTTTTTTTGCCTTTCAAAACCTGTTTTCTTTTTAAAATTTAGATTACCCAATTCATTTTTTCCAATTAAGAGGTAATTTAGTGTGGCCAATCCACCTACCTTGCACATCTTTTGGATGGTGGGGGCAAAACCCACGCAAACACGGGGAGAATGTGCAAAGTCCACATGGACAGTGACCCAGAGCCGGGATCGAAACTGGGACCTCGGCGCCGTGAGGCTACAGGGCTAACCACTGAGCCACCGCGCTGCCCTTCAAAACCTGTTTTAAGCTATTCGCACGTAATGACCTTCTTTGAAATGCAGCAGAATCAAGGAGGTATAGCCTTAAAACCAGAGCCAGCTCATTCAAAGGGTGGTGTCAGGAAGCACTTCTTCACGCAAAGTGTAACGGAAATCTGGAACCTTTTCCTGCAAAAAGCTGCTAAGGCTGGGGGATATTTCAAAGCTGTGAGTTGTTAGGTTTTTGTTAGTCTGAGGGTATGTTATGGAACTGAGATGGGTAGATGGTGTTAAGGTCCAGGTTAGTCATGATCAGCTAAATGGTGGAACAGGTCCAAAGGGTTGAATGGCCTGTCCTTTTTGCCATGTCCCTGTGTTGGTGAGCATGACGACCTTTTGGCTCACGTTCATGTTACACAGGGGGCAGCACAGTGGCACAGTGGTTAGCATTGCTGCCTCGTGGCGCCGAGGTCCCAGGTTCGATCCCGGCTCTGGGTCACTGTGTGGAGTTTGCACATTCTCCCCGCGTCTGCGTGGGTTTCGCCCCCACAACCCAAGGATGTGCTGGCTAGGTGTATTGGCCATGCTAAATTGCCCCTTAATTGGAAAAAATGAATTAGGTACACTAAATTTATTTTTAAAAATATTACACAGCGAAGTGAATTGCCGGTAATTTTTTTTTTTACGCTGGTTGTTGTCAGTGTTTTGTTTTGGGACCTATATTCATAGAATCCCTATAGTGCAGAAAGAGGCCATTTGGCCCATTGGGTCTGCACCGACACTTCGTAAAACCACCCTATCTAGGCCCTATTCCCTGCCTTGTAACCCCACCCTAAGCGGGGGGGACACGTCATCCGCGAAGGCTTGAAGGGCCGAAGGGCCTGTTCCTGGTCTTTGGTCTTTGTAAGGGGCAATTTAGCATGGCCAATCCACCTAACCTGCACATCTTTGGGTTGTGGGAGGTGGAGGGAAGACATTTCATTTTTTTTCCACTTCTGAATGACGAAATGCCCCTTGATTCATGGAATTATATCTGATTGATGGCTTCAAAGTAGAGGTAGTTCGATCAACTATTTCAGAAAGACTGAATTAGATCATACTAGCTGAGGACTAGACATATCAGAAATCAGGCCAATCTATGTGCCCGTCACTGTGTGCAAGCACTTTAATAGTTTGAGGTTAAGTTTGATTTTCACAAAGAGAAAATGTCACTCTCGTCGGTCAGTCGCTATCTGTATTAAACAACAGTACTAAGCACCCCCCTCCCCCCACCCGACCATATCTATGAAAACTACCGCGGATGCTGTGTTGGCTTCAGTGTGGGTTTGCTGGAAGGAAATACTAAGTTGCTGTTCTTGGTTCCCAAAATGTGTGGAAATGAGACCGTTAACACATTTGAGCAGATGAATTGACAGTTTTGGACGACTGTATACCTCAGCTGCTATAAGTAAAGACAAACCAAGATTGTACTTTTTGAAATGAATTTCTGCGGGATTATGTGAAACACTTTGGGACAGCTGGATTCTGAACATGCTGACCAGGCAGACTGGATATTTTAATACTTCTAAGTTTGGTCGGTCAGTAATGCCCAATAATAGTTTCTTAAGGCTTCAACTTATCAATATCAAATTGTAATTTATGGCTTCCAGATACTTAAAGGAGCCTTCAGTTTCATCTTCTGTTTCAGAAAATCTAGTGATACATGCTCAGCTACATAATTAATTTCAAGAATCTATATTGTTTTAATTACCATTATTTTAATTCTTGATCCACCATAAATCATTATCAAAGCAGTGACTCTTAAAAAGAAAAGCGTCAAGAGTATTTTTGCTTTAAATTTCACTCTACAATAATGAGGGATTCAGAGGAGAGGCAGTGGCATCGTATTGTCACTGGAATAGTAATCCAGAGACCCGGGACGGTATTCTCCAACCCCCCGCAGGGTCGGGGAATCGCCCAGGGCCGGCGTAAATCCCCCCCCCTGCTGTGGCTGGAATTCTCCGCCACCCGGGAATCGGTGGGAGCGGGAATCGTGCTGCGCAGGTCGGCGGGCCCCCCGTGGCGATTCTCCGGCCTGCGATGGGCCGAAGTCCCGCCGCTGACAGGCCTCTCCCACCGACGTGGTTTCAACCACCTCTGGTGGCGGCGGGATTGGCGGCGCGAGTGGGCCCCCGGGGTCCGGGGGGGCACGGGGCTATCGGACCCCGGGGGGGTGCCCCCACGATAGCCTGGCCCGCGATCGGGGCCCACCAATTGGCCAGCGGGCCAGTGCCGTGGGGGCATTCTTTTTCTTCTGCCGCCGCCACGGCCTCCACCATGGCGGAGGCGTAAGAGACCCCCCCTACCGCGCATGGGTCGGTGGTGACGCAGCGGCGCATGCGCGAACCGGCGAAGACCTTTCGGCCAGACCTGACGCCGGCCGGCGGGCTTCAAAGGCCATTGGCGCCGGTTTTGGCGGCAGTCGGCGTGGCGCCAACCACTCCGGCGGGGGCCTAGCCCCTAAAGGTGCGGAGAATTCTTTGGGGAGGTCTGACGCTGGAGTGGTTGGTGCCACTCCGCTACGCCGCGACCCCCCGCCCCACCAGGTAGGGGACAATCATGCCCCAGGGTATTTCTTTGGAGACTGGGGTTTGAGTCCCACCATGAATTCAATAAAAATCTAGAATTAAACCATTGTTGTAACAACCCATCTGGTTCACTCATGTTATTTAGGGAAGGAAATCTACCATCCTTACCTGGCCTGGCCTACATGTGACTCCAAATTCACACAGCAAAGCGGTTAACTCTGAAATTGTTTGGCAATTAGGGATGGGCAATAAGTGCTGGCTCAACCTCACCCAATGAATAACAAAATATTCCTGTTTCTCTCAATCCCAGAGACTCTTGCCTCCCTCCCTCATTCTCAGGCGCTACCATGCTCCTCAATATTAGCTATTCATGCCTTTCTTGATCATAGTTACTCCTTTCTCCCTCACTCCCAGGCTCGCTCAGCCCCAGCCACTCTTGAAATTCAAAATGGGACTCTGCAGTGACTTATTCATTGTTATTTATTTCACACCATTATGTTAGAGACAGACCTTTCTTCACATGACCAGCTTCGGAAGTCTACACTCGAAGCACAGTTTCAGCACCTGGTTATGTAACAACGACCATCGATGGGATATCAGAATTAATATTCCCACCTCTTCTCCTCAAAGTTACCCAGAGCTGTGATGCATGTAGACATGAAAATGAAATGAAATGAAAATCGCTTATTGTCACGAGTAGGCTTCAATGAAGTTACTGTGAAAAACCCCTAGTCGCCACATTCCGGCACCTGCTCGGGGAGGCTGGTACGGGAACATACTGACTGACAGGCAGCTTCGCTGCTTAATTTGATCCAGAAATTAACACCAGCTCCATACCATGGATGGGTCTGTTAAATGTCCTACAGCAACTGAACCAGATGGACCAGGACACGGCGATGGTAAATTTTATTTTTAATCATCCAAAGGTTTACGGTGCTGTCAAAAGTTCACTTTTAGGGGGCAGCACGGTGACGCAGTGGTTAGCACTGCTGCCTATGGCGCTGAGGAGCCGGGTTCGATCCCGGCCCCGGGTCACTATCTGTGTGGCGTTTGCACATTCTCCCCGTGTCTGCGTGGGTTTCACGCCCACAACCCAAAGGTGGGCAGGCTAGGTGGATTGGCCGTGCTAAATTGCCCCTTAATTGGAAACAAAAATAATTGGTTACTCTAAATTTATAAAAAAATAAATAAAGGTTCACATTTAGTTTGGGGAATCTTCGACCAAACCAATCTTACCTCTATGGGGCTGCAAGTAGTAACAGGATGGCTTAAAGAGCAATAATGCTACACGGTCATAAAAGTCTAGTTAACAAATCCATAATGGGCTAAATAATGTTTTTGTTTTGCAGATTTCTAGATAGTTGGTGCTCAAGTCATGTTCTTCATGATTCCCACCCTTATATTTCACTGCTCCCTGTCAGTCCGTTTGATGGTAATGCCCACAACCTGAATGCAATAAGACCTTAAAATCAGAAGCTGCAGAAGGAGGTGTGGACATTAATTGGTTGTTGTACTATATAACATGGTTAACTGATATAAAGATACATGTGTGAGAGATTTAAAAAAATACATTCATCTGAACTTTGTACACAGTAGTTTTCTAGTTATTAATAATAATAATCACTTATTGTCACAAGTAGGCTTCAATGAAGTTACTGTGAAAAGCCCCTAGTTGCCACATTCCGGTGCCTGTTCGGGGAGGCCGGTATATGTTACAGAGGCTTCTGAATCCTGCTAGTCCTATTGACCGAGGTAGTTGACAATAATTGAAGGCTGGCATCTCAGATCTCCCTCTCAGCCCCGATCAAAGTGAATGTCCTACTGCCCAATAATAATAACAATGATAATCTTTATTATTGTCATACGTTAAGTTGGCTTACATTTACACTGCAATGAAGTTACTGTGAAAATCCCCTAGTCGCCACACTCCGGCGCCTGTTCTGGTACGCTGAGGGGGGAATTCAGAATGTCCAATTCCCCTAACAAGCACGTCCTTCAGGACTTGTGGGAGGAAACACGAGCGCCCGGAGGAAACCCACGCAGACTCGGGGAGAACGTGCAGACTTCACACAGACAGTGACTGATGTGCCATCAATTGCACGAGAGACGAGTTGCTTTACAAAAGTTAGGCTTTAATAAACTAGAACTTAGCCCTGCGGTTGTCTACAATAAAATGGACGACCGCCGGGCGTTTGACTATTTATACCTCGGCAAGGAGGCGTGGTTAACTCAGCCTCTCGACCAATCGGTCGAGAGGCACATGACTGACCAGGGCCAATGGTAAGCCGGTGTTCTGCCCCAATGGCAGACAGGTATGCAAATCATATCACCACAGTGATGCAAGCCGGGAATCGAACCTGGGACCCTGGAACCATGGAACTCACAGTGTAGAGCAGCAGTGGCAGGGGATACTGTGGGCCTCATTTTTTTTCCATCCGTTTAAATTTAATTGATTTAAAGCGATGGACAGCAACTCAGACAATGAGGGCCTGAGATTTCTCAAACAATGAACACCATTCCATTGCATTTATATAGCGCTTTTCACAACTTCTGAATATCCCAAAACGCATTAAAGACGATTCAGTACTTTTGAAGTGCAGTCACTTCTGTAATGTAAGAAATAGGGAAGCTGATCTGTGAACAGCAAGTTCCTCTCAGCAGCGTCGTGATAATGACCAGATAATCTATTTCAGTGATGTTGCTTACAGGATAAATATTTGCCAGGCTCTGGTGATAACACTGCAGTTTTGCTTTAGAAATAGTGCAAGTCCCCCCTCCAAGCCACAGACCCCCTGACTCGGAAATATAATCGCCGTTCCTTCACTGTCGCTGGGTCAGAGTCCTGGAACTCCCTCCCTACCAGCACCCACACCACATGGACGCCGGCGGTTCCAGAAGGCAGCTCACCATCACCGTGTCTTTTTTTAATTAAGGGGCAATTTAGCGCGGCCAATCCACCTACCCTGCGCATCTTTGGGTTGTGGGGGTGAGACCCACGCAGACACGAGGAGAATGTGAAAGCTCCACACGACCAGTGACCCGGGGCCGGGATCGAACCGGGGTCTTCGGCGCTGTGAGACAGCAGTGCTAACCACTGCACCGCCATGCCATCAAACCACCAGCTTCTCAAGGGCAATTAGGGATGGGCAATAGATGTTTGCCTAGCCAGCGAAGCCAACATCCAGTGTTTTTTTAAAATTGCAGCCCACGATTCATATCTGCGAAAATATCACAACACAAGGGGATTATTTTCTGATTCTAGACTAATTTTGGTTGGAAAATTGTCTTTTAAGACAGAGATAGATAGGTTCTTGATTAATAAGGGAGTCAGGGGTCATGGGGAGAAGGCAGGAGACTTGGGATGAGAAACATATAGCCATGATTGAATGGCAGAGCAGACTTGATGGGCTGAGTGGCCTAGTTCTGCTCCTATGTTTTATGGAAAATCTGGATTATGTACCCAAGTTTCCAATCTGCGTTTTCAGCAGGCAAAGCTCCTTCCTGGTAGAGCCAAGCTGATACATTTCCATATAGAAATTACTTGTATGCTTTCCCCATCTTTAGCAATGGGAGGGACAGCAGGCATGGATGACTGATATGGAAATCATCACCTGGGAACCAGTCCTTCAGTACAACCAGCCCCTGTTGGTGTTTATCCTCCTGATGAATGCAGTCCTAATTCTTTTCCAATATAACCCATTGTCTGCTTTAATCATTAACTCCAGTGATACATTTCACAGCTTCACGATTAACCTTCAGTGTCAAAATGTTTCTCCCTCTCTCCGTCCTAAACCACTCATGCTTTCTGGGCTGGATTCTCCGCACCCCGGCGAAATCGCGGCCGGCGCCGGGCGGAGAATCCAGTTTGCCGCAGAAATCAGGACCGGTGCCGGTTCACCGATTCTCCGGGCACCGAAAAGCGATATCACCGGGGGGTACGCCGCGCTGCCTGGGGCCATTGCCAGAGGCCCGCACCAACATCCTCCGCCCCCGACCGCCCGAAGTCCCGATGGCGTGGATCTAACCCGGTCGTGCCAGTCGGGATTCTCACGTGCTGGCTGCGGACTCAGTCTGTGGCCGCCCTGGTTGGGGGCGGGCGGATTGGAGGCCAGGGGGGGCCTTATAGGCGGCCGGGAAATGTTCGTGCGGGGATTGAGGGTCGGACGTGCGGCCGATCGGGGGGGGGGGTATCCTTTGTGGGTCTCCATCTGCGGTCCAAGTCCGTCATGGAGCATGGCACAGCTTCTGAAGGCCGCCGCTGTGTGCATGTGCGGCCCCTGCCCCGGAAGTGCGGAGGCCCCATATCTGCAGCAAAAGCTGCGAGATTTTCTCCGGTTCCCTGCTACCCCCCTGCAGGGCTGGGAATTCGTGGGAAATCCAGGATTTCCGGGAGTAAAACTCCACCTTTTTGATGCTGGCTTGGGGACATGGTCCCAATAATGGAGAATCCAGCCCAGACCCCTCAATAACTGCAAACAGTCTCGGGGTGATTTTTGTCTTCACTGCATGGTCGATAAACCAAAGAAGGGCAAACAAATCTGAGAGTTTCTATAAAACATGGATGGTCCAGTTTAGCCCTGATGATGAAGATCAAGATGAAAACATCCCCTCTATCTGGTTCGGCCCACCCCTTTGAATTAAAAAGCGTGTGCCAACTATGGCTTAATCGACGGCAATCTCACCTCTGCTGAGGAGGTTGTGAGTTCAAGTACAAAATTCAAGTTGCCATCCCAGTGCAGTACTGAGGGAATGCCGCACTGCCAGAGGTGCCATCTTTTTGAAGCCATTAAATCAAAGCCCCATGTGAAATGAAATGAAATGGAAATCGCTTATTGCCACAAGTAGGCTTCAAATGAAGTTACTGTGAAAAGCCCCTAGTCGCCACATTCCAGCGCCTGTTCGGGGAGGCTGTGCCCTCGCAGGTTGATGTTAAAGATCTGACACTATTTTGAAGAACAGGGGAGTTGTCTCCAGTATTTTGATCAACAAACTGCGTAAAAACAGATCTTCCGCTCATCATTGCGTTGCTGGTTATGGGAGCTTCCTGTGCACAAACTGTCTGCTCCATTCCCCAGATTACATCAATGATTACACCTCTAGCATACTTCATTAGCCGTAAAGCAAACCCCATTCCATCCAACAGCCCCTGCCCACCCAGCCCCGGCCACAGCGAGACCCCCTGCCCACCGGACCCCACACCCTGTACCCCAGACACCCGCACGTAATGGTACCTAGACCGGGCGCTGGTCGCCTCCCTGGTGCGCACACCCACCCTCTGGTCGCCGATATTTCCCCGGTGCTGGATGTTTGGATGTTGGCCGCTGTATCTGTGTAGTTGCCTTCCGCAGTGTTCAGGCTCAGTGTCCAGACATCAAGGTCTGATTGGGATGCAAGGCAATAATTCACACATGCTACATGGCCCGCTCTCACACAGGAATTAATTTCTTCTGATTAAGGGGCAATTTAGCATGGCCAATCCACCTAGCCTGCACATCTTTGGGTTGTGGGGGCGAAACCCACGCAAACACGGGGAGAGTGAAGTACTCACTCAATTCCCAATTAGCAATGGACGTTCAGCTGTGCAGCCAGAGGCCTCCGCGGTCAGTGAGATGTATAAGTGGTCGGTTGGGGCAGGCAGGCAGGGGCTGAGGTTGCTTCTGGAACGATCCAGAGGGTGAAACGCCGACATGCGGGCTCTGAGACAGCCAGCGTTCGCCCCTCCCTCCCCATGTCATGGGCGGGCACCCCCCCCAGCTCAGCACACCCCCACCACTGTTGGCGGGACACCCCAACCGAGACCGGCCCAACCGAGCACCGAACCAGCAACCCCAGTGCCCCCGGGCTCAATGCCCGGGAGCGAAGATGGCTATTCACCTCCTCGGGTCTCACAGCAGCCCTTACGCCAGCTTCACATTTTTATAAAGGAGTACTAATCAGCACCTATGTCACCACTTGCTGGGGGGGGGCAGTTAGATCACGGGATGCCATTAGATAGGGGGGTCGTTCCCATTAATTATATACAGATTGGACTTAAGTGGTGATAATTGGTTTCTCGACATGCTACGGCGGGTTGATATTTTGCCAACGGGAGCGGGCTGGTTAGATCGCAAACCAATCGGCACCAGGCGCGGTTCTCGTTTTTGGCCTCTCCTGTGATCTAACAGCCTCGTCACGCACTAGCTTCAGTGCAATACGGCTATGAAATCGTGCCCTAAGGTACCCTGGGTAAATACCGGTGTGGATCTCACCAATGAAGCCGGCAAGAAACACCCCGCCAAACCCAGCCAAAATAACTTAGGACGTAATCCACCGCAGGATCACCACGGACCATATAAAGGACCTTTGACCTTGGGCGGGAATTTCCGCTGGCCGGGCGGGCACGGCCGAAAAATCCCGCCCTCAGAAATGTTTCCCACAATTGGGAACATTTCTCCACATAGCTGAATTTTAGATTTTAGTTATTTTTTTCATAAAGTTGGACAAAACTGGCTTCCAGTAACATCCATCGAAACAAACCACTCAATCAGGAAACATTTTGAGGATTAATAGGAGAACATTAATCAGGAAAAAGGAGCTCAGTATGTTGATCCGGTTAGGCTTATGGATTTCACATGAAACATCAGCTTTCATGATTAATGATATTCGAAATCTAGGAATGATTTCAGGGTCATTCAATGAGATGAAATGCAAACCATTATAGGAGATGTAGGTTAGTCAGTAATAACCTCATTGTACGTTTAGTCTTCAAAAACTAGAACTGAATTTCAGTTCTAGATTCAGACAAAATGCTTTCTTTAGTTGTGTTTGACTGTTGAAGTAAACTAGGAAGCTTCTCCTGTCTATTGGGGGAGTGTATGTTTGGTTTGGGCTAGATTTTTAAAGTTATTGTCTTCTTCATTCTTGTTCTGCGGAACTTTATTCTCTAAACACAGAATCACATAATTTTTACAGAGCTGAAGGAGGTCATTTGCCTCATTGTGCCTGCATTGGCTTTCCAAATAAGCAATTCACCCAACCTTCGCCCTCTGCCTCTTAGCCTCTCCCTAATCTTCACCCTCTCCTTCCTATTTTTCCCCTCTCCTTCTTGCTGTGCCTCTCACGCTCCACAGTCAGCTCCCTTACCATGCTAATGTGTGAGAGCATTGATTTTCGGCCAGCTTGGCTAGCTAGATGGTTAGCACATGCTTCAGAGAAATGCCAACAGTATGGGTTTGATTCCCATCCCACCTGAGGCAGACTTGGGATCTGCCTCCTTGCCCTACCCCGAGGAGAAAGCAATAACAAACCACCGCTGAAAGCAAAAAACTGCTAAGAAAGCAGCTCGGATGAAGCATGAGCGGAGAGTGAGTCAAAGACCTACCTTTGGGCAGAGCACATGTGACATTTGATGAAATACATAGGCAATGTTGCTGGCTGGGAATGGCAGCCTATTGTTTTTCTTGGGAAATTCTGAGGAAAAATAAATGAAAGGCAATCCCACACAGGAGGAAACAGGGGCAGAATGGTATAGTCACTGAATTAGTCAACCACAGGCTCATACTCAAGGTAGAGAGATTCAAACAGTAGCTGGCATCATTTTAAATTTAAATACAGTCTGTAATTAGAGGCCACTATCAGGAAGAGTCACCAAGAGATTATTGTTTGAAAATCCATCTGGTTCACCAATTTCCTTTCGGGAATCTGCTGCCTTCAGCGGGCCTGGCCGACTGTGTGACTCACCAACGTGGTTGACTGTTACCCGCCTCTCAGCTACGCATTACAATGGCTGACCTGGCCAGCGACGGCCACACCCTACGAAAAGGAAAAGAAAACATTGAACTATTTGTCCTGACAGATGTATTCAACTTACAATAGAATGATTCACGTCAGCAATTACAGACACAGACACCGGCGGGCACCTGGATTGCTTTATCCACCCTCTTAACTACATTTTGATTTGGTGTTTGGCAAGTTTCCGTTACTCTTTGTTTTGTTTGGGGGCAGTGCCCCGACCCGGAGCAGCCCCTTTTAAGTTGTCCCTGAGTTTGTTTCTGTTCGTGTATCAGGTTGACCGACGTCAAAAGACCGTCAGACCGATGCTCCCATTGCAGTGAAGTGGACGTTTCTCGAGCAACTGCTTCAGCTAGAAAATCATCTCCGAAGCCAAATGAATGTAGAGATGTAATAGAGAGCTTGTGTTCTGAACTCCTTTCATCCTGTAAAGCTGCAAAATATATATTTCCCAGCAGTGAGTGATAAAGTTAAACAGGTTTTACAGCTTGACTATCAATCTTCCCCCCCCTGCCTGAGACCGTGTAATTGTGCAGATGATTAATTTGTACATCTCGACGTGTCTTAAAACCTCTCACACAGAATGTTTAAGCAAAACGGGGTTTAGGTCACCTCCGAAGTGCAGTCCAATGAAAATATGATACGGTGGGACAACACTGAGGCACCATTACTCTAACCCATCCCACCCACCAAAAAAAAAATTCACTTCCCAACTTGGCAATTAGGCCTTGAGTGGCTTCACATTTTATTGTGGTGATTCCATCAGCTTTCACTGCAACCAGCCTTTGTGGCCTTATCCGTGTGTGAGCCCCTTAGTGGGGGGGGGGGGGGGGGGGGGGGGGGGGGTGATCACTTGCTTCTAGCCTGTAGCCAATAAACGGTTTTAAGGAGGACTTTTCCGAGGGAAGGCCAGGCACAGATGGGATCGCCCCCCCCCCCCCCCCCCCCCCCCCCCGCTTTATCTCACCCTGAAACCATCGCAGTCAAGGGTGTGGCTTTCGCAATCCCTAAAGCGACGTGCCAATTCCTGAGCCCTTCGCCTGGTGGAGGAGTCAATGCCCCTAGAATATAATGCAGCGCCGGGGATCTACTGAGCAGAAAGGGCACCGTCTGAAATTTAATTAAAGCTCATGTCAGCGCTCAGCCTGTCTTGTTGGGGCAGCATTTTTACTCTGAAACGTGTGGCTGGTATAAATGGAAATTTAAGCATCAATAACTGTGTCTCCGCACCCCCCCCCCCACCAACTCCCCTCCCTTTTTGATCTGCATTGAATGTCATTCAGCAGACAGGGGTGTGTGTTGGACCATTGACGCCCATTTCTTCCTGCACAATCGTTTCATCCATCGCGAAGCTATTGGGCAAACAAAACAATTATTGCCCCCTGGCCCTCCACTGGCAAGGTCTAATTCTGTCCTGATTTTCAACTTGTCTCTTAGTTAGATTGACGATGACCAGATCTAACTTTCCAAATCACAGCTTTGACAAAGAGTCATCCAGACAGGGAACATTAGCTCCGGAAGGAGCAGTGCTCTGCAAGCTAGTGATTCAAAACAAACCTGTTGGACTTTAACCTGGTATTGTAAGACTTCGTACTGTGTTCACAGATGCTGTCAGACCTACTGAGATTGTCCAATGTTTTCTGTTTTCAAAACAATAGCCTTTCTCGACATTGCAACAATGACCACCTGGGTTAGGGGTGTGGTGTGCTGCGGGGGAGGCATCCTCACGTTTGGAAGGCGCTATACGAATGCAAGCTCTATCTTGCCGTTTTAAAATAACACCACAAGGCAGCAGCCAGCACTTCCAACCTTGCCAATGAATTCAAAGTACAGTCTCTCCCTACACCACACCACACCCCCAACCCAGCTGGTCATTGTTGCAATGTAGAGAAAGTCCAGTCTCTTTGACTGGAGCAGAGTGCTCCCAGCCAGTTGGTTAATTGAAACATTGTCAGATGTAGAGTGTTCCATTCTTAGACTGTGGTGAAACACTAAATCTTACAGCATGGATGGAAAGATGTTCTTCTGCCCATTGTGTCTGTGCCGGCCAGCAAGCACCTATTTACTCTAATCCCATTTTCCAGCACCTGGTCCATAGCCTTCTCTGCTGTGGTGTTTCAAGTGCTCATCTAAGTAGTTCTTAAACGTTGTGAGTGTTCCCGCCCTTCTACCACCCTTTCACGCAGCCAGTTCCAGATTCCAACCTCTGGATCAAAAGGTTTTCCCTCACATCTCCTGTAAGCCTCCTGCCCATTGCCTTCAACCTATGTTCCCTCCACTAAGGGGTCTACCCTATGATGCTCTATCAATTACCACAAAGACGAGAATAGTGGAACAATCGAGACTCTATTGAGCAAGATGTTGTGCCTCCTGTAGCTGGAACCAGAATGGCTGCAGCACCGGCGAGCACACACATTTATACGCCGCCTACTGGGCGGAGCCAACAGGCAGGGATTTACCCTTGTACTTCTAATATACGGGCAGTGCCGTAATACATGTAATATACTACTAGTGGTGACTACCACAACCTATTTATGCCCCACATAATTTTCTACACCTCAATCAGGTCGCCCTTCAGCCATTTCTGCTCCAGGAAAAACAACCCTAGCCTCTTGCTAGCTGAAACGCTCCAGCCCAGGCAGCATCCCGGTGAATCTCCTCTACACCCTCTCTAGTGCAATCACTTCCTTCCTACAGTGTGGTGATCAGAACTGCACACGCTGTGGCCTAACCAGTATTTTATACCGATCCATCATAACCTCTCTGCTCTTATATGCTGTGCCTCAGTTAATAAAGGCAAGTATCTGATATATTTTCTTAACCATCTTATCTACCTCTCCTGCTGTCTATAGGACCTATAGACATACACACCAAGGTCCCTCTATACTTCGTAGTGTCCTAGCATTCATTGTATATTGCCGTGCCTTGTTCGCCCCCCCCCCCCCCCAAAATACATTACCCCACACTTTTCAAGGTTAAATTCCATTTGCCACTGTTCTGCCCATCTAACCAGCCCGTCTATATCACCCTCTGATCTGAGGCTTTCCTCCTCACTATTCACCACACCACCAATTTTTGTGTCATCTGCAAACTTACTGATCATTACTCCTACATTCACGTACGGATCATTAATGTACACTACAAACAGTGAGGGACCCCGCACTGTCCTGCGGGACACATGCTTCCAGTCACAAAAACAACCTTCAATCGTCATCTTCTGCCTCCTGCCACTATGCCAATTTTAGACCAATACAGGAACTGGATAAATGAGAGACGAGTTGCAATTATGTGGCATCTTTTATGATCACCCAACTGTCTGTGCGGAGTCTGCACATCCTCTCCATGTGTGCGTGGGTTTCCTCCGAGTGCTCCGGTTTCCTCCCACAGTCACAAAGATGTGCAGGTTAGGTGGATTGGCCATGATAAATTGCCCTTAGTGTCCAAAATTGCCCTTAGTGTTGGGTGGGGTTACTGGGTTATGGGGATAGGGTGGAGATGTTGACCTTGGGTAGGGTGCTCTTTTCAAGTGCCGGTGCAGACTCGATGGGCCGAATGGCCTCCTTCTGCACTGTAAATTCTATTTTTTTTTAAAAACATCTCAAAGCACTTTCCAATAATTTTTTTGAAGTGTAGTCACTGTTTTAATGTAGGTAACATGGTGCAACCAATCTGTACAGAGGAAGCTCCCAAAAACAGCTATTTAACCACTTTTTTCCTGTTGATTGAGGAATGAATTTTGGCCAAGACATCAGGGAGAAATCACTCTGTTCTTCAAAAATAGTGCCATTGGACTAAGATGACTGATTGGACCTGCAGGGTTTTCTGGACAGCCTTCAGGGGGCATGGGAAACCCTTGCAAGTGTAGGAGAATCCCTGAGCCACCTCTAAATCTTGGTAGGTTCAGGGATAATGACCTTTGAGTGGCAGGTTAATGAGGCTAGTTAACCAGATATGGGTTCACGATGGGCATCAGCTTTCCCACCCGCAGGAGTTGGGCTGTGCGGCCTCTCCCGCAATTATGTGGGCCTGTCCAGAACCCTCGCCCACTCCAGCAGCCTCCATTAAATCCAGCCCTATGAAATGTCTGTGATTTTGTCATTACCTCTTCTGAAGTGACCTTTCACCCTTGAAATCATTGGCTTTGAAATGGGTGATCAGCCTTTGGGGGTATAGCTGGCACCAGCACCTCACCTACATAATCGTACAATGCCCATAGCTCACTGTAAGGTTAGCCCTGGCCCTCTGTTACCTTCTTTGTTGAACGCAAAGATTGGTGGAGTTGCAGCTAGCGAGGCGGACTGTCAGAGAATACAGCAAAATATAGATAGATTGGAGAGTGGGGCAGAGAAATGGCAGATGGAGTTTAATCCAGGCAAATACGAGGTGATGCATTTTGGAAGATCTAACTCAAGAGCAGACTATATGGTCAATGGAAGAGTCCTGGGGAAAATTGATGTCCAGAGAGACCTGGGAGTTCAGGTCCATTGTACCCTGAAGGTTGCAACGCAGGTTGATAGAGTGGTCAAGAAGGCATACAACATGCTTGCCTTCATCGGACGGGGTATTGAGTACAAGAGTTGGCAGGTCATGTTACATTTGTATCGGACTTTGGTTAGGCCACATTTGGAATACTGCGTGCAGTTCTGGTCGCCACATTACCAGAAGGATGTGGATGCTTTCGAGAGGGTGCAGAGGAGGTTCACCAGGATGTTACCTGGTATGGAGGGTGCTAGCTATGAGGAAAGGTTGAGTAGATTAGGATTGTTTTCGTTAGAAAGACGGAGGTTGAGGGGAGACCTGATTGAGGTCTACAAAATTATGAGAGGTATGGACAGGGTGGATAGCAACAAGCTTTTTCCAAAAGTGGGGGTGCCAATTACAAGGGGTCACGATTTCAAGGTGAGAGGGGGAAAGTTTAAGGGAGATGTGCATGGAAAGTTTTTTACGCAGAGGGTGGTGGGTGCCTGGAACGCTTTACCAGCGGAGGTGGTAGAGGTGGGTACGATAGCATCATTTAAGATGCATCTGGACAGATATATGAACGGGTGGGGAACAGAGAGAAGTAGACCTTGGTAAATAGGCAACAGGTTTAGATAAAGGATCTGGATCGGCGCAGGCTGGGAGGGCCGAAGGGCCTGTTCCTGTGCTGTAAGTTTCTTTGTTCTTGTTCAAAGAGAAAGAATCAGAGGTGGCACATGCCGAGTTCATATAACATGGTGCAAGGGGTTTATTTCGAAGATCCTACTCAAAGAGTAAAATCTGTGCTCTGACTACGTCACCATGCTGACGCCAAATTCATTCATTGTCAGATTGTGCAATATATGAAATTCAACCCGTCTTGGCTAATACAATTTCTGGAGACCTTATTTTGCCTGAGGTGTAATTTCCCACGAGAACATGTTCCCCTTAGTCAAAGACTCTGCTTTTGGAGTGTTGTGGCATCTGATGTTGTTGTCTGACTATCTCTGAAGTTGAAAGGGAGTTAAAAGGTTGCACTGTGTGCTTAGTTTCCTTTTAAACATCAGTATAGCCAGGAAGCTTTGTATTGTTGAAAGCACAGTGTTTCTATATGTCATTAGAAAGCTACTGACATGTTTAGGTAGAGAGCGTTTATCCCTTGAAAGCTTCACTGCATCCCTGAGCGACTGTTTGAAACGTTCAGTTAAGCTGTTGGTAGCTGGGTGATAGGGGGCAGATTTGATATGGCGAATGTTTCATCCCTTCAGGTAGGCCTCAATTCAACAGATGTGAACTGCATACCGTAATTGTAGTGATTTCTGTATGTAGTAATACATGATCAAGTAATGTTAAGCAAGTATAGGCAAATGATCACTAGATGGCCACGTTACCAAGACCTATAAAAAGGTTTTCCCGCTCTTTCCTCAAGGACAGTGTGTTAGGAATGTGGAGAGTACAGAAGGGAAACAGCTAGAGAGAAGTTAACAGATCTTAGTATATAGCATTATCTTATTTAATAGTTGAATCTATAGTTATTTGTTTGTTTACTAGTTTAGTATTAAGTAAAAAGACCTCACGAGTTTATTTCACCTTACTCATTAACTTATTTTGTCATCACCTGGAAGACTACGTTTATATTTCAACAACTCGGCTAGACAAAAAGAGTAATATATGTAGTACAAAATCGTAATATAACAGTTATCGCACATGAGTTGTTCAGGTCACCTGAACCTTGTGAATGCCTCGTCGAACCTTTCTATGGTCTGTTCTGTAGTTGTCGATTTCATGATGGCAGTACCCGACCACTTCGAATGCGCATCAACCATGACCAAAAATATGTGTCCTTCGACTGGTCTCACATAATCGACAGGGATCCTTTGCATGGCCTCCCAGGCCATTCCCATAGAAGGTTGTAGTGGAGCTACATTCGAACTACACTGGGATGACCCTCGTGCAGCTGTTCCAGGGCCTTATAGACATGGCGGAATTACTACTCTAAAACCCCACAGGCATACTCCATTCGGTACTGTCTCGTAAGGTAGGGTTTAAAGTCTGGATTATTTCTGTGATCTTGCGTTAGAGCAGTGTTCTTCAAAGTTGGGGGCGCGACCCGTGGGTGGGTCGCGGGCGGGTGCCGGGAGGGTCGCGGAGCCGTTGACCTCGGCGCTCCCGATCGCGCAAATCCCCGCGCAGCAGCCGACTTTTCATAACACCGGCTGCAAGCGGCCATGAACATGTCAAAAATTTTTGGCAGCATTGCGCATGCGCGCATGATGATTTTCATACCTGTGGAGACATTACCAGAATATTTTCCACATGAGACAGATAGACTATTTTATTGAAGTGTTCATCAGATTCATGCTTATCTTTTTGGTCTTGTTGATCTTGCAGCGGCAGTCGAGACAAAGTGTCTGCGTTTGCGTGCTGTTCAGACCTAAAATATTTGATGACATAATCATGTGCTGACAAGATTGACGCCCAAAGTTGTAATCGCTGATATTACAATCCCGGACCAGACTCTAGCATGGCTCAGATACTGGACTGAAACCCCAATATTTTAGTTTAACTTTGTAAGACTGTGAGTAAACTTTACTTGGCTCCAGAAGTGATTTCACGCTAAATAGCGATATGGTATAATTTAACAAACGTTATTACTAACACAGTATTAAAATATATTTAATATCACACAAGAAAATAGCCTACAATTACTCCTTAAACAATGCTAATCAATATAGTGACACAATAACCCTTAACTGCTATCTTCATTCCCATTCAAACAACAAAACCATCTTAAGTCACAATCCACTTTTAAAAATAGTTGGCAGACTCAGAAATACTTGCTGTGCAGAGATGTCTTGGACACTCCGCTTTGGGAAAAAGAGATATTTTGAGATTGCTTAAAAGAAAGAAACCTGGCAGCCTGTCAGAATAATGCAGAATATCTGGCTGTATTCTTCAGAAACCTCAGCTCACATTCCAGCCAAAAACTGACACTGTAAACCTCAACACCTGACTGCTTCAACCCCTGTCTCCTCCCATTAACTACATTATCTTACTGAGCTGAACACAGTTTCTAATTAACTACTCCTTAAGGAACCCTCTTAATATAAATAAAAGCCCATTTGCCCAAACTTTTACAATGCTTTAATTGCCTCTCTGTCTCTGGAAAGTCTAGCTGTCTTTTAAACCAGGATTTTTAAAAACATGACTGCAGCAGTCGTACACACACTAACCCCGGCTTTTAATCCATTACTGCAACAAATAGATATAATACAATAGATCTGAAATTCCTACAATCAACCCCAACTAGCAGCGAGCGAACGGATTCCTTTATATGGCCCAAATGTTGTTTTAAAGGGCGATGGTCGGTCAATAAAGTAAATTGACAGCCAAATAAATAATGGTGGAACCTTCTATACCAAAATTAATGCTGAGAGCTTCTTTCTCAAGTTGAGCATAGTTGAATGCAACGCTAGTCAACATCCTGGAAGCAAGTACTACTGGTCGCTCTTCACCCGAAGGCAAAACAACTGCTCCAACCCCATGGGATGATGCGATGTAAGAAAGCTGCAGCTTCCGTTTTGGGTTCTAATGGACCAATAACTCCGATTCCTCTAAAATTTGTTAAACATTTTAGTAAGCATCCTCACAATCATTTGGCCAGAGCCAAGCTTGCTTGTTATAAAACAACATATGTAAAGGCTTCAGCCTTTTTGCTAAGCGTGGTACCAAATTTCCATAGTACAGTAATTCAATAATCCTAGAAATTACCTTAACTGAGTGATGTTCTGTGGTCGGGAAGCATCCAGGATCTCCGACACCTTCTTAGGTTTTTGCGAAGACTGCATTGGTCGATGATTTGTCCAAGATAGTGAATAGAAGATTTAAATAATTCACATTTCTCTTTCTTGACCCTGAGGTTATGTAGTTGCAGCCTCTAGGTTCTTTACATGCTCTTCATCATTCAAACCTGTGATCAAAATGTCATCCAGGAAGTATTGAAGACCTGATAGTCCACTCAGATCGTTGGAAGAGAGCCGTGCTGAGGTTATCCTGAATGGAGGCCTCTAAAAACAGACCCTTGTGTGTTACAATGGTCACTAAGGGTTGAGATTCATTTGTAGATAGACACGAGAAAGATCAGTTTTGCTACATTTTTGACCTCCTGAGAGTCCTGCAACATGATCTTCGATAAGTGGTAAAGGGTATTGATCAGCACATTATACAGGGTTGATAGTTGTTTTGAAATCCCCACATATTCATATGTGCACCCTTCTTTAAGACTGGGACGATTGGGGTTGCCCAATCGCTGACGGTAACAGGCTCAATGACTCCTGTCTTCAGTGAACTCTTGAGTTCTTCTTCCACTTTAGGTCGAGTAACATAGAGTACGCATTCTTTGGCACGCTGTCTGTCTTTATCTAATGTCACACTTCAACCTCAGTCATGGATCCAAGTGACTCCTCGAATACCTTCGCATACTTTCTCAGAAGTTCATAGAATCAACAGTTTATCATAATCTCCCTTAACCAAGATCTGCCAAACAATGCTGGAAAGTTTCCTTGAATAATGTGAAGAGGCAACTCCACTTTCTGCTCGTTAACCTCCACAGTTACCTTGATGAAGTCCTTCAGCAGCATGACCTCCTCGGTATATTTCCTCAAGACCACATCAGATGGTTACAATGGCAGATACTTCAATTTCTGATGGTATATCGATTTGAGTATAAGTGATACTGCAGCGCCCGTTTCCACTTCCATTTTTGTCCCCATTTAATTTGGGATAGACCCAAAATCGTTGTTGGCCTCCTTGTACTGCTGGATCTCAGAGCTTAAATTCCTTAAGCTGACTTGACACTTTGGTACTTGGTGAGTCTTCAGTTGGATCACTTCACTGGTAAACTTGCCCTGTAGGCTTTCCAGTACCTTTCTTGATACGCTTCTGTTGCACTGATGAAGGTTGGCGTGACCAACATGCCTTGGCAATGTGGCCACCTTTACCACAATTTTTGCATTTGGTCTCTTGCTCCAACAACCTCCAGCCATATGTCCCACTTGGTTACAGGGTTGACATTGTCGGCTCTTGGTAGACCTGCTGCTGACAGACTTCATCTTATGAACTTTGGTTTGAACACCAATCAGCAAAGCTTCTCTTGCAGCAAGTTCCAGAGATGTTGAGATTTTTATGGCTGATTTTAGGGTTAATGCACCTTCAGCCAACAATTTCCTTTGGATGACTTCATTCCCGAGGCCACAAACAGATCGGTCGCGAAGTGTATCATCCAAAGCCCGGCCAAATTTGTAGTACTTTGCTAGATTTCGCAGTGATGCAACAATTTGTGAAATGTTTTCCCCTTCCTCCTGTGCCCAATGGTGAAAGTGGAATCTTTCAGCTATTAATAGTGGTCGGGGAGAGAAATGTTCTTGCAAGGCAGTCATTAACTCATCATATGACTTATCTCCAGGTTGAGCTGGGTGTACTAAATTCTGTAGCAACGTGAATGTCTTCCTCCCAACTGAGCTGAGAAAGATCTTAGAATGCAGGTCTGCTGGGTTCTGATTGGCTTTAAGGAATGACTGGAATCTTTCTTCATAAGAGTTCCATGTCTTGCCGGTGAGCAGATGGGGGGGGGGGGGGGGGGGGGGGGGGGTAGTATTATTTTCACATCACACTTACTTCTTTTTGCAAATCACATGGCCCCAGCCATTGGGAACTGGGACCATCGGAGGCAGAGCATCGCATTTGGGCCCGTTAATGACATTCCAACGGGGTTGCAACTGTGTGTGTAACGATGATGCCAATTTAGAGGTGGGCAGAGCATCACCTGGTGCCAAACCAGCGGCTGCAGTGGTTTCAGCGTCGGGAGCCATTCTCCATCTGATCATCGTTCCCGATTTTGGCGTTAGGCCACGGAGAATCCCGCCCCTCGTGTTTCAGCTTCAATGATTAGGTCATGGGGTGTGAGTGGGACAAAGATACGTAGTGATGGGAGGAGCCAGGTCTGTGGCAGTCAGTTTTGTGTCAGTTTAGCTGCTGTGAGGTGAACAGCAGCTTCGACAAAAGGCTGTCAGGTTGAGCAGTAGTCTGACACAGACAAGAATGTGCCGTCTATTTCCTGACAGAGACTGTGATTTACCATTCCTTCACAATGGCAGTATTCTTCGTTCTCACTGTAGTGAATGGAGACTTGGCTGAACACCAAATTCTCCATCGTCGCTGGCAGCGGTAGCGAGGTGGACTCACAACAGATAATCCCGCCGAGGATCTCTCTCTCTCTCTTCAAGCAGCCTTTTGAAATAAACTCTATTCAAGTATACAGCAGGTACCCCTGTGTGGATAAATGCATTTAATAGTGGGTTTTGACCTATAATGGGTTTTGCTTGATTGGAGATAAAGGAGGTATCAGGAGTTAAAATATTTATTTTTATTTTCATAAGCATTGTTTAACTGGTAATTAGAACATAGAATATAAAACAGTACAGCACAGAACAGGCCCTTCGGCCCTCGATGTTGTGCCGAGCCATGATCACCCTACTCAAACCCACGTATCCACCCTACACCCGTAACCCAACAACCCCCCCCTAACCTTACTTTTTAGGACACTACGGGCAATTTAGCATGGCCAATCCACCTAACCCGCACATCTTTGGACTGTGGGAGGAAACCGGAGCACCCGGAGGAAACCCACGCACACACGGGGAGGACGTGCAGACTCCGCACAAACAGTGACCCAGCCGGGAATCGAACCTGGGACCCTGGAGCTGTGAAGCATTTATGCTAACCACCATGCTACTGTGCTGCCCTTAATTGTGAGCTATATTTCTGTGAGGTTAAGGTAGTTTAATACTCTGTTCATAATAAAGTTTGTTTTAATATATCATATCCTTATCTTTGCGTGGAATCACTCTAGGAGTGAAGTATTCTTTCCTCAAAGTTTTACAAATTAAAAAAAGTATTGAGGTTCCTGTCCGGTATCCAAGGAGAGGTTGGGATCTGGTCCGGGGTCGTAATAGATGAAACCTCCATGAATACATTTAATCACACTCGCCAACGCTTTTCTGGATAGGCCTCAGCTGGAGCTTTGTGTCCAATTCGTCTCATTGAACTTTAAGAAGGACATCAAAGCTGTGGCATGGTGACATAATGGTTAGCACTGCTGCCTCACAGCGCCGAGGACTTGGGTTTGATCCCGGCTGCAGGCAACTGTCCATGTGGAGTTTACACATTCTCCCCGTGTCTTGCGTCTCACCCCCACAACCCAAAGATATGAGCACGGTAGGTGAGTTAGCCATGTTAAATTTCCCCTTAATTGGAAAAACAAATTAGATACTCTTTTTTAAAAAATGTTTGAAATGAAGGACATAATTTGGAAATGGTGCAGAGGCGATTTACCAGAATTGGCACTGAAATTGGCAAACGTATTTGAAGTAGTTTCAAGGTGGATGATGAAGTAGATGGAAAAATGTCACACGGGTGTGGGGGGGGGGCAGTAGAGAGGGGTGCGGTGGGAACAGGTTACTTTCCTGAGGCTTGGGACTCAGGCTCGTAGTTGGGACAGATGGAGGAAGTTATACCCAACACTGATATCTTTCAGCTTAAAGAGCACAACATTCACACAGGAGAGAGTTTGAAACAAAGCTTGGGTTTTAAAGGCTTGTGTATTGAAAGGGGAAGGGAAGACAAGAAGTGGCGGAGATAATATCCTCTCATGATACTCCATTCAATGAGTTAGTCTTGATTTCACAGAGAGAAAAGGTGAAACATGAGAGAAGAACCAACTGTTAAATGAGGATCTTTTCTGTGCACCCTTTCCAGGCAGATGAGCAAAATTTACATTGCATATGCAGCACATAAACAGACCATCAGCCCAACATGAGGATATAACACACGTATTATTCTATAGCGCTCCAGAAAGCCTGTTGATGAAGGATGATCCAGGAGCCAATAAACATTTATTGACCACCTAACTCAAAACATACCACAGTTTCAGTAAGATACTTCTGGCTGGTCATCGAAATTAGTTCGAGCTATTTTGATCCATCGTAAGTTGGAGCACAGCTGGCAACATTCTGAGTTTTTCCTGTCATAAATGTCACATGATATTGAATTACAAATATGTCGGACTACAAATGTATAGGACTGCAAATGCATGATACAGCCTTTGAGGTTATATGATATAATTGTAGTTCTATTAGCCTATAAGTCCTGCTAAGCCTGCCAACAGGTTTCATTTGGAATGCACTTATAAAGCAGCAGGTCATGTATATTTTGATCTTTATTGGCTATACTACATTGGTTACTGGTAATTTGTCCAAAACAAATATATGCTGAAAATTTCAATCGATGCTGGGAACTCGGAGCAGAATCTGAGGTAAAAAGGTGGGCTAGATTCTCCACCTTGCACTGCCGGGTAGCAGAGTTCCTGATGTGGCGGAGAATCCATGTAGGGTAGAAAACTGAATCGGCGCTGGGCACCGACCCATTTCCGATGTTCCGGCCCCCCACTGGCGTCGGGAACGAGGTTCGCAACCGCGCCGGACCGGGCACCATATTCTACATAGACATAGAACAGTACAGCACAGAACAGGCCCTTCGGCCCTCGATGTTGTGCCGAGCAATGATCACCCTACTCAAACCCACGTATCCACCCTATACCCGTAACCCAACAACCCCCCCCCCCCCCCCCCCCAACCTTACTTTTTAAGGACACTACGGGCAATTTATCATGGCCAATCCACCTAACCCGCACATCTTTGGACTGTGGGAGGAAACCGGAGCACCCGGAGGAAACCCACGCACACACGTGGAGGACGTGCAGACTCCGCACAGACAGTGACCCAGCCGGGAATCGAACCTGGGACCCTGGAGCTGTGAAGCATTTATGCTAACCACCATGCTACCGTGCTGCCCGTGCCCGTGTGATGTAAACGGGTTTCCTTTACTCCACAACAGGCTGGTATTGGGTGTCACACCCAAAGAAGCTCCCCGATTTCTCAATCCCCCCAACTTGTCACAGATAACTGCGGGTGTCTCTCTCCTGCAGGTGTTGAAACCACAACCAGAAGTGTCCCACTGGGACAGCTTCACAAGAGAGAGGGGACAAGTCTCACTGTTTATGCCTAACCAAGTGGGTTTGGCCTTAAGCTGCACCAGTTACATTGCCACTTACGCCTGTGTGAGTCTCCCTCATGTTGATGGTGAAATGACACCCGGAAGTGCCCCACTCGTGCAACATCACAAGAGACAGAGAAAAAGGGATCACTGTTTATCCCTAACCAGTCACCTCTCTTGAGTGAGCGTGTTCGAAGCGTTCGGATTCCTTTTGGATCCTCGACTATGGAATTATGTCCTGGCAATTATTGCGACTCAACCAGAGCGGACAGAGAAAGAAAGATGAGACTACAACAATGGTAAATTTAAAAGAAGAAAATTAGGCCCTCCATAATCAGAGTGTAACACACAAACACCGGTTATCAAAATACTATGGGAAGCAAGAAACTAAACGGCATATCGAAAAGTCTTACTTTTGCACAAGTTTACTGAAGCACACACAAACATATGTATATATATCCACTCACCCACCCCAACCTCAACAATCTAACCTAATTGGGAGTTTCTGTGGGCCGAGGGAGTACACTCGTCGTTCCCAGGAAGAATAGTTAAACTGGCACGGATGTCTCTGGCTCTTCCTCAAAACTGACTGGCCCGTTTCGCTGCTGGGCTTTGATCCTGTATAGTCTGGTGTTCATGACCTTCTGTCTTGTAGTCTGGTAGGAGTCCCGTAGCAAGTAAAGAGAGAGCGAAGCAAGATGTTCGCTGCTCCCAATGTGGTCTCCTCTATATCGGAGAGACCAAACGCAGGCTGGGTGACCGCTTTGCTGAGCATCTTCGGTCTGTGCGCATTCAGGTCCCTGACCTTTCCATTGCCTGCCATTTTAACAGAAGACCCTACTCCCATGTCCACATGTCTGTTCTTGGCCTGCTGCAATGTTCCAGTGAAGCGCAACGCAAACTGGAGGAACAACATCTCATCTTCCGGTTAGGCACGCTACAGCCTTCCGGCCTGAACATCGAATTCAACAACTTCAGATGATCAGCTCCACCTCACCTCGACCCATTTGTTTTCATCCCATTTCATTTTAACTGTCTTTTACCATTTCTTTCTTTCTTAATATATATTTTACCCCCCCCCCCCCCCAATCTTATCCACCTTTCCTTAACCTTTCTCCTCTTTGCTTCCCCCTTTCCCTTCCCCCACATCTGGTGTTAGTTTCCCTGCTGTTTGGCCTTTCACATCTTTTGTTCTCTCTGGGGACTGCCATCAGCACTCTTTCCCCTTGGTTTCTGTGGCTATTAGCACCCGGTTTCTCTGGGTTTCTGTGGCTATGACTCATCTTTCATTCTCACTCCACAGTATAAATATTTCCCACTCTCTCTGTCTGCTAGCTTTGACAAAGAGTCATCGGACTCGAAACATCAGCTCTTTTCTCTCCCTACAGATGCTGCCAGACTTGCTGAGATTTTCCAGCATTTTCTCTTTCGTTTCAGATTCCAGCATCCGCAGTAATTTGCTTTTATTGAAGCAAGAGAGAGCCTCTGCCCTGAGTCACGAATTTTTAATGGAAAAAATCTGAATGGAGCTGACTGGCCCCTCCCACAGGTGGGTTCCAGGACAAGGCCTGCTAATTGCTAGCAGAATGAAACTGATCTGATCAGTTTCTTCATAAAGGTTCATTAATGTCTCCGGAGACCCTGATTTCTTGCAAATGGCATTAACTGGACGTTGGGGACAACTTTAATAATTTTCCCATTAGTTTAGGGCAATTTTGTCTGTTCAGGGCAAAGCCCATTTACATCCCATTGTTTCTCCAAGAGTGAATTCGGGCCATGCAGATCTTCCCGCATAATATTTTCATTGGCCCTGTCATCACTCCTGGCCCTAATGGAACACAGTCAATCAGCACCCGGAATGACCCCACTACCTAACGGAACACAGTCGGTCAACACTGGGAACGGCCCCGCCACTAAACGGAACACAATTGGTCAGCATCAGGAAGGACCCCGCTACCTAACGGAACACAGTCGGTCAACACTGGGAACGGCCCCGCTATCTAACGGAACACAGTCGGTCAACACTGGGAATGGCCCCGCCACTAAACGGAACACAGTCGGTCAACACTGGCAATGGCCCCGCTACTTAACGGAACACAGTCGGTCAACACTGGCAATGGCCCCGCTACCTAACGGAACACAGTCGGTCAACACTGGCAATGGCCCCGCTACTAAACGGAACACAGTCGGTCAGCACCGGGAAGGACCCCGCCACTAAATGGAACACAGTCAGTCAGTACCGGGAATGACCCCGCTACCTAATGGAACATTCTGGGCGCGATTCTCCCGAGTCACGAAAACTCGGGAAGCTGGCGTCAAAAACGGGCGCGTTTGACGCCAGCCTCCGCCCCCCCGACCTGGAACCGATTCAGCTCCCCGGTCGGGGCTAGCATCGCACGGCCGTGAACTCCGGCATCGCGGGCTTAACGATTTGCGTATGCGCGGATGACGTCATCGCGCTTGTGCGTGAAACCCGCGCATGTGCGGGCCGTCATGCCCCGCAGAAGTCCCGCGGATGGATCCATCGGGGCGGCGGAGGGAGAAAGAGTGCGCAGGGTAAGTACCCGCTGCCCGCAATCGGTGCCCACCGATCGCGGGCCCATGGCACCCTTGGCACGGCCGTGGTACTGCCGTGCCAATCGGTGCCATGGTTCCCCATATCGGGACTTTACGGCCGTTTTTATGAACGGTCAGACCAGGTGTGTTTTACGTTCATAAAAACGGCCGTAAAGGCCTTGGAATTCGGCCCATCGGCCAGGGGTGAATAGCTGCTCGGCGTAAAAAAACGGAGGGCAGCGATTCGTGTCGGGAGGAGGGCGTGGGGGGAGGGAGAATAGCGGGAGGGTGTCGGACCAGCGTGTCTGTAAAAATTTACGCCGCCCGCTATTCTCCGAATTTTCGTGAGCGCGGAGAATTGCGCCCTCTATTTTTCTTGTGCCTCAGTCGTATTTCCCCCACTGAGTTCTACTGGTCACTGCAGGAAGAGAATGGGACGGTATTTTTAAATAGCTCCCCGATTTCTCAATCCCCCCAACGCAACCCCCGTACCACCTAACTCACCTGTTGAGGCATACTCGTGCCCCCTGAAGCCACCTCACATGTACAGGGTACCCCAGGCCCGGTCCTCTGCATGGGCACATTGCCACCTGGGCACCCTGGAATGCCAGGCTTGCATCCAGGTGGCACTGCCAGTGTGCCAAGTTGGCACTGCCAGGGTACCAGGCTGGCAGTGTAAAGGTGCCAGGTGGCATCAGCAGTGCCAGCGTAACACCCTTCCCAGATACCTACCATCCGGGGGTCTCCGATCCCTTGGGAGACCCCCCCCCCCCCAAGTGCTGTTCCGCCTGGTCCCCATTTGTGGGTGGGACCCAGATTGCGACATCTCACGAGATGTCATTAGATCTCGCGAGGCATAACGACCGTCGGGAATCCTGGAAGAGGCATCTCGTGGGATCTGCCAGCTGGGTTCCATCCTCATTCCGGCGGGATGCGGCCCTTAAATCACGGCCTAAATGAGGAGGAGTTGCGATCTGGATCATGTCCAAAACCAGCGGAAATAATTCCATGATTCCCGCACAAGTATAGACTGAGTCATTTTTTTGAGAGAATCTCGCCTTGTGTCTATAAGGGCCACTCCATAAGTTGGCAGAAGAAGCTCTCAAAATTATAGTTTAGATCTGCACTTACTTAGCCTCAGTGGCCCTTCACCGTAAGGTCAAAATGGTTCAATGTGTCATCTCCATTTCAATTCAGCTAACAAGAAACAGTTATAAATAGCAAAAACAGTGAGAGGTGCAATTGAAGTGTTTTTCATTGAGTTTCTAACCACTTAGTAGAAATATCTGCTTATCGGGGATTGAGTTATGTGGAAACAATAGGCCAGAGATAACTGAAGAGGACTGAATGCTGGGCTAGCTGCTGTGTCCTGTGATTAATTATCAGGGCTGACAGACTAACATAAACCAGGCTGCATTAACCTATCATAGGCCCTAAGCGAAACAATCAGCTTTCTCATCATGAGATTCCGCTGTAAATGGGGATCTAAATTCTTGGGCCTTTCATATCTACTGTTGCCTATGGAGTGCACTTTAGAGCAGAGCTGGAATTTATGACTGCAGTCTGCAAATAGCAAATTGGTTAATGATTTTTTTTAGGAACTCTGTCATACCAACATGACTGCTCGGCAATGTGATGCAAAGTTCCGTTTTGTGGGCATGCCAAATAGAGCCCGTAAGTGCCATTGTACACTAAATGAAGGCAAAGTGCTACCTCCCGTCAAAACTGTCCCAATGAAACTGTGTATCCATGTGGCTATTAAGGAGGAAAATCAACAAATGTCCATTGTTTTGCCAATCCAGGGATCCTCCGGGACATCAATTTCTAAAGACGGTATATACTTTCAGTGTTGGCGGTGAGCTTGCAGAGTTCCTTCCAGCATTACGGAGCTGGAAAAAAATAGTATCCAAGTTTTCCCTGGGGTTGGGGGGTGGGGCGGGGGGGTGCTGCAACCAGTGCAAAACTGAAATGATTTCCGAACATCAATTTAAAGTGTTTCTTTCCAGGTCGGCAGAATTTAAAGCTCTTCCACACTTCACTTAAACTGCAGCTTTTCCATTAACGTGACAGGTGAAGCTGTAGGGCCAGAACATTCAGTGCAATTTAGCTGGGACAGAATGGATTTCCACCATGTTGAGTGAATAGAATTAGCGGAATAAAATTCAAACGCACAAACGACGTGTTCAACTTGTTTCAATCCTGGATAAATCACATTTGAAACGTTGTGCACAATTCTGGTCTCCGTGGTAAAGAAAGCATTTAGAAACTCAGGAGAAAGTGTGAAAACAGAGACAAGGAAAAGGATCATTACTATCAAGAAAACCTGAACAGATTTAGATTTAGATTTATTGTCACGTATACTGGGGTACAGTGAAAAGTTATTGTTCTGCGTACAGTCCAGGCAGACTGTTTGATACAGAAAAAATATCGGTCCTACGATAAATACACAATGTAAATACATAGATATTGGCATCAGGTGACGGAAACAGAGTGTAGTCCTACAATAGTAGAGAAGCTGTGTAGAGAGATCAGTTCAGTCCATAAGAGGGACATTCAGGAATCTGATAACAGCGGAGAAGAAGCTGTTTTTGAACCCGTTAGTGCGTGTTCTCAGACTTTGGTATCTTCTGACCAATGGAAGAGATTGGAAGAGCGAATAAGCTTGGTGGCAGGGGTCTTTGATTATGTTGCCTCCTTTCCCAAGGCAGCAGGAGGTGTAGACAGAGTCAATCAATGGGTGGCGGGTCCATGTGATGGACTGGGCTGTGTTCACGACTCTCTGTAGTTTCATACGGTCTTGGGCTGAGCAGTTGCCATACCAGGCTGTGATGCAGCCAAATAGGATGCTTTCTATGGTGCATTTGTAAAAATTGGCAAGAATCAATTGGCCGAATTTATTTAGTTTCCTGCGGAAGTACAGGCGATGTTAAGCTTTATTGGTCGTAGCATCGGTGTAAGTGAAAGGCTAGGGCTTGTTCCTTTAAAAAAGGGGAGACCAAGAGGCGACCCTAGAGGTGACCTTTAAAATTTGATATGGTTGATTATTATAGAGTCTGAGGTAGACAAAGTAATTCCACTTGGGTGTAGTTCATAACTAGGGGTCACAAATATTAGATTATCATTATTAAACCCAATAAAGAAATCAAGAGACGCATATTTACTCAAAGAACTGGGAACTTACTACATGGACCGGTTGAGATGATTGTCACAGGTACATAGAAGGAAAAGCTGGATGAATAAGAAAGGCAACAAATATTATGTTGATAGGCCAAGGTGAGGTAAGGTGGATGGAAACATGTGTGGGGTCAAATGACTGGCTCTAAGATTTGATCTAATTCTACGAAGGTTGATTTGCCAGCCATAGCTGGGGTAGTCCTGGATATTTGGGGCAGCACGGTAGCATGGTGGTTAGCATAAATGCTTCACAGCTCCAGGATCCCAGGTTCGGTTCCCGGCTGGGTCACTGTCTGTGCGGAGTCTGCACGTCCTCCCCTTGTTTGCGTGGGTTTCCTCCGGGTGCTCCGGTTTCCTCCCACAGTCCAAAGACGTGCAGGTTAGGTGGATTGGCCATGATAAATTGCCCGCAGTGTCCTAAAAAGTAGGGTTGGGGGGGGGGGGGGGGGGTTTGTTGGGTTACGGGTATAGGGTGGATACGTGGGTTTGAGTAGGGTGATCATTGCTCGGCACAACATCGAGGGCCGAAGGGCCTGTTCTGTGCTGTACTGTTCTATGTTCTATGTTCTATGTTCTATCTGGAACAGTTTTTGACAGAAGTCTGGATGTGGGGCCAAAGAACTGCATTTATAGCAACTCTAGGCTTTTTTCTGCAGCCATACTTGAGGTTGGATACTTACTACATGGGTCAGAATGTACATCGTTCCACTCTACTTGTCCTCCAGAATATGGCACTTGTTCCACAAGAAGTGGACAACAATGGAGCTCACTTGTGAGCGATATGATCGTTATTGTAGCAGAAAGCTAACATGCATCATTCTCGTGTAGAGATGGGACTTGAAATGCTTCAGTTACTCTAAATTATCATGAAAATCCTTAGGGTGATGGGGTACCAACGGCATCGCCCATTCAAGGCCCTGCCTCACAAGGAGCTAATAAATCAAACGTTAGGATGCTTACAGATCTATGACAATGTGCACACATTGTGAAATATGATAATCATTGCACCTCTGAAGAAAATGTCTCTTAGCTGCCAGAAATGAATGCTGTCATCAAGTAGAAATATTTCTGTACATGTTCCAGTTCAAAGGTCTCTTCCACTGTTTTATGATAATAATAACCAATAGGTGATCCGGTGCATCGACAGAGGAACATAAAAGGCCAGAGGTTTGTGGACCCGTTTCGATACAACAGTGAGGAACAATAAATCCATGGTGAACTGATCAAGAAAAATATAAAAGCAAAATATTACAGATGCTGGATGTCTCAATCAAAAACAGAACGTTCCGGAAACGCTCAGCCAGTCAAGGGTTTGCAAAGAAAAACAGAGTTAACGCTTCAGGTCGATGACATTTTGTCAGAACTGGAAAAAGTTTGAGACGTGATAGGTTTTCGGTTTTGAACAAGTGCAGTAATGGGGAAAAGGCAATGGCGTAAGAACAAAAAGAGAAGACCTGTGAATGGGTGATTGGGGTGGGGAGGGGGTGTTTAAAATGACGAAAGGGCTGATGCTATAAACTGGAAGGCTAAAGGAGATGCTAATAGGACAAGTGAAGAAAAGAGATGTGGAACAACAGACCACCAACAGCTGGACAGATAGGAGCAGTGGTATGACCTGAAGTTATTGAGCTCCGTGTTTAGTCCAGAAGTTTACAAAGTAGTTAATTGAAAGATGAATTGCTGGAAAAAGCAATATTTTTTCGATCCAGGCAAAAGGGGCAGGAGCAGAGATTGGGGGAGCTGCCGATCAAGGTGGAGGGAGGGAGCTTTAGGTACCTGGGTATTCAAGTGGCACCGAAATGGGGTCAGCTTCACAAACTGAATTTGAGAAAACTGATAAAACAGATGAAAGGGGACTTCCTAAGGTGGGACGCGCTCCCGCGGTCACTGGCGGGGAGGGTATAGGCTGTGAAAATGACAGTCCTCCCGAGATTTCTGTTTGTATTTCAGTATCTCCCAATTTTTATCCCAAAGGTGTTTTTCAGGAAGATGAATGCGGCGATCTTGGGTTTTGTTTGGGTGGAAAAACCCGTGGGCGAAGAAGGTATTGCTGGAGCAGGGGGAGGCAGACGGGGGTTGGGGGGGGGCTTCCGAACTTTATCAATTACTGCTGGGCGGATAATATATCGATGGTCAGGAAGTGGGTAGTGTGGGAGGCGTCAGTGTGAGATCACGTGGAGGCGGCACCTTGTAAAGGCACGAGCCTGAGGCCTTTGTTGACGGCACCTCTGCCATTCTCGCCGGCTCGGTACTCCACGAGCCCGGTGGTAGTGGCAGAAGGTTTTTTGAGGAGGTGGAGGACAGGTGTGGGCGCTGGGGGGGGAAGTCCTGCGAATCACGTGCACATGTTCTGGGCGTGCCCAAGGTTGAGGGGCTTTTGGCAGGGATTTGCAGACGTCATGTCTGAGGTCCTGGAAGGGAGGGTGACTCCGAGTCTAGAGGTTTGGAGTGTTGGAAGATCCAGGAGCTCAGGGGGGGAGAGAGGCCGCCGTTTTGGCCTTTGCTTCCCTGGTGGCCCGGAGACGGATTCTGCTGGGATGGTGGGACACGGAACCCCTGAAGTCGGGGGTTTGGGTCAGTGTCATGGCGGGGTTTCTCAGGTTGGAGAAAATCAAATTTGCCTTAAGGGGTTCGTTACAGAGGTTCGCTCGGAGGTGGCAACCGTTCATTGACCTCTTTAAGGAAAATTAGTCTGTCAGCAAAAGGGGGTGGGAACGGAGGTTGGGGGGGGGGGGAAAGGGGAGAGGCATAGAAGTGATGAACAAGGGTTGGAAAACCAATGAAGGGAGGGCTGTGAGATGGCGTGAGATGGTTTATATGGACCATGTTATTTGGGGGGGGGGGGGGGGGTGGATGGCTATGTTATGGGTTTTTTATCTGTTGGATTTTTCTGTTTAAAAGTGTTAAAATTATAAATGCCTTAATAAAATATTTTCTAACTGTGAAAAGGAATATACATTAATTCCAGAAAATATAAACTGGTTAACAGAAAGGGCAGGCAGGCGGTAGATGCAATTTAATGTAGAGAACCATGAGCATTTGGCCCTGACCTTCTGGTTTCTGATTGGCCACAACCTAGAGACACCCCTGAAGATGCACTGGGAGGGCCTCTTGAATGTCTCAACGCAAGGACTCTGTGGGAATTGCCTGGAAAGTTTTAACTTCTGATAGGCAGTTCCCCTGCTCTCCAGGATCCAGAATCAGTGACTTTGGAGGGTTCTGACATACCTATCTGGGTAGTTAACCAGTAAGCACGAAACAGAGATAAACCACGCGTAACTCCTGGATAATTATAGAACTAGCCATTGTTAACCTGGACTACTTCCAAACCCTTTAACCAACCCCTCACCACAAGTGCCAACTGTCTGATTCCCTCTGACCCTCTGACTTGTCTCCCGACGCTCCAATATCCCTCCTGATTCTCCAACTCCTCGAGCCTCCTGAATGCCGGCCGGGCACCCTGAACACCCTGTCGCCCACCACTCTGCCATGCCCACCCTGCCACCCTCTACCCTGTCACTTACCATCCTGCTACCCTAGCCACCCTACCACTCTACCTACCCTGCCATTAACCACCTTGCTACCTACCACTCTTCCACTCAATGCCTCGCCACCCTATCCACCCTGATACCTACACTCCCGCCTCCCTACCCACCCTGCCATCTGCCACCCTTGGCACACTGCCCAATTACGTCACACATCCATTCACTAACACAGTGAAAAATTATTTAAATGTCCCAAAGTTTTCCACTGTATTAGTGCGTGAAACCCTACCAAAACCCGGCAGCCAGCGCTGTAAGAAGGGGATGTGACTTGCCTTCCCTTGATGATCTTGCCCGGTGAGGAGGCACTCCGAGAACAGGTAAGGTCCATGCTTCCTTAACAGAGGCTTTGATCAGAACTCTGGGTGAGAAATGGGGAGCTATGGGGCTGTGTAGTAAAATAGGAGCGGAGTGGCACTCCGACAGTGATTGCCAATCCTCAGGCAATTCGGGCCAATGTATGTTTGGAGGAAAATCAAAGAATGTGAGGACAGAGGACAGACTCAATGGAAGGATGTTGAAGGTCATGGAAGAACTAAAAGGGTGTAAATAGATCATTCTCTGACCATTAAAAAAATGATGGCCGGGATTCTCCATTAGCCAGCCAAAATCAAGAAAGGCGATTTGATGGAGAATCTGTTCCGATACCGAAACCATGGCAAGCACCGATTTGATGCCAAATCGCAATGCACCTCGACAGCGGCATCAATGCATAACGGAACGCACATACAGTAGAGACAGTTTGCAAATCATTGATGGGCCTGACCCGGTATACTCCGGGGCCTTTCCCATTCTCCACTCTGATGGGCCCAGTTCCTTTTTTAAAAAAATAATTTTTATTGGAATTTTTGAAAAATATATAGCAACAGAACAATAATAATAATAATAACAATAATAAACACCCCCCAGCACCCGTAACAACGCATGTAACGAACCCCCCCAACCCAATAAACAACAAAATAAATTAACAATAGCAAATTAACTTAAACAATACCCCCCCTGAGACCCCCCCCCCCCCCCCCCCCCCCCCCTTCCCCCCCTCCCCCCCGGGTTGCTGCTGCTGCTGACCTAGTTCCTTATCGTTGTGCCAGAAAGTCGAGGAAAGGCTGCCACCGCCTAAAGAACCCTTGTACTGACCCCCTCAGGGCGAATTTGACCTTTTCCAGCTTAATGAATCCCGCCATGTCATTGATCCAGGTCTCCACGCTTGGGGGTCTTGCATCTTTCCATTGCAACAAGATCCTCCGCCGGGCTACTAGGGATGCAACGGCCTAAACACCGGCCTCTTTTGCCTCCTGCACTCCCGGCTCCACCCCAACCCCAAATATCGCGAGTCCCCAGCCTGGCTTGACCCTGGACCCTACCACCCTCGACACCGTCCTCGCCACCCCCTGCCAGAATTCCCCCAGTGCCGGGCATGCCCAAAACATATGGGCATGGTTCGCTGGGCTCCCCGAACACCTAATGCACCTGTCTCACCCCCAAAAAACCTACTCATCCTCGTCCCGGACATATGAGCCCTGTGCAGTACCTTGAACTGGATGAGGCTAAGCCTCGCACGTGAAGAGGAGGAGTTCACCCTCTCCAGGGCGTCCGCCCATGTCCCCTCCTCAATCTGCTCCCCCAGCTCCACTTCCCACTTAGCCTTCAGCTCCTCTACCGACGCCTCCTCCACCTCCTGCATCACCTGGTAGATGTCAGACACCTTCCCATCCCCGACCCACACCCCTGAAAGCACCCTATCCCTTACCCCCCGCGGGGGCAGCGAAGGGAACCCCTCCACCTGCCGCCTAGCAAACGCCTTGGCCTGAAGGTACCTGAACATATTCCCCGGGGGGAGCTCAAACTTCTCCTCCAGTTCACCCAGGCTTGCAAACCTCCCGTCAATGAACAGGTCTCCCAACTTCCAGGAACCCGCCATCAATGTTCCCTGGGACAAACCGGTGGTTCCCCCGCAGTGGGCCTCCACCGAGCCCCCCACTTCCTCCCTGTGTCGCCTCCACTGCCCTCAAAATTTAAGGGTAGCCGCCACCAACGGGCTTGTAGTGTACCTCGTTGGAGGAAGCGGCAACGGCGCTGTTACCAGTGACTTCAGGCTCGTGCCTTCACAGGACGCCATCTCCAGCCGTTTCCATGCTGCCCCCTCCCCATCCATTACCCACTTGCATACCATCAAGACATTAGCCACCCAATAGTACCCAGAGAGGTTGGGCAGTGCCAGCCCCCCTCTATCCCTGCCCCGCTCCAAAAAGACCCTCCTCACCCTCGGAGTCCCGTGCGATGGGTCCAGTTCCTGACGGCGTGGTTCACTTGTGCTTCTAAAAATCATGAAACTGGCGTGGGGGCTGCAGAGGGCCAGAGAGGGAGTATGGAAGGTGTCTAACATTGCCACAGTTTGCTGACAGTTGTGCCACTGGCTGGGGGGCTTCTGCCAGGGCCGGGGGGAGTAGTGGGGGGTGGCCAGGAGGTGGGCGGTGGGACCGGGGTGGACGGGCAGGAAACACCATGCGGCTGTGCACACCGCTAACAGCCCACTTTGAATTTAGTACCACGGGTCGTATAGGTGTCCCCCCCAGGGCAACCACCTAGGTGCCCTCTGGCCCTAGCCGACCCACAAGCGGGTTGGGCACGCTCCAGTGCAACCAGTACCAACTTGTTGGCTGGGATCTGTGTGTGTGTGGGGAATGCAGTGTGTATATCATAGAATTTACAGTGCAGAAGGAGGCCATTCGACCCATCGAGTCTGCACCGGCTCTTGGAAAGAGCACCCTACCCAAATTCAACACCTCCACCTTATCCCCATAACCCAGTAACCCCACCCAACACTAAGGGCAATTTTGGACACTAAGGGCAATTTATCATGGCCAATCCACCTAACCGGCACATCTTTGGACTGTGGGAGGAAACCGGAGCACCCGGAGGAAACCCACGCACACACGGGGAGGATGTGCAGACTCCACACAGACAGTGACCCAAGCCGGAATCGAACCAGGGACCCTGGAGCTGTGAAGCAATTGTGCTATCCACAATGCTACCATGCTGCGACTGCAGCTTGTCAGCCTCCTGAGTGTCAATTACGGACCTGGCGAATCCTGCACCATATATCATTGGAACCAATTGTGTTCTGCACGGCACCGGTGCTAGCCCCTCAACGGTAACAGAATCAGTCAGGGTGAGGCTCTGGTTTTTCTGTTGTAAAAGTCCACGGATTCTGCGTTGCCGTGCACATTAGAGAGGGATTCTCCGGTCTCCGACGCTGAAACCGCATTGGGTGATTGGCCGGAGAATTCTCGTTGGTGCCGATATCGGGGGAGCCGCCGCTTTTGCGATGCTCCGGCCCCTCCAAAACAGTATTCTCTAGCAGTATGCCGCACACCGTCGGGACGACCCAAGGACATTACCTGAGGCCATCTCCCCGACGTCCCGCCCCCGACGGCGTCGGTCACTCATGGTTTTTATTTTCGGGAACTCGGCTTGGCGGCAGTGGACTCAGTCCAGCGCCGCCGCAGTCAGGGGGTAGCCGATCTGCGGCCGGGGGGGGTTTGGCCGGGGCTGGGTGCACTGGTGGGAGTTGGTCCGGGGGGGGGGGGGGTGGCGCGCCTGGCCAAAGGGGGTAACTATTTGGGAGGGCGGGTCCGTGTGAGGCCGGCACCATGTTGCATGCCTACTAGCCCCCCAGCGGACGGAGGATCGGGGACCGCTTTGTGCCATTTATTCGGTTGTGAAACGCCATCGTTACCACGCCAGCGTCTGCACTTAGTCTCAGAATCGGAGAATCCAGCCCAGTACTTTTGGTTATATATGCAAAGTCAGGAGTAGAACAGCAGTGAGTACAGAACAATAACTATATATGCATTTTTCAAAGACATAGGTAGTAAACAAAGTTCTTGAAGACGGAGATAATTTGGTTGTGAAGCTATTAATATAATGAGAGACTTACAATATTGGGACTATGTCCTTTAAAATGAGACGGTCAGATGGAGATTTCAGAGCTGATTTTCAACTGATGAGGAGGGAAACGCTATTTGGTTGTGGGGTCAGTGATGAGGGCTCTTCCATTTAAACTTGTTGCTGGGAAAATCAGGAATGGGTCAGAAAAAAGTTTTCCATGCCGATAATGAATAATAATAATCTTTATTGTCACAAGTAGGCTGACATTAACATGGCAATAAAGTTACGGTGAAAAGCCCCTAATTGTTGGGAGTATGGAATAACGCTTCGCTATTGTGGAATAATGGATGCAGAGATGGTGGTATTCCAGTTTGCCAGGCAGTGAAAGATTGAACTGGAGCCTGATCTTTACACACTTGAAAAGTACTTTCTTTCCAGAGAGACACATTACAAATATGCAGTGCTTAACGCAACAGCTACAATTTCACTCTGCGATGATATGTAGGAACCCAAGTGGATCCCCAAATACTGCCCACAACCCAGAATGCAATCAAATGCACAATTACTAAAACATTAACGGAGACATTTGCTTCATTTACAATCGAGTAAATAAATATCTTAAACTGTGCAGAGATACAAGGCGACAATGTGCAGCAAAGTGGGATTAGTTTTAAATGACTCCAGTAAGGAGCCAGAAAAGCCTTAATCAGCCAAATCACCTTTTCTGTTCCAGAGATCTCTATGGTTCCCTCAATGCCCATCCTTTCCCATGTTTCTTTCTTTCAAATTAACCTGCTATTTGTTTTCATTCTTTTACTGTGGGTGGCACAGTGGTTAACACAGTTGCTTCACAGTGCCACGGTCCCGGGTTTGATTCCTGGCTTGGGTCACTGTCTGTGCGGAGTCTGCACGTTCTCCCCG
The DNA here is from genome assembly GCF_902713615.1 of Scyliorhinus canicula. Classification (NCBI taxonomy): domain Eukaryota; kingdom Metazoa; phylum Chordata; class Chondrichthyes; order Carcharhiniformes; family Scyliorhinidae; genus Scyliorhinus; species Scyliorhinus canicula. Next base: position 17,389,309 of record NC_052161.1, read on the forward strand.
TGTCTGCGTGGGTTTCGTCCGGGTGCTCCGGTTTCCTCCCACAAGTCCCAAGTGCTGGTTAGGTGAATTATACATTCTGAATTCTCCCTCTGTACCCAAACAGGCGCCGGAGTGTGGCGATTATGGGATTTTCACAGTAACTTCATGGCAGTGTTAATGTAAACCTACTCGTGACAGTCATAAAGATTATTATTATGCTGTTATTTACAATGCTGATAGCAGCAGCCTTCAGTTAAAAAAACGTTCTGATGATTGCTTCCGAAATGTTATGGCCCACGGTCTTTACAGCCACTGGTTTTAGCAAGAGGTGCAGACAAAATGTCTTACATTGTTGACAAGTGGGATCAACTTGCTGTCATTTGCACTAGTGTCCTGAGAATGGTGCAACATGATGAGCTCATCTTAAGTCTTTAAAAAGCCATGTATGAGAGCTATCGGATATCTTGTGCAAAAGGCCCAGTCCCTTGAAAAGTCTAGAACGAAATAGCAGTTGTGGGAGACGTCATGCTTGTCTTAAGGAAAGTTGCAGTTGAGTCTATTTTTAACGTTTCCTCTGAAATCAAAACTTCATTGTACAGTTGAGCAGGTGAACCTGAAAGTAAGTATGTAACGGTTGTTGGCATGCATCCATTCATGATTACAAGATAGTGACCGTATCAAGGGATTCACTTAATGACGTAACGTTTTAAGAGCAAAGCTCTGTATGAGGCCGCTGCCGCGTAAATGTAGCTGCTTTATAAAAAAAATTAAACTGTGGTGCCCCATCGAAGCATCGGTGTTAAGCCGCAAAAGGAAATATTTGGATCATCCTCTGCTGACCCTTTAAACAAGCTATCTAATTATTCCTAGACCCTTGTCCATTTCCCAGAATCCTGCAAATGTTTCCCCTTCAAATTCTCCTCGGAAATTACTTCTGCCACACTTTTAGAAGGTGCATTCCAGAGCATAGTCCCCCCCTGTATAATTTTTTTCATTTTTGTTGTCAATTGCTTAAATGTTCTCCCAACACCAACTCTTCCGTTAAATGAACAGCTCCTCTTTACTTGCTCTTTCAATATCCTTCATGCTTTTGAACACCTCTATCAAATCAGTCCACAATCTTTACTGCTCTACGAAGAACAAACCTAGCTTCTCTATTCTCTGAACAGAACTTAAGTTTTTCCTCACTGGTACCAAACTGTTAGATGGCCTCTGCACCCTCTCCAAAGCTCTGACACCCTTCCTGGAGTGTGGTGCCAAAATTGGCTACATTACTCCAACTGAGGGCATACCAATGTTGCACAAAGTTCCACGCAGACACGGGGAGAAAGTGCAAACTCCAGGGCAGCATGTTGGCACAGTGGTTATCACTGCTGCCTCACAGCACCAGAGACCCGGGCTCGATTCCGACGTCGTGTGACTATCTGTGTGAAGTTTTCACTTTCTCCCTGCGTCTGTGTGGATTTCCTCTGGGTGCTCAGATTTCCTCCCACAGTCCAAAGAGGTGCAGGTTTGGTGGACTTGCAATGATAAATTGCCACTAAATGGGGATAGGGTGGTGGATTGGGCCTAGGTAGAACATAGAACATAGAACAGTACAGCACAGAACAGGCCCTTCAGCCCTCGATGTTGTGCCGAGCCATGATCACCCTACTCAAACCCACGTATCCACCCTATACCCGTAACCCAACAACCCCCCACCCCTTAACCTTACTTTTTAGGACACTACGTGCAATTTAGCATGGCAAATCCACCTAACCCGCACATCTTTGGACTGTGGGAGGAAATCGGAGCACCCGGAGGAAACCCACGCACACACGGGGAGGACGTGCAGACTCCGCACAGACAGTGACCCAGCCGGGAATCGAACCTGGGACCCTGGATCTGTGAAGCATTTATGCTAATCATCATGCTACCGTGCTGCCCAAAAGGTAGTGTGCTCTTTAAGAGGGCTGGTGCAGACTTGATGGGCCAAATGGCCTCCTTCTGCACTGCAATCCACAAAGACAGTCACCCAAAGTCGGAATCAAACCCGGGACCCTGGCACTGTGAGGCAGCAGTGCTAACCACTGTGCCACCGTACTACTTATAGAGCCAAGAATCCTGTATACCTTCAGAACAGCTGATCAACTTTCTCTGCCATCTGTTCTGCTCCTGTGCCCACTCTAAAAGTATAACATTTACTTCATATTGCTTCTGTTCATCCTTCCTACTGAAATGAATCGCTTCACACCTCTTTGCAGTAAATTTCATCTGGCATGTGTATTTCATCGGTCTATGTCCCCATGAAACCTTTTACAATTCTCTTAAAAGTTTATTACGTTTCTAAGTGACACATCATCCTGACTTGGAACAACATGTCATTCCTTTACTATCACTGGCTCAAAGTCCTGGAGCTGTCTTCCCAACTGTGCTGTGGGTATGTACGCCACATGGACTGCAGGGATCTACTTTCTCAAGGGCAATTCGGCTTGGGCAGCACATGCTGGCCTGGGAAGCAATGTCCACATCCCATGAAAGAATAAAAGGAGCTCTAATGCCATCTGCAAGTTTCGACTGTAGCCAAATACAGGACTTGAAAATATATCAAAAAGAGCAATGGGCCTATTACTGACCCCTTTATAAATATCATTGTGTGCTTTCCTCCAGTCTGAAAAGCCATTCACCCCACGGCACCGCTAATTCGATCCTCAACTTTGCTAATAAATCTGTTCCAAATACACAACATCCCACATGAGTGAAAGAAGGGAACAATCATTCACAATCACGTTTTTTAATATTACGGTGGTGTTGTTATCTCATATCTCCACTATACCCTTTGCTGGCTGCATAGTCAAAAATGACAGTGTACAAAATGTCAATAAAATATTGGAAGGTACTTTATCATCAGTTCAAATGTATGGGGAATGGAATTTCCTGACTCTAAACAAGAGTGTTTGAGTTATTTGAAATTCTTATTTCCTTCACGCTGAATAGAGAGCAGACATGGCTTTTCTCATACGCTCTTCCCCACTATCAATGAAATGTTTTGAAAATTCAGAGCTAATTCTGAAGAGGATGAGCTATGCGTTTCTATATATGATGATGCTCAAGATATTGACTTGTCTCGAATAAGTATTTAAAAAAAAAAAATTAAGTCCCCAATTAATTTTTTCCAATTAAGGGTCAATTTAGCATGGCCAATCCACCTACTCTGCACATCTTTGGGTTGTGGGGGCAAAACCCACAAACATGGGGAGAATGTGCAAACTCCACACGGACAGTGACCCAGAGCCAGGATCGAACGAGGGACCTCGGCGCCGTGAGGCAGCAGTGCTAACCACTGCGCCACCGTACTGCCCGATAAGTATTTTAAATACCACTGTCAACCAGTCACTATTAAATGACATCAGCCTGAAGACTATTCTATTTTAATCTATTCTAAGGATTGCTGTGAACTCCCAAACCATCATACAACCTTAGTGCCTTAGTAATGTTGTCAAATTTCTACCTCCTGTTACCTCTGAAGAAAGTTCATTTGGACTGAAAACGTTAATTCTACTTCTCTCTCCACAGATGCTGAGTTTTCCTAGCATTTTCTGTTATTTTAGATTTCCAGCATCCGCTGCATTTTGCTTTTATCAATTTAGTGTCAACTTATATGCAGCTTTTGCTGTGAGCTGACACTTACAGTGACTGGGTTGCGAGTGCGTCATGTCTTTCATGTAGGACATCATAGGCAGATGAAAGAGACTTATGGTCTGCAGCGAGGAATTCACCTCCTGACTCCCTGAAGCCTGTCCACAATCTACAAGGCACAAGTCAGGAGTGTGATGGAATAATCTTCACCTGCCTAAATCAGGGCAGCTCCAACAATACTCAGGAAGCTTCACACAATCCGGGACAAAGTAGCCCGCTTGATTGGCACTTCATCCGCAAACATTTACTCCCTCCACCACTGATGCACTGCAGGGACTCACCAAGGGTCCTTACACAGCACCTTCCAAACCCACGACCACTACCACCTAGAAGGACAAGAGCAGCAGATACATGGGAACACCACCACCTGGAAGCTCCCCTCCAAGCCTTTCACCATCCTGACTTGGAAATATATCACCGTTCCTTCACTGTTGCTGGGTCAAAGTCTTGGAACTCCTTCCCTAACAGCACTGTGGCGTACCTATGCCACATGGGCAGCAGTAGTTCAAGAAAACAGCTCACCACTACCTTCTCAAGGGCAATTAGAGATGGACAGTGAAGGCTGGCATCGCCAGCCAAGCCCACATCGCATGAACGGATAAAAATAAAAATGGTGATCTAATTTTTACATGGATTCCAGGGGAAGGATTGGAGCTTGGTCCGTGTAACATGCACATTCTTGAATATTGAGGGTATCTCTCAGTAGCTTAACACCTCCAAAGCAAGTGATACTGTTCCTTTAAGATATGTAACTTCTTCCCCAACAGCTTAATGGAAAACAAATATTTGTCTACCGTCCATGAGGTTATTGGCCACTCAGATGTTTATACTGAATTAAATCATGGGTAATAGCGATAGCTACAACACAGTTATGAACTTGTCATCACAGGGATATGAAAAGCCAGCCGTAAATCTGTATTTTGCCTCTCCGCCATCACTCTGTCCTTCCTGCATCTCAGCCCTTTTGCTGGCTGAATCTAAACATACTGTTTTTGGCAAAGGGAGGGGGATACCCAATTTAGACATTCTAATCTGGGCTTGCCATGTTCTCATCTAATGGTTACAGACAGTTCAGAGTTGGGTTCAGTGTTTGAGTGTAACTATAGCTCTTAATGGGGTTACTCAGATTTCCCTCAGCTGCAACTTTACAAGTGTCTCCATTGCACAGTCTAATTTTTTTTACATTTTGTTTTAAAACGTGAAGTATATTTGAACGACCCAAATCCCAAGCAGATACTCAATCCACCATCGTTAGTTACATAAAATGCATTCCCATTGTGCGATTGCAATTTGCTGCCATTGGCGCACTTCTGTGATGGTGATACTATAAACATGTAAATTACTCCTGCCAAGATTTGGGGGCTGATGTTAAAGTAGTGTAATGAAGGACATCCAATTGCGTTAATTGCTAACAATGCAACAATAATTTTTAGTCTTATTTAACATTTAAACTCATTAAGTCCCAATTGTAGGAAAGCTTTTTCTGAAGTCCACTCCCCTACGGGGTCAGGCAACAGCTAATTCAAGCACTCTATTATGGAAAGTCATGGAATCCCTATTCTCTCTTTGCGTAAATTGTCTGACTTAAGCAGTGTTCCCTAAGGAGATGCACATTAAAAGAATTCTATGAAAGAAATTGGGACCACCTCCTCCTCTTTCCTACCACCATTATCACGTTAAATTACAGTCTGGCATTTAAAAAGTAGTGATTTCGATCTTTCGAAGTTAATATGAAAGGTTATTTGGCAGTAAAGAACTTGTGTTTTGCTGAAAAAAGAGACATGCCATGGAAGTTTGTTATCTTGCACTCACCAGGATGGCTCGCAAGAATTTTCCAACAGTAATGGGGGGGAAGAACAATTTATGCTGCATGGAATGAGAGTGCCGATTCGTTGGCAGGTTGACTCAGATTGGTGCCCAGCTTTGTTCAAATTCAAACTGGGCAGGTTGACTCTGGATGGTTAAGATATTGCCCTGGGGAATGAACCAGGGAATGACTGTTCCCTGACTCTCCCCTGTCCTTTGCAGACAAAAGTAACATGCCCACACTTTGCAAGAAAATTTCAACCAAACGAATCAATGGATATGGATAGTTTTATTGACATTTTCAATTGACCACTGACAGTATTTAAGATTGTATGCATCCAAACTATTGAATAATACTGAGTCGGGCTAATGGCGACACCCAGGCCAACAGGTAATTACTAAGGGAAAGATGGGTCAAACGGTCTTCTTCAGTGCTGTCTCATTCTATGAAGGTTCCAGATTGTAGAGTTTGGAGTGGAGTCATGCTGATACACTGGGATGGATTTACTCTTACGATCGTGGCACTTTTTGACTGGCTTTGAAGTTGCCAGGAATCTCGCGGGGCCTGTGGCTGATGGCTGAACCTGATCACGTCACTCAGAAATATCAGAAACTGCAGGAATGGGGTTGGGAAATCCCGGAATTGGGTCCCGGCTGCCATTTTTAAAGAGCACCCGTGACATCCCACCTCAATGAAAATCCAGGCCTGCGTCTCCAAGATCAACCCAGCGTCCTGTGAGTCACTGTCTTGGATGTCCTAATGACTCACACTGAGCCAAAGGAAACCAGTTTTCACTGGCCGTGTCACTGAAGACATGAGAGACAGATGCGAGTTTTACTCTTGGGGAGGTAGGGCTAAAATGTGTGAAATTGCATATACATTATACGCAAGTGGGCAATTATCAATGAGCTTCCCACCCCTGACATTATCATTTATAGTTTTCTTGTCACTGGTGGTTTCATGCATGGCCTTGCAAGTAATATTCCGTGTCCCAAGATGTGCAGGTTAGGTGGATTGGCCATGATAAATTGCCCTTAGTGTCCAAAATTGCCCTGTGGGTGGGGTTACTGGGTTATGCGGATAGGGTGGAGGTGTTGACCTTGGGTAGGGTGCTCTTTCCAGGAGCCGGTGCAGACTCGATGGGCCGAATGGCCTCCTTCTGCACTATAAATTCTATGATAATTAATGACTTGGCCCCTTGCCCACTCCAGTGGGCTCCACAAAATCCAGCCAACAAAGTCTGATAACTCACCAAAACCCTGAAACTTTGCAGCACACCTTCAGTCCGTCCGCAAGCAGGGCCCAGACCTTCCTGTCACTTGGCCTTCTCAGCTCACCGTCCTGCTCTCATGTCCATATGTCCGTCCTTGGGCTGCTGCAATGTTCCAGTGAAGCCCAGCGCAAACTGGAGGAACAGCACCTCAGCTTCCGATTAGGCACGTTACAGCCTTCCGGACTTAACATTGAATTCAACAACTTCAGGCTGTCAACTCTGTCCACCTTCACCCCATTTTTATTTCTAACCATTTGTTTTCATTTCTTCCATCCATCAGCTTTTCCCTCATCATTGTTCTTCCTTCCCCCTCAACCCCTCCCCCTCCCCAACCCCAGCAGGGCCACCTGCTCCCTGTTCCTAGTTGTCCTTTGATTCAATGCTTACCTTCGTTCTGCCATTAACACATTCTAATGTCTTTATAAGCCACTATCAGCACCCTTCTTAGCCGTAATCATCTCCATCTCCATTTACATTCCCTTTATCTGTCTGTCCACAACATCTTTGTCAATCTCCACCTATCGCTGACCCTCCATCCCGTTCCACTGCTCCATGCACCCGCCACAACAGTATAAATCTGACCCTAATTCCAATTCTCTCCAGCTTTGTCAAAGAGTCACCCAGACTCAAAACAGCTCTCTTCTGTCTTCAAAGGTGCCGGCAGACCTGCTGAGATTGTCCAGTATCCTCTGTTTTTGTTTTAGATTCCAGCATCCGCAATAATTTGCGTTTATTTATGAGCTGCACAAGACGCTGGTTAGGTCACAGCTGGAGTACAGAGTGCAGTTCTGGTCACCACACTATAGGAAGGAAGTGATTTCCCCAGAGAGGATGTTGCCTGGGCTGGAGCGTTTCAGTTATTAGGATACACTGGATAGGCTGGGGTTGTTTCCCTGGAGCAGAGAAGGTAGAAGGGGCCCAATTGAGGTGTATAAGACTATGAGAAGCATAGTGAGGGTAGGTAAGAAAAAACTTTAGTGGAGAGGCCAATAACAAGGGGACATAGGTTTAAGGTAATGGGCAGGATATTTGTAGGAGAATGTGAGGAAAACCTCTTTAGCCCAGAGGGTGGTTGGAATATCGAACTCACTGTCTGAAAGGGTGGTAGAGGTGGGAACCCTCACAACACTTAAGAAATATTTCGACGACAACTTGAAACGCCCTAACATGCAAGGCTGTGGGCGAAGTGCTGGAAAATAGGATTAGAGTAATAGGTGCTTGATGGTCGGCCCAGACACAATGGGCCTCTTTCTACGCTGTAAAATCTCTATGACTCTTATGAGGGACCTTATCAAAAGCCTTCCGAAAGTCCAAACACAAAGTTTGGTTTGTTCAATCTATGTCTAAACTAAAGTCACCCATGATTACGGTCATATTCTGATTGCATGCATCTCTGATTTCTTGTTTAATACCTTCCCTTATATTTCCACTACTGTTTGGGGGCCTATAGACAACCCCCAACAAAGTTTTCTGCCCCTGGTGTTTCTTATCTTCACCCATAAGGATTCCATATCATGATTTTCCAAGCCAATATCCTTCCTCGCTATTGCATTGATTTCCTCCTTCACTAACAACGCTAGCCCACCTTCTTTCCCTTTTTTGAATACACCTGGATGTTCTGTTCCCATCCTTGGTATCCCTGTTATTGCAACTACATCATAACCCTTTAAATCTCTTTGCGTTGTTAATTTATCTACCTTATGGTGAATGCCTCGTGCATTAAGACACAGCACGTAGACTTGTCTTTTTAACCTTGTTACTCAACTTAGCTTTATTTTGCATTCTGCCAACATTTGTTTTTGTCTTTGCTTTTCTGCCTTCCAATTTTGCTTCTTGCATTTCTGGCTTTTGTTCCAAACCTGGGATTCTCCCCTACCCGGCGAGCGGGGGGTCCCGGCGGGTTGGAGTGGCGTGAACCACTCCGGCGTCGGACCGCCCCTTGGAAGTCTCCGCACCTTGAGGGCCCAAGCCCTAACATTGAGGGGCTAGGCCCGCGCCGGAGTGGTTGGCGCCCCACCGGCCGGCGGGAACAGCCTTTGGCATCACACTAGCCGGGGCCGAAGGGACTTTGCCGGCTGGCGGAAGTCCGCGCATGCGCCGGAGCGTCGTCATCCCCGCGCATGAGCAGGGGTCACATCCGCCTCCGCCATGGTGAAGACTATGGCGAAGGAGAAAGGAAAAGAGTGCCCCCACGGCACAGGCCCGTCCGCCGATCGGTGGGCCCTGATCGCGGGCCAGGCCACCGTGGGGGCACCCCTTGGGGCCTGATCGCCCCGCGCCCCCCCAGGACCCCGGAGCCCGCCCGCACCGCCTGGTCCCGCCTGTAAGGTAGGTGGTTTGATCCACGCTGGCGGGAGAGGCATGACAGCGGCGGGACTTTGTCTCATCGCGGGCCGGAGAATCACCGGGGGGGCCCGATTCCCGCCCCCGCCGAATCTCAGTTGCTGGAGACTTCGGGACGCGGGGGGGGCGGGATTGACGCCTTCCCCCGGCGATTCTCCGACCCGGCGGGGGGTCGGAAATCCCGCCCCTTTCTTTCTCCTTCCTCAGTCCCCTGCACAGGTTCCCACCCCCCTGTTGTTCCAGTTTAAACACTCCCCGACAGCACTAAAAAAACACCTCCAAACTTTTAACCATCCACCCAAAATTAGCACTGTTATCTCCTAGCTAGAGACTACCTGTTCTTCTAATAAGTAAACAACCTTGCTGGTGAGTTCTGCAGATCTTAGGTCCTTGAGGTAGAGTATTTGACTGGCATGGGCTCTTAACTCTAACGCAGAAGTGTTAGATCTATCCCCCTTTTACTAAATATATTCATTCACCCTTCCAAATATCCAGTAGCAGCGCAGAAAGTTCATGGTCCCATGGAAGGATGGAATATGATTGGCTAAATGACTGTTAACATTTCCTGCATTAATATGTTCATGTTGCAGTCTCCTAATATAAAGCAGATGTATAGAATGGTATGGCATGGTGGCACAGTGGTTAGCATTGCTGCCTCACAGCGCCATGGCCTCACAGTTCAATTCCGGCCTTGGGCAACTGTTGTGCGGAGTTCTAGCTGGTCGCTTCGATCTTGGAATGGAACACAGAACAGCACCAGTCATTCCCAAGTTTTACTGGCTTTTTCTTCTGCGGCCATGGCCTTTAATACCTGTGCAAACATCACTTTGTTTTAAAACACAACCTTTGAACTTAATCCTATTCCATGACAAAAAGAAATTGAAAAACCCCAAAAAGGGCCCCCGAGTCAGGTTGAAGCAGCGGAATGATCTAGCAATCTTTCCATGTCCGTCAGTTAGACTGAGTTACTACAGATTAGCAGAGAGTCGAACCGGTTAATAAACTCAATAAACTGAGTTTAATTGAATAAACACGTTGAACTTCAATAAGTTCAATAAACACGTTGAACTCACTTCAGAGTCTGGAGCATCCTTTAGTTAAGACTGCATCAAGTAGCAGCCTGTGTTATCTGAAGCAGCACAACACAACAGCTACGTCCTCTCAGGGGCAGCAGTAGAGCTCTTTCAGCCAAGTTTGATAGGTCATCCTTCGTTGGTCATCATCATGCATCCAAATTTAGAAGATTATTAATGGTAACTTTATTACCCATCCAGTCAAGTTAAAGCTGTTTTACGAGACCATATCTAATTACAGTACATTGTGCGTGGTGAGGGATTAAACAGAATTCAGCCATTGCAAACAACCCGGTCTTCTCCCTTGAGAAGCACCTGGTTCATTTGTAGACAGTGATATCAATGCTTCACTCACCGGTCTACCAGATTGATGTGTCCTTGCTCTTGGCTTGCATTACAATGCTGCAGTTTTGTAATGGAAGCTTTCCTAAGGATTAGTCATGTCTCTTAGCACCTGAGTTGATACCAGCACCTCAGACCATGTTTAGAAGCTGCATGCTTTGGGGTTTTTGATCCTGACTGAAGTCATAGCAGCGACTCCAACATGAAGAATGGAAAGCATTAATACAACCAGGTTGTTTAAGTTGCATTGTGATAGAGGTGGTCAGTATGAATGAGACAGACATTGACATATTTCCTCTTTGCTCTCTTGGTTGCTTTCTTGAGCTCCATCCTGTACTTGCTATACTCCTTTAATGTGTCTGTTGTTTGTTCCCCTTGTACTTGCTAATAACCTCTCTTTTCCTTCTCATTGTATCCTGAATGCCTCTTGCCATCCATGGTTCTCTGAGTGTATTACTCCTTCCTATACACGGCCCACTCTACAGGTGTGGTACAGCAGAAAAGGACAAGTATTTTTAAAAACAAAACAATGTTTATTCTCTGAACACAAGTTAACCTTTTTTAAAACAAACAGTGACCATCTAAACAACCAGTAATTCAAATACGACCCCAAAGACTCCTGCACTAAGTAACCCTGTAAGCTGTCATTGTAACATCCAAAAGACTTAGCAAATCTTCAAACAGGGGCTTACATTCAACAATGAGACCTTTTACAATTCTGATTTCACCAAATGATCCATAGATAGTCTTTGGATGGCAGAGATCAACAGTACAGCCCTTTGTTTTAACTCCAGATGCAGCTCGCTGAAAAACACAGACACACGCAAGCTTTTTCCTCAAACTGAAACTAAAAAGCAAAAGTAGAGCTCAGCTCCACCCACACTCTGACATCACTCCAGTAACACCAGCAGCTCCATTTCTTAAAGGTACATTTCTTACACACCCATTTCTTAAAGGTACTCTCACATGACACTAACCATCAAACCAAATTTTAACCCACCCCACCTGGGCAGGTCAGTGGCAGGAATGGATTGATGCCTGATTGGCACTCTATCCAATTATACTTATCAATGAAGTCACCAGGCAGTCGGGCTGAGCCTTTGGTTTAATGGTTAGCATTCCTGCCTGTGGGCTGCAGGGTTTGAAACCTACTTCAGCTGGCCTGTTCCGAATCCCGCCTCATGGTAGTCTGCAGAGTGAAGACCTGAGCTCCCACTCTGAATTCCTGATTAACATTCAGTCAGGATAATTGGGCGGGATACTCTGATCCTGAGGCTAAGTGTTGCCGCTGTCAGAAACAGTCAACATGGCCTCAGGATCAGCAATTCAGGCCCCTACAGGGGGCCAGCATGGCACTGGAACAACACACGCGCTCCAGCTGCTGATCCCGGTGTCAACTGGGCGCCGCGGGTTCCGCGCATGCACAATGGTACAGGCGCCAACGCGCACATGCGCAGTGGCTCCCTTCTCCGCGCTGGCCCCGACGCAACCTGGTGTTGGGCTAAATGGGCTGGCGCGAAAGAAAGGAGGCCCCCAGCCCGAGAGGCCGTTCGCGGGCCAGGCCACAACAGAGCCCCCCCCCCCAATAGGTCACCCCTGGAGCTTTCCCACGCCAAGGTCCCACCGGCTGAGAGATTAGAGCGGCGCCGCGGGTCTCGGGCTTTTTGTTACGGCCGCTCAGCCCATCCAGGGCCAAGAATCTGCAGAGGGGCAGCGTAGAAGGGCCCCTGACTGGCGCCATGCCGACCACGCCGGCGCCAATGGTGCCGATTCTCCACTCTGTGGGGAATCGCTTCCCAGCGTCAGGGCGGCGTGGCGCGGTTCGCGGCGGTCGCGGCGATTCTCCGGCCCGGCCCCGGACTGAGAGAATCCCGCCCATTGTATCCAAGTTTTCTGGTGGGCACAGAGACAGCTACCGGAAGAATGTTTGCGGTGCGACCTGCCAGCCTCTTATTCGGTTCATGAATCTCTCCGATGCCTCCTGCTATTATCCATGGGATGAGTATGAAGATTATGCTTTTAAAAAATGCAACGTGAAATCGGGCAGAGTTTATGTTAGCTGTCTGACCTGATCCTGTCAGTCTCCTACTGTGTTGGTTTGGTTAAGATTATCTGCATAATATTCTGCAGCACAAGAGGCACTGTTCTATCTGCCTACCGTGACTGTGTCGGCTTCGGAAAGATCTATCTCCTTACATCCTTTACAATTTTAATTTTGCCCCCAAATGTTTATCAACTTCCCTTTAAAAGACATTTACGAAATCTGCTTCCCCAGTGTTTCTGGCAAATATTTCCATGTCCCAACTGCATGAAAGAAAGATCTAACTTTTCTCTTCATCCTTTTGGTGCTAAAATTAAGTGTGAATTTTTTAAAAATAAATTTAGATTACCCAATTATTTTTTCTATTAAGGGGCAATTTAGCGTGGCCAATCCACCTACTCTGCACATTTTTGGGTTGTGGGGGCGAAACCCACGCAGACACGGGGAGAATGTGCAAACTCCACACGGACAGTGACCCAGAGCTGGGATCGAACCTGGGACCTCAGCGCCGTGAGGCGGTTGTGCTAACACTAGGCCACCGTGCTGCCCTAAATTAAGTGTGAATTTAATGATAATAAGAACATAACAACTAGGAGAAGGAGTAGGCCATCTGGGCCCTCGAGCCTGCTCCACCAATTCAATGAGATAATGGCTGATCTTTTGTGGACTCGGCTCCACTTTCCGGCCTGAACACCATAACCCTTAATGCCTTTATTCTTCAAAAAAACTATCTATCATTATCTTAAACACATTTAATGAAGGAGCCTCAACTGCTTCACTGGGCAAGGAATTCCATAGATTCACAACCCTTTGGGTGAAGAAGATCCTCCTAAACACAGTCCTAAATCTACTTCCCCTTATTTTGAGGCTAAGCTCCCTAGTTCTGCTTTCACCCGCCAGTGGAAACAACCTGCCCGCATCTATCTTATCTATTCCCTTCATAAGTTTATATGTTTCTATAAGATCCCCCCTCATCCGTCTAAATTCCAACGAGTACAGTCCCAGTCTACTCACAGCTCAATGATGTTTCTATACAGTTTCACCAGGGGGCCGGTACTTGTTTGCCGAGGTTATTAATTCTGGTTGACATGATGTGTAGTTGCACACAAACTATGTTTGTTAAGCACTTTATATGCGCCATTCATTAGTCTATGAGGGAATGATCTCTGGATTGCTACCTGAGCCACCAGCAAATTGGCACAGGATAAATAAGGGCATAGGCTCTCCACTTGGCAGGAATGTGAATTGCAATTGGGCGGAGAATCACGGGTAATCCAAAAATCGAGGTTTGCCCCTTGCCCTGGTTCCGACACCATGCTCCGGTCCCTCACTGGCAGCGACACCAATGATTGCACCCCCGCGCCAGCAGACCCATGTAAAACCATCACATGCACCATACGCAGGCCCACGCCCTGTCCCATCTCCACAATGGGGAAATTTAGAATGGCTAATCCACCTAACCTGCACATATTTGGACTGTGGGAGGAAACCAAAGCACCCGGAGGAATCAACGGCGGCAGCACGGTGACACAATAGTGAGCACTGCTGCCTCACTGCGCCAGGGGCCCGGGTTCAATTCTGGCCTCGGGTGACTGTCTGTGTGGAGTTTGCACTTTCTTCCCAGTGTCTGCGTGGGTTTTTGCTGGGATGAGAGTTGGCCTAAGCTGAGAGGCTAAGTAAATTGTGTCCATGTTCTCTGGAGCAGGAAGAATGAGAGATGATCACATTGAAACAAGATTATGAAGGAGGTTTGAGCTTTGAACGCTGCACAATGTTTCCACTGGTCGGACAGTCTAAAACATGGAGGCACAGTTTCAGGCTGAGGGGGCCAATCATTTAGGACTGAGCTGAGGAGAAATTTCCTTACTCAAAGGGTTGTGAATCGTTGGAATTTCCCACCACAGGGGATTGTGGACGTTCCATTTTGATATGTTTAGGGTGGAATAGGCGAAGTTTCGGTCTCTTAGAGGAATCAAGTGATGGTGAATGGCAGGAAAGTGAAGTTGAATTCTCAGATTAGCCATGGCCATATTGAATAGTGGAGCTGGCTCAATGTGTCATGTAGTCTACACCAGCTCCTATTTTCGAAGTTCTCAAATGTATTCTGTCTATGCACCGGTGTGCATTGAGATATCGGCTTGCATTCAAATTATGCCAGCTGCAATCATCAACCTGTGTATAAAATGCATTAATTTGCATGCAAGCTATTTAAGTTTGTGCGTAAACTATGGGCGCGATTCTCCGCTGCCCACGACGGGTCGGAGAATAGCGGGAGGGCCTTCCCGACATTTTTCCCGACCTCCCGCTATCTCCCCCCCCCACACCCCCCCCCCCACCCCCCACCCCCCCCACGGCCGCCCCACGACACGAATCGCTGCTCGCCGTTTTTTACGGCGAACAGCGATTCTCCCCTGGCCGATGGGCCGAGTTCCCAGGCCTTTATGGCCGTTTTCATGAACGCAAACATACCTGCTCCCACCGTTTGTGAAAACGGCCGCAAAGTGCCGTTCGGGACAACCATGGCACCGATTGGCACGGCCACACCACGGCCGTGCCAAGGGTGGCATGGGCCTGCGATCGGTGGGCACCGATCGCGGGCAGCGGGTCCGATACCCGCGCTCTCTTTGTTCCCCCGCCGCCCCACAGGATCAGTCCGCGGGGCGGCTGAGGGGCATGACAGTCCGCGCATGCGCGGGTTTGACGCATATGCGTGATGACGTCATCCGCGCATGCGCGGATTGGAGCCGTCCAACCCGCGCATGCGCGGCTGACGTCATCGTGCGCATCAGCCGCCGTGACGCTTGGCGCGCGGGCTTAGCAACGGTCGCTAAGCCCGCGATGCCGTTCTTCACGGGGCCGCGCTGCTAGCCCCGACCGGGGGGGAGAATCGGGTCCCGGGAGGGGGCGCGGAGGCTGCCGTGAAACAGGGCCAGTTTCACGGCAGCCTTTACGACTCTCCGCATTTGCGGAGAATCGCGCCCATTTCCATTGAATAGAATCCATGGAATCACTACAGTGTAGAATGAGGCTATTTGACCTAACGTGTCTGCACCGCCCCTCCGAAAGAGCACCCTACCCAGGCTCACTCCCCCGCCCTACCCCATAACCCCACACATTGATCATGACCCATCCACCTAACCTGCACATCTTTGGACACTAAGGGACAACTTAGTGTAGCCAATTCACTTAACCTGCACATCTTTGGACTAAGGAAGGGAACTGCAGCACCCGGAGGAAACCCATGCAGACTCCGCACAGACAGTGACCCATGGCCGCCACGGTCCCTGGCGCTGTGAGGCAGCAGTGCTAACCGCTTTGCCTCTGTTCAACCCTTTGCATACATTAACACAAGAATGGAAAATGCAAAGGTCTTTTGGACCATTTAGTACATTGGTTGAACAGATCATATGGAATGCTCCAGACGAATGATGCTGCAAGGTTTCTCCATGTTCCCCAAGAGCAAATGGAAGAAACTGAACTAACTCGGATAACGCAGCATTTCCAGAGATCGTTGTTCCAGGGAGAATTAGATCTATTTTATTGCCTTTTTAAGACTTTCATTGACTTCACATTTCCACTGTTCCATGGGTGAAAAAATCAATCGCTGTGCGAAATAAGTTGATTTGTCATTGACTTCCTGGAAGACAGCTACATTTCATTGGTTTCTGAAGGCCTCTATTGTATTGGAAAGATGGAAAGAATCAACATAAATTGAATAATTCAAAGCGTCACACTGGTTTTTTTTGGTGACATTTACTTCATGTCAATAACTTCAAAGTGCAATTTTCTTTACTTGACAAATGTTCAATTCCAGATTCTTTATTTTTGGTTGTTTTTAAAACAGGTTTTCCATGTTAACGCAGATCTTTGAATAAATGTTCAGTTTTTGAGCAGGGTGGTGGGGTGGTGCTGGTGGATAGGATATTTTCCATTGGTTGTTTTGGGCCCTAAAGTAAAATCTCAAAATGATACCCGCTCCAGTGGCTAATAAACTACTGAGAACACAAACAGATACCCAGGGTAAGGAGAGAAGCAACAAGCAATGGGAATAAATAGCAGTCTATCTAAATCTGAAGCTTAATCAAAATAAAGATCTATAAAACAAGTCGAGGGCAAGAACAATAGATGAAAAGAAAAGTGGAAATTCCCCCTTGCACCCTTTGAACTTTGGCATTTTTGTATCAGTCCTGATGAGTGTAGGACGAAAAAGATTCAACAGCACTCTCTTATCAGCAGTAAATCTGTAATTCTGTCCTGCAAATGATTTGGGGATTATAGAACAATTGAACCATATAAGATACATCAGACTAGATGTAGTGGGGGAGGGAGGGAGGGAGGGGGGTCCCATCTCCAAGAGAAGCTGGTCAATTGTTTGGCCAGCAGCTCTTTGATCCCAGCAGTGCCACCAGGCACTGGGTGGGGGGGGGGGGGGGGGGGGGGCTTGCATGTTATGGAAAGGAGAAGGCTCCTTACCATCCAAACCCTAAGCAGTGCTACCTCCCGGGTTTCTGACCCGTTGCTTGCCGGGCCCAGTACCCATGAGGTAGCAGCGGAGGCAGGAAGTGACCCACTTCAGAGCCTCAAGTCACACGAGGGCAAGTCATCTCCCTTACCGCTCGCAGAATTGCAGCCGGTGGAAAGGGCAGACAGAAAGACGTGTGAAAGGTATCCAGGGCATTTTATGGGCCCCCATGCCTACGAACCCTAAAATTCTGCCCATAGATTTTTGTTGGATGAGGGTATTAAAGGATAGGGAGCTAAGGTGGTAGATAGAGTTGAGGTGCTGGTCATGATCTTACTGAATGACGCGACTGGCTGAAGGGGCTGAATGCCCTACTCGGTGTCTATGTTCCGATTCCACAACAGGCATTGTGGCTGGTCTGTATGGTTTAGTGCTGCACTTTACGAATGGAGCCACAAGCAGTGCTCGGCTTTGCAAAATTCCTGACGGCAAACATTTGTAAAGCAGCTTGCAAACTCTGACAGCGATGGAAGATGACTATTCAGCAGCAGACAGTGCCCTCTGTGGGCGACAGGATTAAATAATGATACAGTGCAAACTGAATCAAGATTCCCCTCATTTTAAATCGTAGCTGATATATTTTAGCTAAAAGAAGTACTGAGATTTTTTTTTAAAAGAATTATTTTTGTTCATAAAACTTGTAAAAGTAATGACAAAACATTCTGACTTGAAAACTACAGGAAGAGCAATAAAATTCAACTTTTCTCTACACAAAATGTTCCACTCTTAGGAACACCCGACAAAAATCTATGGGCAGAATTTTAGGGTTCGTAGCTATACAATTGTATTACCCTTGATATTTACAAAGTACATTAAACGTCAGACACACGGCTCAGGGGCGCAATTCTCCCAGCGGGAGACTAAGTCTAGACGGCGGAGTGAAAACCGGAGTGTTTCACTCCGGCGTCGGAGGCCGCTCCCAGCCCCCTATTCTCCCACCCATGGGGGGCTAGGAGCGGCGCCGGTTCATTTATGCGTGCCGGGCCTTGGAGCCGCGTAAAAGAGGCGCCGCATAAATTACGCGGCCAGCGCCACGTAAATGACGTAACCCGCGCATGCGCAGGTTGGCCATCGGATGGATCTTGCGGGGCGGCGGAGGAAAGGAGGTCCTCCTTAAGAGGTGCCGGCCCACTGATTGGTGGGCACCGATCGCGGGCCAGACTCCTTTTGATTCTCCCAGTGGCCAGCCGTGAATCTCGCCGCGTCAGTTTGGGGTGTGAGGGAGAATTGTGTGCGGGTGCCGGGGCGGCGTGGCGAGACTCGCTGGGCGCCCCGGCGATTCTCCCACCCAGCGTGGGGGGGGGGGGGGGGGGGGGGGGTGGCGGGGGGGGGGGGGAGAATTCCGCCCCAGGTGTGGGGAGGGGGGGGTGGATTTACAAAGTAGCTGCCCCTCTGTGTACGATGTCAGAAAGCACATAGACAGCAACCGTCTCCATATTTCCCGAACAGTGGCTGCCCCAAGCCTTTGTGCATCCACCTAGCCACTTTGGAATGTGCCACACTGCAACACTCATACTAACATTATCTCCAAAAACTTGAAGACATCATTCCCTGACAACAACATCTAGAGTAGAGGTCGGTGCTCTCACGTTTTGGTAAAATTAGTGAAGATGAGGCTTTGGTCTCGCAGTGAATTATCCAAGGTTTCGTTAGAATTGTTTTCAAGTTTGCTTGTAGTTTGAGGAACACATTGAATATGTCAATCTACTTCAGTCAAACTTCTCCGAATGTTGCAGATAACAGTGGACCGTGAGCAGATTGTTGTTTGAAGCCTGATTTTTCATAGAATTATCAGAGAATTTACAGTGCGGAAGGAGGCCATTCGGCCCATCGAGTCTGCGCCGGCCCTTGGAAAGAACACCCTACTTAAGACCACACCTCCACCCTATCCCCGTATCCCAGCAACCCCACCCAACCTTTTTGGACCCTAAGGACAATTTAGCATGGCCAATCCACCTGACCTGCACATCTTTGGACTGTGGGAGGAAACCGGAGCACCCGGAGGAAACGCACGCAGACACGGGAAGAACGTCCGACATCCAGTGCAGAAAGAGAGGAAACATTGGGAAGATTGAAGACATTGTTTTCTGTCCCCACTCCAAATTCTGTTCCCTAACGACTGACTCCATACCATTCAGCCCCCCCCCCCCCCCCCCCCCCCCCTCTCCCCCAATGCCCCGATGACAATCTGAGATAAAGTCAGCCTGTTCACAACTTTGATGTGAAATTTTGATTCTGGGCTTCCAACCTTATATTCATGTGATCACAAAACCGTCTATTCGCAACTCTTTAACGTTGCCCAACTTCACTCCGTTCCATTTTATCTGCTGCTGAAACCCTCCTTTATGCCTCGGTTACCTCTGAGCTGTGGGGGAAGAACAGGTTTCGGTGAATGAGTTGAAGGCCAGGTGGGGGGAGGAGCTGGGGCCATTTTGGAGGAGGAGGTGGGGAGTGAGTCCCTTTGTAGGGTAAATGTTACATCATCCTGCAGGGGGCTGAGCTTGATGCAACTATTTTTTTTGTAAGTTTAGAGTACCCAATTCTTTTTTTTCCAATTAAGGAGCAATTTAGCGTGGCCAATTCACCTACCGTGCACATTTTGGGTTGTGGGAGTGAGACCCAGGCAAACACAGGGAAAATGTGTAAACTCCACATGCACAGTGACCCGGGGCTGCGATCGAACCCGGGTCCTCGGCGACGTGAGGCACCAGGGCGAACCACTGAATCACCAAGCTGCCCTAGGTGGTGATAAATTTGGAGGTTGTGTTCAGGAGGCGCCTCACCAGGGCCAGGATGAGTCAATTTTTTGAGGGGGTCAAAGATAAATGTGAGCGGTGCTTGAAAGGACCTGCTCACCATAAGCACATATTCTGGTCCTGTCCCAAATTAGTGGGCTATTGGAGGTCCTTTTCTGCATCATTACAGCAATCCTGAATTTTGACTTATAGCCCTGTGGGTTAGTCGCCATATTTGGAGTGTCGGACCAGCCAGAGCTGAGGACGGGGGCAAATGCTGTGGCATTTGCATCACTGTTGTCACGGTGACGAATACTGCTGAGCTGGAGGCAGGCCAAACCACCCAGCGCCAAAGCATGGCTGGGTGATTTAATGTAATTTTTGTCCCTCGAGATTAGGATAAGATTGACGCGTTCTATCGTTTGTGGGGAGGTAAGGAAGGGGGCTGGTTAAGCTCACCTGGCTAGACAGCTGGTTTGTGATGCAGAGCAAGGACAACAGCGCAGGTTCAATTCCCCTACCGGCTGGGGTTCTTCATGATGGCCTCGCCTTCTCAACCTTGCCCCTCACCTGAGGTGTGTGACCCTCAGGTTAAATTGATGTGTTGGGTAAGCTGGGTCTGCGAGGACTACGTTTACTGCAGTGAGAGAGACAGGCTTCCAAAACTTGAAGAAATGCAACTCGATTTTATTGAACTCTTAACTTTCATACATACTTTAACTGTGGGTTGACACTATGCTGAGTTGACTGGATACCTGAGGCTAACCTGACCAGACTATCTTACTACCACATGGTGTATGTTCTAGTTGTTGCTCATGGGCTCTGACTGTCTCAGAGGCTGGATCCCAAGAGAGCGGGAAAACTAGTGCCCTCTGGCTTTATAGTGGTCGGGTCCTGTCTGGTGATTGGCTGCTGTGTTGTGTGTGTTCATTGGTCATCCTATGTGTCAATCAATGCCTGTCTGTGCACCATCATAATACTTGTGTGTATATTATGACATAAATCGCCACCAGTTCGGTCTCCCCCAGTTTTAGTCTACGGTAATCAGGACTATGACAATTTCACCTTTACCTAAGGGAGGGGGGAGGTTAGTGAGGGGGGTGGCGATTCTGGCTAGTATTATGGTTGTCGGGGTTGTGATGTTGCTGTCTGGTTTACTGATGTATGTATTGGTACTGTTGGACTGTGTAATTGTTTCTCCTTTTTATAATACGTTAAAGGTGCAATGAAAATATTGTTTAAAATAAATTAAAATAAATAAACTGGGCCATTCCGGTGCACTCCTGGCTGGTCTCCCATGTTCTACTCTCTGTAAACTTGAGG
The DNA here is from genome assembly GCF_902713615.1 of Scyliorhinus canicula. Classification (NCBI taxonomy): domain Eukaryota; kingdom Metazoa; phylum Chordata; class Chondrichthyes; order Carcharhiniformes; family Scyliorhinidae; genus Scyliorhinus; species Scyliorhinus canicula. Next base: position 17,410,425 of record NC_052161.1, read on the forward strand.
GCATCAGAAATTCTGCTGCCTGTGTTTTAACTTGCACCAAACCCCATCCATGGTCTTTCCCCGGCCTAGCTCTGGGATCTGACAAATCTGTTGGAATTCTTTGAAGAAGTAACCAGTAAAGTTGACAAGGGGGATCCAGTCGATGTGGTGTATTTGGACTTTCAGAAGGCGTTTGACAAAGTCCCGCATAAGAGATTATTGTGCAAAATTAAAGCGCATGGGATTGGGGAAATGTATTGAGGTGGAGAGAAAACTAGTTGGCAGATGGGAAACAAAGAGTAGGGATTAATGGGTCCTTTTCAAATTATCAGGCAGTAACCAGTGGGGTACTACAGGGATCGGTGCTGGGACCCCAGCTATTCACAATATATATTAATGATGTGGATGAGGGAACAAAATGTAACATCTCAAAGTTTGCAGATGATACCAAATTAGTTGGGGGGGGCGGGTGAATTGTGACGAGGACGCAGGGATCCTGCAGCACGATCTAGACAGGTTGGATGAGTGGGCAAATCAATGGCAGATACAGTATAATTTGGATAAGTGTGAGGTTATTCCCTTTGGAAGCAAAAACAGGAAGGCAGATTACTACCTGAATGGTTGTAAATTGGGAGAGGGGAGTGTGCAGCGGGACCTGAGTGTCCTTGTGCACCATTCGCTGAAGGTATGCATGCAGGTGCAGCAGGCGGTAAAGAAGGCTAATGGTATGTTGGCCTTCATTGCAAGAGGTTTTGAGTATAGAAGCAGGGATGTGTTGCTGCAATTGTACAGGGCCTTGGTGAGGTCACACTTGGAGTATTGTGTGCAGTTTTGGTCTCCTTCTCTGAGGAAGGATGTTCTTGCTCTCGAGGGAGTGAAGCGAAGGTTTACCAGACTGATTCCAGGGATGGCAGGACTGTCATATGAGGAGTGATTGATGAGGTTGGGATTATTCTCGCTTGAGTTCAAAAGAATGAGGGGGGAATCTCATAGAGACTTATAAAATTCTAACAGGACTAGACAGGGTAGATGCAGGGAAGATGTTACCAATGATGGGTGTGTCCAGAACCAGGGGTCACAGCCTGAGGATTCAGGGAAAATCATTTCGGACAGAGATAAGGAGACATTTCTTCACACACAGAGTGGTGAGCCTGTGGAATTCATCACCACAGGAAGTAGTTGATGCTAAAACTTTGAATATATTCAATAGGCGGCTGAATATAGCACTTGGGGAGATCAAAGACTAGGGGAGATAGCAGGATTAGGCTATTGAGTTGGATGATCAGCCATGATCGTGATGAATGGCGGAGCAGGCTCGAAGGGCCAAAAGGCCTCCTCCTGTCCTATCTTCTATGTTCTATGTACCTTCTTCAACCCTCTCAGATATCTGTGCTTCTGGCCTCTCCTGCATTCTCAATTCTAATTGTTCTCCCACTGGCAGCCGTGCATTCCGTTCCTTAGGCCCTAGGCCATGGAATACCCTTGCAAATGCTCTCTGCCTCTCCAGCATTCCTCCTTTAGGATGCTCCTTATTTAACCTCTGTAATCACATTGTTGACCTCGGCCGGAATTCTCCGGCCGTTGCGATTCACTTTTCCCGCTGGCAGTGCACCCTCGCCCGTGGGTTTACAGGTGGCATGGGGTGGTTTCAATAGGAAATACCATTGACAAGCGGCAGGAGTATGGAATCCCGCCGTGCAGCGAACAGCACACCCCAGAGAAACACACGGCTGGGGGAACAGAGAATCCCGCCCCTAATATCTCCTTTGTGGCTTGGTGTCATTCCTCATTTATAACTGTCCCGTGAATTAAGCATGTTGGGCTGTTTAATAATAAATATATACTGTTGTTGTCAAAGCTTTGCTCAAAAAGGCCTTGAAGCTTTAATAAAGATTAATGTGATTGCGCTGGAACCACATTACAATACTTCATTATCATTTGCTGGCTTGTAATTGTGAGTGTTGAGTCAATAAGGTTTGCCAGAATGAATATAGGTAATTGGGTTGTACCTCATTATAAAACGAGTTCATTCTAATCAGGCCAATTGTTCTGGCTGCTTGCTCTGTGCCAGGGAGGGTCTGTAAACCACTGTGTATTAGTCTCATTGTCAGATTTATTGTTAAACCTGTGGATCTTTCCAGTCCCACTGTCTGGTTTATTGTTAAACCTGTGGATCTGTCCCGTCTCCCATCTCTCTCTGTCTGTTTCACTGTTAAACCCATAAATCTGCCCCCAATCTCACTGCCTGGTTCCCAGTTACAACCTGCGGATCTGTTTCACAGTCTCACTGCCTATGTTGCATTGAGTATTTGTAGCTGCAGGAAGCACTTGTGATTAATGTATGCACATCGTCAATGGAAGTGAAGTAACAGGTCGCTAGTGGGGGGAACTCCCAGAGTGGAGAAGCAGCCTGGAGTGAGTGAACACACCTTGTCAATAAAGCTCCATTAGTTTTTGATCCTGGCATCAGTCTTCCACAATACACAGCATAAAAACTGGCGACGAGGTTTTCGAACGACACTTGCTAGCCACCCGGGAGGAGAAAAAAATGAACCAAGTCGGGATGGAAGACATGGAAAAAAAGCTCTCGCATCTGCCCCTGGAGCGAGGTGGACATGACTTGCGATCTTCTGCAGAGCAATTATAGAGCTGTGGATATTTTTAGAAAGAGTCTGAAGCTCAGGTTGTCGTGCCTCGTTTAAACGGGGAAAAGCTGCTGCTGGAAGGTTGATGGGATTGGTGGGATTGAGGGCTGATAAATCCCCAGGGCCTGATAATCTACACAAGGAGGTAGCTCTAGAAACAGTGGATGCATTGGTGGTCATCTTCCAGGATTCTATCGACTGCGGAATAGCTCCTGCAGGCTGGAGGGTGGCTAATGTAACTCCACTATTTGAAAAGGGAGGTCAAGAGAAAGCAGGGAATTATAGACCAGTAAACCTGACGTCTGTAGTGGGGAAAATTCTAGATTCCATCATCAAAGATTTTATCGCAGAGCACTTAGGAAACAGTGGCAGGATCGGACAGAGTCAGCGTAGATTTATGAAGGAGAAATCATGTTTGACAAATCTACTGGAATTCTTCACGGATGTAACTAGTAGAATTGATGAAGGGGAGCCATTGGATGTGGTGTACATAGACTTTCAGAGGCTTTTGACAAAGTCCTGCATAAAAGATTTGTGTGTAAAATTAAAGCGCATGGGATTGGAGGTAGTGCATTGAGATGGAATATTGTGTGCAGTTTTGGTCTACTTATCTGAGCAAGGATGTTCTAGCTATAAAGAGAGTGCAGCAAAGATTTACTAGACTGATTCCTGGGATGACAGGACTTAAGTATACGAGGAGAGATTGAGTCAGTTAGGATTCGCTGAGGGCGGCATGTGGCGCAGTGGTTAGCACTGGGGCTACGGCCCTGGGTCACTGTCCGTGTGGAGTTTGCACATTCTCCCCATGTCTGCGTGGGTTTCACCCCCACAACCCAAAGATGTGCAGGTTAGGTGGATTGGCCACGCTAAATTCCCCTTCAATTGGAAAAAAAAATAGAGTACTCTAAATTTTTTTTTTAAGGATTGTATTCACTGGAGTTCAGAAGAATGAGGGGGAGGGGGGGAGTCTCATAGAAACCTATACAATTCTACCAGGACTGGACAGGGTTAATGCAGGAAGGATGTTCCCGATGGTGAGTGTGTCCAGAACCAGGGGTCATAGTCTGAGGATACGGGGTAGCCCATTTGGGACAGAGAGGAGGAGAAATGCCTTCACCCAGAGAGTGGTCGGCCTGTGGAATTAGCTGCCACAGGAAGTAGTTGAGTCCAAAACATTGTATGGTTTCAAGAAGCAATTAGATATAGCACTTAGGGTGAAGGGGAAAAAAGGATATGGGGGAAAGTGGGATTAGGCTATTGAGTTGGGTGATCAGCCATGATCATAATGAAAGGAGGAGCAGGCTCGACGGGCCGATTGGCCTCCTCCTGCTGCTATTTTTTTCTTAATTCATTTTATATGGGTCAGATCCCATTTGGAGAATTGTGAGCAGTTTTGGGCCCCATATCTAAGGAAGGATGTGCTGGCCTTGGAAAGGGTCCAGAGGAGGTTCACAAGAATGATCCCTGGAATGAAGAACTTGTCATATGAGGAACGGTTGAGGACCCTGGGTCTGTACTCATTGGAGTTTAGAAGGATGAGGAGGTATCTTACTGAAACTTACAGGATACTGCGAGGCCTGGATAGAGTCGACGTGGAAACGATGTTTCCACTGGAAGGAAAAACTAGAAGCAGAGGACGCCATCTCAGACTAAAGGGACGATCCTTTAAAACCGAGAAGAGGAGGAATTTCATCAGCCAAAGGGTGGTGAATCTGTGGAACTCTTTGCCGCAGAAGACTGTGGAGGCCAAATCACTGGGTGTCTTTAAGCCAGAGATAGATAGGTTCTTGATTAATAAGGGGGTCAAGGGTTATGGGGAGAAGGCAGGAGAATGGGGATAAGAAAATATCAGCCATGATTGAATGGCGGAGCAGACTCGATGGGCCGAGTGGCCTAATTCTACTCCTATGTCTTATGGTCTAACCTCCTTTGGGGAAAACGTGCGGGAGTTTATGGCACCGTGGCACGCTTCGATTAAAAAAAACAAAAATGTTGAACGATGGGGCTTCTATACTGAGCGATTTGACTATTTTGCGCAGGCAAAGAAAATAGCAGAAGATATTCGGGTTCCACGTTCCTGAGCAAGATTAAAAAAACATTATTTTTTCTTTTAATTAAGGTACAATTTAGCATGGTCAATTCACCTAACTGGCACATCTCTGAGTTGTGGGGGTGAGACCCACGCAGACACGGGGAGAATGTGCAAATTGCAAATGGGCAGTGACCCGGGTCCTCAGCACTGTGAGGTGGCAGTCCCAACCACTGCGCCACCGTACCACCCTTTCCTCAGCATGATGAGGGGGAATCGCTCAGGGGGCGATTCTCCGAGCCCCAAGCTGGGTCGGAGAATCACCCCAACCGCGCCACGACGCCGGCGTGCGATTCTCCGAGATGCGGAGAATTGGCGCCATTTGTGCCGGCGTGGTTGGCGCGGCGCTTGCCGTGGGCCACTGGGCCACTGGAATCGACGCGGCCACACGGATACAACGCCGTCCACCCCTGGTCGCTGCCGCCGGGAACTCTGCGCGGATGGTCCGGGGGCGGCGATGGTCCGGGGGCGGTGTTCAGGGCCCCTGAACACCGACGCCATGTCGAGTCGGGGCCGGCGCGCTGAAGAAGTCCCCCTCGCATGTGCAGGTTGGTGTGGCCCAACTGTGCATGCTCGGGTTGGTACGCCGCCCATTTGGCGCCGGGAAGGGAGGCTGGAGCAGCGTGAACCGCTCCAGCGCCGTGCTGGCCCCCTGTGGGGACCAGAATCGGTCATCCCCATGCCCGTTTCGCGCCGTCGTGAAACGCGATGGCGTTCACCATGGCGCGAACACTTGGGCTCCATTTGGGAGAATCGCCCCCTCAATCTCCTCGGAAGTTTAGTGCAACTTATGAACAAATTGCAGAGATACTGCCAGCACACTATTCACTGAAGCCTTTGCTGATTGTAGAGCCCTTCAGATTCCACAAAAGTCTTCAATTGCCCCATTTGTAGCTGTATTAAAAAGAGACTGGCAGAGTACTGTGAGTTCGGTGGCCTGCTGAATGGCGCAATTTGGGGCAGATTGGTTTTTGACCTCCGAAGTGACGGATTATAGAAGGGTTGCTAAACGAGAATAACCTTACCCTGAAACAAAATGCTGTTTCGATCTAACTGGCTGCGAAAGAAGCTCAGCAACTTAATTTGAAACCTGGATACACAAAATGTCAGCTGAATCGAAGCCTATGAGTTCTGAAACTCGTACATGTCATTGATGTGTGAAGCCAGGGTATTCAGCTGTGGAATGCTAGTGCAAGGATATAATATGCAGAAGCTGTGGGGACAATAACATACAGCGTGCCTTTTAGAAGGAAAAGCAAGCTACGAGGAGGAATTTCTTCAGCCAGAGGGTGGTGAATCTGTGGAACTGTTTGCCGCAGAAGGCTGTGGAGTCCAAATCACTGAACGTCTTTTAGACAGAGATCGATAGATTCTTGATTAATAAGGGGATCAAGGGATATGGGGAGTGGGCAGGAGAATGGGGATGAGAAACATGATGGAATGGTGTTGCAGAATCGTTGGGTCGAATGGACTAATTCTGCTCCTATGTCTTAAGGTCTTAAAAATAACAAGAAACAAGAGCAAACCAAAACAGCAACCCAACAAAAGAAAACATGTTCATGCTGTGCAAAATGTTTGAGAGAAACGAGGCAACTCATAGTCTGAAGACAAATTGTCACTGAATATGCTCGCCATTGCTGGTGGTACGAATAGATACTGAGTCACTCCATTGCTGGATGGACAGCCAGTGAGGATGGAAGTTGACACTGGGGTACCAGTCTCACTGGTAACCCAGACTGTCTAAAGAGAAAAACCAGACGCATTCCCTTGAAACCTTCAGGAATAGCGTTGACGACACACACTGGTGAAGGGCTGCATTGACATAGCTGTGCAACTTAATGGGAAACAGCAGATTTGTCTTTACACGTAGTAAAGGGCAATTATTCAGCATTGATTGCCGAACATGGTTAGATAAGATTCAACTGAACTGGGCCGAGGTCAACCTGATGACGAATGATGGATTGGGCTTTACAAAAACTCTAAAGAAGCACACTGTTGTGTTTGATGGAGAACTGGGGATTATGAAAGTCATCACAGTTAAGATGAAGATGAAAGAAGGATGCCCAGCAAAATGCTTGAAGGCAAGGTCGATGCCCTACGCTATCAGACTGAAAATGGAGGCTGACTTAGAATGACTGGCCAAGACGGGAGTCTCGGAACCTGTCAGTATTAGTGAATGGGCGCCACCAATAGTACCGGTCTTCAAAAAGGATGGATCCGTACAGATTTGCGGAGACTTCAAAGTCACCCTTAATCCAGTGTTGGGCAAAACAATACCCACTGTCCCACATTGGAGACCTGGGACGGCATTCTACCCTACCCGGCGTGACGGAGGGTCCCAGAGTAGGGGAGTGGCGCCAACCACTCAGGGGTAGCGCCAGCCCCGCACCGGAGCGGTTGCCACCAGAAGACCGGCGCAAAAAAACGGCGCCCCCGGCAGCGGGGCTGGCCGAAAGGCTTTCGCCGGTCCACGCATGCGCCGGCAGTGACGTCAGCGGCAGCTGGCCGCTGACGTCACTGCCGGCGCATGCGCGATGTGGGGTTCTCTTCCGCTTCCGTCATGGTGAAGGCCGTGGCGGACGCGGAAGAAACTAGTGCAGCCAGGGCATTGGCCCGCAGTCTGAGGGGGGGGCCCCGATCACGGGCCAGGCCACTGTGGGGACACCCCCCGGAGTTCAATCGCCCCCCGCCCCCCCAGGACCCCAGGGGCCTGCTCGCGCCGCTGATCCCGCCGTCCAAAGATGTGCGGGTTAGGTGGATTGGCCATGCTAAATTGCCCGTAGTGTCCTAATAAAAGTAAGGTTAAGGGGGGGGTTGTTGGGTTACGGGTATAGGGTGGATACGTGGGTTTGAGTGGGGTGATCATGGCTCGGCACAACATTGAGGGCCGAAGGGCCTGTTCTGTGCTGTACTGTTCTATGTTCTATGTTACAGAGGTGGTTTAAACCTCGGCGGCGGGAGAGGCCTCCCAGTGGCGGGACTTCGGCCCATCCGGGCCGGAGAATCTCTGCAGGGGCCTCTCCGATCGGCGGGGCGAGATTCCTGCCCCCGCCACTTCCCGGGTGGCGGAGAATCTCTGCCACGGCGGGGGCGGGATTTTAGGCGCCCCCAGGCGATTCTCCGATCCTGCTGGGGGTCGGAGAATTTCGCCCTTGTTTGCAGGATTGGCAGGAGATCAACAGTTTAGAAAAATCGACCTGAGCCAGTCATACTTACAGATGAATGTAGACCGCATAAATCGAAAGTAATGCCTTAGGGATTATCTTTGGAGTAAGTAGTTTGTCAAACTACTCGAGTGGAAATATCTTGAACATATTAGGTTTGCACCGTACGATCACATTGAGAGCAATCAGGGAACAAGGTTCACTGATCAAACGCCTTAATCAATTCCTACTGGTGTCTAGGAATACCGCTCATTCAATGACTAAACTTTCTCCTGCATTATTAATGACGACAACTGCGTTCAGTATTCGACTTGTTGAAACCTCCAAAAATGAAAGAAAAAACAAGGACAGACAGAATGGAGGGGAAGTAAAGCAAAAACAGTGTACCTTCCACCAAGTACAGTGTACCTTCCACCAAGTACAGTGTACCTTCCACCAAGTACAGTGTACCTTCCACCAAGTACAGTGTACCTTCCACCAAGTACAGTGTACCTTCCACCAAGTACAAGGAATGTTGGCCAGGAATTACTCCGCAGGAGAAAAATGGGTTCCTGCCACAACTCTTGCACAGACTGGACATGTCTCGTATACTGTCCAGACCAGAGATGATGCCATCTGGAGGAGGCGTGTACACCAGCTGTTGGAGCGGGACAACCGATCTGCTGGAAATGAAACCTGCTGAAAATTAATATTCAACTGTACAAAGTCCTGACCTGAACCTTCCTACAACACCGACACTAACAGACACTGATGAGGAAGACAGCACCTCACCTTCACTAAGTACAGAGTCAACCTCTAGGTACAACATCAACACCGGTCAAAACAATCACTGCTGACATTCATATAAAGCCAAAATCAGCAGAGGTTATAATGAGTGGAAAGAAGCAGACACCTGGGGCTGGATTCTCCCCTACTCGGCGGGGTGGAGAGTCCCGGCGGGATGGAGTGGCGTGAACCACTCCGGCGTCGGGCTGCCCCAAAGGTGCGGATTTCTCCGCACCTTTAGGGGCCAAGCCCTCATCTTGAGCGGCTAGGCCCGCGCCGGGGTGGTTCCCGTCCCGCTGGCTGGCGTGGAAGGCCTTTGGCGCCACGGCAGCCGGGGCCGAAGGGACTTCGCCGGCCGGCGGAAGTCCGCGCATGCGCAGGAGCGTCAGCGGCTGCTGACGTTATCCCCGCGCATGCGCAGGGGAGGGGGTCACTTCCACGTCGGCCATCGTGGAGGCTATGGCCGATGCAAAAGGAAAAAGCGCCCCCATGGCACAGGCCCGCCCGCGGATCGGTGGGCCCCGATCGCGGGCCAGGCCATCGTGGTGTGCATCTCCCGGGCCCAGATCGTCCCCCCCCCCCCCTCCGGACCCCGGAGCCCGCCCACGCCGCCAGTCCTGCCGGTAAGGGAGGTGGTTTGATTCAAGCCGGTGGGACCGGCATTACAGCAGCGGGACTTCGACCCATCGCGGGTGGGAGAATCGCCGGGGGGGGGGGGGGGCCGCCGACCGGCGTGGCGCGTGTCCCACCCCGCCGAATATCCGGTGCCGGAGAATTTGGTGGCCGGCGGGGGCGGGATTCACGCCGCCCCCCTCCCCCCCCCCCCCCCCCCCCCCCTGGCGATTCTCCAACAGGACAGGGGTTCGGAGAATCCAGCCCCAGATGTTCACCGCCAGCCGTTCTGAGAGCTACGACCTCCAAACCGTCTGGCTTACTGATTATTATTATTTGATTCTTGTTCGTGTTACATTTTTTGAAATTGTTGAGGGCTGCTGTCAGCTAGATAACAGAACCAAATTGACCCTGTCTCTCTGCTTTGGGCAGTTCATCACTTAATGATACTGCCAACCATACCTGAAGTACCGATCAACTGTAGCTTGGACATTCCTGGCATTCTAACAATAATTCTCTCAGTTGGTGAAGGACTGTCTCTTTGTGCAGGGTATGAATGAGACCGCTCTTTCGCTTCTAACCAAAATGATCCACCCTGTGCGGCTGACCGTTTCAAACCCCCAAGGTCAACGGGAGTTCACGAATGCCAACTCAAACCAGCCAGTCTTTAGACTCGCTCGGTCGTTAGAATCCAATTGCCTTTGGTAAGGAAAGCTTAGCATATTTGGTCGTTCTGAAAGCTGTAGGCATGAAGGGCTGACGTGTGCAGGCAGCCAGAGCCCGCTATCGACGGGGAGACATCATGGCAGACCCACTGAGTGACAGCCACAGGCTGAGGGTGATGACAGGTGGAATTTTGCTGCAGTGGCAGTCAGTCGGACGTGGGCCAGCCAACCTGTACTGACACAACAATCCTCCGAGAAGTGTTCCTCAAAGCTGTTATTCTGGCCTCCTGCCCTATTTTCCAGGTTGATTTCCTTTAATTATTCTCTTCAGGTTCTCTCGTTTTTGTTCTCCAGGCGGTAACTTGGCCAGGCATGCTCAAAGGGCACGCAACAGTAAAAAGCCATAGGCCTGGGCAGCGATAGTCAGCAAGTCATTCACCGCAAGGTGTCAATCCCCACTCAACAACCACACCCAAATGGGATTGCGGTCCTGGGAGAGTTTGGGAGCCAGAGCAGCATCCCACCTTCTGTTTGACTGAGATGAGCTGAATCAGGATAGACACAGAATCACAGAATTACTATGGCACAGAAGGAGGCCATCTGATAACAAACTTTAGTGTCACAAGGGCAGCCCGGTAGTACAGTGGGTAGCACAGCTGCTTCACAGCTCCAGGGTCCCAGGTTCGATTCTAGGCTTGGGTCACTGTCTGTGCGGAGTCTGCACGTTCTCCCCGTGTCTGCGTGGGTTTCCTCCGGGTGCTCCGGTTTCCTCCCACAGTCCAAAGCTGTGCAGGTTAGGTGGATTGGCCGTCCATAAATTGCCCTTAGGGTAGGTAGGGTTCTGGGTTACGGGGAAAGGGTGGGTGGGGGAAAGGGTGGAAGTGTGGCTTAAGTAGGGTGCTCTTTCAAAGGGCCGGTGCAGACTCGATGGGCCAAATGGCCTCCTTCTGCACTGTAAATTCTATGAAATTCCATAAGTAGGCTTACATTAACACTGCAATGAAGTTACTGTGAAAATCCCCTAGTCGCCGCATTCCGGCGCCTGTTCGGGTACACAGAAATAGAATTCAGAATGTACAATTCACCTAACAAGCACGCCTTTCGGGACATGTGGGAGGAAACTGCAGCACCCGGAGGAAACCCACACAGACACTGGGAGAATGTGCAGACTCAGCACAGACAGTGACCCAAGCCGGGAATCGAACCTGAGTCCCTGGCGCTGTGAAGCAACAGTGCTAACCACTGTGCTACCGTGCCGCCCTCATCTGGCCCATCATGTCTGCACCGACTCTCCAAATGAGTATTTTTGACTTAGCGCCATTCCCTATACCCCTGAACATTGTTTCTATTCAAATAATCACCTAATACCCTCTTGAATGCCTCCATCGAACCTGCCTCCACCACATTTTCAGGCCGTGCATTCCAGACCCGAAACACTCGCTGTGTGAACAGGTTTTTTTTTCTCACATCACATGTGCTTCTTTTGCAAATCACTTGAAATCTGTGCCCTCTCGTTCTCGATCCTTTTCCGAGGTGGGGGGAACAATTTCTCCCTATCTACTCTGTCCAGCCTCCTCGTGATTTTGGACACCTCTGTCAAATCTCGCCTTGGCCTTCTTCTCTCCAAGGAGAACAGGCCCAACCTCTCCAATCTATGCTCATAACTGACATGTTCTTCTTGCCAAAATGCATCACCTCACACTTCTCCCCACTGAGCATGCACCGCCTATCTACCCACTCTGCCAACTTGTCTGTGTCACACCAAGATCTAGATCATCAATATATATCAGGAAAAGCAAGGCTCCTAATACCAATCCCTGGAGAACACCAGTACAAACCTTTCTCCAGCCTGTAAAATATTCATTGACCATTACTCCCAGCTTCCTACTATTCAACCAATTTGGCTGAATAATTCAAACTTGGAACCTTCAGGCCTGACTGGCTCAGTACCATTGAACATGGAGTTGATGTTTATTCAGGAATTTCCTCCAAGCTGCTCCCATTGTGTCACCAGAACTACAATAGAGCCCATCCCATTCAAATTCACTGTACTTCTGGTGAGGTTATGGTGATGGATTGGGAACGTGACCGAGGATCCCTGGCCCCACTGTTACGCCCCTTCTTTCAGACTTGCGGAGCTCATTTTGTTTTGAGTTCGCATTTAATCCCTCACAGGATTGGAGGTCCTCAGCACACATTTCTGGCCTTTAGCACACTGCACGCATAGTTCCACAAACAGCAGCGGAGATGGTTCTGTATTTTATTCAAAGAAAAAAAAAATCACAGTGTTTAGAGAAACAACCAGATTTAAATCCTGTTGAAGTCAAGGGAAAGACTAGAGGGTACAAAAAAACAGGAGGTAATGAGGGCCCGCTCTTGCCAACAATGGCGCTGTTGACCCCCCCAGCCCCCATTGACAAGGGGTGTACCCCCAACCCCTCATCAAGGAGGGGTATCCTCCCTTCCCCCCACCATGGGAAAGATGGATCACAACCCCACACCATGTATGCATGAAAGTGACCTGACCCTCCCACCTGACCCCATCAGCACCCACAGCCGCCACATAGCACCCTCCTTCCAGTGCCAGACCTACCCTTCAGTCCCCTCCCCCCTGGCATCGTAAGTGGTGTTTAGCCCCCTGATACCCTGGCGCTGACACCCTTGTAGCGACTCCCAAGCCTGGCACAGTGGACCCCAAGTGGGGTCAAAGGCTTTAGCCCATTGCTCATGTGCAGAGGGTGGGTCCCCCAAGTGTCCTGAGGGTTGTGGGGGGGGGGTCTTGGGCTATGTGTAGGAGTGATGGGGGTCCCGTGTCTGGACTGCACACCCCCCCGAGCCCTGGGCAACCGGAAGATCACAATTGGCATGGTGATCTCAGGCAGCCCTCTGTTCAGGGTCTTCATCCTGGTCTGACCTGTTTAAACTCTGAAGTGGCCTCATCACTCTGAACTGCTGACTGACAGCTGATAAGCAGATAAGACAGTTCAGTGAAGCTGTAAGCCAGGAACACTTTCCCTTTCCCCACATCTGCTCCCTCAGACCTATGCTTTTGAAACTGCTGCTTCTTAAAATGTCAGAGCCTTCCTAGAAAGCCCACAACACTTGAAATCCCCCAATATCCTTTGACATGCTAAGATTTATTCAATTTCACAGAGCAACAGGAGGTTTGTTGATTTATCTTTCCCTGCAGGTTGAATGCATCTGAAGTACCCTCCATTGATCCTAACTGCAATGTTTATGAACATTCTTGTTGTGATTGGCAGCTGTCGACCACTTCACAAATGCTAAGTGCTTTCTGCGATTAGAAAAGAGGAAGTGAAACGCGGAGAGATTTCCATCTTGTTAATTGCATTCAATTCAATGCGAATCCGCTGCATGTTCCTGCCATTGCAGAGCGGGAAGCCTGGGACGGCTGGCGGGGCGGGAGTGAAGGCTACGGACTGGTCTGCCGCTCAGTGCTGATCCCGTTTCTGTCCCAACACGGGATTCGCCGCCTGATCTAAGATTCCCCATCTCAGCGGGGTGGGGGAACGGAGAATCCCGCTCGAGATGTTGAGGTTGTTTCTGCTGCAGTTTAAGTGGTCTAGCTGCCATCATCAATGTGATATATGTTACTGTAATATCCCACAATTGACAGGTATCATTTTCACTGCGCAACTCATGAAGTAACACAGCAGTGATGTCGAAAAACCATCGATCTTTGCTTTTCAACCATGTTACGACTCTCTGGCCCATTGTTGGGAGTGATTGGAGGGGGGGGGGACATTGCTGGTGGGACGAGGGTGGTGGGGGGGGGGGGCGCGAGGGGGTGAACATTGTCTGTGTGGGTGGGGGGGAAGCAGCATTTACAGGAGGGAATGAGGTCAGCATTGTCAGGAGTAACGTGGGTGCTGAAAGGCTTTGACACCACTGGCTGATTTACTGCAGGCTGTGCTCCTCATCTAACCTAGAACCTGTTTGGAATATCTCTATGTAAATCTGTGTAAAAGACGAGGTAGATTTGGGCAGCACGGTACCACGAGTGGATAGCACTGTGGCTTCACAGCGCCAGGGTCCCAGGTTCAATTCCCGCTTGGGTCACTGTCTGTGTGGAGTTTGCACTTTCTCCCCTTGTTTGCGTGGGTTTCCTCCGGGTGCTCCGGTTTCCTCCCACAGTCCAAAGACGTGCAGGTTAGGTGGGATTGGCCATGATAAATTGTCCATTAGTGACCAAAAGGGTTGGGAGGGGTTATTGTGTTACGGGGATGGGGTAGAAGTGAGAGCTTAAGTGGGTCGGTGCAGACTTGATGGGCCGCATGGCCTCCTTTTGCACTGTATGTTCTATGTATAAGTCAAATAGCCCAAATATCCATGACTCTGGGCATGTGATCCCACTATCCTAAGGCTCAAGCAGCAGATTGGATAGGGTATAGACAGCCAATTGGACGTTTAAACTTCTGGTGTAAGTATTGAGCATTTAAACACATCAGGACTTCCCCAGGCTCCTGATGCAGCGGCTGAAGATTCAGACCAATTATTTCCATTGGCCATTGTAGCCCTTGAGCATCGAAAAACAAATAGGACAAAGTAAGAAATGGGGGGGGGATTCTCCATTTCTGAGACTAAGTGTTGATGCCGACGCAGAATCCGTGGGCTTTTACGACAAAAAAAAGGCGCCGTACCTGGACCAATTCTGCTAACGATGAGGGGCTAGCAACGGTGTCGTTTGGAACACAATCGATTCCAATGAAAAACGGTGCGGGATTCTCTGGGTGCTAACCACTATGCTACCGTGCGTGTGGGGAGAAAGATAAAAGTGAGTGATAGATAAGTGAGAGATAAAAAGATAAAATAGCAGAGTGAGCACCAAGGCCCAGATTTTACATTAAAAAATAACAGTGAGGTTGTGGATGCTCACTATTCTTATGGGAAATAAGAATATTGGGCAGCCACATATACACATTACACTCCCCACACACATTTATGCCAGCCAAAAAGATGGCACTGGCATGCCCATTCAGCTGATGGGTCGGCTGGGGCCAGAGGGCACCCAGGGGAGTGCCCTGGGGGGGGGGGACCTATATGACCTGTGGCTCTAGGTTCAAAGTGGGCTGTTAGCGGTGTGCGCAGCTGCATGGCTGCCTTGCCGGCTGCGGCAATGATGTTGCCTGCCCGTCCACCCCGATCCCACAGCCCACCGACCGACCCCACCCCCACTACTCTCCCCGGCCTGGCTGAAGCCCCCCCCCCCCCCCCACCCCCAGCCAGCGGCACAACTGTCAGCAAACTATGGCGATGTTGGACACTTTCCGTACCCCCTCTCTCTCCCTCAGCAGCCACAACACTGGTTTCACGATTTTTAAAAAGACAAGTGAAAGGTGCGCAGCGGAGGTGGAGAATCGCGGAGGCCCTGGAGAATACCGGGGCATGCCTGCTGATGATATGCAAATGGTGTCTACTGTACGTGCGTTCTGGAACGCATTGACGCTGCTGTCGAGGTGCTGGAGCTTTGCGATTTGCCATCAAGTCGGCGCCTGCAGCGATTTCGGCATCGGAAAATCGCCTTTCCCGATTTTGGCGTTGGCTAACGGACAATCCCGCCCGTGATTTCTATTGCAATAGGCAACTAACATGTGGAAGGAAATGTTGATGTTTGTTGCTGGAGCTTTACATAGCCCTGCATCATAAAATCTCCGATGTAACCTCACCCCGTAGCAAGTAATTATTGTGCAAGTTTAGCCAAAGATAATACAGCGATATGTTCCCTTCATTTCCCAACAGTGGGGTGCCACTGGCAAGGGAAATATCAGAATAATATGCAAATGAACTTGTCATATTTCTTAAATCAACAAACAGACTGGGATATTTCAACTCTCAATCCACTTAGCAGGGCTTTACTCGAGTGTGTGTTGTGACAGAACTTGACGCCAAGGCCAGCAATTGACCTCAGCAACATTAAGCTCGTCAGAGGCTAATTCTGAAGCATGTGGGCTTTGATTTAATCCCTTTGCTATCGTTTCCTAACATGATAAGATCACAGCTAGGCAACCACCCTTTCATGTGCTGGTAGGGTGTAGTATTTCACAGCATAAGGCCGTGGGACGATTTTAGAGCAATCAAGAAATACTGATTACATTGCTGAGGAAAATGCTTGTGGGGAGAAAGATAAAATTTAGCAGAGTGAGCACCAAGGCCCAGATTTTACATAAAAAAATAACAGTGAGGTTGTGGGTGCTCACTATTCTTATGGGAAATAAGAATATTGGGCAGCACGGTAGCATTGTGGTTAGCACAATTGCTTCACAGCTCCAGGGTCCCAGGTTCGATTCCCGGCTTGGGTCACTGTCTGTGTGGAGTCTGCACGTTCTCCCTGTGTGTGCGTGGGTTTCCTCCGGGTGCTCCGGTTTCCTCCCACAGTCCAAAGACGTGCAGGTTAGGTGGATTGACCATGGTAAATTGCCCTTAGTGTCCAAAATTGCCCTTAGTGTTGGGTGGGGTTACTGGGTGATGGGGATGGGGTGGAGGTGTGGGCTTGGGTAGGGTGCTCTTTCAAAGAGCCGGTGCAGACTCGATGGGCTGAATGGCCTCCCTCTGCTCTGTAAATTCTATGAAATAGCCAGACAACAATCTCCAGAATCTCCCCATGTGCAGTTGAACTTGGAAATCAGACATTGTGGTCTGAGTAATCCTGTTTCATCAAATACTTTCCCTGTGCTATCACAATCCTTGCTGAAAGACTCAGAAATATCAGGGAATAAAGTTGTGGTACTTTTCCACCAGTTGCCAACTAATGTTGCCAGGAAAGGTTCAGGCTGGTGCACTGAGGTGTTGTGAATTTTTAAAGAAATGGTCAGTCATAACCATTGCCAAAAAAACCTCTTTTCCAGAATATGTAACTTTACAAGTGTGGAGACGTATCCTTTCAGAATTAGTGAAGGAAAATTTTTTGAATAACTATAATATTTAAAAAACATTTTCTGCCTGTTTCTTTTATATTTCAAATCCAATCTTCCCTTTGCAATCCTTATTTTGCTTCCTGTCCATGGTTTATATATAATTTTTACTTCTTGCTTCAAACTCTGCATGGTTCAGTGAGATTTCCTCACTCTGCGGCTATACAAGATCTTAATATATTAAGAAGTTTTACAACACTAGGTTAAAGTCCAACAGGTTTGTTTCAAACACGAGCTTTCGGAGCACTGCTCCTTCCTCAGGTGAATGAAGAGGTATGTTCCAGAAACATATATATAGACAAATTCAAAGATGCCAGACAATGCTTAGAATGCGAGCATTTACAGATCCAGAGATAGTTTCTGCTCGGCAATTCTGCGTTGTCGCGCATCATTGTGAACGGGCATCACGCGACAATCACCAGGCAGGAATGTTCCCTTCCAGTCGGGGAACACTTCAGCAGTCAAGGGCATTCAGCCTCTGATCTCCGGGTAAGCGTTCTCCAAGGCGGCCAACAGGACGCTCGACAACACAGAATTTCCGAGCAGAAACTTATAGCCAGGTTCCGCACATATGAGTGCGGCCTCAACCAGGACCTGGGATTCATGTCGCATTACATTCACCCCCCATCATCTGGCCTGGGCTTGCAAAATCCTACCAACTGTACTGGCTTGAGACAATTCACCCTCTTTAACCTGGGGTTACCCCTATCTCTGGATCTGTAAAGACTTGATTACCTGCAAATGCTCACATTCGAAGCATTGTCTGGCATCTTTAAATTTGTCTATATATGTGTTTCTGGAACATACCTCTCCATTCACCTGAGGAAGGAGCAGTGATCTGATAGCTAGTGTTTGAAACAAACCTGTTGGACTTTAACCTGGTGTTGTAAGACTTATTACTGTGCTCACCCCAGTCCAATGCCGGCATCTCCACATCATTAATATATTAAGGCATAGCTTCAACATGGTTTTGTGGTAGGCAAATCACATTTGACGAATTAATCAGAGTTCTTTGAGGAATTAACAAACAATGTGGATAAAGGGGAACCTGTAGATGTGGTGTACTTGGATTTCCAAAACGGATTTGGATAAGGTGCACATCTAAGATTACTATGTAAAATGAGAGTTAATGATGTAGGGGGAAATATATTTCCATGGGTAGAGGATTGTTTGGCTAATCAGAGAGTAAGGCTCAATTGCGGATTAGAAATCTGTAACCAGCGGAATGCCTTAGACAAAGGGATTGGATGTAGGGTGTTAAATTTGTCGATGACACAAGGATAGGCAGAAATGTAAATTGTGACGAGGACACAAAAGGTTAAGAGAATAGGCCAGAATTTGGGAGATGGAGGATAATATGGGGAAAGGTGAATTTATCCACTTAGGGCAGAAGAATAGAAAAGCAATACATTATTTAAATGGTGAGGGATTGAAAAAACACTGTGGCACAGAGGGATCTGTACAGGAATCAGGAAAAGATAGAATACAGGTACAGCAAGTTATTAGCAAGGCAAATGAGCTGTTGTTTATTGCAAGAGGAAAGGAATATAAAAGTAGGGGTTTTTTTGCTATAGGGAGTTAACGAAACCACATCTGGAGTTCTGTGTACGGCTTGCTCTCCTTACCTGAAAAAGGATATAACTGCATTAAGAACAGTTCAGTTCAGCTGAATGAATCCTGATATGGCGGGGTGATCTCATGAGGAAAGGCTGGAATTTCATGCATTGGAATTTAGAAGAATGAGAGGTGATCTTATTGAAACAAATACGATCCTGAGGGGATTTGACAGTGTAAATCCTGAGACGATGTTTCTCCGTGTGGACAGACTGGAACCAGGGATTGCAGTTTAAACATGAGTGGTCTCCAATTTAAGATGGTGATCAGAAGAATTGTTGCTCTAAGAGGGTTGTTGGTCTGTAGAATTCTCTTTCCCAGAGGGCAGTGGAGTCAGGGTCGTTGAATATTTTTAAGGCTTGAGATAAATAGGTTTTTGACTCATTTTGAAATCAACGGGTATGGGATAGAGAGGAAAATGGACTTGGGGCCACAGTCAGATCAACTATGATCGTATCAAATAGTAGAGCAAGTTCGAAGGGCCGAATGGCCTCCTCCTGCTCCTAATTTGTATATTTGCATGTTCTGATTGGTTGAAAAGCCTCATCTTGCTTGCCCTGCCAGAGATTCCCTGCAGACGGCACAGATCTTGGTCAGATGATGGTGAGGGAACGATCTGGGGCGTAATTTAACCGGAATAAACCAGAGTCCCGTGCTGAGCACGTTTAGCCGGGTGATGCCCTTTGCTGGCAATGCGGTGAATGACCCTGCTACTAAACAGGACCCTGCTTCATTACTGGGCCCAGGAACGTCCCGCTGAGGCTACACTTAGTCTAATTTCCTGCACTAACGAACTCCGCTCGCCAATGCAAGCAGATATTGGGGCACCAATAACAGGGGAGACCCCACAATTAACAGGGGAGACACCTGGTCCACGTTTGTGGAAACAAGTACTGACGGCGCTTGCTCAGGGTCTCCGAGTTCAGGCTGTTGGGTCCCGGGCGCTAGGTAGATCTGCCAGAGACAAATTCAACTGAGACTAACTGCTCACTTGAATATGCAAATCTGGGTCCCGACCTCAATGGCTTGGATCCCGATTGTAACACCCCGCGAGATCTCATTGTCACATCGCGAGTTGGCCGCAGTGCGGCCCCTAGATCGCACCTCTGAATTCAGAACCCATTCACTTAGAGTTAAAGGTGGGCCCAATATCGTTCCCACACAAATTCCAGTATGAACTCTGTGGACAACTGCCATCATAGTAAAGGGCAATGTCTGTTCCATCACTGCTGAGCCATCAATGAGATGAAGAGGGAAAGAAAGATCGAGTAAGGATCTCTGATTAGCAGTAGCTATGTGTAATTCACATATGTGTTTTCTCATATAATTTGCACCCACTCTGGCACAAGCCTATTACGTGAGAGCATGTGGGAAGGGTATGTGTCGGGTTGAGAGGACAGGCAGAGAGTGATTTACTGGTAACATGTGTCTATGATACTGTGATGGCCAATCACACCCCAGGAACTTCCTCTGCAATTGCTGATAGTTTCACCACAAGATCCCAAAGTAGGTTTGGATGAAGACAGCTCTTACTCCCGTTTCATCTGATCTATCCAGGAGGCTAACACTTGGACATCTTGTTGTTTCTTAAATGAGTCTGGCGTCCTGAGATCAGTCACTCTGCCTGCCAACCATTCCAGTCCTTGATCAACATCAATATTTCCTAACATTTGTCTTAAGTTTACTGTGAACCTGTCACCTTACATTCTCACTGCTCTGGGATATCAGATAGTGTCGTCCTGTTTTTACTTCCTCCAGCCCTTTATGTAATGATATGTATAATGTAGGGAGTGTAAAGGGTTAACAAGATGCTGTTCCTGTATCTCAACACTAGATGGCACCACAGAGTAGTCATATAAATAGACTCATCCTCCTAGAGTTCTGGGAGAAGGTTGGAGAAGGTGTTGCAGAAGATTAGGAGAAAGGTTGAGATAGGGTGTTAGTTGTATTAAGGAGATATTATAGATTTCTGTAGCATAGATTTAATACTGTTCTTTTATTAGCTATTACGTGGTAAGGTGTGCGAATCATTTAAAGTGGTGTAAATAAACTAGCTTTGTTTCAAATACATAGCTTAATGTTCTTTGTCAGCACTACGACTTTAAGCCATATTGAAGTACTTCACAAGGAACATCACATCTTAAACTTGTATAACGCTGCGTCATACACATTTCTCTTATCGAACTGCCTCTCACAACTTTACTGTCCATTTCCTGACATGAGCCTCACTGTTTCTCTGAGGAGCTGCCTGTAGAGATTAGCTGACACATGCAGTATCCTGGTCAGAGCAGTATGCAGCAATCTGGTTTGGCATCTTCACTGGGACCTGTGGAGAGCTGGGATCATATGACACAAATACTTTGGGTAGCACAGGCACTATGATGTTGCTTCAGGAAGGATAAACAATGTGAATGGCGCTGGTACGATCCGAAAGTCATCGTTTGATTTTTCTAGTATGATCAGGGGTTATAGGGAGAAGGCAGGAGAATGGGAATGAGAAAAATATCAGCCATGATTGAATGGCGGAGCAGATTCAATGGGCCGAGTGGCCTAATTTTGCTCCTATGTCTTATGGTCTTATGGTGCGTGGTGGGGACAAAGCAGTAACCTGCTACAAGGTCAGTTTATTTGTGCCTGGTCCACCCAATTTGCGAAATTTCCCATTTCTTGAAATGGACGGTCAAATTTCCCATTTCTTGAAATGGACATTCCTGAAACAGGCAGTTTAACCACCCCATTCATGAAATAGGCATCGGAAAACTTGCCCAGTCCATGAGCTAGCTAACTTTTATGAACAAAGAGAAAATGCATTTTACAAATGTATAATCAGCTTGATTATATTTCTTGTTCTCTTACATTTCTTCCAGTATTATATTCAAACAATTCAGATACAGCTTACAGTCATTAATGGTTAAAATACAGCAAAAATAAAGTAACAATTCATACATACATAATGTGTCTTTGTTCAATGTACATTTGAGATTCATTGTGAAATCCACACATTTCAAATTAATTGGTTTATGATCTGTTATATTTCATTAAGGATTACACCCAGCCTATACATCAATGTTTACCAGAAAAAGCATAAATACAATTCATACATTGACACAGGAATACTCAGGCGGTTTCTTCCTTTGCTTTATTAAGGGCGGCACGGCAGCAGAGTAGTTAGCGCTGTTGCTTCACAGCGCCAAGGACCCGGATTCGATTCCCAGCTTGGCTGACTCTCTGTGCGGAGTCCGCACGTTCTACCCGTGTCTGCGTGAGTTTCCTCCGGGTGCTCTGCTTTCCTCCCAAAAGACATGCTTGATGGATGAATTGGACCTTCTGAATTCTCCCTCAGTGTACCCGAACAGGCGCTGGAGTGTGGTGACAAGGAGATTTTCACAGTAACCTCATTGCAGTATAATCTAAGCCTACTTGTGAAAATAAGAAAGATTGTTATTGTCTAGTAATGAGGTGGGACTGCTTTACATCATCTGTTATAGAATGTTATTATTATGCATCTTCTTATTTAAACCAATTGCTGATGTCATCAGTGAGTGCTGTGACGTCATTAGGTTTTGTTGTCACCTGTATGTATACGTATTTAACTGTTGTTAGTTCTAATTCTATTCAGCTATTGTTATTTCAGTGTCTGACCAGTCGCTCCCAGTTTTGAGTCCATGCTGTATTTTAAACATAATTATTTTTATATATTAAAGATGAACTTATAATGCATTTTCGACTACCTTTTTTGTGGTCAAGTTACCACGCCTTTGTTTGGTTTTCTGAAGTGCTATATTTGCGAATCGATGGTTGTGAATTCTGCATTTCACCAAGATTATATTGCAGAATTAGATTATCTATTTATAGCAGATGTACAGAATCATTCAGTGACATTGGTGTCTTGTTTGTATTGGGAGCTGGATCTAGCATGTACCAGCAGACATTCAGGAGCTGTCCTGATTTTGGCATGCCTTCCCCTCTTCATTTATCCGCAGTTTTAGGGCTTTGACAGATAGGGTCCAAGTAGCAAGGGACTCAGCAGTGCTCGAATCCTTGAAGCTCTTCATTTGGACTGGTTAGTTGCGGTGCAGTTAGATGTTGTTGCAACAGAGGGCGACAGTGCTGCTTCTCAGAAAGTGTTGTCGGCTGAACGAAAGATTGTTTCAGAGAGATCAGGAAATGGGATCTCCCTATCTGTACAGTCTTGCTATCTTCGTTGCAGAATGTAGACAGGTTAGCGATTAGTACAATCAGTCATCGATCAGAATTGGTTGACTGCAGCCTTTCTCATTTCGTACACCCCCAACAATGTGACTGCTACAGGCTGGGCCTTTAATTGAGGTAAACAAGTTACGTGAGGGCCATCTTGTGGCGATCATTGATAGAGCTGGAAAGGTATTCATGTTAAGATCAACCCTGATTGTAGTATCATAGGGCAAGACTTTGACCCACTCAAAACCCATCCACAGAATTAGAATTGGGCCCTAGACAACATCTGTGAGGGTTTACAGAGCTACAAACAACCCTATCCTTTCTTCCCTTTTACTTCCTCTCTCTTTCTATCCCTCCTTTCCTCGCTCCCTCTCGGGATTCTGTCATCACCCTTTCACAGGCCAATGGGAGAGGCATGTAAACAGCAGATCACTCAGTTTTAACAGCGCCTCTGCACAAATTGCAGAATAAATAATTTAAGGCCTATTCCAAAGGCTCATTATGTAAATTGCCGGGTACTCAACCAAGCTGTCCTATTGCTGATCTCTTGTGTGGGGCAAGTCACAACACAGGCGCGTTGCTGGTCTCAATGCTGAATCTTTTTTTAAAAATCGCTGGTGTTTAAAATCTTGATTTTATTTCCCGTCACAGTAGTTTGTCCAGCTTTGCTGTGCCTCGTGCAAGGGTGCTTATTCTTTCAAACTTGATGTCATTGAGTGAATGAATTATCTACTTAAAATCTGAATCAAAGGGCAGCACGGCGGTGCAGTGGTTAGCACTGGGACTACGGCGCTGAGGACCTGAGTTCGAATCCCGGCCCTGGGTCACTGTCCGTGTGGAGTTTGCACATTCTCCCCGTGTCTGCGTGGGTTTCACCCCCACAACCCAAAGATGTGCAGGTTAGGTGGATTGGCCACGCTAAATTGCCCCTTAATTGGAAAAAAATTATTGGGAACTCTAAATTTATTTAAAAACAAATAAATCTGAATCAAAGAGAATTTTAGCACACTGCAGATCCAATCCAATCCAAGCCCAGCAAATCGAGTCAATGCAGAGTTGTATCGCTTCAAATTTCAAGATTGGAGGGCTCGGTTCCTGCTTAGCACTTCTTGATCAGCATTTTCCCTACCTGCTATTTTGTGACTAAGAAATTGAGCCGGTCAACTAATATAAATGTACTTATGTGGATAGAGCACATAAAGTGTACACACTCGATGCCACAATTTCTAAGTATTATATACACATATCTTTATTATATTATATCTCAAACATTTCTGCATATATACACATTTTGACTCACTAGCTCTCACAGATAAAGTTTGATAGCTGTCCAAGATGATATGCCACATCACTGAACTGTTTTAGTTGTAGCGTCATGTCTTCTAAAATTAATGCATGATCTAATGATTATTTTCTGAACATTCTCTTTTCTCCTTCTCTTCTCTGCATCCTCACCACCCATGCTCCATTCTCCAAATAGGCAGTGACTGAGTCCATGATATTTACAGGGAGGTTTGCAGGGTGATAAAAGGAACCAAGGGTGCGATTCTCCGCCCCCCATGCCGGGTGGAAGAATAGCGGGAGGGCCTCCTGACATTTTTCACGCCCTCCCGCTATTCTCCCCCCCCCCCCCCCCCACGCCCGAACCACGGCACGAATCGCCGCTCGCCGTTTTTTTACGATTCTCCGAGGACGATGGGCCGAGCGGCCGGGCCTCAACACGACAGCAAACACACCTGCTCGCTGCCGTCGTGAAACGGGCGCCAGATGCCCGTTTGGGGCATCTAGAGGCCCGATTGGCACGGGAGCACCACGACTGTGTTCGGGAGGGGACAGGCCCGCGATTGGTGCCCACCGATCGTCGGGCCAGCGTCCAAAACAGACACACTCTTTCCCCTCCGCCGCCCGGCAAGATCAAGCCGCCACGTCTTGCCGGGCGGCTGAGGCGAAAGACGCCAACTGCGCATGCGCGGCTGACGTCATCGGCTGCGTCAGCCGCCGTGCCGCTTGACGTGCGGCCTTGACGACCGCCGTGACGCACGGGGCCGCGCTCCTAGCCCCGCCCGAGGGGGAGAATCGGCCCCGGAAGTGCCGGGAAGGCTGCCGTGGGTCGCGGCCTGACCCACAGCAGCCTTTACGATTCTCCGCATTTGCGGAGAATCTCGCCCCAAAGACTTAAGAGCAGGAGTAGGCCATTCAGCCCTTCGAGCCTGCTCCACTATTCACCGCGACCATGGCGTCCTGTTTGCGGTCTCTACTGAGGTTTAGCAGTTGGGAAACTGAGAATTCCGTGTTTATCGGGTAATCTGCCCGATTAGAACATAGAACATAGAATAGTACAGCACAGAACAGGCCCTTCGGCCCTCGATGTTGTGCCGAGCAATGATCACCCTACTCAACCCCACGTATCCACCCTATACCCGTAACCCAACAACCCCCCCCCCCTTAACCTTACTTTTTAGGGCACTACGGGCAATTTAGCACGGCCAATCCACCTAACCCGCACATCTTTGGACTGTGGGAGGAAACCGGAGCACCCGGAGGAAACCCACGCACACACGGGGAGGACGTGCAGACTCCACACAGACAGTGACCCAGCCGGGAATCGAACCTGGGACCCTGGAGCTGTGAAGCATTTATGCTAACCACCATGCTACCGTGCTGCCCAAACTAAAGGTTTAACAAACACAATCTTACTATCTACAATTCCAGTCCCCGAAGGGTCTCCCGCCCTGATCTACATGTTTTTGGAATTGATTTCCCGGCTGTAGCCACATTGAAAGGCAACTTCTGGCCTCTTCTTTGTAATGTTTCAGTGGGGTGGGCTTTGTGGTAAACAATAAGGAGAGAGAACTCGGTCTGCTTATCTTCCCCTTCCTGCTCCCTGGCTTGTTACTCGGTTCCAGTTGAAGACCTCAGATGTCAGCTAACACACGCAATTAAACTCTGACCTTCATGAACTGTCTGTCTCTAATTGTCAGCTATTGATCCACCTGAGGAGAAGTGAAAAAAGCTTATTAGTTGAGAGCATCAACTCTAGTGAATTAAATATATAAGTGCAGGTAATATCACATGAGCAAAAAGCAAGGAGGTCATGTTGGAGTTGTATAGAACATTGGTGAGGCCACAGCTGGAGTACTGTGTGCAGTTCTGGTCGCCACATTATAGAAAGGATGTGATTGCACTGGAGGGGATGTGGGGACTGATGTGCTACGTCATTTATACAAATGGCCATTGTATAGTGCACGGCATAGTAGCACAGTGGTTATCACAGTTGTTTCACAGCTCCAGGATCCCAGGTTTGATTGCCGGTTTGGGTCACTGTCTGTGTGGAGTCTGCACATTCTCCCTGTGTCCGCGTGGGTTTCCTCCGGGTGCTCCGGTTTCCTCCCACAAGTCCCGAAAGACGTGCTGTTAGGTAATTTGGACATTCTGGATTCTCCCTCTGTGTACCCGAACAGGCGCCGGAGAGTGGCTTTTCACAGTAACTTCATTGCAGTGTTAATGTAAGCCTACTTGTGACAATAAAGATTATTATTATAAATACGGTGCAGAAAAGACCCTTCGGCCCATCGAGTCTGCACCGCCGCATGAAAGGCACCTTATCTGCCAATCCTAGTCCCTTTTGCCAGCACTTGGCCCATAGCCTAGAATGTTATGACATGCCAAACGCTCATCCAGGTACTTTTTAAAGGATGGGAGGCAACCCACCTCTACCACCCTCCCAGGCAGAGCAGTCCAGATTGTCACCATCCTCTGGGTAAAAAGCTTTTTCCTCAAATCCCTCCCGAACCTCCTGCCCCTCAACTTGAACTTGTGTCTCCTCATAATCGACCCATCAACTAAGGGGAATAGCTGCTCCCTATCCACCCTGTCCATGCCCCTATAATATTGAACTCCTCAATCAGGTTGCCCCTTCTCTGCTCCAGACAAGATAACCCAAACCTATCCATCTCTTCACAATTTAAATCTTCCATCCTGGGCAACATCCTGGTGAATCGCCTCTGCACCCCCTCCAGTGCAATCACATCCTGACTATAATGTGGTGACCAGAACTGCACACAGTACTCCAGCTGTGGCCTCACCAATGTTCTATACAACTCCAACATGACTTCCTTGCTTTTGTAATCCATGTCACGGTTGATAAAGGTAAGGTATACCATATGCCTTTTTCACCACCCTATTAACCCGCCCTTCTGCCTTCAGAGATCTATTTACAAACACACCAAGGTCTCTTTGTTCCTCAGGACTTCCCAGTGTAATGCCATTCATTAAATATTTCCTTGTCAAATTGCTCCTTCCAAAGTGTATCTCCTCACACTTTCCAGGATTAAATTCCATCTGCCACTTTTCTGTCCATTTGACCATCCCGTCGATATCCTCCTGTAACCCAAGAGTCTCAGCCTCATTGTTAACCACCCGCCCTAGCTTTGTGTCATCTGCAAACTTTCTGATTCTACCCCCAACATAGTCATCAAAGTCATTTATATAAATGACGAATAATAGGGGACCCAGCACAGATCCCTGTGGTAGGCCACTGGACACTGGCTTCCAGTCACTAAAGCAGCCGCCTGTCATCACCCTTTGTCTCCTCCAGCTCAGCCAGCTTTGACTCCACCTTATCAAATTTTCCTGTATCCCATGTGTAATTTTTAAAAATTTCCACCGCATAAATGTCCATTGGAAAGAGCGCCAGGAGAAAATCACCAATTCCTGGCAGACATATCACAGAATTAAAGGGAAGGATACTGCCTCCAGCCAGGTGCAGTTACCTGGACTTCAACTCAACGGCAGAATTTTAAAGGGGACCAGCTAACTTCAAAGTGCCGCAATCTTCAACATTCTCCACCTTAAGGACATGCAAAGACCCTAATTGTTTATTCTTTTTAACTGTTACTTGCAGCGGAATTCTCCGTCAGCAGGATCCTCCGCTCCGCTAGCAGTGCACCCACGCCCACGGGTATTACCAACGGCGTGCGATGGCCACAATGGGAAACCCCATTGGCTGGCTGCGGGTTCAGAGCACCTCGCTGCCGGCAAACGAGGCCGGCAGACCTGAGAACACCGCCCTGGGACTCTCTAACCATTCTTCTGATAGCTGTGTGTGTCATTGTGTCTTTAATTATTTTTCCTCAGGCTCAGGAGCTGATAAACTTTCTCTTTCTTTTACTCAGGAAAACTTGGCTTGATTGGCTCCTTGTTGAAAAATAAATACATTTGGAATGGAAAAGACATCTACAGGGAAAATACATTTTTTTTAAAAAACCTTTGTTGCGACCAACCGAGGCGATTGAATAAAGGGAAGCCAGCCTGTTCCTCTTCACCCAGCCATAATGATTGGTTATGTTGCTAGATTATAGGGCAGCACGGTGGCCTAGTGGTTAGCACTGAGGTCCCAGGTTCATTCCCGGCTCTGGGTCACTATCCGTGTGGAGTTTGCACTTTCTCCCCGTGCCTGCGTGGGTTTCGCCCCCACAACCCAAAAATGTGCAGAGTAGGTGGATTGGCCACGCTAAATTGCCCCTTCATTTGGAAAAAATAATTGGGTAATCTAAATTTATTTTAAAAAAAGTTACTAGATTATTAATCCAGAGGCCTATGCTAAAGATATGGAGACATGAGTTCAAATCCCACAGCGGCGTTACATCTGTGTCCTCTGGTTTGCTTCTCTTCTGTCAGTGGGGGCATTTTCACCCGATCTCCTTTGACCAGACCCCTTGCGAGTTTAAACGCTCTCCTCTCAAACTTTGCTTCTCTAAGGAGAAATAACCCCATTTTATCCAGTCTGGCCGCATCAGTGCTTGTTCCAAAGAGCTAGTATTCACTGACATAAAAGTGTTAGGAAAACAAAGGTAGTTTTAAGGGATTTATACTTGTATTGGTAAACATTAGAAATAGGTATAGTTTTAAGTGGGTTCAATTTAATGTTTCAGTGCCTGGAAGGGTAAAACCTATTGTTAGATTCATGCTGGACAAAGGTGTTTGTATGTGTGGGGGATGGTCTCAATTCCAACCGTGTTTCTATTGTGCTTAGAGAGGGCTATGGTGTGAAGAGTGAATAAACGAGCAATGGTTGCTTAGCAACTGGGGTCTTGTAAGCTAGAGGCACTTTTAGTTTTAGTTTAGATAATGTAATTTCAGTTAGAGATATGCTATGAGAGAGAAGGTAGCTGTCACAGCTCTGTTACAAGCAGTTGGTTTTAGAAGGTTAAAGAGGGGCCTTCTCTCTCAGCCTTGCTAGAAGAAAAGCCATACTACGGAGTAATAATTAAAAGAACAAATTCCGTAAATCTAACGTCCAGCTAGTTAAGGAAACTTGAGAAATGAAGGGACGTTTCCAAGAAGTCGGAGTTAACGGAACAGAGGAAACCTGGAGCTAGAACAGATTACTGTTCAGTAAAGTCACACAGAGTTGGAATGTCATTGGATCATGAGAGGCCAGAAAGAGATCTGCAGTAGTGCTAAGGTTTGTGACAAGTTACGACAGTTTGGGAGACATTATTTGAAGTAATTGTGGAAATCGGTGGCTAGAGTTTGCGTTAAAGCCTTTAAGAATGAGGAAACCTAAAGAGCGAGGTGTAAAAGCTGAAAACAAAACCTCGATTGAAGCAGCGCCGAATCTGAGCCCAACTCGTTGGGCTGGGCATAATCCATGGGTCACCCACAATGCTGATGGGAAATTCCAGTTGGTGTGGGAATAGGGCCTTAATAGGCCCCCCAATTAACTATAATTGGTCTCGGCTGGCTGTCTGCCACGCCCCAGCTGTCTGACCCAAAGCAGCACAGAATTTGACAGTGGCAAATTGCACGCCTGCCTCTAACGAGACCCTAGGCCGTTTAAAAATGCTGTCCTTTGTTTCTTGTCCCAGTAACACCCCCTTTCCCTTATTGTACTTGAATTGCTCCTGCCTTCCGACCTATCACAGTGTATCACCTTCTGGCCTCCCACACCTTTTCCCATCTCTGAACTTTCTTCAAACCTGATAATCTCGAACTTTTCCTAGTTCTGACGTACTTTAGTCTATGCAACCTTAATCTGATTGTTTCAGGCAGGCTACTGTTAACTTGCTTCAAGATTTGGAGAGCCTTTGAAGTGCGAAATTCTATGGTTAACCAGTCTGAAACCATATTTATCTACATTAAAGATCAGCTAAAAGACTATGTGTTTGCATATCACTGAAATTATTTTGGTTAGGAATTTGTTTCGGCTCAGTGGTGTTAATGGGAAGCCAAATGACAGCTGCAGCAAGGGCTCTTGGCAGTATGTAATATCTTACTTGGATGGCCATAATTATAAAACTGTGAATGATTCCCATGACAAATCATTGCTATTACAGCAGCAGTTTTATCCATCCATATTAATTTCTACCGGATTTTGTATTCATTAAGGCCCAGCGCCGGTATTACTATCTTATGCTGAAGTTGGTAAAGTTAGTCCTGCTTTACTGAGACATAGGGCTGGATTCTCCATAAATGGGGCTAAGTCGCCACACCAGCGTAAAAATGCTGGAGTTTTACTCTGGAAATTCCTTAAAAATATTAGCAGCTATTCTCCTACCTGCAGGGGGCTGGCAGGGGCTCGGAGTGCTTCTCACAGCTTCAGCTGCGGATACGCCCCCCGCACTTCCGGTTTCGAGTCCACGCATACGCATGGTGGCGGCCTCTAGTGATCGCGGCGAACGCTATGGCGGACTCAGCCAGTGGACCTGGACGAGGAAAGAAGGTCCCAACGATCGGCCCCGCACCACTACACCGCACACGCCCGATCGTCGCCCCGGCCGCCCATAAGGCCCCACCCCTGCCCCCCACCAAGGTGACCGCGGACCGACCGGCCAGATGTGGTTAGAACCACGGCGTCAGAAATTCAGCTGGTTCGGACCACAGCATTGCTGGGAGGGCCTCTGGCAATACCCCCCCCCCCCCCCCCCCCCCAGATTTGCCACGTAAATCGTGCGCGAGCGATTCTCCGGCGACCGGAGTGGCACCGGGCCCGATCCTGTCGTAAACGTAGATTCTCTGCCCCCGCACCAAACGCGATTCCGGTGCGGGGCTGCGGAGAATCCAGCCCCATATATTGTAACATCTCTGATGAAGAATGCTTATTTCTTCACGGTAAACCCATTTGCAGCAGTTTGATATAATTGCTCCTGATTGCTCTGGTTAATGGAAGATTTTGAGTTCGGCATAAAGATACACACATTGAGTGAAAATATCATCAAAAGGTTCAACTGAGAAAATTAGTGCAATTTTCCGCTCAAATTGCAGTCAGACTGCTAATTGGACCCAAACCGTAAATTCTACCCAAATCTGATATCATCACGGTAATTTCTTTTTATTCTTTCACAGGATGTGACCATCACTTGGCTAAGACTGCATCTTTTCCCCATCCCTAATTGCCCTTCAGAACCTGTTGGTCAGCCACCTTTTTTGATCTGCTGCAGTCCATGTACACCCACAGCGCTGTTCGGAAGGGAGTTCCAGGGGTTTGACCCAGTAACAGTGAAGGAACGGTGTTATAATTCCAAGTCAGGGTGGTGTCTAGTTTGGAGGGGAACTTGCAGGTGGCGGTGTTCCCAGCATTGGCTGCCCTTGTCCTTCCATGTGGTGAGGTTACAGTTTTGGAAGGCGCTGTCCAAGGAGCCATGGTGAGTTGCTGCAGTGCATCTTGTAAATGGTACACACGGCAGCCACATGCATCGGTGGCAGGTGGAGTGACTGTTTACAAAGGTGGATGGAGTGATGATCAAGCGGACTCTACGTTGGTCTGGTTGTTGTTAAGCTTCTTCATTGGACTCATCCAGGCAAGTGGCAACTATTCTATCACACACCTGGTTTGTGCTTTGTAGATGGTGGACAGGTTTTGGGGAGACAGAAGCAGAGTTGCTCTCTGATCTGCTCTTGTAGCCACAGTATTTAGATAGCCCAATTAAGTTTCTGGTCAATGGTAACCCTGAGGATTTGATAGTGAGGGATTCAGTCATGGTAATGCCATTGAATATCAAGTAGAGATGGTTAGATTCTCTCTTTTGGAGGTGGTCATTGCCTGGCGCATATATGGCACAAATGTAACTTGTCACTTATCAGCCCATGTCTGAATGTTGCGTAGGCCTTATTGCCTGGGGGCACAGACAGCTTCAGTATCTGAGAGTTTGTAAATGGCATTTTGCATTGGGCAATCACCAACTAACATTCCTATTTCTGACCTTACGATGGAGGAAAGATCATTGATGAAGCAATTGTAGATGGTTCGGCCGAGGACACTACCCTGATGAAATCCTGTAGTGATGTCCTGGAATTGAGATGATCGACCTCCAACAACTGCAACTATATTCCTTTGTGCCGGGTATGACTCCAACCAACTGAATCCTTTGATTCTAATTGACTACAGGTTTGCTAGTGCTCCTTGACGGCACACTCGGTCACGTGCTGCTTTGACATCACCTCTTGAGTTCAGCCTTTTTGCCCATGTTTGAAGTAAGGTAGTAAGTTCCTTTAGTTGTTTAATTGTCCGCCACCATACATGACGAGATGTAGCTTCAGCACTTAGATTTAATCCATTGCTTGCAACATTGCTCACTGCTGTCAATCACGTACTGTTTCGGCTGTTTGGCGTGCTGGTAGTCTTATGCTGAAATATTACCAGTTGACACTTCATTTTTAAATATACCTGGTGCTGTTCCTGGCCTGCCTTCCGACGGTCTCCATTGCTTCATTGAACCAGAGTTGATCCCTGAGCTTGATGGTAATGTTGATTGACCCAGGTCACCAGGGAGAGGTGCCCTACTCTTCTTCAAAATTATACCAGGGAATTGTGTTTTTCCCGAGACAGCGGATGATACCTAGGTTATTTCAAAGAATTTCATAGAATTTACAGTGCAGAAGGAGGCCTTTGGCCCATTGAGTCTGCACCAGCTCTTGGAAAGAGCACCCTACCCAAGCCCACACCTCCACCCTATCCCCATTACCCTGGAACCCCATCTAACCTAAGGACAGTTTGGCATGGCCAATCCACCTAACCTGCACATCTTTGGACAGTGGGAGGAAACCGGAGCACCCGGAGGAAACCCACGCAGACAAGGGGAGGATGTGCAGACTCCACACAGACAGTGACCCAAGCGGGGATCGAACCTGGGACCTTGGCGCTGTGAAGCTATAGTGCTAACCACTATGCTACCGTGCTGCCCACGGAAAGATGGCACCTCCAATGGTGCAGCACTCCTGCGATGCAGCCTTGAGAATGGCAACCTGGATTAGCTGCTCAAGTCTCACAGAAACATCTCCAGTCTTCTGATGAGAAGCAAATGCTGGAGAACATTTGTAGAACATTGTTCCAAGATTTATGGAAGGGCATTTGTGTGAATGCTTTATTAAACTTCTGATACCATTAAAAACAAAGAACAGGTCCTACGATGTTCAGATAGGCTGCTGCCTATATAACAGGTTTGATGACTAAATAAGGCGAGACTTCAATCCAAGGTAGCGATGCTCTGTGCCTATGACCACTAACAGATGGGCAGCAGTAAATCTTCCTGCGACACACTCCTGCTGTGCAGTACTATAGCTCGAGCTTCTAAATAAAACCAGAAAGGTGGCGTTAAACCAGGGAGGGATTTCTGCTCAAACAGTTCATGTACGGCAGAAATAGACTCTAAGGCCGAGATAGAAAAACAAAGAAAGGCTTTCATTTGTGGAGCCCCCTGGACATCTTTAGAACAAATGAAGTACTTTTTAAGTGCAGCCACTGTTGTAATGTTGGAAACCCAGCAGCTTATTTTGCACACAGTAAGCTATCGCAAACAGCAATGTGATAATGGCCAGGCAATCAGTTTTATATTACATTGATTGAGGAATAAATATTGCCCCAAGACACCGGGGATGACTCACCTGCAAAATAGCGCCATTGGATCAATTCCAGTAGGGTAGGCTGATAGGGCGTCAGTTCAACATTGTAAATGAAAGTCAGCACTTCCGGCAGTGCAGCGCCTTGAGTCGGAGTAACAGCTTTGTTGCACTCAAGCCCTGGAAAGGGACTGGAATCCCAATCCTGTGATTTAGTGGGAAGATTGTTACCCACAGAGCCATGGCTGACATGCTCTGAAGGTAATAGAACATAGAACATAGAACAGTACAGCACAGAACAGGCCCTTCGGCCCTCGATGTTGTGCCGAGCAATGATCACCCTACTTAAACCCACGTAACCCGTATACCCGTAACCCAACAATCCCCCCATTAACCTTACACTATGGGCAATTTAGCATGGCCAATCCACCTAACCCGCACATCTTTGGACTGTGGGAGGAAACCGGAGCACCCGGAGGAAACCCACGCACACACAGGGAGGACGTGCAGACTCCACACAGACAGTGACCCAGCCTGGAATCGAACTTGGGACCCTGGAGGTGTGAAGCATTGATGCTGTACTGTTCTATGTTCTATGCTAACCACCATGCTACCGTGAGGCCCCGAATGAATGAGACGCCATCATTAACAGCATTTCGCTTCATCAGCAATGTAAAGCTCATCGTGGCAAGAGTTGCAACTATACGACAAAGCTTCCATTGATCTTTGACTGTCTAAATAAATAATGGTTAGAAATGGTTCTTGATGACAAGCGGCATGAGATTATTGAGAGCCTACCTTCTCATTTCTATCCCTCTGTTTTCCTCACAATAGTTTCTATATATAAGACAGTAAGATCGTCCTCAATCTAATAGCTATGCAATACAGATAGATTCTTTGTTCCAGAGAAAATAGATCAGCAATTAAGGGAAATTAAATGAGTTGAAAGCAAGGGGAATAGTATATTTTGTACAAATTAAGACTCCAATTTAATTTTAAAAAAGCAATGTGCTTATGAGAAATCTTGTTGCAATAATAAGCTTGTGGCTTCCTGACTATTTAGCATCTCCACTCTCCCCCTGCTCATACCATTGATGTTTTATACGCTAGTCCATGTACATTTGTCACAATCCCAGTTGGTGTTATAACTGGTCAGGAAGATCCCAGAATGGACCGCTATTTAGTTTTAACAACAAGGAAGAAAAAAAAACCCCACCACCCCCTCCCTTACTTTAACAATTACATACAGATTTTAGGATTGACATGGATTACAAAGTACTTCTTAGAACATAGAACATAGAACAGTACAGCACAGAACAGGCCCTTCGCCCCTCAATGTTGCGCCGAGCCATGATCACCCTACTCAAACCCACGTATCCACCCTATACCCGTAACCCAACAACCCCCCCCTTAACCTTACTTTTATTAGGACACTACAGGCAATTTAGCATGGCCAATCCACCTAACCCGCACATCTTTAGACTGTGGGAGGAAACCGGAGCACCCAGAGGAAACCCACACACACACGGGAGGACGTGCAGACTCCACACAGACAGTGACCCAGCCGGGAATCGAACCTGGGACCCTGGAGCTGTGAAGTATATATGCTAACCACCATGCTACCCTGCTGCCCTACTTAATCTTAATCTATAATGGCCTCATTAACACAAAGCCCTTTTTAAGCACACAAGATGATATGGCAAATACACACTCTACTCTGAGCCCCAAGTGAATGTTTGTGGACTTCTCCTCAGAACCCCCCCAGGTGATTGTCACGCGGGAGTTTTCAAACTCTACTCCCAAGAACACACTTTAAAATTTTCTCTCATAAGTATGCTTTGAGTTTACAATCTGAATTCCAGGCCAGGTTTTCCAAATGACACTTTTAAACAAAGCTTCCGCTCCACTTTCAGCAGCTAATCCAGTCCAGGATTTTACACAAAGCCCTTTAGAATTTCTTTGTCTTGACTGCTGGGCAAATTGTTCACAATTGATTTAACTCTCAATTCCCAGACTGCATTACAATAGCAACAGAGCCTGGATTCTCCCTTCCGGGGACTAAGTCTCCACGCCGGCAGGAAAACCAGCGGCAATGACTCCGGCGTCAATGGGCACCTAAGGTGAGGAATTCTCACCTGTCTCGGGGGCTAGGTGGACGCCGGAGGGGTTGGCGTCGCTCCAGCCGGCGCTGAAGGGACTGCGCGAGTTCGTGCATGCACCAAAGGGCTGGCGTGATCTCGCGCATGCGCGGAACTGGTGGCGTCTTTTGCCGCATACACGGGGGGGGGGGGTTCTCTTCTCTGCGCCGGCCATGGCAGAGTCCTACAGAGGCCGGCGTGGAAGGAAGGAGTGCCCCCACGGCACACGCCCACCCGCAGATCAATAGGTACCGATCGCGGGCCAGGCCACCGTGCCCCCCCCGGGTCGGATCCCCCCCCCCATGGACCACCCCAGCTGACTTACCTGCCAGGTCCCGCCATGTGGGACTATGCGTAACCCATGCCAGCGGGACTGGCCAAAAACGTACGGCCGCTCAGCCCATCGGGGCCCACAGAATTACTGGGAGGGGGCGCTGCCAATGGCCCCAACTGGCATGGTGTGAACCCCACCCTGCCTGAAAAACAGTGCCGGAGAATATAGCAGCTGGCGTCGGGGCAGCTGGGCGGGATTCACGCCGCCCCCCCAGGGATTCTCCAACCCGGCAGGGGATTGGAGAATCCCGTCTCTGATGTGTGATTTACCTTTAGGTAACTGTCCCACTTTAAACATAGTTATTGCAGGGCAGCATGGTGGCACAGTGGTTACCATTGCTGCCTCACCACTCCAGGGACCCGATTTCAATACCGGCCTAGAGTGACTGTATGTGTGGAGTTTGCACTTTCTTCCCGTGTCTGTGTGGGTTTCCTCCGAGTGCTCCGGTTTCCTCCCACAGTCTGGAGATGTGCAGGTTAGAT
Organism: Scyliorhinus canicula; assembly: GCF_902713615.1. Classification (NCBI taxonomy): domain Eukaryota; kingdom Metazoa; phylum Chordata; class Chondrichthyes; order Carcharhiniformes; family Scyliorhinidae; genus Scyliorhinus; species Scyliorhinus canicula. The sequence goes on from NC_052161.1 coordinate 17,446,883, forward strand.
GGATTGGCTGTACTAAATTGCCCTTTACTGTCCAAAAAGGTAAGGTGGGGTTATTGGGTTACAGGGATAGGGTGGAATTGTAGGGTGCTCTTTCCAAGGACCGGTGCAGACTTGATGGGCCAAATGGCCTTCTTCTGCACTGTAGGGATGCTATGCAGTTCTCTGTAACTCAGAACACTTTGTTTACTCCTCCTTGAATTCTTCAGAACAATATCTTGTCTGTGTTCTCTTAACTTCAGGAGTCTTAAGCGTTTTTTCTGTCCCAATTCTCTGGTTCTCCGGATCTTGTTCTTTAGGAAGCTTGCATCTTTGCAACTCCCCTGTCCTGTCCAGCTTCTCCTGACAGAATTGGCCTCAGTGTCCTGTCTCCGATTGAGCTAAAACTAAAACTTAAAATCTTCTCTACCTTACAAGTATTATGATCCCAGACTAGACCCCAACAATGGTTAGGATACTGGACTGAACCCCAATATTTTAGTTTATTTTGTAAGACCGCGGAAAGAATATTTCACTCAAGGAGTGATTGCATGGAAAATAGCTATTTGGTATCGTAAAACAAAACTTGATTATTAAGACAGTATTAAAATCTTAAACCTAACACCTGAGAATAGCTTACAATTGCCCCGTATACAATACTACTCAATTCCTAATTAAACAACAAGAAAGGAAAAACATACAGCTCTCAATCCATCCTACAACCCAATGGCAAAGAGTAACACTTGATTTCCAGACCAGATTTGCCTCCTGTAGGAACACCTTCAGACTCTGGCTTCAAAAAGCTGTTTCAACTGGTTTCTTCAGCTTCTCCCTTGTCCTCAGCAAGTCTATGCTGCTTTAAATATTACTGATCTTTCTCAACTATCCATCTGAAAGAGCAAGAGACTTTACTTGTGGTCTAAGAATAGCCAGATGAGAATTCGACTCAGAACCCTTCTCAAAACATCTGAATACCTTAGCTCCACCCACCAATGATATAATTTCCCCAAGCTGGAAACAAATTAACTCCCCAGGCTGAAAATACATTTGACTCGCCGGGACCCCCCGAGTCAAACAGTGCGTTAGCCCAGGCTTTTACGATGGTCAATTTCACCTCTAACTTCTAAAAGCTTTCTGGTTTTGCAAAACAAGGTTACTTAAAAAAATTGACTACTGCAGACTACCACACTCTAACGTGGGTTTTTAACCTTTAAATTGCCAAATGTTTATAATCCAATATATCTAAAAGTCTACATTTGTCACACAAGATCCCAGTTGCTAAGCAACACCACATGCTTATGCCTTTTATTTACTCTTCATGCCATAAGTCTTTCTAAGCACAATAGAAACACAATTGGAACTTAATTCACACATGGAAACACCTTTTTCCAGCATGTATCTAACTATAGATTTGACCCTTCCAGGCACAGAAACACTAAATTAAACACACTTAAAACGATACCTTATTTCTAATGTTTACCAATTCAAAGGTAAATCCCTTAAAACTACCTTTTTTGTCCGAAGACAGTAATGTCATGAGGAAGTAACACTGTGGGTAAAAATAGATGATGGTCCATGTGGGAAAATAACATGGGATTGGATTCTCCGATTCTGCGGCTATGTCCGGAGGATGCGTCTGGATTTCTGACCAAAACATCGGCGGCGTCCCTGCACCGATGCTCTGCCCGGTCGGGGGGCTAGCAGCTTCCCCATGTAAAGCCCCCGCCTTTACCTGCTGTTACAGACGCAGAATGGCCATACATCATGGCGCTGGCCGCGAACGGATCCCGTCTGCCATAAACTGCCCCCCGTAACCCCTCTCGCCACAACCGGCCCACCCCCTACCAGTCCCCCAAGCCCCTGCCGAAGCCCCCCACCAGCGGTATGGCTCTCCCCCCCCCCCCCAACTGTGGCGGCACTAGACAGAGTCCGCTGCCACCACGTCAGGTTTACGAAAGTATTTTTTTAATAAAAATTTTATTGAGGTATTTTTGGTATTATAACAACAACAAAATAAACAATGTAACTATAAACATAGTGCAAAAGCCGTTTCCCTTCCTTACAGGTCCCACCTTTATTAAACCCCTACTCTAAGCTAAACTAAGCCCCCCCTTCTGCTGACGATTAATTTTCCACGAAGAAGTCGACGAACGGCTGCCACCTCCGGGTGAACCCTAACAGTGACCCTCTCAAGGCTAACTTGATTTTCTCCAAACAGAGAAAGCTAGCCATGTCCGACAGCCAGGTCTCCGACTTCTGGGGGCTTTGAGTCCCTCCAAGCTGATAGTATCCGTCTCCGGGCTACCAGGGGAAGCAAAGGCCAGAACGTCTGCCTCTTTCTCCTCCTGGATTCCCGGGTCTTCCGACACCCCGAAAATCGTCACCTCTGGACTCAGCGCCACCCTTGTTTTTAACACCGTGGACATGACATCTTCAAACCCCTGCCAAAATCCCCTAAGCTTCAGACATGTCCAGAACATGTGGACATGGTTCGCTGGTCATCCCGCACATTTTGCACACCTGTCTTCTACCCCAAAGAATCTGCTCATCCGGGCCACTGTCCTGTTAGCCCGATGAACGACCTTGAATTGTATTAGTCTGAGCTGCATGAACTACTCTGGGTCCCTCTAGCTCCTGGTACATCAGTGAATCGGCTCATCTTTTTCCAAGGAATCGAGAGTGAAATACCAGCGTTGTGGGGATACAGTCCCATTTTAAGAGACTCCAGCCTCTAGATTTTGCATGGGCTACAAGGGGCAACAATTTTCCTTCTTTGTCTAAATATCTAGCTGTAATTCACAATGTGAAAATACTGGCACATGTATGTGGTCATACATGTTGGTCGTCAGTAGCATGTATTCTTGTATTTATAAAGTCAGTTTGATGCTGGGCTCTCACGCTGCTAAGAGCTCACCTCAGGAGTCAGCCTGGCTGGAAGGAAGTTGGTCTTCAGTTATGGAAAGAACACCTGGAACAAGGGTTGGCCATTCCGCCCCCCAAATCAGCTGTGCTATACAATCAGACCTCGACTCTTGTCTCTCCCTCCTTCCCTCATGTCGAAAGCTTGCTTTCTGCTCTCCCTCGTCGCAGAAATCCACGAGACGGAATATGGGTTTCATGGTCGAAGAAGTCCATTGGTCGGTGTAACATTGTAGAATCCTAGAATCCCTACAGTGCTGGAGGAGGCCATTTGGCCCATCAGATCTGCACCCACCCTCCAAAAGAGCACCCACCCTAGGCCCAATCCTCTGCCTTGTCCTTGTAACTCCACCTAACCTTGGGACACTAAGGGGCAACTAAGCAAGGTCAACCCACCTAACCTGCACATCTTTCTGCCCGGAAAGTGATGGAAGATAAATCTAATGGAGGCTCAGTTTGGGAGGTGGGATTATAAGCATTGTGGTGGCCTCACACAGCCATGGGAATGCTGAAAGCAGATGGCAAAAGAATCCACTGGCACTAGCTGACATTTAAGTACAGGCTGTGTAATGCTTCAAGCATTGCTGCAGATTCCTGGAGACATGTGATCATTTTCAAAGTGCCCCCCACTCACCATCCCCACCCCCATGTCACCACTCCCCACATCACCACCCACCTCCCACTCCCGTTCTCTGTCCTGTTTCCAGAGTGTTTGGCATTTGCAAATGCAATAGTGTGTTGAGGACCTCCAGCGTTCTGCCCTCTGATTTATGGCCATTAATTTTAAACCGATTGAGGTTGCTGGGAATGTGGGATTGGATTTGAGCGAACTGCAAAAATTGGAATGGATCTAAACATTGTGTTGTGCCCTGTGACGTGAAACTGAGCCCGTTAATGTCTAGTCGGCAAAACGGTAAGAACGTCTTTAAATCAATGGAAACCTGGTAACGACCCACTTTAACTGAGTTCATAACTTGACTAAATTGTTTCTGGATTTAGCATTTCCTCCTGCTTTGCTTGCCGACGTCTCATTTCCCAACTGAAAACAGACTCCGAGGCAGGAGCTGAATTAGTGGGAAATTGAATGCAGGAACTGCAACAGTTAAATCCTGATCTTTGAGGCTGTCAAAAGCAGCTTCTGGTCTTAAAAACACAGTGATTTCGAAGAAGTAAACTCAACTCCCAAGATTAGTCTCAGAGCCCAGAGCTTTGAAGAGGAGAGCTACCTTATCCGCCATTTAAATTAACTATCGGGAGAGGGAAACAAAACAAATGTTAATATTCTGTTCCAAAATGTTTTAAAATAATTCCGCTTTGTGTGAACTTCATGTGAAATTATAGTGACAAAAATTCACAAATCAACTCCGCCTCGCTCATAAAGCATTTGATAAATCATTCTATGAGGTGCGTGCTCCGTTAATAGAGTTTTAGCCAGCTTTGTGCAATAATAACAATCTTTATTGTCACAAGTAGTCTTACATTAACGCTGCAATGAAGTTACTGTGAAAAGCCTCTAGTCGCCACATTACGGCCCCTGTTCGGGTCACTGAGGGAGAATTCAGAATGTCCAATTCACCGAACAAGCATGTCTTTCTGGGCTTGACGACACCGGAACACCCGGAGGAAACCCACGCAGACACGGGGAGAACGTGCAGACTCTGCACAGACAGTGACCCAAGCCGGGAATCGAACCCGGGTCCCTGGCGCTGTGAAGCCACAGTGCTCACCACTGTGCTACCTTGCTTCCCCTAAACAAAACAATGTGTAAACAAAGCAATGACTGTTAAAAAATAATTGACAATTATGCACTGTTCGTAACTTCAGGACTTTCTCAAGCACTTTTCAGCCAATTAAGTAATTTTAATCACTTTTGTTATTCGGGAAGTATTCTAGTACAAAAGCAAAAAGTGCTGGGCACATTCAAACTTTCCTCAGAGCAGAGATCCTGAGGAAATCTTCTCCGTACTGAAAACGCTAACTCTGTTTCTCTCGCGAAAGATGTGGCCTGACCTGTTGAACGTTTCCACCATTTGCTTGTCTTGTTTCGGTTCTCCAGCAACCGCAGTATTTTGCCTTCTGTTCAAAACTCCCAACATGTTGTGTACTGCGGATTGCTGGAGCATTGAGTGCTGAGCAGCTAGCTAGCTACGGGACACTCTTCATCATTGTGAGGTGAAGCAGTGCTTCAAATAGAAAAGAATGACTTTGAATGACAAATGGGCTATTTGCGGTGTACTAAAATACAAGCTTCCAGTTTCTTGGTACATGACAGAACATGTGAAGAATCTCTACAATGTAAACATTGTTGACCTGCTCGGGACCACTTGCACTATCGCCTGGAAGCCCAATCAGCCCCTCTTAATGCAGAACATTAAAAAATAAATAAATGCGGTTCAAGAGGAACGTTCAAATTATACATTTCTCTGCCAGAATGCCACACAGATGTGACATTTTATTGGTAGGGAGGAGGCATTGGGTAAAGATAGTGGTGTGAATAGCACAGTTTATTTGCTCATTTGCCACCCATAAACATTCAAATGATCCACGAGAAGTAAATATTTAGGGTGTTAATTGAGTTCCTTTAGATTGTTGGCATGCTTTCTTTATTAAAATAAATCCGCAGCTGAAGCAACATGCAATTTACCTGAGCCTCCGATTTTAGCCAGTTTAACTTTTTTTATCAAACTCACTTCCTCCCTGTTATGTTACTGACGGTAGCCATGATGTGGAGATGCCGGCGTTGGACTGGGGTGAGCACAGTAAGAAGTCTTACAACACCAGGTTGGACTTTAACCTGGTGTTGTAAGACTTCTTACTATGTTACTGACTGCATCTGTTGAAATGTATGACTGAAAGAAAATCTTTACATTACGTTTTGAGGTGCCAATTTTTGTACCATTGAACACCACACTGAAAGTCACTTCTTGTACACTTCTTTTTTTTTTTAAATTTAGAGTACCCAATTATTTTTTCCAATTAAGGGGCAATTTAGCATGGCCAATCCACCTACCCTGCACATCTTTGGGTTGTGGGGGCGAAACCCACGCAGACACGGGGAGAATGTGCAAACTCCACACGGACAGTGACCCAGGGCCGGGATTCGAACCCGGGTCCTCAGCGCCGTAGGCAGCAATGCTAACCACTGTGCCACCGTGCTGCCCCCTCTTGTACACTTCTAATGATCAACCGTATATTGTGCGTTAATGCAGAGTTCACCTGGATGGCAATATTTGGCTGTTCAGCTCTGAAATGCCCATACTCTCTCCACTAACCGTTACTGCACCTTCCTCACGTCTCGAAGCTTTCCCGACTTTCTCGAGTCATCATGTTTTGATGATCCCATATTCTGGCCCTCGCTGTCTGTTTTCACCTCTCTGAGATTTTCTCCTCCTCCACCACCATAGCCCACACTGGATCTCCACACCTCTCTGGTCCTACCTTACATGCTCCAATGCCCTGTCACCCTTATCTCTGAGGTCGCTCTGCACTCTCATTATCTCCAAGGTCCACCCATCACTGGGATTCCCATTCCCTGGGCCTCTTACGCAACCTCATCGCCACATCTTCAACGGCACTAATCTGGCCCCGGCCCTCCAAGATCTCCACATCATCACCATCATCTAGTTACCTGCCATCTCCTTTACTCCGGAATTCATAGCGATTCCAGCCCTCTCCATGGTTGGAGTTTTCCCAGATTTTTTCAGAGTGTCAGGCCCTGACTGAAACCCAGTGTGTAGCTCTCCAGACGCATAGGCCGAGTTTTAGTCCAGATTTTCAGGCTGTCTGGGAAATAAATGAGTGGGCGTGGCAGGTTAGGCATGGCCCTCTCCCACCGGGGGCTACACTTACCATGGCAACCCCAGCTGTTTACCATCTTCACAAATATGTTGTGAACCTCACCGACATGATGTCACGTCAGTGAGGTTTCAATATTCTGTGAGGGGAATAATGTGCAGGGGCGGACGTTCAAACAGATGCAAATTTATTAAAATGTATTTAAATGAGATCCCTGCCCTTTCCACCACCGGCGCGGGACAGGCAAAATCGGAAACGCAATCACGCCGGCGGCACAGTGGTTAGCACTGCTACTTCACAGCGTCATGGACCCGGGTTCAATCCAGGCCTTGGGTGACGTCGTGGAGTTTGCATATTCTCCCCAGGTCTGTGTGGGGTTCCTCTGGCGGCTCCGGTTTCCTCCCACAGTCCAAAGATGTGATAGCAGATTAGATGAAAATGAAAATGAAAATCGCTTATTGTCACGAGTAGGCTTCAATGAAGTTACTGTGAAAAGCCCCTAGTCGCCACATTCCGGCGCCTGTCCGGGGAGGCTTGTACGGGAATCGAACCGTGCTGCTGGCCTGCTTGGTCTGCTTTAAAAGCCAGCGATTTAGCCTTGTGAGCTAAACCAGCCCCTTTTTAGATTAGATTAGCCTTGCCAAATTGCCCCTTAGTTTCCAAAGATGTGCGGGTTAAGTGGGGTTATTGGGATAGGGTGGGGGAGTGGGCCGAGGCAGAGTGCTCCTTCAGAGGGTCAGTGCAGGCTTGAAAGGTCAAATGGCCTCCTTCTGCACTGTAGAGAGTATGGATGTACTTATTCTATGGAAAGTACTTTTGAAGTCTAGTCTTACAGGAAACATATTCTGGAATAACAATTTAAAAATATAATGAAGGTAAAAGATCGACCCCCTCTATTTATAACCTCCTCTATCCCATGCTGAGTAGTCCTTCAGCTGCTTTAAGGCTCACCTACAGCCTCTCCGTAAATATCACAGTCTGAGTGTCACCCCTGTGTTTCATTGTGGGGGCAATCCCAACGCTGATCAACCCTGTCCTCATTTCTTGCCAGTACGTTTCCGTTTTCAATCAGGCTGCAAATCTCCTTCAGGAACAGAGAAACACGTTGAGTTTCCCTGACCTGAAAACACCAGGACCTACATGATCTTAAACAATTAAATGGAAGTTCTTATGAGGAGTTGAGCTACTCCTGCTTCTGGTCAGAACGTCGATGACAAGGTGATTTAGGACAGGGTATATAACAGGCATCCACTAACACCCACTTTACATCTGAAGATGCAAGTGGGAATTTACACCCGTTTGCGTTTATTTCCAACCCTAAAAATATCGATATCGGTGGCATTATTTTATAAATCATCCTTGTAAGTCTGTTGACGGTATGTTACTGATGATTTGACAAACCATTGTCCGCAAATATAACTTGGATTCAATATGGAAAATATTTATGGTAAGTATATACATGAGGGCTTGACACGCTAGCTAAATTTACTAACACTCATAGAAAAAGAATCTTTGTTGTGCAGAGCACAATGCTATTTTTCTTCTCCAAGTTCAGAAAGCATATATCAAGCCCATTTCAGAACAATAATCTATCAGTGTGGATAATATGAAGAGGGAGTTGCATAACTATGCCCTTGTGATTTCCCAAGGGGTGCTCCCTGCGGAGAGATGGTCTCCACTGGGAGTCCTCGAGTGTCACGTCACCCCAGGAGAGAAAGAATGTCAATCTTTTGCTATATTTTTCCTTGGCCTTCAGGTAACCAGTGGCAGTTGTGGGTGTCGCCTGATGGTCCTGGTTGGGGTTGGGGCCCCTTGTCGTGCGGGGCCCCTTTAAAGATTTTTGCGGTCACTGAAGGGGGCTGACTTGCTCACAGCCTGCACAAGACCTTTTGGGTTGCTGCACAGTTTAGAGGGAACAGTGCTTGGTATCGTAGCTTGTTCCCTGAAATGGAAGTGTTTTTGGAGAATATTTTCATCCAATAAGGAGAGTGGTCTATGGGAGAGGACTCACACTTGTTTCTGATGGGTTGCCAACCTGTAGCACCCTCCCCATCCCATCCCACCCACCTTCCTCTCCCCATTAGAATGGTACACGTCTACTGTACTTTCCACCGTTAGCAGTGTGGTGATATGCATCACTGTAAATACACAAGGGCTTAATGTAAATACATGTAGACTAGACAGACACTAGAGGGAGCACCAGAGACATGACACACAGACACTCAACCAATAGGTCAGTAAGATAGGACACGACCAATGGGCACTCACGATACACACAGAGGTGGCACTACCACAGGGGTGCATTACACCAACCCATATATAAAGGACACAGCACACATGATCTTCCTCTTTCCAGTGGAGACACTCAGTGAGTACAGACACAGGGTTGATTGAACATCACACCCACCACGTGGATTGTAGCAGACTGGTTCGTCAGTCTGAGTAGCTATAGAAGGATTAACAGTAGAGGCGAATCCGAGTAGGAGAATTGTTAATAGTTTAATAAACGTGTTGAAGCTATCTCCATGTCTGAACCTTCCTTTGTCAGAGTGCTCATCAAGGAAGCAGCTTGTGCTACGCCGAGAGCATAACAAAACAAGCGGGAAGGGCAAGCACTGCCTGAGTGGCACAGATGGCGACCAGGGCCGTGCGAATGGGGTGATTGCCCTCTGACCCTGCAAATAGAAGCAGGGCGAGCACCAGGTTCACCCAGTTATTGCTGCGGGATGTTGTTCTAGTGGGTTTTCAATCCTGATATATATTGCAGCCTCCTCAGCTAACAGCAAACAGGCTGCATTTCCCCCATTTGACATTTCAATTTTTGGTGTTGCCTGATACACACTTCAATTATCCGATTTCCAGGGTTTATACACTGCCAATTGTTTAATTGGAATTTTAGAAAACCGGGATCGATGAGACCGCTTCCCATGCCTCCGCTGCCATATCCAGTATCCCTGGTCATGGATCCAGGATACAAGTCTGACACTGGGATACGGAATCAGTTTTCGCAGCCTACGCACTGAGAGCTGGCATCAGTCAGGAATGGCAGGCTGCTGAAATCTAAACTTCACAAGTATAAACATCAACACACTTCTGGTGTGAATGATCAGTGGCTGGCACTCTCACCCCTGTGCCAGCGGGATTCGGGTTTGACGCGACTCTGGAGAATTATGTACAGAGATCTACCCCCGTGTTTCAATACAGTCGTGAGGGAATACAGTCCACTGTCAAAGGTGTCACATTTCAGCTGGCATGTTCAACCAAGGCCCCATGTGCTCTGTCAGGTGGATGTTGTACAAGATTGCCAACACTCCAGGACTAGCCTGGAGTCTCCAGGAATTATAGAATGACCTGCAGGTCACTGCTGGGTGCAACCCTGGCATAAAACCCTCAGGGCATTGAAAAAGATTGTGTTATTTAAAATTTTATTTGAGTATTTCTCTCCACCAGATATTAAAATATTGACAATGGGAAGGAAAAGGCTGGTTGACAGTCTGGCATCATCCAATTGGGTAATGAGATTTAATTTTGCTTGTCAATTGGCAGAGGAAGGCCGTATGACACAAGAATGGGTGTATTGGCTGATGAGTGGCTGAAGCATGAGGGCAAGTCAAGTGTTGAATACTCCGGGAATGCACTCCTTCAGTTGGCAACCCCAATGTTGTTGAGTAACTCTAATAATAGCTACTGAGCTATAAAGCAATAGGCGTAAGGAGCTGTGTCACAGTGAGGTCCCTCACGGAGTGAAGGTGAGTGAGGAGAGAGGAGCTGTATCACAGTGGGGTCCCTCACGGAGTGAAGGTGAGTGAGGAGAGAGGAGCTGTATCACAGTGGGGTCCCTCACGGAGTGAAGGTGAGTGAGGAGAGAGGAGCTGTATCACAGTGGGGTCCCTCACGGAGTGAAGGTGAGAGAGGAGCTGTATCTGCCTCCCGACGTTCTATCACTTTGTCTCCAGTTGGTGATGTGAATGAAAGAGTTTCTAAGGGAAGACCATTGCTTCCAGCAAGATCTCTTCTAGAGTAAGAAAATCACTGTCCCCTGAGACAACCCAACAATAACAAAAATATAAAAGACCCCATGGACTAGTTTGAAGAAAAGTTGTCCCCACAGCCCTTGCTACTGTTTATCATTGGATCAACATCATTAAGACAACTAATCATTCGGCCATCATCGCATTGTAGTTTTGGGGAGTTGGCAGGGTGAACATTGCTGCAATTCAGAAGCATTTCATTGGCCTCCAGCAGTGCCGCACTCCCTCAGTACTGCACTGGAGTGCAGGTCGGAATCTTCTGCTCAGGTTTCTGGAGTGGAATTTGAGCCCCCCCGAGATGAGACAGCTGCCACCAGCTGGCACTAACCCCAAAGGGAGTGTTTGCTGTTGTTATACAGTGTTATGGATCCTATTTACATCTCTCGCACAGCAGGTATTATTTGTTTCATGTAGACATTACTGTACAATCGGCAGCACTGGTGGGATTTCAGGCTGCCTGACTCATACGGTGACGTTAGAATATGGGGGTAAGGGGGGTGGGGGTGGGGGAGGTGACAGATGGAGCACCTGAATCCTGTCCTGTATCAAAATTCCTTATTGGGATCAGACCTATCACTGACTCCTATGGCAATATCATATACTTAAGGTAACCATTGACAAGAATATCCACAAAACAATGCCAAGTGTTTGGTTGCACCGTGCCTCCATGTGCCTGCACGTGCCTGCATGTGTTCAAAACAATAGGATTTTATGAGGCCTTGGAAATAGGTGAACTGAAATCCAGCAGGCTTGAATAATTCCGATTCAACTCCCAGATTAATATCCTGATATTATTCATATTTGGCACTGGCAATGGACTGGGCTAAATCTACGAGGGCACAAATTGTACCTGTACAGCCAGAAACAATTCTTTCAAAACCTTTCAGTTTATATTGATACAAAAGCAGGACATTTGTATGAGTGTGGGTAGACAAGAGGAGTAGATTGAAAAATAACAAGGGCGGAATTCTCCGCTCCCACCTGTTCACGCCGGCGGCAACCATACCTGGTCGCTGCCGTCGTGAACATGGCGCCAAATCTTCGTTTGTGGCTTGTGGGGGACAGAGAGGGGAGTGAGCACCACGGCCGTGCTCGGGAGGGGACTGGCCCGCGATCGGTGCCCACCGATCGTCGGGCCGGCGTCTCCAAGGGACGCACTCTATCCCCTCCGCCGCCCTACAAGATCAAGCCGCCACGTCTTGCGGGGCAGTGGAGGGGAAGACGGCAACCGCGCATGCGCGGGTTGGAGGCGGCAGCCGTCGTGACGTCAGCCGCGCATGCGCGGGTTGGAGCCGGCCAACCTGCGCATGCGCGGCTGACGTCACTTAGGCGCCGCCATCGTGTCATTCTCGGCGCGGCCGAGATTTACAGAGCGCCGTTCCTAGCTCCCTGGGGGGGGGGGGGGGGGGGGGGGGTGAATAGGGTGCGAGGAGCGGCCTCCGAGGTCATCGTGAAACTCGGCCGAGTTCATGACGGCCTTCCCGATGCTGCGCGGGAGCGGAGAATTCTGCCCCAAGAGCTTGCAATCAAAGCACATCAACAAAAATGGACTCATGGAAATAAAAGAGAAAAGGAAAAAGCAAGGACACGTCTGCACCCACAATCTACAGACTGTTTCAGAGGATAGGGTTGCACAGTGGCACAGTGGCTAGTACTGCCGCCTCACAACGCCAGGGATCTGGGTTTGATTCCGACCTTGGGTGACTTTGTGGATTTTGCATGTTCCCCCCCGTGTTTGTGTGGGTTTCCTCGGGATGTTCCGGTTTCCTCCCACAAACCAAAGATGTACAGGTTAAGTGGAGTGGATATGCTAAATTGCCCTTTATTGTCCAGGGGTGTGCAGGTTAGGCTTGGGGTTACATGGATTGGGATTGTGGGCATGGGTAGTGTCATAATATACATCCAGGTATATGATGGAGTGCAGACAGACAGTGATTGACACACAGGATGACCAGTGAACACACAGAACACAGCAGCCAATCACCAGACAGGACACAACCACTATAAAGCCAGAGGGCACTCGTTTTCCCGCTCTCTCGGGATCCAGCCTCTGAGACAGTCAGAGCTTGTGAGCAGCAACTAGAACATACACCATGTGATAGTAAGATAATCTGGTCAGGTTAGCCTCAGGTCTCCAGTCAAGTCAGCATAGTGTCAACCCACAGTTAAAGCATGTATTATAGTTAAGTGTTCAATAAAATCGAGTTGCATTTCTTCAAGTGTTGGAAGCCTGTGTCTCTCACCACTGCAGTAAACGCAGTCCTCGTAGACCCAGCTTACCCAACACATCAGGTAGAGTGCTCTTTCGAAGGGTCGGTGCAGACTCGATGGGCCCAATGGCCTACTTCTGCACTGTAGGGATTCTATAATGTTATGAACTTATTGAATGATGGCACAGACTCGATGGACCAAGTGGCCTATTCCTGCCCCTAATTCATATGTTAGTGTGCTAAGACACATCGGCCAGTTCTTTTTAATTCATCCATGCGGTTTGGAGATGGCTGGCTAGACCAGTGTTTGTTGCCCATCCCGAATCGTCCTTGAGAAGGTTGTGGTGATCTGCCTTCTTGAAGCCCTGCTGTCCATGTGGTGTGGGTATAGCCTTAATGCTATTAGGGAGGGGGTTTTTGACCCAGGGACAGTGAATGAACAGCTGAAGTTACAATCAGATCAGCCATGATCTTATTAAACAGTGAATCAGACTCAAGGGGTCGGGTGGCCTACTCCTGCTACTAACTGGTATGTCTGTAGATGGTGGACAGGCTTTGGGGAGTCAAGAGGTGAGTTGCTCATGGCAGGATTTCTAGCCTCTGACAGGCTCTTGTAGCCACAGTATTTTCATGGATATTCTAGTTAACCTTCTTGTCAAAAAGGATGTTGCTGATGTGGAATTCAGCGATGGTAATGACATTAAGTATCATTTCTAAACCCTGATGAAACCTGATAGAAGCGAGGGAAGGGCGCATACCTCAAGAGGAACTCCTGGCGTACGAGAACAGTGATGGGGTTTCTCTAAAGTTACTTACTCTCCCAGAAACATGGTGATCCAGGAGATGCCATATTTGGTGTGGGTAACCGGCTCCTATTCCAGCCATGGGATTGTTTGCTGATTACCTTTGCATGGCTGGAATGTCAGTGGTGATCGATGCTCAGTTAAGAGCTGTTTAATGTTAGCTACAAATTCATGAAGACCAACTTAGCCACTTGACATTGAGATTCATCACGGAGCAATTATCAGTCACTTCAGAGCTAGGCTGAGAGATGTGTTGGAAGATTGACTGGGAATGTTGGGCATGTGTGCTTGATCCCTGGCGCTGAGTAAACCGACGTCAGCCGAGAGACAGTGTCAGGCCCAGGATTGATCGTATTCCTGGATGTCTGATTGCGTGACACTTGACCATGTGACATTCGATCACATGACAGCTGTGTACACTTTGCAGCTGATGTTGCATTTACCTCCTCAGGGTTGTGGCCCCAGCAACTGAGAGTCTTTTCTTTTGCACTGTGGTATTTTTAGGAAAGAAAATGCAAGGGCAGTTAAAGGCTACTCATTTTCGACTGTGTCGTGAATGAAAGATATCAAAGCGGTTTCCGTTGACTGATGTATTTGCTTTGTAATTTGTCCTTTGTCCCTACTCGCCTGGAGATGCTGAGCATTTACTAGCAGAGACATATGGAACATATAACATACAGTGACCCATAACCGAATAACCCCTCCTAACCTTTTTTGGTGACTAAGGGCAATTTAGCACGGTCAATCCACCGAACCTGCACGTCTTTAGACTGTGGGAGGAAACCGGAGCACCTGGAGGAAACCCACGCAGACACGGGGAGAATGGGCAGACTCCGCACAGATAGTGACCCAGTGGGGAATCGAACCTGGGACCCTGGAGCTGTGAAGCCACAGAGCTACTCACTTGAAGGTTTAATGCTCTAGTTTTAAAATTGGATAAAGGGCTGTCCCATCCATGAAGTGAGGCTCTTTATCTATACTCACACATGGGGCAGGACCCCCCCCCCCCCCCCCCCCCCCCCGGGGGCTGGCGCGAGGACTGTACAATTCCAGCCATAGTGCCCGGCTCCTAAATGAACCAATTTCCTGATAGGGCTGCCAACTATGAATAAATGTATTCCTGGAGGGATCATCACATGACTTGCTCCCTTGCTTCAGCCATTTGTCAGCCAATATATCCATCCTTGTGAAACACTGCCTCCCTACGCCACTTGCCTGGGTGAGTGCAACTCCAAAAACACTCAAGCAACCCGACACCATCCAGGACAAAGCTGCCCACTTGATTGCTACCTTTCCCACAAACACTCACTCCCTCCACCACTGACGCACAGTGGCAGCAGAGTGTACCATCTACAAGATGCACTGCAGGGACTCACCAACGCTCCTTCGACCAAAACCATTACCATCAAGAAGAACAAGAGCAGAAGATACCCGGGAGCACCACCACCTCGAAGTTTCCCTCCAAGCCACTCACCATCCTCACCGTCATAGAGTCATAGAAAAATACAGCACAGAAAAGGCCCTTCGGCCCATCTAGTGCGCACCGGTCAAAAGCAACCAGCTAACTATTCTGATCCAATTTCCTAGAACTTGGCCTTTATGCCTTAGGATAGCAGATGAACATCAAAATACTCCTTTTTAAAACATTCGGAGGACCCTTTTCAATTTATTTCCAATGAAGGGGAAATTTAGAGTGGCCAATACACCTATCCTGCACATCTTTGGGTTGTGGGGGTGAAACCCACGCAGACATGGGGAAAATGTGCAAACTCCACAAGCCCGGGTCTTCGGCACCGTGAGGCAGCAGTGCCAACCATATGCCGTCCCACGAAATACTCCTTAAATGTTATGAGGGTCTCTGCCTCCACCGCCCTTTCAGGTAGTGAGTTCCAAACTCCTACTACCCCCTGGGTACAAAGGTTTTTCTTCACACCCCCTCTAAACCTCCTGCCCCTTACTTTAAATCTATGCCCTCCCCACTCCCACCGGCCATTAATCCCTCCACTCTATCTACGCCCCTCATAATTTTGCATATCTCAATCATGGGCAACACGGTGGCACAGTGGTAACACTGCTGCCTCGCAGCGGCAGGGACCCGGGTTCAAATCCGGCCTTGGGCCTCTGCGTGGGTTTCCTCCGGGTGCACAGTCCAAAGATGTGCTGGTTAGGTGGATTGGCCACGGCTAAATTGCCCTTAATGTCCAAAAAGATGTGTGGGTTAGGTTAAGGGGATAATGGGGTCGGGTCGGTGCAGACTCGATGGGCCAAATAGCCTCCTTCTGCACTGTAGGGGTTCTACGCACCCCCCCCCCCCCCCCCCCCCCCCCCCCACTTAGTCTCCTCTGCTCCATGGAAAACAATCCAGGTCCATCCAATCTCTCTTCATAAGTAAAACTCTCCAGCCCAGGCAACATCCTGGTAAATCTCCTCTGCACCCTTTCCCGTGCTATCACATCCCTCCTATAATGTGGATTCCAGAACTGCACACTGTCGTCTGGTCAAAATCCTAGAACCCCCCCTCTCTAACAGCACTGTGGGTTTGCCTACACCACATGACTGCAGCGGTTCAAGAAGACTAAACAATGACGCCCACATTTCTTGAATGTATGAATATAATGGAACGCATTTTAGCCCATTTTCAAATTTAGTACCTGGTAAAGGGAAATGTTCAAAGAAAACTTTAAAATCACATTCATTTATAATGCCCTGCTGATTTTCCTCCAGGGTTGCAAAGAGCGGCGTCCTAGAGATTTATCTTCCTTTCCTGGAGACTGTAGACTAATCCTACAGGATTGGCAACACTATTCTACGGCATTGGTTCACTATCAGATCAACACTACGAAATGGAAGTGAGTGTGGGGTGAAGGTGATAGAGGTAGCAAGGGGTATAAAACGTGTACCCTTTAGCTACTGTTAGGCTTCTGCAAAGACACAACAATATAAGGTAAATGAAAGAATATTTTCAAACTGTGGGCAAATGTCACCTGATCAGCCGTCATGGGATCAAATGTCACATGATCGATCTAATTTCCAAGGATCTGACCAAACAGACTTAGCAACTCTATCATCGCCTCATGGCTGGCATCCATTAACCCATCACCAGAGCTCAAGCACAAATACCCGACATTTCTAGTCGTGTTCTACCATAACTGTAATAGTGTGAGGTATCAGCGAGGAGGCTGCTTGAATCGCAAAGTGATTTATTACAACAACAATGAGGTTAAACTGTATACATTGAAGCCAACAAAATCTTTGCAATGGCGCATCTCTTGAGGGTGGTCTCTGCAAAATTCGTCAAACTTTCTGGGCAGTTGGCCTGTGTTTGTTCTTTGCTTCTGCCCACAATCCTGCTGCTGGGATCTTGGTTCATCTTCCTCCGTGCCCGTCACTCGGGGTCCTTGTCCAGCAGCCGTTCCGCTCAGAAGTTGCCTTCCTGCACGCACTGTCGCTCTTTGGGGAAAAATGCGGCACGATTCTACCACAGCGGCACACCCGGCGCAAAGCCACGCGTGAATCACCTGACCTGAGGTGCCTAGTGTGTTGTGGATCACGTCCTCACTGGGTGTGAGCCAGATAACCATATTAAATAACTATTAGGCTCATTATAATATGTGCGGCCAACTTCACGCCGCATTCACCTGGCACCCGGGAGTTACCAGCGAGACCTCAATGGGGTGCCCATTAGTACTGGTCTCCATAAGCGGAAACCAGTTGTGATGGCCACTCGGGGGTCTTGGGAGGCCATCAGAGACCCTGAGTGGTCGGAGTCAGGACAGGGCAGTACCCTGGCACTTGCCCATGTACCGGGCACCCTGGCATTGCCTTTTTTGTCACATTCTGTGACTTGAACAGTCTCTATTGCTTTATCCAGGGATACTTTCATTTCAGCTAATAGTTTTCTTTGGACATTGAGATTGTTAATATCTCAAAGCAGGCAATCGTATAACATTTCAACATGTTATACATGGGGGCAGCACGGTAGCATGGTGGTTAGCATAAATGCTTCACAGCTCCAGGGTCCCAGGTTCGATTCCCGGCTGGGTCACTGTCTGTGCGGAGTCTGCACATCCTCCCCGTGTGTGCGTGGGTTTCCTCCGGGTGCTCCGGTTTCCTCCCACAGTCCAAAGATGTGCGGGTTAGGTGGATTGGCCAGGCTAAATTGCTCTTAGTGTCCTAAAAAATAAGGTTAATGGGGGTTGTTGGGTTACTGGGATAGGTATACGTGGGCTTGAGTAGGGTGATCATTGCTCGGCACAACATCGAGGGCCGAAGGGCCTGTTCTGTGCTGTACTGTTCTAATTCTAATTCTAATTTCAGTTAATGGAGAGCCGATTTCGCACTGTCCAGCCATTTGACGGAGCCTGGCTACAAATGCTGAAATGGCCTCCCCTCAGTCCCTGATGGTCGAATTAAATTTATACCGTTGCAGTACGATGGAGCGTCTGGGGTTGTAATGCTCACTCACTCGTGTCAACTGGACAACTTGGTGTCTGGAGCATCTGGGGATGTTGAATTTCTAATTAGGGGCTGGTTTAGCTCACTCGGCTAAATCGCTGGCTTTTAAAGCCGACCAAGCAGGCCAGCAGCACGGTTCGATTCCCGTACCAGCCTCCCCGGACAGGCACCGGAATGTGGCGACTAGGGGCTTTTCACAGTAACTTCATTGAAGCCTACTTGTGACAATAAGCGATTTTCATTTTTCATTTAATTTCATTTCATAGGTTATAAGACTGGGGTCCGCATTTCATAAACAGGGTGACCTTTTGTTTGTCTTCCCCGGTAATCTTATTAGCAGTGAAATAGTATCAAAGCCTCTCAATGTATTGGCCGGAGTCTTCGGCCTCCTGGTCAAAAGAATCGGGTTTTCCTATTAGTGGCATCATTTCTTATTCACTGTTACTGCAGAGACCAGTAGCTGGATTCTCCAACGCTCGCTGGCGATAGCAAAGTTTCTGATGCGGCGGAGAATGCAATGTCTGGCAAAAAAATGGGATTGGGCTGGGTCGGTGCGGTGGGGTTTGGGAGGGGGGGTGGTTGGCTCACCCTTGCACTGTGGAGAGTGGGGGAGGGGGTGATCCAGAAAATCCTGGGGGTGGGCTGAATTGTTTTGCGGGGCCCAGACACCGGACCTTGCTATCGGGCAACCCGCTCAAAATGGCGGCCCGATAGCGGGATTCATGAGAACCCCTCGCAATTCCCGCCATGCATAAATTTGCATGGTAAAGAATTGTGAATCACTTCCGGATTTGCGCTCCCAGCGCGAGTGCAAATCAGATGCAATTCAGCTCCAGCAGGAGAACACAGGATGGGTTTCTCCAACAATGGGGCTATGTCCCCACTCCAGCTTCAAAACGCGGGCGTTTCATTCTGGACTTTCCTGAAGATTATCCTACCTGAAGTGGGCTAGCAGGACCCCAGATACTCCTCGCAGCTTCGGCTACCGATACGGGGCACTGCCTTCGGCGGCCGCCCCATGCAATATGGCAGACTCACATCGTGGACCGGCCTCGAGATCGCGTGCGCCCGCGGATCGGTGGCCCCCCGATCAATAACCTGGCCATCCGTGAAGCCCCCCCCCCAGTGAAGAATGCCCCCGCCCCCCACCAAGGCGGCCGCGGACTGACTCCGCAACCGCTTCCGGCCGTTCCCAACAGGCAAAGCGCGGTTAGAACCACGCCGTTGGGAATCCGGCCAGTTTTTGTCAGAGAATCGCTGTGGGGGCCTCTGTCAATGGCCCCCTACCCGCGTCGCGTAGACGGGGACCGGAGAATCACGGGAATGGCATCGGTCCGGATTTCGGAATTGACGCCCATTCTCCGCCCCCGCGCCAATCGCGATTTCATCACGGAACTCAGAGAATCCCGCCCACAGTCTCCCATACGGAGAATTCCGGCCCACTTCACTTCCCTTCCTTGGAGATTTGTGGCGCAACTTCGTCCCCCTCGAAGTTTGAATTCCGCGACCTTTGCCCAATTTACTTTTGTTGCCAATTTATTAGAAGAACAGTGAGGTTAAACTATGTACAGGCACAGAGGTTTATAATACAGGTCATCACTCCTTGACCCCTGGGTTCATTCTCACTGGGCCCCTCTCCCCAGGTCCCTTGTTTTCTTCCCATTGGCTACTCCACATGCACTGTGCAGTAGGCCCCAGGCAGGTCATGTGGCCAGCAAATGATTGTCCCTTAAAGGGGCCACAGTACCACGATATCTTCCAGCGATGCATTTATTTGCTTGATCAGTAGGCTAACATCTTGTCATTTCAACCAAAGTCCTCGTGTTCTGAATGCTGATTTCTGGTGTGATGGAACCATCAATTCACCAGACACGTGTTTCCAATATGAACCTAGGCTTTAATCGACTTACTTCAGAGCCAGCCTGTTACCTGTCGATGAACTCGTAGTGAGCTCAGGCTGACTCTGGACACGGGTATTTATACAGCTGCACTAGGGGGTGGAGTCATGGGTGGAGCCAAGAGTGGAGCCCAGTACAAGTTCCTGAGTGCTCCCAGCGCTACTCCCCCTAGTGGTAGGATAGCGCTACTGCGCTTACAAAGACAGTGTGAATTAACATATATACATCTATATTACATTCACCACATGGTGTACTGTGGAGATCTGAGCTGCATAGCCCACAGCTGGCACAAGGATTTTTAAAATCAAAAACTTGGTCCTCCTAAAGCAAAATCATGACAAACTACTCTCGTTGGGAGTTACAATGTTTCATGTTGCTTTTGCGGGGTCAGTCTTTGCGTTTATTAAATGTTTTGTTTTTTTTCCAAACTGAATGGGCTGTTGTCACAACTTCCCCAAGTTCCAATCCCTCTAATTCTGTCAGCTAGACTGTCCTTGTATACATCCTAGAGTTCAAAGTGAAACAGGAGCAAAGAAGCTGTGCACGTATACCTGTATATCCGACGCTGCATCACTCACTACTGCACTACTGTCTGAGTAGCAACACAGCTTTGTATCATTCTGCCATACACGCAGCTGTGAAAATTATACTTGATATAAACTCCAGCATCTGCACCAAAAAGTGTGATTATTTTGAGGACCACAAGGCCAACAGTCATTTTTCATCATCACTTTTATTTTGTTTGTTTTTGTCCAAGAAGATTAAATCAGTGCAAATCCAGCAATGGTGGGTGGAAAGAGATTTTGTTGGCGGGGTGTTTGGGATTTGTTCTTTCAAGAACTCAGTAAGATCTCTCTCAAATTCATATCAGTTTAGCGTATGAAAAATATTTTTAGCGAAATATGTTTGAATTCAACCAACACTCTTTGAAAATAATGTGAGTGGGCAAGTTTGTTCATTTTCCATTGGGGGTCAGTGAAGATGAATTGGGAACAATTTCAAAATTGGCGTATTTGCCAGGTATTGCGATCACAGACCAGATCCCGACAGTTGCTAGGATACCTGACAGAAACCCTCAGATTTCAGTTAATTTGTAAGACTGTGAAGAAAGAATGCTTCGCTCCTGGAGTGATTCCACACAAGTAGGGATATGGGCCGGGATTCTCCAACCCTGCGCCAGGTCGGAGAATTCCCGGGAGGAGGCGTGAATCCCGCCCCGCCGCCCCGACGCTGGCTTGCCTATTCTCCGGCGCCATTTTTCAGGTGCCCACGGTATTCCTGCTGCGCCGGTCGGGGCCAATTGACAGAGGCCCCTCTGGCGATTCTCCTGGTCCCGATGGGCTGAGTGGCTGATGAGTTTGGCGGAGTCCTGTCGGCGTGGATTACTCACCTCCCACACGGCGGGACCTGGAAGATAAGTGTGCGGGGGCCGTCCTGGAGGTGGGGCGGGGGATCCGCGCCAGGCCCCTGTAGGGCTCCACCATATTGCCCGGGGGCCGGCACAGAAAAGGGAACACCGCGCGTGCAAGAAAATACGCCAGCTGTTCCGCGCATGCGCAAACTCGCGCCGGCCGGTCGGCGCCAGCTGGGGCTGTGGGAACCACTCCGGCGGCAACTTAGCCCTCTAGAAAGGGGAGAATTCCTCCCTTTCGGGGGCCGTTGATGCCGGAGTGGTTGGCGCTGGTTTTCACGCCAGCGTGGGGACATAGCCTCATTATTGGAGAATCCCGCCCATGGTATATTGAAACAAACTTCATGATTTACATAGCCTTAAAACTAGTTTTTACATCATAAAGAAAATAGCTTACAATTACCAGTTAAACAATGCTTAACAATGACAAGGAAACACTAATTGCTAACTGCTATATTTTATCTCCACTCAAGCAAAACCCATCTCAGGTCAAAATCCACGTTTAAATGTAGTCAGCCAACCCAGGAATACTTGTTGTAAAGAGATGTCTTGGACAAACCACTTTGAGAGAGGGATCCTTCAGGAAACCAGCTTGCAGATTCATACCTGTGTCAAACTAATGTTTACCCTGCCAGCTTTTTCAGAAACTTGCTCTGTTCACAATGCCAAATCTTTTTAACTTAAATGCTTTGAGAGAAACTGCTAGTCTGTTCGCAGGCAGGTCAAAACAAAACTCCAAAACTCAAGAACTGATAGTTTCAGCCCCTGGTGCCTGCCATTAACTATACCATCATACTTAAGCTAAACAAGTGTCTCTAATTATTGACTCCCCAGGGAACCTTCTTTAAATAAACAAAATTCCACTAGCCCAGGTAAATAACATACATGGTTCGAATTATTTCAATTTTATGATGCTTTAATTACACCTCGGTAGCAAAAGGGTTGGATTCTCCGATATTCCTGATGTGTCCTGACGCCGGTGTGGGAACGGTGGCATTTTATGGCTGGAAAATCAGCACAAAATGGCCACCGATCCTCTCTTTGGTGGGGTACTAGAAAGCACGCAGCGTAGAGCACCCAGCTCTAGTTGCCGCTACAGCCGGAGAGTTGCTAGGTCCGTGGCCGCGATGCGCATGCTGGCGGCTTGCAGCCGCCGCACCGTGCAACATGGCGGCGGCCGTGCGCGGATCCAGCCTGCCAAATAGTGCCCCCCATTTGGCCAGGCTCACGACCCCCGGACCACCCTCCAACAGTGCCCCCAGTCCCTGCCAAAGTCCCCCCCCTGCCCGCGGATCGGCTCTCCCCCAACTGTGGCGACGCTGGACTGAGTCTGCAGCCACCACGCCGAGTTCCCAACAAAAAATAGCATGAGCGGCCCACGCCGTAGGGAACTCGGCCACTCGGAGCATCGGGAGGAGGGCCTCAGGTAACGTCCTGAGGCCGTCGATGCGGCATGCGGCGTACTCCTAGAGTACGCCACTTTGGAGGGGACAGAGCACCACGAAAGCGACGCCGCCTCCGATTTCGGCTGAAGTGGGGATTCTCCGACCGATCGCCGAACACGATGTCGGCGACGACCACCGGAGAATCCCGCCCAAAATGTTGTCTTGCAAACCAGGATTTTTAAAAAACATTACTACAGCAGTCATACACACACTAACCCAGGCTTTTCACCCTTACCAAATACAGATAACATAATATATCTGAACTGCTTATATTCATCACACAGGGAAAATCAGTCGATCTTGAAGATTCCTAATAAGATACTTGGTATCAGCATTGAATATGTATTGCAAATAGGGCTACTTTATCATCAGGCTAAACTATTCCAGACCAAGCATAGTCCATGACCTTTCAGTCCCAGGTTTGCTGAAGCAGATACATCCATCATACTTAAGGTGCTGTACTGCAGGCATCAAACATTTGCACCACAAATGTCAGTGTCCTACTTTAAAAAAGCCTGATATTTGCTGTTGGGATATGTTAACTTCTCTTTTAGTAATTGATCATCTGCAGAGAAGCTTCAGCTTATTTAAAAAGAGTGAGCCTTTTATTATTAAAGGTCTCAGCCACGTAAGCCACCCTTTGGAGCAATAGGGTTTGTGTTCCAGATGTGATGGCTCCTATTCATCAGAAACATGCGAGTCACTGACCTACCTTGTGGAGAGCACCACAACTGATCTTCTGTCTTGTATGTATATTTTTCTCCCTTTCTAATGAAGTGTGATGTAGTGGGGATGGCCACACAGTGGTAATATTCATGGACTCGCAGTTCCCAGATCCCGAATTAAACTTTGGGAGGCATGGGTGCCATTCTGCCACCACGGTGGTGGTGAAGGTGGGGGTTGGGGAGTCGTGAAAGAGGAGGGGGTCCAAAAGTGTGATGGGATGGCTGAAACAGGGGGGCCCTCAGCGACCCCATAGCGGGGTGTCCCCACTTGGGGGGGGGGGTAGGTAATGCCAATGTTGACAGGGGTGGCACGGCCCATGCGTGAAGGATGTGGGGGACCCTCAGCTCACTTGGAGATTGAAACACTCTTTCAAAATGGTTCCCTGATATCTGAGGAACTGGTCTTGATGGCGAATTCAGCTCCTCACTGCTAAAGAAATTTCGAATTGTGAGCTAGACTGGGGAGAAACTCCCCAAGTCCCCAAAAAATGACTAAGTGTGGGCGAATACTGATCTGGATCCCACCCAAAAAGTTGATGGGTAACTCTGCCAAACTCCGGGCAGCACGGTGGCACAGTCACTAGCACGGCTGCCTCACAGCGCCAGGGACCTGGGTTCAATTCTGGTCTCGGGTGACTGTGTGGAGTTTGCACTTTCTCCCAGTGTCTGCGTGGGTTTCCTCCGGGTGCTCCAGTTTCCTCTCACAATCCAACAACGTGCAGGTTAGGTGGATTGGACATGCTAAATTGTCCCTTCATGTTCAAAAGCTTGGGTGGGATTACAGAGTAGGGGCTGAGATAGGGTACACTTTCAGTGAGTCGGTACAGGCCCGATGGGCCAAATGGCCTCCTTTTGCACTGCAGGGATACTATGATTCAAACCCGCCCAAAATGACACTTCGAAATTGAGCTCAAGACCCACTGTGGCGGCTCGTGAAGTTTAAAATTCTATTAATCAGTACACCTGCAATAATGTTGTCTCATTAATAGGAATCATGAAACCATCTGGTTCACTAATGACCTTCCGGGCAGGAAATCGGCCAGTCTGACCTGGCCGGGCCTATTTGTGACTCCAGAGCCAAAACAATGGGCGGGATTCTCTGCCGCCGTGATTCTCCGTTTTGCCGATGCCTGGGGGTTTCCCGACGGCGGGGGGGCTGCCCCACAATGGGAAACCCCATTGACCGGCCGGCATAACCGACCCATTGACCCCATTGACCGACCGGGGCTGTTTAGCACACTGGGCTAAATCGCTGGCTTTGAAAGCAGACCAAGGTAGGCCAGCAGCACGGTTCGATTCCCGTAACAGCCTTCCCGAACAGGTGCCGGAATGTGGCGACTAGGGGCTTGTCACAGTAACTTCATTGAAGCCTACTCGTGACAATAAGCGATTTTCATTTTCATAACAGAGAATCCCGCCGGCGGGTCGGGGCAGAAATGTGGCGCGGCGGGGCAGAGAATCCAGCCCAGCATGTTTCACTCTTAACAGCCCTCCGAAGTGGCACAGCGAGCCACTCATTTCAAGGATGTTCAGGGATGGTGAATGACTGGTAGCCTTGTCAGTGATGACCGCATCACAAGAATGAATACAAAAAAACTTTCAGCAATGTTCCAATGTTCTCTCATTCTTTCCTAAATATAATGAGTTAGGTCCGCAGATGTTGTCAGGCTTTTGGTACCTTGCCCGCGTCCATTCCTCATGTGTGAGTGTGGATGGTGAGTGCCGGTGGGCTATTTCCATGCATCACAACTGAGCCAGTTATTGCTTTTGCCCAACGAATATTTGCACCAAGAGTCACTGGACAGCTATCAGCAATCAGATCTCTGGCTAATTTAGTTCCCCCCAGTCTCTGGACATTGAATTGAGACAACAACTGTTATTCTGGCTGCAATGAACCAACTTAAAACAGGCCTTGGACAAAATGTTAGACATACTAATGTTAGGATCACCCAATGACACACCCTCCAGACAGATATGTTTCTAACTTGAACTCGCTGCAAAATGATTCTGTCTGTTATGTTTATATCACTGAATGATTTCTTAAAGCGCAAGTGTAAACTTTATATTATTAGTGAACAAGGTTTCTTAGAACTGTGAAGAGGAGGCATTAAAAGCAGATGAGTGTTGCAAATTCAAACCTCTTGCGCAGCCATTGTTTTCAAATGGATACTTATGATGGATGTGGCTTATTTTCACCAGCGCTGCCAACTTAGTCAGCTCTCACAGAAAGCATACAAGTTCAAATTTCAAAGATTATGTGCTTTATAAATGTCAATGGTTAAATAAAGGAGCAATGGCACTGCTCACAGACAACTGTTGTTCATGTGCGATACAGTGAGGTGGCAATGCACTGTGAACGGAGTCAAATTACACAGAATTTACATAGAAAATACAGCACAGAAACAGGCCAAAAATTCCAACAAGTCTGTGTTGGATTTTATCATCCACCCAAGCAGTGGTCCCAAACTACCTTCTCCAACCTGTCCCAGATGTCAGAGGTTCCCTCAGTAAATTAAGTTTATATTACATCCTGCCGCAGACAGAATTTATGTAATTTCTTACTGCATATGAGGCGTAGGTATTTTCATACCGTCAAAGTTGACTGTGAAAATTTAAATACTTCCAGCGGCAAACGGTTTGTGAATTTAAATAATAATAATAATCTTTATTGTCACACGTAGGCTTACTGCAATGAAGTTACTGTGAAAGCCCCTAGTCGCCACACTCCGGCGCCTGTTCGGGTACACAGAGAGAGAATTCAGAATGTCCAAATTACCTAATAAGCACGTCTTTCGGGACTTGTGGGAAGAAACCGGAGCACCCGGAGGAAACCCACGCAGACACGGAGACCGTGCAGACTCCACACCGACAGTGACCCAAGCCGGGAATCAAATAAAGGAAGTTATTAATTTTCACACACTTCCACCAGAGGCTTAAAGACTTGACATCTCACTCACTCCATTCACCCACGCTACCACTCACACAAAGATACCGACGAGGGAGAAAAAAAAATACAATTGCAATTTATGATTGTCTCAGTGTTTTGCACACAGGCCTATCATTTCTTAGATGAGTTGATGCTTTGGTTGAAATGAAAGTTTTGTAAAACAGAGGATTCTCAGTAAGCTGTGAAGCTTCTTGCAGTTGACTTTGTAAGAGGTTTGTTCTCAGGTGAACATGAAGTAGGAACATGTCCCTTTCCCACTTTAAAAGTATTGCTGTCTATTACATTGGCTGCTTGGATGTTCTGCAGCTGGATGGTAGTCCTCTGATGGATTTCTCTGCCTGCAGAACAGCTTTGTGCTGTTTTAAAAGCAGGCAAAATAATGGCTGTCTCACCATGTGACCGCTACAAGTTCAAAGTCCTTCTACAAATAAAATGGGTGGCCAGGTCATTAATAAATCCTGTGTGATGACTTTTACAGCTTGAGAATGTATGACAGCTCATGTTTTTGTATCTGAATGGCCCATTCAATTTGAAATGTCACCTTTGAACTAGTTTGAGGAAAAGGCATTGAGTCAACATCAGTCAGGAACTTTTCCCTTTTTTTCCCTCTTGAGACATGGGACATGTATCAATCCAAAAGGGACATCAGGTGATCCTTAGATCTTTTTGTATCCTTTTGTTCTTTTAAAAAAATATAAAATATTGACTGCAAGTCCACAATATACTGGAACATGGCTATACCCGTCCTGTGCGCAGAACTTTATTATATATTTGGGTTATTTTCCATCGTGAAGCTTAGGTTGATTGTGTTACGGAACAACTACAGTGTAATTGAAACTAGTCATGTGATCTCCATTGCCATACATTGCATTGTTCCTATCCCTGGTTATAAGGTCAGGGTATTTGACTGATGCAATAAGTAAAGACAGAACTTGCATTGATTTAGCATCTTTGGCAAGTGCTTTACAGACAATTAATTACTTTTGAAGTGCAATTAATGTTATGATGTAAGAAACACGCAGCTGGTTTGTGTACCACAGACTCCCCACAGACGTGTGGTACCTGACCAGGTGATATGTTTTAGGTGTTGTTTGTAGGATGAATAGTGGCCAGGATTCAGGGCCTTGTCACTGATGAGGAGACTAGGGGATTACCTCAAGGTAGAGGATATGGCTGTGAGCATGGGCAGGAGAGATCAATGGAAGGAGTTAGTGAAGATAAGAGGGTGGGGGATTCAGAGGAGACTTGTCAATGGAAATGGTGCTGGGGATGCTACTCAGGAGCTGGGAGCTAAAAGACGCAATCTAAACCTTTCTGACACTCAATTGAGCCCATTCCTTCCACTTGTACTCCGAGCTGCGAATGCGCGGGTGTATCAATGAACTCACATGACATTTCCATAACCATAGCTAATCATATTAGCTATGGGATTAGCATCCCAGGTTCGATTCCGGCTTGGGTCACTGTCTGTGCGGAGTCAGCACATCCTCCCCGTGTGTGCGTGGGTTTTCTCCGGGTGCTCCGGTTTCCTCCCACAGTCCAAAGATGTGCAGGTTAGGTGGATTGGCCATGAGAAATTGCCCTTAGTATCCAAAATTGCCCTTAGTGTTGGGTGGGGTTACTGGGTTATGGGGATAGGGTGGAGGTGTTAATCTTGGATAGGGTGCTCTTTCCAGGAGCCGGTGCAGACTCGATGGGCCAAATGGCCTCCTTCTGCACTGTAAATTCTATGAAATCTATGAAAAAATATTAATTACAAATCGTAAATAGGTGATGTGGTGAATTCACACTGTTTATTGTAAGCGCAGTAGCGTTACCCTAGGGGGAGTAGCTCTGGGAATGCTCAGGAGCGTGTACAGGGCTCCACCCTTGGCTCCGCCCACGACTCCTCCCCCTAGTGCTGCTGTATAAATACCCTTGTCCAGAGACAGCCTGCAGTTCACAGAAAGTTCATCAACAGGTAACAGGCTGGCTCTGAAGTAAGTTGATTAAAGCCTAGATTCATATCGGAAACACATGTCTGGTGAATTGATGGGTCCATCAGGTGAACAGACTTCGATCAGTTCCACAGCATCGCTTTGAGGACAAATAAACATTGAACGATTGTAAAAGTGTGTTGATAGTTCAAATACTGGAAGCAAACAGCAAAAGATTGCCAGCACATATTTACAGATCAATAAAATCTAAATGATGGCTTGTGTATTTTTCAAATCAAGAATCCATTTAATTTCACCCCACCTAAACAATAAAGTCTTATCCTTCAGTGCCGATGTTCATCCGTTTTTGTTCAACTGTACGAGCTTAGATTAAGTTCTACTCCCCAAAGAATTGCCCACTTGAAAAGTAAGAAGTCTTACAACAGCTCCTTCCCCAGGTGAAGGACCTGAGGAAGGAGCAGTGCTCCGAAAGCTCGTGTTTGAAACAAACCTGTTGGACTTTAACCTGGTGTTGTAAGACTTCTTACTGTGCTCACCCCAGTCCAACGCCGGAATCTCCACACCACTTGAAAAGGACCAAGACAAACTAGGAACAGTGCAAACCGAGAGGATTAACCCCGAGTAAAGCCAAGACATACTAGGTGAAATGAAAATAGAAAATTCTGGAAATGCTCATTAGGTTACAATGTGGAAAGCAACAAAGTTAAATTTTCAGGTCTGTGACCTTTCATCACCGACCTGAAAGATTGGTGGCGATTTTCCAGCCACATTGCACCAGGTGCAAATCCCGCTATATCGCGGAAATTCCAGGAGAGCCTAGAAACGGGATTTGTGGCGAGTGCCAAACAGTGCGCGGTGATCCTGGGCCCTCCCTGGAGATGTAATCAGGTTCAATCCCAGTGAAGGAGAAAAATTAATTAACAAGCGTGGATTTCCTGCCAATATCCGCCAAAAGGTGCGCAGCTCTGCTGAATAAATGACCTACCGTTTGAAGTGAAAATTGGATGTGAGGCCACAGTAGTTACATACAACCAAAGGCATATTCCATTTTGTCTGTACGGCAGGTTGTCATTCACTCAGCCAGTCCAACTGTCACTTTTACAGATAGTAGCCTCCAACCTTCTTCCCATCACATGATCAGGAATCTCTCCCATACTTACCACTGCCGCTGGGGTGTATTGGAAGGATTGGCCAGTTGATATGGTAACCTGTTTGGTCACATTATGATTGTACCTTCATTGGCCATCACACCGTGGGGCTCAAACCCGGAGCTTGTGGCTCAGAGACAGGGACACTACCTACTGCGCCATGGGATCTGCTCTTAGGCCTTATAAAACGCCCCAAATATCAAGAGTATGAAAGCTGTACTTTCTTAATAATATGGTTTGCAGTAGTAAAAATGGAGTTGCGGCGTGCAAATGATTAACAAAGCTAGACAAAACGGTAATTTTGCACTCTGTTACGTGGGTAAGATAACTCCAGGGACATGGGCGCACGTGCTTAGCACAGTGGCTTCACAGTGCCAGATTCCCAGGTTCGATTCCCGGCTTGGGTCACTGTTTGTGCGGAGTCTGCACGTTCCCCCTGTGTCTGGGTGGGATTCCTCTGGGTGCTCCGGTTTCCTCCCACAAGTCCCGAAAGACGTGCTGTCAGGTAATTTGGATATTCTGAATTCTCCCTCAATGTCCCCGAACGGACGCCAGAGTGTGGTGACTAGGGGCTTTTCACAGTAACTTCATTGATGTGTTAAGGTAAGCCTACTTGTGGCAATAAAAGATGATTAAATTAGAAACTGCTGGTAGTGAGCAGCATCCTGTAACGTACACTCATGCCAGGCAAAAGCGCTGAGTTTTGATTCTGATGACCCCTATTAATATACTTAAGAGAAGTACACTTCTGGGAGTTGCATTCTGCCTGAATCAGGGTAAATCTGGATGAGGGGTGGGGTAGGATGCACGGGTTGATCATGGGATCAGATACCCTCTGGCACTGGAGGAGCAACAGCTGGTTGCTCTGCAAAATATTGGCAAGGGTCTACGCGATGACAGGGCTTGTGACTAAAGCACCATTCCGAATTAGCACTTTGTGATCCGTTTAGTGATTGACAGTCCCGCCTGCCGTATGTTCAATGAAGAAAAGAAATGTATACAATTGCAAAGTACCAAGAGGTCAATTTGAAAGTGTGCTAGTCCATCAATGTGGTCTGTGAATCATCTTAGGACCAAGCCATCTTCACATTTGTTCTTTCCCTTTCCACTGTTGAAAATTAATTAAACTCGCTAACTAGGCTGGGTTGATGCAATGTGAAATGTGAAGATATTGGGTTGGATTAATTTTCCTCATGTTGGTTTCAGATATTCAGAAATTATCACGATACCATTTCAAACTAGCCCAATTCTTCATGGCGCACCTTCATGTTTTTGGTCCATCCCGGTTACTGTAGAGAACCTGCCTATGGTCTGGGCAGGGTGGGATAAGAGAAAGAGGCCTAGTAACCCACACGAGGCCTAGGGGGACAGATGAATTCGTATCCCCGTGAGCCTTGTGAAATATGAGCTGATGCGGGGCCCATCAGCAGAGTAATGGAGTCTAGCATAAAAGCAGGCCCGGATGGGAGCCGAGTGTGAGATGTCCTTGCTGGGATCTGAAGTAGATAGTTTACTTTGTAATGAAATACATTTCTCTATGCTTCTCGTTTTGGACTCCTCTGTGGTCACTAGATTGGCGATGAGGGTAAAAGTGGAGCTACAGTCATGTTGCTAACTGTTGGAAGATCGGTCACCTCCTATCGCACTACCAGGATAAGGTTTGCACTGATTTTAAAATGCCCACTTTGGGAGAGTTGATGTGTTTGATGGTAGTGTGGAAGACTGGACGCTACTTTTTCAGGGTTAACACTATAAGTGATGATGAGTGACAAACAGTAATACTCTTGCCTGCCTGTGGAGGCCCCACCTTCAGTGTGATAAAAAAAAAACCTCACGTACTCCACAGCCCTGGACTCCAAGACCTTTGAAGAGCTGGTAGCACCAGTAGCAATTATGGCCCCAAGCCGTCGGCCATCGTGCCTAACACGGCTGAGAAGGCCCCAGGGGAGTCCGGTACCGAGTCCCTAAAGCATTAAAGGAAACTAGCTCAGTTTTGTGATTATGGCCTTTATCTTCCCACAATCTACGGGACCGATTGGTTTGAGGATTGAACAATATGGCGACCTGACAAAAGTTACTGGCTGAGCCATTGTTAAAACCTAGGAAGGCCGTAGAAATTTCTCTTTCAATGAAAGTGAACAGTGTGCGATGTGTCCCCTCCTGGCCTTCAGCGCCCCTCCGGGAATGGGAACCCCCAGAACCCCGCCTTGTGGCAAATACCGTCGAGGCTAGGACCACAGATCTCAAATCACATTAACTAGGCCAGATATGCCCCCCCCCCCCCCGAATCTGAAGAGATAAGGTGGTGCGTGCAGCCGGAGAAACTGCAGGGAGTAAAAGCAACAGAGCAGCCAACAAACCCACCGCCCCACCCGAGGTAGACCACAAC
Organism: Scyliorhinus canicula; assembly: GCF_902713615.1. Lineage (NCBI taxonomy): Eukaryota > Metazoa > Chordata > Chondrichthyes > Carcharhiniformes > Scyliorhinidae > Scyliorhinus > Scyliorhinus canicula. The sequence continues at coordinate 17,478,972 of NC_052161.1, forward strand.
CCAGAGCTCGAACTTTTCATTTGGACCAGCCCGATGACGAATGCATGCAGCTGAACTGCCATCACAGCACCCAAAGGTGCCCCCATTCGGATCACCATGCAGGTGAACGGTCACCCTTTTGTAATGGAATTGGGCACTGCAGCCACAGTCTCGGTCATCAGTAATCAAATGTTTGAAAAAACATCAGTCAGGAATGCAGCAGTTGACTTTACGTGATATGGAGGTAAGACTACACGGGGTAGCCACTTACCATAGCGGGGACCACGATGACCCTGGTGATTTACGGGCAGCAATCTCTAAGGCTAACGTTGATTGTAGTGAAAGGACAAGGCCTTAGTCTGTTAGGCCGCGATTGGCTGCCACGCCTTCGCCTAGATTGGCAGCGGATCTATCAGATGAGTCCTGCAGGCCTCTATCAGCTGTTGGGGAAAAACCCCAAAGTTTTTCAAACCGGACTGGGAAAAATCAAGGGAGCCCTGGCGAAAATTCATGCGACCCTGAAGCGGAGCCTAAATATCTTCATTCCCATCCGGTCCCCTATGTGCTACTGGCGAAGGTTGAAGCAGAGCTCAGATGACTAGACATAGACATAGAACAGTACAGCACAGAACAGGCCCTTCGGCCCTCAATGTTGTGCCGAGCAATGATCACCCTACTTAAACCCACGTAACCCGTATACCCGTAACCCAACAATCCCCCCATTAATCTTACACTACGGGCAATTTATCATGGCCAATCCACCTAACCCGCACATCTTTGGACTGTGGGAGGAAACCGGAGCACCCGGAGGAAACCCACGCACACACGGGGAGGACGTGCAGACTCCACACAGACAGTGACCCAGCCGGGAATCGAACCTGGGACCCTGGAGCTGTGAAGCATTGATGCTAACCACCATGCTACCGTGAGGCCCCTGACTAGAGGGCCGAAGGAGCATTCGGCCAATAGAATCCGCTAATTAGGCAGCATCGGTAGTCCCCGTCCTTAAACCGGACAAAACGGATTGACTTTGCAGCGACTATAAATTAATGATAAATAGGGCCTCCCGATTTACCACCAATTTATAGTTGCCATGCATCGAAGGCTTGCATGCGAAATTGGCTGGAGATCATTCATTTACAAAGCTTGACAAACCACTTAAATACTTTGGCTACAGGAACAGGTTAGAGATGGGTAATTTGTGGTGGTCACTCACCTTCTGACTCCCCATCTACAAGCCTGTCCGGGAAGACACAAGTCAGGAGTGTGACAGAACGTGTCCGTATAAGTTCCACTCCAGCAACACTCGAAGCTTGACACCACCCAAGACAAAACAGTCCAGTTGATCGGTACCCCATCCACCACATTAACCACGTGCTCCCTCTACTACTGGCAAAATGTGGCTGCAGTGTGTGCCGCCCACAAGATCGATTGCAGGAACTCACCAAGATTTCTTCGACGTCACCTCTCAGACTCACCACCTCGACCATTGAGAAGGCAAAGAGCAGCAAGCATGTGGGAACACCGCCATCTGCACGTTTCCCTCCAAGTCACACATCGTCCGGTTTTGGAACCATTTCTTCCTCATTGTGAGGTCACACCACCATCTTCTCAAGGATAATTATGCCTGGTCAGTCAATGCTGGTTTAGCCAGTGATGCCATGTCCTGTGAAATGAAGTGAAAATGAAAATCGCCTATTGTCACGAGTAGGCTTCAATTAAGTTACTGTGAAAAGCCCCTAGTCGCCACATTCTGGCGCCTGTCCGGGGAGGCTGGTACGGGAATCGAACCGTGCTGCTGGCCTGCCTTGGCCTGCTTTAAAAGCCAGCGATTTAGCCGAGTGAGCTAAACCAGCCCCTATAAAACATTTTTTTTTTTAAATTTGATAAGACTGCAGGGTGGATGCATGAATAGCAAATGGGTTTGATGTAAGTAAGTGTGAGGTGGTGCCTTTTGTAGCGGTAAGGAATATCCCATACCATTTGGCAACTAATAGCCTGAATGGGGCAAATAATCCAAGGGTACAGATTAACAAAGCATTAGTAGTAGCAACGCAATTTAATAACGCCATTAAAAAAATGGCAAACATTCAAGGAACGCATGGAGGAACGGCAGCAACTGTTCATTCCTGTCTGGCACAAAAGCAAAGGGGGTAAGAGGGCCAATCCATTGCTTACAAAGGAAATTAGAGATAGCATCCAATCCAAGGGGGAAGCATGGAGATTGGCCAAGAAAAATAATAAGTCTGAGGATTGGGAGCAGTTTAGAATTCAGCAAAGAAGGACCAAGGGATTGATTAAGAAAGGGAAAACTACAGTACAAAGTAAGCTTGCAGGGAACATAAAAACTGACACTATGAGTTTCTATAAGTATATGAAGAGAAAGAGATTGGTGAAGACAAATGTAAGTCCCTGATGCACGATCAATTGCACAAAGACGAGAGTTGAATAAAACCGAGGCTTTATTACTCTAAGATGTGTGGCCTTGTACAGCAGCTGGCGAAATGGCCGCTGTACAGGGAGCACACATATTTATACTCCGTCTACTGGGCGGAGCCAGCAGGCAGGGACTACCCCCGTACCTGTAGTACAGGGTCTTATCACACATCTCCTAATATACATAACAGTGGTGATTACCACAGTCCCCTACAGACAGAAACGGGGCAATGTATAATAGGGACAATGAAATGGCTTAGCAACTGAATACATACTTTCTGTCTTCACAAGAGAGGACACAAATCAGGGGCAGGATTCTCTTAGCCCACGCCGGGCTGGAGAATCACCGGAACGGGCGCGAAACACGTGTCGCCGCCCCGATGCCGTTCCGCCGATTCTCCAGAGAGCAGAGAATCGTTGCCCGCCGATTCTCCCCACGGGATAGGTCGAGTGGCCGCCAAAACAATCCAAGTCCTGCCGACGGCGTCCACATGTGGTCTTACCCGGCAGGACCACGGCGTGCATGTTTCCGGGGGCGGCCTGGGGGGGGGGGGGGGGGGGGGGGGGGGGTCCAACCCCGGGAGGGAGGTTCAGCTGTGGCCTGGCCCGCGATCGGGGCCTACCGATCAGCGGGCCAGCCTCTCGGGCTGGGGGCCTCTTTTGCTCCGCGGCGGCCCCTGTAGCCCTACGCCATGCTGCTTCGGGGCCGGCACGGAGAGGGAAGACACCGCGCATACGCGCAATGTTGCCGGTCACAGTGCGCATGCGCAGACCCGCGGCGCCCCCATTTGACGGCAGTGGTTCACTCCAGTGCCGTGCTGGCCTACTGAGGGGCTTGGAATCGCTGTTCCTGGGGTCCTGGTGACGCCATCGTGAAACGCAATGACGTTTACGACGGTGTCAATACTTTGCCTCAGGATCAGAGAATCCCGCCCAGGGTACCAGAAATGTTGGAGAATATAAGCCGATTTTCCTGATCCCCTGCTGGGCCGGAGAATCACCCGGGGAGGGGCGCGAGATTCACACCATGCCGCTCCGACACCAGCCCGCCGATTCTCCGCCGCCAATTCTCGGGCGCCTGCAGGATCGCCGCCGCACCAGTCGGGGACCATTGAAAGCGCCCACCCCCCGCCGATTCACCGCGCCTCGACGGCCGAAGTGGCCGCCGAGTCCGGCCGAATCTCGCCGGCGTAGATTACGTATGGTCCTACCCGGCAACACCTCGGAGTTCTAGCTGCGGGGCTGTCCTGGTGGGGGGGGGGGCGGGAGGATCTGACCCAGGAGGGGGCCTCCACGGTGGCCTGGCCCGAGGTCAGGGCCTACCGATCGGCGGGCGGGCTATTTCTGTGGGGGGCCTATGTTCCTCTGCGCCGGGCCCCTGTAGGGTTCATCCATATAGCCCGGGTGCCGGTGCGGAGACGGGAGAAGGGGTGAATACCTGGGCCTGGAGGCCGTTGACGCCGGAGTGGCTCGCGCCACTTTTGACGCTGGCCACAAGATTTAGTGAGAGGGGAGAATTGAGGGAGAAATAGTGCTGGGGAAATTGATGGGATTGAAGGCTGATAAATCCCGAGGGCCTGATAATCTACATCCCAGAGTACTTAAGGAAGTGGCTGTAGAAATAGTGGATGCATTGGTGGCCATCTTCAAGGACTCTATTGACTCTGGTGCAGTCCCTGCAGATTGGAGGGTAGCTAATGTTACTCCAATATTCAAAAAGGGAGGCAGAGAGGAAACAGGGAATTATAGACCAGTAAGCCTAATGTCGGCAGTGGGGAATATTCTCAAATCCATTATCAAGGACTTTATAGTGGAGCATTTAGAAAGCAGCGGCTGGATCAGTCAGAGTCAGCATGGATTTATGAAGGGGAAATCACGCTTGACAAATCTATTGGAATTCTTTGAAGATGTAACCAGTACAGTCGACAAGGAGGAACCAGTCGATGTGGTATATTTGGACTTTCAGAATGCGTTTGACAAAGTCCCGTTTAAGAGGTTATCGTACAAGGTTAAAGTGCATGAGATTGGGGGAAGTGTATTGAGATGGATAGAAAACTGGTTGGCAGAAATGAAACAACAAGTAGGAATTAACGGGTCCTTTTCAAATTTGCAGGCTGTAACTAATGAGGTGCCATAGAGATCGGTATTGGGACCCCAGCTATTCACAATATATATTAATGATTAGGACGAAGGAACAAAATGTAACATCTCAAAATTTGCAGATCAAACTATGATCATGCATAATCAAAGATCCGTCCCACCCGGCTTACTCACTCTTCCAACTTCTTCCATCGGGCAGGAGATACAGAAGTCTGAGAACACGCACGAACAGACTCAAAAACAGCTTCTTCCCCACTGTCACCAGACTCCTAAATGACCCTCTTATTGACTGACCTCATTAACACTACACCGTGTATGCTTCATCCAATGCCAGTGTTTATGTAGTTACATTGTATATGTTGTGTGCCCAATTATGTATTTTATTTTATTCCCTTTTCTTCCCATGTACTGAATGATCTGTTGAGCTGCTTGCAGAAAAATACTTTTTTTTAAAAATAATTTTTATTGGAATTTTTTACAGAAAATATGACAACAAACAATGAAAAGCAACAAAATAACCCATAATAACTGTAACACCCCCCAAACCGTATCAACGCATGTATCACATCCCCCCACCCCCCAAACCCAGTGAACACCAAGAGAACTTAAAAATAAATTAAAATTAAATAAACAAACATAGTTATCGTCCTCACCCCCCCTTTTCCCCCCCTTCCCCCCCCCCTCCTTTTCCCCCCCTCCTTTTCCCCCCTCCTTTTCCCCCCCTCCCCCCCGGGTTGCTGCTGCTGCTGTCCCAGTACCCTATCGTTGAGCCAGAAAGTCGAGGAAAGGTTGCCACCGCCTAAAGAACCCTTGTACCGATCCTCTCAGGGCGAATTTGACCTTCTCTAGATTAATAAAACCCGCCATGTCATTGATCCAGGTCTCCACGCTTGGGGGCCTCGCATCCTTCCACTGTAGCAAGATCCTCCGCCGGGCTACTAGGAACGCAAAGGCCAGCACACCGGCCTCTTTCGCCTCCTGCACTCCCGGCTCCACCTCAACCCCAAAATTCGCGAGTCCCCAGCCTGGCTTGACCCTGGATCCTACCACCCTCGACACTGTCCTCGCCACCCCCTTCCAGAACTCCTCCAGTGCCGGGCATGCCCAGAACATATGGGCATGGTTCGCTGGACTCCCCGAACACCTGACACACCTGTCTTCACCCCCAAAGAACCTACTCATCCTTGTCCCAGTCATGTGGGCCCGGTGCAGCACCTTGAATTGGATGAGGCTAAGCCGCGCACATGAGGAGGAAGAATTAACCCTCTCCAGGGCATCAGCCCATGTCCCATCTTCGATCTGTTCCCCCAGTTCCCCCTCCCACTTAGCTTTCAGCTCCTCTACTGACGCCTCCTCCACCTCCTGCATAACCTTGTAGATATCAGATATCTTCCCCTCTCCGACCCAGACCGCCGAAAGCACCCTGTCACTCACCCCCCTCGCGGGAAGCGAAGGGAATCCCTCCACCTGCCGCCTAGCAAACGCCTTTACCTGCAGATACCTGAACATGTTCCCGGGGGGAGCCCAAATGTCTCCTCCAACTCCCCCAGGCTCGCAAACCTCCCACCAATGAACAGGTCCCTCAGCTGTCTGATGCCCGCTCTGTGCCAACCCTGGAATCCCCCATCAATGTTCCCCGGGACGAACCGATGGTTCCCCCTTAACGGAGCCTCCATCGAGCCCCCCACTTCTCCCCTATGTCGCCTCCACTGCCCCCAAATCTTGAGGGTAGCCGCCACCACCGGACTCATGGTATACCTCGTAGGAGGGAGCGGCCACGGCGCCATTACCAGGGCCCCCAGGCTTGTATCTCCACAGGACGCCCTCTCCATCCGTTTCCATGCTGTCCCCTCCCCCTCCATCACCCACTTGCGCACCATCGACACATTGGCCGCCCAATAATACCCCGAGAGATTGGGTAACGCCAGCCCCCCCACCATCTCTACCCCGCTCCAAGAAGACCCTCTTCACCCTCGGGGTCCCATGCGCCCAAACAAAGCTCATGATGCTGCTAGTCACCCTCCTAAAAAAGGCCCTAGGGATAAAGATGGGCAAACACTGAAAGAGGAACAAGAACCTCGAGAGAACCGTCATTTTGACGGACTGCACTCTACCCGTCAGCGATAGCGGCACCATGTCCCACCTTTTAAATTCCTCCTCCATCTGCTCCACCAGCCTGGTAAAATTAAGCTTATGGAGAGTCCCCCAACTCCTGGCCACCTGCACCCCCAGGTATCTGAAACTCTTCACTGCCCTCTTAAATGGGAGTCTCTTCAATTCCCTCCTCCTGATCACCCGGGTGTACTACAAATACCTCACTCTTGCCTAAATTTAACTTATAGCCCGAGAAGCTCCCAAACTCCGCCAACAGCTCCATCACCCCCGGTATTCCCCCTTCTGGGTCCGCCACATACAACAGCAGGTCGTCCGCATACAGCGATACCCGATGTTCCTCCCCACCCCGCACCAGACCCCTCCACCTCCCTGACTCCCTCAACGCCATAGCCAGAGGTTCAATCGGCAATGCAAAGAGCAAGGGGGACAGGGGGCACACCTGCCTGGTAGAAAAATACTTTTCAGTGTACCTCGGTACACGTGACAATAAACAAATCCAATCCAATCCAATCCAGATGATACAACGTTGGGTGAGTGGGTGTGAAGAGGATGCATAGATCCTTCAGCATTATCTGGAGAGGTTGGGTGGGTGGGCAAATCAATGGCAGATGCAGTTTGGAGAAGTGTGAGGTTATTCACTTTGGAAGCAAAAACAAGAATCATAGAATTTACAGTGCAGAAGGAGGCCATTCTACCCATTGAGTTTGCACCGGCCCTTGTAAAGAAAGCCCTACCTAAACCCACACCGCCACCCTATCCCCGTAACCCAGTAACTGCAACCTAACCTTTTTGGATACTAAGGGCAATTTAGTATGGCCAATCCACCTAACCTGCACATCTTTGGACTGTGGGAGGAAACCGGAGCACCCGGAGGAACCCACGCAGACAAGCCGGGAATTGAACCTGGGATCCTGGAGCTATGAAACAATTGTGCTAACCACTATGCTACCATGCCATGCAGAATAGTATCTGAATGGCTATAAATTGGGAGGGGGGAGCGTGCAGCTGGGTGTTCTTGTGTACCAGTTGCTGAAGATAAGCATGCAGGTGCAGCAGGCGGTAACGAAGGCTAATGATATGTTGGCCTTCATTGAGAGAGGTTTTGAGTACAGGAGCAGGGATGTGTTATTGCAATTATACAGGGTCTTGGTGAGGCCACACCTAGAATATTGTGTGCAGTTTGGGTCTCCTTTTCTGAGGAAGGATGTTCTTGCTCTCGAGGGAGTGCAACGAAGGTTTACCAGACTGATTCCAGGGATGGCGGGACTGACGTATGAGGAGAGAATGACTAGGTTAGGATTGTTTTCGCTGGAGTTCAGAAGAATGAGGGGGGATCTCATGGAGACCTATAAAATTCTAACAGGACTAGACAGGGTAGTTGCAGGAAGGATGTTCCCGATCGTGGGTGTGTCCAGAACCAGGGGTCACAGCCTGAGGATTCAGGATAGACCATTTAGGACAGAGATGAGGAGACATTTCTTCACCCAAAGAGTGGTGAGCCTGTGGAATTCATTACCACAGGAAGTAGTTGAGGATAAGACATTGAATACATTCAAGAGGTGGCTAGATACAGCTCTTGAGGCGAATGAAATCAAGGGTTATGGGGAGAAAGCAGGACTAGGATATTGAGTTGGACGATCAGCCATGATTGTGACGAATGGCGGAGCAGGCTCGAAGGGCCGAATGGCCTTCTCCTGCTCCTGTCTTCTATGTTTCTATGTAAATCGCACGAAAGACGGGATTCATTTTGAAAGGAATAGAATTGAAAAACTGGGAGGTTTTGCTAAACTTGTACACAACCCACATTAGACCACTTTTTTAAAGTTCCGTGTACTGATCCCAATCTCCATGTAGCAAAAATGGCATTGAGGAACGGGAACAAGCGCAAAACCAATTTACACGGTTGATGCCACAACTGAGAGGTTGTAACCATCAGAAAAGATTGAACGGGCTGGTGATCTTTCCTCTGCAAAAGAGAAGGCTAGGGTGGCGCAGTGGTGAGCACTGCTGCCTTACGACACCGAGGACCCGGGTCCAATCCCGGCCCTGGGTCATTGTCCGGATGGAGTTTGCACATTCTCCCCGTGTCTGCGTGGGTCTCACCCCCACATGGATTGGCCACGCTAAATTGCCCCTTCATTGAATAAAAAATGAATTGGGGTGCTCTAAGTTTATTTTTAAAAAGGAAACGAGCATGCCGAGGAGTGAGCTAACAGAGTTAGGTCTACCAAGAGGAGATGTCCCCACCTACAGAGCGTGGGAGATTGGGACTAGCGACCATAAATAATCGCTAGCAAGTCCATTAGGAAATTCAGGCAATACTTCAGCACCTAGAGAGTGGTTAGATCGTGGAAACTGCTTTCACAAGGATTGATGCATCTGCGGAGAAACTAGATAATACAAGTGGGAAAAAGGAATAAATGGTGATGGTGATAGGGCAAGATGAAGGGAGGGGGGGAGGCTTGTGTGAAACCTACACACTGCCTTCAACCAGCTGTGCCAAATCCAGCTTTTCGATCATTCGAGCACTGCTCTTTTCAAAGGTGGTTGTCCCTTTGATGTGAATTCTGTGTAGCTACAGCCTGTATTTATGGCTTTGCAGCTCCAAATTCAAACATGACCGTGAGAATTGTATTTTTTAAAATCTCGGTAAGGTCTACTAATGGAGAAATTTCATTCAGCTGTTGCCGAATCGAAACGCTTTGAAATTTTTTGGCCCAGCCTGACTGCTTCTCAAGATCTGGACCATCTCCCTGAGCATTCAGCAGCCCCAGTCCAAGATGATTCATGTCAGATGTATCTCATATATTAAATTGTTAGTTTGATATAGAGCATTACACAGTGGCTGACACTTCTGCTGCCTGAGTGAGCTGCCCAGGTGCCTGTCAGCTTCATCCTCGGCAATAAACTGGTTTGACAGTGTTTGCCTTCAAAGCGTAGAGTTTCCAAGGCCTTTGATTTATCTGATACTTTGTGCTCCTTGACTGCACACTGTTAATGACTCCCACGATTCAACTCGACCAGAGATGTTGCTCTAATCCAGACTGGGTTTGTCTTTTTTTTTTTGTTTGTTGCTAACTGGATTGTCTTTTACTTGCAGTTCTGCGAAGGCCTTGGCTAGGAACCATTTTTCCATCAGCGCCCAGTTAAGCGCAGGGAGTCCAAACCCTATCCTGCCATCTGCGGCTAGCATTCAGCTCGCACAGCTCCAAGCTCAGCTCACTCTTCAGCGGTTGAAATTCGCTCAGTCCGCTGTGAACAACAATACAGCCGCTGCGACTGTCCTGAGTCAGGTCCTCAGCAAAGTTGCTATGTCCCAGCCTCTGTTCAACACATTAAGGACTCCCGCACTGATCAATGCTACTCATGGACAACCAGGAGCTGCGCAGCTCGGGCCTAGTATTTCAGGCCCTGGCATGCCACCTAGTGGGCTACCTTATCCTTCGCAAAACCCGGGACTACCTCCTTTGGTGGCGGGAGGCATCAGCCAAGGTGGAAGCTTTCAGCCTCAAAACACAGGCCCAATCGGGTTGAATCCTTTTGCGGGGATAGTATCGCAGCCACCCACGCACTCAGCAGCAGTTTTGAATCTGAGCAAAGCCGTCTCGTCACATCATCCGGGCGGATTTTCGGGATATCCCGGAGACTTTTCCAACAAGACTCACGTTCCTAACAGCCATGCGTACATGACTGACGAGGCGTTCGCCACCCAGGGATTTCAGCAGTTTGCCTTCAGTGGGGACATGTCCAACGTACTTTCTGCCAACCCTGCCTCGGGGGATCCAGTTAAAGGACAGCATATTCTGAACCAGACTGGCTTCCAGCGGGAATTCCAGAATCCCCAAGGACAGCCGGTGTGCGGAATGCAGCAGCCGCGTTACTCGGGAGAAATGATTGCTTGTGGCTTCCCCCAGCAGCCAGAAAGCCTCCATCACGTCAACCCAACTGGAGGTGGTAATCAGGGGACCTGGGCACCTGAGCAGTGGCAAGGTTCCTCACAGTTCGTGCAGCCCAACAGGCCTGAGTTTGCAGCCCAGCCACAGAGCATGTGGCCACCAAAAAGTCAACAGCTGCAGGTGAGAAATGAGCTCTACAACCCAGAGGAGCCAACGTCTGAGGGAAAGGTCAACATTGGAGGCCCCCCACCTTTCAACAGGTTCAACAACAATAACCAGAACTTCACGGGCCCGCAGTTCAACCAAAGTGGCAAGCAGCCACAGGGCCCCTTCCATTTTAATCTACCAGAAAGACAGATCCAGCCGCATGAACTTAATGACTTCCATGGCTCGGTGCCACCACAGCTGCCGCACATCTGCTCAATATGTGACAAGAAAGTCTTCAACCTGAAGGTGGGTTTTCTAGCATGACTGTCGCAAGTCTTGTTGGGCGAGATGGGGATGCGCCCTGGTGCATGGAATGCGTGGCTTTAATTAGAGTGTGTTTCATTCCCATGGGGATCTTCTCAGCATTCTGAGCAAATTGAGACAGAATCTATGCTACTCGGGTGGGCTTTACTTTTGATGAGTGTGCATTGTGTACCATTAATTAGCCTCACGATGGCTTACATCCTTCAATCTGCAACGGTCTGCAAAAATATTTTTGAATGTGCAAAGGTTACCAAGCATAATCCAGAATATTTGCTGTCTTTAATAAGGACGCAGGTAAACCGAGCAGAAATAAGAAGAAAATTTTATTTACAAATAGTATATTTACACTCTCCCATAGACCCCTCCCAGGTCAGTGCCTTATTGGACGACCTTATAATCGCTCAATGTCAGAAGTAGGCTTTAATTAAGTTACTGTGAAAACAGTACATCTTTCTAAAGTTTAATTTCAGAGGTTTAATTTAAAGGAATGAATCATGGATAGGACAGCTCCAAGGTATAGTCTGCTCCTCTTGCTCCATGTGGCAGGCTGGATACAGTCCCCAGGGTCAACATGTGTGCAGGAAGTGTCGCCAGTTACAGCTCCTGGAAGCTCGGGTTTCAGAGCTGGAGCGGCGGCTGGAGACACAATGGAGCATCCGCGAGTCGGAGAGTATCATGGATCGCACGTACAGAGAGGTGGTCACACCACAGGCTCAGACTCCGCAGACAGGAAGGTAATGGGTGACCACCAGACAGAGCAAGAGAGCGAGGCAGGTAGTGCAGGAATCTCCTGTGGCCATTCTCCTGCAGAACAGATATCCCACTTTGGATACTGTTGAGGGGAATGGCCTCTCAGGGGAAAACAGCAACAGCCAAACCCGTGGCACCACGATTGGTTCTTCTGCAGAAGGGAAGGGGGGATCAGTGTGACAGTGCAATAATTACAGGGGATTCAATTGTAATGGCAACAGACAGGCGTTTCTGTGGCCGCAAACGAGGCCCCAGGATGGTATGTTGCCTCCCTGGTGCCAGGGTCAAGGATGTCTCAGAGTGGGTACAGGACATTGTGGAGGGGAGGGTGAACAGCCAGTGGTCGTGGTACACATCGGTACAAATGACATAGGTTTAAAAAGGGATGAGGTCCTAAAAGCAGAATACAGGGAGCTAGGAAGGAAGTTAAGAAATCGGACCTCAAAGATAATGATCTCAGGATTACTACCGGTGCCATGTGCTAGTCAGAGTAGAAATGACAGGATATATAGGATGAACACATGGCTGAAGAGATGGTGTCAGGGGGAGGGTTTCAGACTCCTGGGGCATTGAGACCGGTTCTGGGGGAGGTGGGGCCTGTACAAACTGGACGGGTTACACCTGAGCACGACTGGAACTGATGTCCTGGGGGGGCTATTTACTAGAGCGGTTGGGGAGGGTTTAAACTAATATGCCAGGGGGGTGAGAACCTATGCAAGGAGTCAGAGAAAGAGGGAGCAAGGACAAAAGCAAAAGGTAGAAAAGTGAATACGAAAAGTGACAGGTGGAGAAACCAAGGACAAAATTCAAACAGGGCAGTAGCGGAAAATATTGGGAGCAAGACAAGCATTGTGAAAAAAACAAACTTAAAGGCTCTGTGCCTTAATGCACGGAGCATTTGCAATAAAGTGGATGAACTAATTGCACAGATAGATATAAATGGGTATGATATAATTGGGATTACGGAGACATGGCTGCAGGGTGAACAGGGATGGGAACTGAATGTCCCAGGGTTCTCGGTATTTAGGAAGGACAGGCATAGAAGAAAAGGTGGTGGCGTGGCACTGCTGGTTAAAGAGGAAATTAAAACAATAGTGAGAAAGGATATTAGCTCTGACAATGTGGAATCTGTATGGATAGAGTTGAGAAATACCAAGGGACAAAAAACATTAGTGGGTGTCATATATAGACCCCCAAACTTCACTAGTGGGGTTGGGAATGGCATTAAATAAGAACTTAGAGATGCATGTAATAAGGGAATATCAGTGATCATGGGTGATTTTAATCTTCACATAGATTGGGCAAATCAAATTAGCCACAATACCGGAGAGGAGGAATTCCTGGAGTGTATACGGGACGGTTTTCTTGACCAATATGTGGAGGAACCAACTAGAGAGCAGGCCATCTTAGACTGGGTACTGTGTAATGAGTAGGGAATCATTGCCAATCTAGCTGTACGAGACCCCTTGGGGATGAGCGACCATAACATGATAAAAAATTTTATCAAGGTGGAGAGTGAAGTAGTTGATTCGGAGACGAGGGTGCTGAATCTTAATAAAGGGAAGAAGGAGGATATGAGGTGTGAGTTGGCCTTGATAGATTGGGGAGAGTTACTTAAAGGGATGACAGTGGATAGACAATGGCAAACATTCAAGGAACGCATGGGGGAACTACAGCAACTGTTCATTCCTGTCTGACACAAAAGCAAAGGGGGTAAGAGGGCCAATCCATGGCTTACAAATGAAATTAGAAATAGTATGCGATCCAAGGAAGAAGCATACAGATTGGCCAAGAAAAATAATAGTTCTGAGGATTGGGAGCAGTTTAGAATTCAGCAAAGAAGGACAAAGGGATTGATTAAGGGGAAAGTACAGTACAAAACGAAGCTTACAGGGAACATAAAGACTGACACGAAGAGTTTCTACAGATATGTGAAGAGAAAGAAATTGGTAAAGAGAAATGTAGGCCCCCTACAGACAGAAACAGGGGAATGCATAATAAGGGACAAAGAAATGGCTGAGCAATTGAATTCATACTTTGGTTCTGTCTTCACAAATGAGGACACCAATCAGATCCCAGAAATGTTGGAGAATGAAAGGTTTAGTGAGAAGGAAGAACTGAGGGAGATCAACATTAGTAGAGAAATGGTGCTGGGAAAACTGATGGGATTGAAGGTGGATAAATTCCCAGGGCCTGAGAATCTGCATCCCAGAGTGCTTAAGGAGGTGGCTCTGGAAATAGTGGATGCATTAGTGGTCATCTTCCGGGATTCTATAGACTCTGGAACCTTCCCTGCAGATTGGAGGGTAGCTCGCGTCACTCCGATATTCAAAAAGGGAGGTAGAGAGAAAGGAGGGAATTATAGACCAGTAAGCCTAACATCAGTAGTGGGGAAAATGCTTGAATCCATTATCAAGGACTTCATAGCGGGACATTTAGAAAGCAGTGGCAGGATCAGTCAGAGTCAGCATGGATTTATGAAGGGAAAACCATGCTTGACAAATCTGTTGGAATTCTTTGAAGAAGTAACCAGTACAGTCAACAAGGGGGAGCCAGTCGATGTGGCATATTTGGACTTTCAGAAGGCGTTTGACAAAGTCCCGCATAAGAGATTATTGTGCAAAATTAAAGTGCATGGGACTGGGGGAAATGTATTGAGGTGGACAGAAAACTGGTTGGCAGAGAGGAAACAAAGAGTAGGGATTAATAGGTCCTTTTCAGATTGGCAGGCAATAACAAGTTGTGTACCACAGGGATCGGTGCTGGGACCCCAGCTATTCGCAATATATATTAATGATTTGGATGAGGGAACAAAATGCAACATCTCAAAGTTTGCAGATGATACCAAATTAGTTGGGGGGGGGGGGGGTGAATTGTGACTAGGACACAGGGATCCTGCAGCAAGATCTAGACAGGTTGGGCGAGTGGGCAAACCAATGGCAGATGCAGTATAATTTGGATAAGTGTGAGGTTATTCATTTTGGAAGCAAAAACAGGAAGGCAGATTACTACCTGAATGGGTGTAAATTGGGAAGGGGAGTGTTCAGCACTCCTCGTGCACCATTCGCTGAAGGTATGCATGCAGGTGCAGGCGGTAGTGAAGGCTAATGGTATGTTGGCCTTCATTGCAAGAGATTTTGTGTATAGAAGCAGGGATGTGTTGCTACAATTGTAGAGTGCCTTGGTGAGGTCACACCTGGAGTAATGTGTGCAGTTTTGGTCTCCTTCTCTGAGGAAGGATGTTCTTGCTCTCCAGGGAGTGCAGCGAAGGTTTACCAGACTGATTCCAGGGATGGTGGGACTGTAATATGAGGAGAGATTGACTAGGTTGGGATTGTTCTCGCTGGAGTTCAGAAGAATGAGGGAGGATCTCATAGAGACTTATAAAATTCTAACAGGACTAGACAGGGTAGATGCAGGGAAGATGTTACCAATGATAGGTGTGTCCAGAACCAGGGGCCACAGCCAGAGGATTCAGGGTAAACCATTTCGGACAGAGATAAGGAGACACTTCTTCACACAAAGAGTGGTGAGCCTGTGGAATTCATTACCACAGGAGGTAGTTGATGCTAAAACATTGAATATATTCAAGAGGCGGCTGGATATAGCACTTGGGGAGAATGGGATCAAAGGCTAGGGGGAGAAAGCAGGATTAGGCCATTGAGCTGGATGATCAGCCATGATCATGATGAATGGCAGAGCAGGCTCAAGGGCCAAAAGGCTTCCTCCTGCTCCTATCTTTTATGTATCTATGTAAGCCCCTAGTCGCCACATTCCGGCGCCTGGTCGGCGAGGCCAGTACGGGAATTGAACCTGCGCTGGCCCTGTTCAGCATTATAAACCAGCTGTTTAGCCCACTGTGCTAAGCCCCTCTATAGTCTAGATAGCCCGCCGCTAGTGTGGGAGCTCATAGTCCACAGGGAAGGAGGCATTCCCACCCCCAGGGCCAATGAGAAATTGACCTTGGGGTAATCTTCTCTCAGTTTCCCAGCAGAACAGGAACAACTAAGGTTTTAAGCCTCCATTACACCTAGAGGGATAGCTACTTCTAAATAATGAAACAAGAGTTTCTGAGGAAATGAGTAAGACCTGTGGAGATGTGTCTGTAAAAGTTCATCATGACTGTAATCAATTTAGATCTGAACCCGCTTGCTGGTGGCAGTTTTATGATGCAATAGGATCAGGAAAACAATTGGCAAAGTGAAGAAAGTAAATGGCTCGTGTTCAAATATCTGACATCACAAGTTAAAAACTGCAGAGCCGTGAGTGGGAAGGGAAGTCAGGTGAGGAGGAGGCCTTTGAACTAAATTGCTGAAGTAAATTGAAGTAAAACGTGTTTTGAACAGACAAAAGCGGAATAGGGCGAGAAAGTGTAAAGGGAGGATTGGGAAGTGAGATCGTCTAGTGTTTTCTTGGTTCTCAAAATTCATTACATCCTAAAATACTTGGTTTGTTTGGCCTTTGTCTCATGTTCCAGCATAAATCACATTTTAATGTTTGTCGAGATCAGAACCATTGGCCGTGTAAACACTGACAGAATTACTTGGCTGTGTATGCAGGCCTCAGCGTTACATACATTAGGCCTTGTTGTTTTCTTCAGCGACCCGATTGGTAATTAGAAATAACTGCAGAAGCCTGGCTTTGTGTTAGTGAGGTTGACCAGTTTTGTGTTGCCCCAAAGCCTGCGGATCAATAAATGTTCACACATTGACAACCTGTGGCGGTTTTGTTATCTGCTATATGCACAGGGCCAAAGGAACAAAATGGCTGACATGAGAACAAAAGGGGTGCGATTCTACCCCCCCCCCCCCCCCCCCCCCCCCCCCGCCCCCCACGCCGGGTGGGAGAATCGCGGGAGTGCCGGGCGATTCCCGCCACGCTGCCCTGGCACCCGCACGCGATTCTCCCACCACCCCCCCCCAAAACGGCATGCCGCGTTTCACAACAGGCCGCTTGGAGAATCACCGCTTGCTGTTTCTTTTTTTTTTGGAAATGTTTTTTATTGAGTTTTCATATTTTATATCCAACAAATTACAAATTATTAGAAAAAAAAGACGCAAAAATTAACATGTATATTTACAGTCAAGCATCTTCATAATAACAACTGTGGCCGCCCCCTTTAACCGGCATACATATTTTACATTCCCCAATATGGCCGAGGCACATGTTTATAGGCATTTATTTACAATTTGGTTTTGGGCCTCAGCTTGCCATCAGACTGTCGCTTGCGGCTTTGTCCTTCCTTTTTTTTTGGAATAATTTTTATTCAAGTTTTCAACAACACATTTTATCACAACAGAGAAAAACAGTAACCCCTCCCCTCCAATGCAAAAACAAGAAATTAACAAGAAAAAGAAATAAGCATAAAACCATGAGACCAAACCCCCATAACGAACCCGTAACCCCCCTCACCCTCCGGCTACCTTCCCCCGATTCCCGTCCATTTTCCCCCGATTCTTGGCCACCCGGCTATTCTTCCTCTTGTTCGTTGGCCACAAACAGGTCCCGGAACAATTGCATTAATGGCTCCCACGTTCTGTGGAAGCCGTCGTCTGACCCTCGGGTGGCGAATTTGATTTTCTCCATTTGGAGGGATTCCGAGAGGTCGGACAGCCAGTCTGCAGCTCTGGGTGGTGCTGCTGACCGCCAGCCAAACAGGATTCTACGGCGGGCAATCAGGGAGGCAAAGGCAAGGGCGTCCGCCCTCCTCCCCAGGAATAGATCTGGCTGGTCTGAAACCCCGAAGACCGCCACTATCGGACATGGCTCCACCCTCACCCCCACCACTTTGGACATAGCCTCGAAGAAGGCTATTTAGTACTCCACAAGTCTGGGGCAAGACCAGAGCATGTGGGCGTGGTTGGCCGGGCCTCTTTGGCACCGTTCACACCTGTCTTCCACCTCCGGGAAGAACCTACTCATACGGTTTCTTGTTAAGTGGGCTCTATGTACCACTTTTAGCTGCGTCAGGCTGAGCCTTGCGCATGTGGAGGTGGAGTTGACCCTATGCAGTGCTTTGCTCCAGAGTCCCCACCCTATCTCAATCTCCAGGTCATCCTCCCATTTCTTTCTTGTTGCGTCCAGTACGGTCGGCCCTTTCTACCAGTCGGTCATATATGTCGCTACAGTTCCCTTTATCTAGGATACTTGCGTCCAGTAGGTCTTCCAGTAGTGTCTGTCGTGGCGGTTGTGGGTACGTCCTTGTCTCCTTTCGTAAGAAGTTTTTGAGCTGCAGATACCGTAGCTCATTCCCCCTGGGTAGCCGAAATTTCTCTGTCAGTTCGTCCAGTGTTGCGATCCTGTCGTCTGTGTATAGGTCCCTGACTGTCAGTGTCCCCCCGTCCTGCCCCCACCTTTTGAAGGTGGCGTCAAGTCAGTGCTGGTGTGAACCTATGGTTGTTGCAGATAGGCGCCTTGTCCGACATTTTGGTCAGGCCAAATTGCTGCCGCAGTTGGTTCCAGGATTGGAGGGTGGCTGTCACCACTGGGCTGCTGGAGTGTTTTTTGGGTGGGGATGGGAGTGCTGCCGTGGTGAGGGCCCGGAGGGAGGTCCCCATGCAGGAGGCCTCCTCCGCACGCACCCACTCGGCCTCTGGCTCCTGGATTCATCCCCTTACTCGCTCGGCTGTTGCCGCCCAGTGGTAGAATTGTAAATTCGGGAGGGCTAGCCCCCCCCTGGATTTTGTTTTTTGTAGCACCTTCTTTGGGATCCAAGCATTTTTAACCCCCCCCCCCCCCCCCCACCCCCATACGAACGCCATGATTAGTTTGTCCAGTGCTTTGAAAAAGGCCTTGGGGATGTAGATCGGAATGGATCTAAACAGGAAGAGGAACCTGGGCAGTACGTTCATTTTGATCGTCTGGACTCTCCCCGCGTGGGAGTGTGTTCCATCTTTGCAGGTCCTTTTTTACTTCCTCCGTCAGACTGGTGAGGTTCCATTTGTGGATCCCTTTCCAGTCATGGGCTATTTGGATCCCCAGGTAGCGGAATTTGTGTCGGGCTTGTTTGAACGGCAGCCCCTTTAGTGCTGCCCCCCCCCCCCCCCCTTGCGGGTGTACTGGGAAGATCTTGCTTTTGCTCATGTTGAGTTTGTAGCCCGAGAAGGCTCCAAACTCTTTCAGGAGCGCAATGATTCCGTCCATGCTGCTCTGTGGGTCCGAGATGTAGAGGAGCAGGTCATCTGCATAGAGTGAGACTCTGTGCTCTCTGCCTCCCCTTCGGATCCCCCTCCAATTTTTTGCTGCCCTGAGCGCGATTGCTAGTGGCTTGATCGCTAGAGCGAACAGCAGTGGGGACAGTGGGCATCCTTGTCTGGTGCCCCTGTGCAGCTGGAAGTATTGGGAGTTGGTATTGTTGGTCCGTACGCTCGCCATGGGAGTGTTGTATAGGAGCTTTACCCAAGCGGTGAATCCTGTTCCAAGCCCGAACCGCTCCAGTACCTCTGTGAGGTATTTCCATTCGACTCTGACGAAGGCCTTTTCTGTGTCCAGGGAGACGATCACCTCTTGTGTTCTCTCCCTGGAGGGGGTCATTATCACGTTCAGCAGGCGCCTGATGTTCGAGGTTACCTGTCTACCTTTGACAAAGCCCGTCTGGTCCTCTGCGGGTACACAGTCTTCTAGCCTTTTGGCACTTGCCGTTTCTAACAGGCGAGCGGCGATTCTCCGGCCCGGATGGGCCGAGCGACCTGCCCAATACAACCGGTTCACGCTGGTGCCAACCACACCTGGTCGCTGCCGGCGTGAACAGCGCGCAAACGCTGCGTGTGCGGCCTGTGGGGGGGGGGGGGGGGGGGGATGGAGGATCGAGCACCATGGGGGCTCAGTAGGGGTCTGGCCCGTGATCGGTGCCCACCGATCGGCGGGCCGGCGTCTCTAAAGGATGCACTCTTTTTCCTCCGCCGCCCCGCAAGATCACTCAGACATGTCTTGCGGGGCGCCCGCGAGGTGGATGGCAACCGCGCATGCGCGGGTGATGTCATTTAAGTGCCGCCGGCCACGTCATTTTTTTTTTTTTTTTCATTTACGCGGTGCCGCTTTCACGTGGCGCCAAGGCCCGGTGCGTGAAATTGACGCGGTGCCGCTCCTAGCCCCCTGGGGGTGGGAGAACAGGGGGCGAGGAGCGGCCCCGACGCCGGAGTGAAACATTCCGGTTTTCACTCCGGCGTCGGCACTTTATCTCCCGTTGGGAGAATTTCGCGCCAGGAATCTGGAACTCTCACCCATATCGAGTCCGTATAACCTCACCAAAAATCACCCACGCCCTCGATGATGTGTGTGAATGTTGTGGGGGAGGGGCCCCCGCAAACCACATTCATATGTTTTGGTCCTGTCCAAAGATGAAGGATTACTGGAAGGAGGTTTTTAGGGTAATCTCTAAAGTGGTGCATGTGAAACTGGGCCCGGGCCCTAGTGAGGTCATATTCGGGGTGTCGGACCAGCCAGGGTTGGAAACAGATGTAGAGGCAGATGTTGTAGCCTTCGCCTCGTTGATCGCCCGAAGGCGGATCCTGATGGGATGGAGAGCAGCCTCTCCACCCTGTGCCTTGGCGTAGCGGGAGGGGGGAGGGGGGGGGGGGGGGGGCACCTGTTGGAATTTGTGACTCTTGAGAAGGTTAAGTTTGAACTGGGGGGGAAGGATGGAGGGGTTCTTCAATTTATGGGCGTTATTCATTATGAGCTTTCAAGAATTGTATAATTGGGTGGTTTGGGGAAGGGGGACTGTACGTGTTAATGGTGACTATGGGTGATTCCGGATTCCTTTTTGTTATTTATTTATGTTAACATGCGGGCCAATGACTGGGGTTCGGTGGGAGGATGGGATTGTTGTTGTTGATATCGGGATTGACATGGGGATTGACATAATATTCGTTACTGCTTACTGTTTATTGTTGGTGGGTGTAAATTTGGTAGAAAAAGTGAAAAAGGAGGAGAATAAAAATATATACTATATTTTTTTCATCTCCCGTGCCCATTTCAGCTATCATTCTATTAATTTGCTCAATGTCTGTTTTTATGATTTTACAACATTATGGTTAGGAATGTGATCCACATTCTGAATAACCAATTTTCCAACTACTATAGTTTCCAGACTTTTCCAGCTAATTTCTAACTGTTCCAGCCTCCACCATCTGCAAAACTCAAATGATTTCTCAATGTATTAAGTAAAGGGTCAGTAAATTAGCCAACGGCAAGATTTTACCCCAAACAATTTCACAATGTGGATCACTGTGGGCTCAGCGTGATTCAGCGGCCACACTGTGCCCGATAAACCAGCTCACCGCGGAACAGCATGGCCGATAAAAACCCGGAGTACCCGCTCCCGGGATCTACCCGGCTCATAATGCCTCACAAGGTCCAACGTGATCGCGCGAGACGTTGCAATGTAAATACCGCCCATTGTGGGCGGGATCACTTTTTGGTAAATCTGCATATTAGAGACAGCTAGTCCCACTCTAATGTGCAGATTCCCGAGGTACCTGCGGCTTTGAGATCCATTCCCTTGGAGACCTTGGGTGGGGGCTGTTCAGCACTGGTCTCCACAAACGGGGGACCAGGCGAGTGCTGGAACGAACGCGGTTAAACCTGCTCACTATAGGATTTTGTTCCCAATTAGTTGAATTGCGCCCTCTGTATTTTCTTTCACGGGATGTGAGCTTTGCTGGCTAGGCCCACCTTTACTGCTCATCCGTAATTGTCCTTGAGAGATGATGGTGACCCACCTTCTTGAGCTACTGCAGTCCATGTGGTACAGCAACATCCACAGTGCTGATGGGAAGGGATTCTAAGATTTTGCCCCAGCAGCAGTGAAAGGACAACATTATATTCCCAAGTCAGGATGGTGTGTTTCTTGAAGAGGATCTTGCAGATGGTGGTGTTCCCATGCACGGTGGCACAGTGGTTAGCACTGCTGCCTCACAGCACCAGGGACCCGGGTTTGATTCTAGCCTTGGGTGACAGTCTGTGTGGAGTTTGTATGTTACCCCCCCCCCCCCCCCGTGTTTGCGTGGGTTTCCTCCGGGTGCTCCGGTTTCTTCCCACAATCCAAAGAAGTGGACGTTAAGTGGATTGGCCACACCTAGTTGTCCCTTGGTGTCCAACACCATATAATTCCCAGCCTCTGACCTGTTCTTGAGGGCAGTGTTCAGAGGATACTGATGCAGTATATGCCAATAATATTTCTATTGAGTATCGGTTGTGATTTTATTGAGAAATAAGGATGCCAAAATTTTAATTGGAACAAGTACCGAAAAGGTAATGGGCGATTTAATGGGGGGGGAAATAGAGTCCCATCTGGGTGCATTTAGCAGGGTGTTTCCTGGTGCTCGCAGCACCAAGAACGACCCCGCTATTAAACGGGTCTCTGTTCTTTTTACAGATCTCGACGAGGAAAGCCCCCACGAGGCCACACTTACCTTAATTTCCTGTATTGAAGAGTTCAGCTCAGGCACGACCTCCCCTTGACGAAGCCACCTTGACTCAGTCCTATTTTACCATGTACTTCCAAGTACTCCCCAATCTCATCCATAATAATGGACTCTAAAATCTTACCAACGTCCGATGTCAGGCTAACCTGTGACATTAGCCACTTTCCAGTCCTCTGGGACCCTCCCTCACTCCAGTGAGTCCTGAAAGGTCACCACCAACACCTCCACAATCTCCTCAGCTATCTCCTTCAGAACCCTGGGGTGTAGCCAATCCGGTCCAGGTGACCTTGGCCATAGTAGGCCTTTGAAACGGTTCTCCTATTTTACCCGTTGTAAACTTGCCGTGTAGCTCTCCCTCCCCAACGCCAGCCCCTGACCTCTCCACCACCTGCTATGCCTGAGGCCAGTTCAGCTTCAGCGGCTCACTGGCTGCTGGAACTAGCCGCAATTTCTCTCCCATCCAGTAGAGGGAGCAAAGCAGGTCCAAGACCCCCCACTCCAAACCCCGTAGCAGAGTGGTGCTCATTTGGGAGTTGGGGGGTACTGATACCGGTGACTGTTGGGGTGGATGCCAGAGGATGCCATGGAGCCAGACCTGCCGGAGTGTTTAAGCGCCAACCCTCTCAATGCGGGTGCAAAACACGCACCCCCCTCCAAAACAATTCCGCCCAGAGTATCCAATCTGTGCAAAGCAAGGTTCCACAAATAGGGATGAGATGAATGTTTTGGTGGTGGGGTCAGGGATGGGGGGGGGGGGGGGGGGGGGGGGGGGCAGATAAAACATGTCAGTGGTTAGCTCACAGCCAACCATTGGTCAGAACAGCAGGGGATCTCTGCCGCTCTTTTATAAACAATGCCCAACGGCACAGGGTCTGTTTCTGGTGGGTGGTGGGGGGGGGGGAAGATAAAGTATATCAAGTGGTTAGTCCACCAGCTTCCCACCCATTCCTAAACCAACCCCATAATATGCTAGACGCTCTAGTGCCGAAATTGACAGCCTGCTCGCCATATTTAAATAAACAATTAAAGGTCAATTAGGCGTGTTAGCAAGGTTATTGAAGGGGCTAATAGGCCGCCACGCCATAATATGGTTGGGAATGGATCTGCCTTTTTTTGTGGCCTAGATGAAAATGGTGGAGCGGGCACTTCATTCTGGGAGTGCCATGTATGCATCAGGAGCACCCCTCTTCCAAAATGTACCACAGCCCCTTCCTTCCCCCTCGTCTGCACTCCAAACCCAAGCCACCCGCCCCCACCCTTCATTCCTCCCTTCCTGGACTCTCAGAACACTTCCCAGCCATAAAGGCCCAGGACGTAACCTCTAGCGGCAGCCATTGATCTTCTTCATACTCCTTCCTGCACCCCTGGCCACTACTAGTGCCCACAACTGAGTTCCAGCGATCCCAAGGCAACTACTCAAACTCTCAGCTGGTTTAGCCCACCTGCCGTGATTATGGCTGCAGGGTGGGCTTCTTTCCTGCGTGGAGCTGCCGACCAACTTCCCTTCCGGGGCCAGAGTGGGTAAAGCAGTCCGCCACCCCCCCCCCCCCCCCCCAATGTGTAAATGCTACTCATGGTGTGGCGAGGGTTTATCATCAGGTATAGTGGTGACCAGTTAGTATTAATACATTATTTTTCTTTTCTCTTCTGGAGAAATCAGCGAGAGATAATATCTGAAAATTCCTTATGGAAAATGAGAGAGGTAGAAAGACAAAAGGAAGTTCGGAAAAGTGGAGGCAATAAAAATCAATCCGTGCAGCTTGGGTGCTGTTATGATGTCCACGATGGGCATGGGGGATCATCGGTTGGCCTCCTGGTGGGGCTCATCAAATATGAGTTCCCCAATTGAGCGGGCAGAGGTTCGGTGTTATAACCCAACCAGAGGCCACGGAGTCTGCAACATCAGCCTCACCTGAATATGATCTCCCCAGGCGAGGGGGCGGAGCTACACCCTTAAGCAAGGGGTTCCATGGGACATAAATACCCCGGCCCAAGTGTGGGCTGGGCTTGGGAGACCCTTCGAGGAGTAGGTTAAATCTAGTAGGTTAAATAAACATTGCATTTTCGAGCAGTCATCGCTTCCAAGTGGTTGCTCGCCTGAAACTTTACACTGGTGACGAGGATGGGATTGGCTGGACCGACCAGGGATTTTGCGGGACCTTTCCAAGGAGCCACGTATTTACTCATCGTAAATGCCCATTCGAAGCGGATAGAGGTCCACCGCTTATCCATGATGATGTCACGGGCTACGATAGAGATGTTTCGACAAACGTTCAGCGCCCATGGGCTTGCCGAGGTGTCAGACAATAGCACGACTTTCTCGAGCCTGGAATTCTTGCATTCATGAAGATGAACGGGATCCGCAATGTACGGACTGCGCCTTACCACCCGTCGTCCAATGGATTGGAATTCGGAAGCAATCCTCCGTTTCCGCCTGGCACATTTCCTCTTCTATAACTGTACCACGCCTCACATCACTATCGGGGTAGCAGCTTCGTTAGCTGTTCAGGCGGTTGAGCCTCGGCCTACCAGACATTGGAGAGAAGATCCGCGATCAACAGGAACACTCCATAAAAATGTTGACCCAGGCCCGTGAAGGAATTCTCTGCGGGCAATGGCGGTCTATGTCTGGAATTTCCCCGACAGGGCATTGTGGATCCCAGGGACAGTGATGCGGTGATCAGGCCCGGCCTTGTTTTCAGTGAGCATGCAGGGAAAGGATTCAAATTGGTACATGGACCACCTCTGCAGCCGTTGCCTACAGCTCCTTGAGGGAAAGCACCCAAGTCCGGTGTAGCCACCATTGATACAGGGAGACCTTGCCAACGGAGGTTACGACAGATCTGGCGGGGGCCACCGACCCCTGCATGGTGGACCCACACCGGCGCTCAATCCAAAACGTCGTTCCCCGGTCTGTTATACTCCACCAAGCAGAGCCCAGCAGGGGCTTGAGAAACAGCCCCCTGCAAAGAGGACAAAGGATTTACCACCTCCAGCTGTCAAAATGGGAGGGGAGGGGTGTTAAAACCTGACCAGTGGCCACGGGGTCTGCAACATCAGAGTCCCGGTGGCCTCACCTGTAAATGACGTGCCCAGATGAGGGGGCGGAGCTAAACCCTTAAGCAAGGGGTTCCATGGGACATAAGTCCCCCGGCCCAAATGTGGGCTGGCCATTGGTAACACTTCAGGGAGTAGGAATTATATCGAGTAGGTTAAATAAACGTTGAGTTTTCTAACAGCCATCACTTCCGTGTGGTCGCTCGTGTGGAACTTTATCCTCGTCCAATGGGAACCATTCGGCAGCCCAGACCTTGGTCAGCGTTCTTGATAGTCTCTGGGTTGGGACGCAAGCATTGTCGTAGCGGTTATTTTCACTGTTCGAATAAACAAGAGTTTTGGATGAAGCCCGGCTTTGGCGGAGTTATTACAGGTGGCCACCGTCGGATGTATGTGGGACAACTGCCATTTTGAATTCTGAACTTGTCTCCTCATTCCATCTCCCTTCCTGGATGCCTTGTTCAAATTACCCCAACAAAGGTTGTGGTCAAAACCCCATAACCAGACTACTTTCACCTCTGAAATGTCACCTGTCTCCATTGTTAACTCACCAGCCTTACCCTGAAACCTTCATTCATGGGTTAGCCACCTGGCTATCCAAAAGAGCAGCAAAAGTTGTCATCCTTTTGCTGTTTCCAAAACAAGACAGACCTCCAGAATTCCACAGTGGCTTGTGTCTGTCAGCACCAGCCTCTTTAACGCTGCGACTGCAAATGGATGTCTTTCCCCACCACAGCTAACAATTTTTACTTCTGTGAGTAAAGCCAAGCCCTCAAGTTGTAAAGCAATGTAATCTTGCCTTGGTAATGGAGGCAATCTGTATAGCCTATTCCTGCCATTTTACGTGTGCCCACATTTCCCTCTTTGTTTTGTGGATCGTTTGTGCGTGTGAAATAGGTGAATCATTCCCAAGAGGAAGTTTGCTTGCTGATTCCTTGGCTCCAGCAGAGTGCATCCCTGGTGTGCTGCACTCTAATTGTCCCTAAAAATGATTGGGGCAGAAAATTAGTCTAGTGTTTCTTCAGTAACAGAACGCCAAAGTTGAGCTGCATGTTGGGCATCGAATCACCGAATTGTCACTGAAGGAGGCCAATCGCCCCATCATGTCCATGCCAGCTCTCCGCAGAAGCAATTTACCCAGTACCACACCTCCGCCTTCTCCCCGTAGCTCTGCACACTCTTCCTCTTCATTAATAATCCAATTCCCTCTCAAATGGGGCTGGTTTAGCACAGGACTAAATCGCTGGCTTTAAAGCAGACCAAGGCAGGCCAGCAGCACGTTCAATTCCCGTACCGGCCTCCCCGAACAGGCGCCGGAATGTGGCGACTAGGGGCTTTTCACAGTAACTTCATTTGAAGCCTACTTGTGACAATAAGTAATTTTCATTTCATTTCATTTCAAATGCGTCGGTTGAACCTCCCTCCCTCTGGCAGTGCATTCCTGATCCCACACAACCACATATAATCAGCAGTCTTATGCATTTGCTTCTCCTTTGCATTGGCAGGATTGGGAACACCATGTGAATGGAAAGCATCACATCCAAAACTGTGCTCTCTTCTCAGAAAGGTAGGTGCTTCATCTGTATTAACTTCCTTTTTGGGTGGTAAATAAATTTTTTTTTCTTGTGATCCATTCTGACTCAGGAACAGATCTGCAATAATTCTAGATTATCCTTCAGATCGCCCATCACTATGGTGAGCTTTTGGTTTGTGTTCATTTTAGTCAAACTGCTTGTGTTGGTCATCCTGTATGATGACACGCCCAGATGATCAGAATGTCGTGCTTGGTAACCCCTTCAGCTCCATGTTTGAGAAGTTCCTGTTCTGTTCAGTGTTTTATTCATGAGTGACTGCAAACACAAAAGCTTTTTGTTCCATTTATCCCTCAGAGGAAAGCTTCAACATTTGTCAATGCTATCAAACCTGGAGGGGCGTCAGACAACGAAGACGATATGAATCGAGTGCAACAGAACACAGATAGGCGAGCAGAATGGCCAGATAGGGGGCAGATGGAGTTTAATACTGAGAAAGGCAGCACGGTAGCACAAGTGGCTAGCACTGTGGCTTCACAGCGCCAGGGTCCCAGGTTCGATTCCCCGCTGGATCACTGTCTGTGCGGAATCTGCACATTCTCCCCGTGTCTGCGTGGGTTTCCTCCGGGTGCTCCGGTTTCCTCCCACAGTCCAAAGACGTGCAGGTTAGGTGGATTGGCCATGATAAATTGCCCTTCGTGTCCAAAAAGGTTGGGAGGGATTATTGGGTTATGGGGATAGAGTGGAAATGAGGGCTTAAGTGGGTCGGTGCAGACGCGATGGGCCGAATGGCCTCCTCGCAGTTCTAAAGAGCTATAGGGACATCGGGATCTAGGGGTACAAGTGCGCATATCTTTGACGGTGGCAAGACATATTGAGCGAGTAGTTTGCAAAATCTATGGATTCTAGGACTTCATAAACAGAGAGATTGAGTACAAATGCAGGGAGGTTAAACTCAATCTTTATAAAATCTGGTTAGGGCCCAACTGCAGAATCACATCCAGTTCTGGCTACCACACTTTAGGAAGCAGGGAATGCAGAGGAAATGGTTCCAGGGATTTTCGGCACAAGGTTAGGTCAGTGAAGCTGGTTTGTTCTACTTGTAGAACAGGAGATTGAGGAGAGATTTGATGGAGATGTGCAGGATTACGGCAGGTTTAGATAAGGTAGACAGCGAGAAACTGTTCCTGTTAGCAAGGATTATGTGATGAATGTTATCAGTAGCTGATATAATGGTACCTTACCTTTAATGCATTGGCCCTTTAAGACCGGGCTTGGAACCCTGGGGGACTCCGCCTCTGGCTCCGCCCCCAGGAAACGGTATATAAGATAAGGCTCACTCAGGCCACATGTGATGAGCACACTTCTCGGCTGCTGTACAGTTCTCAGATGATTAAAGCCTTTGAATCATCTATCTTCTCTCCTGTGTCGTGATTGAGGGTATCTCAGATTAGATTTAGGGTTTTGGGCAGCGGCTGCAGGGGAGGGGATGTGAGGAAGAAATGCTTCAACCCTTTTCTTATTGAATCAATAGCCCTCCGGTCAAAACTTAACTTAAATGTGGGCGGACCCAAGTGGGAGCAGAGAGGATGAATAATTCCAAAAGGAAATTGGATGGACACCTGGAGGCAACTGATTGAATTGCTCTTCAGAGAGCCGACCCAGGCAGGATTTTCCGGGCCTTCACACTGGTGACATCTTCTGGTTCTGCTGACGGACACCCCCCCCCTCAACATGTTCCCCACCAGCGGAACGAGCAAACCACATAAACCGCCACAGACACCAGTGGGACCAGAAGATCTCAAAGGAAGCCAATGACGAGACACCTCCACTGCCGGAAAACATGCCCCTGTGGAGGGGGAGGGGGGGGGGGGGTGGGGGGGGGGGCAGAAAATCCCACCCACCTTTTGTACCATAATAATTTGATGACTTTTGTCTTGTTCTTCCATCACTTTTGTAAGTTTGTAACCTATTCCCCCTCGTCACTCTCTAAAACATTACCAAGTACAAGATTTAGTTACTCGCCTTCCACATTCCTTCCCTTTCTTTGGGAGAAGCACTTCAAACTTCTTTGAGGTACATTTTGTAGCTCCAATCTCTCTATAATATCATTATTAGCAATGTGGGGTGTAGGACGTTTCTGTATCTTCACTGTACACCAAAACAGTAATGGACAGCAGCCAGCTGCCCCCCCCCCCCCCCCAACAATACCACAATTTAGGCCCACATCTAACTGAAGTTTTTAGCCAAGGGACCTTTGATTCAATGAGGAAAGGGTTGAAAAGTAGGTAAGCAGGCCCATCAGCGCAGTTCAAGTTGTTCTGGAAAAGTCTACATGATCACCAAGTAGCCCTGACATACCATAGACAGTGAGGCACATTGCACTGCTAAATTGATCTTCTGGTTTATCCAAAAAATGTTAGAATTTAAATTCACGCAGAATTAGATAATTTGGACATTCTGAATTCTCCCTCTGTGTATCCGAACAGGCGTCGGAATGGAGCGACTAGGGGCTTTTCACAGTAACTTCATTGCAGTGTTAATGTAAGCCTACTTGTGACAATAAAGATTATTATTTTAAAAACATCTAACGTAACAAATTTATACGAACAATTTCAGTTCTAGAAATTACGCTAATCCTTGAAAATAAGCAGCAATAAAATAGTTGCCTTTCTATAATACCTATTACATCCTAGGATCTCCTCAAAGTGCTTTACTATGATTGGATTCCTATTGAGGCATAGATGCTGTTTCTATAGGCAATAACTATATTTTATCCATATGCATCTTCCTTACGACAGTGCGGGAAGGGAGCCTGCTCGCCCGCAATAAAATACATGAAATTCAGAGCAACGAGTCTTTACAGCTTCTGAGCTAACTGAGCCAGTGAAGAAGTTATCTGAGTGGATCTAGCTTTTTCC
This sequence comes from Scyliorhinus canicula, assembly GCF_902713615.1. Classification (NCBI taxonomy): domain Eukaryota; kingdom Metazoa; phylum Chordata; class Chondrichthyes; order Carcharhiniformes; family Scyliorhinidae; genus Scyliorhinus; species Scyliorhinus canicula. Next base: position 17,508,656 of record NC_052161.1, read on the forward strand.
GCTATTTAGCCTGTGCAGTTCTGACTTTATTCTTATTGTTCATTCTGATTTTAATCCTAGTTCAGGCATCGGGTCAACTAATTTTACAAGATCAACAAACGGAGGTGTCAACTCATGCGGAGCCAGTATGGTTTTGAATCCGTCTGGTAATCAATCTAAATCTATTACGTGCTTTTGGTATCGGAAATAATTGAATATTGTGTCAGCAATCAAAGTTAAACAAAATTGGCAGTGCCGTGTTAGTGGTGATAACTGGTGGTTATCATTTTGTGTTGAATTTAGCAATAAATCCTCAATAGTAATGTTGATGCTGGAGAGAAGCTGGTTTAGCTGAGGGGCTGGTTTAGCTCACTGAGCTAAATCGCTGGCTTTTAAACCAGACCAAGCAGGCCAGCAGCACGGTTCGATTCCCGTACCAGCCTCCCCGGACAGGAGCCGGAATGTGGCGACTAGGGGCTTTTCACAGTAACTTCATTGAAGCCTACTCGTGACAATAAGCGATTTTCATTTCATTTTCAAATGTGGAAAACATTTTATCGGTTGTAAGTGGATGGGGTGGAAAGGATGAAATTTCAGTCGAGCAAGACAGTCCCATTAAGTCACCCATCTGTAGTTCAATATCCCAGGCTTGTGCAGTGTTGAAATGATCCAGTTAAACGATGATGGGAGGGATATTACATTTAAAATCCAGGGTTAGGGAATAGCTGGTGCAGGTAGTGTTACCTGGATTGAGTGTGCTGCTGCAAGGATCTCCATTCACATTTTAAACATGTTAGGGTGGATGCTCACATCAATTTGTTCTCCCTCCCTCCCTGCCCTGTGGAGAACTGATTTGTCTCCCCAGAATCCTGCTCCTGAAAAGGGTGGGACTGGTAATTTTGGGGTTATGGGACAGGAATCGCGCGCCATGGGTGGAATCTTTTGATACTTTTTCAGAATGTCGATTTCAGCAAGATAACCGCCGCGTAGCTTTCCAGCTGCACAGCCGCGTTTTCTCTCCAGGTTCTCTGGCAACTCTGTGCACATAAAATCTGTATGCATGCAATGCGCCATCACAGTGGCAGAGCTGGGTCTGATAGAGCTGGCAACGTCAGCTCCACAGAGATCAGGGCACCATCTTTAAAGGGTGCCCCGATCTGCATTAGAAATAAACTCTCCCCCGCCCCCCCCCACCAACCCCCTTCCCCCACCCCATGGATAAGATCCCCCCCTCCCCAAAACAATGGGGCAAACCCCCACACTTCACAAGAATCTGGGCCATCCTCCCCGCCACACATACACACACGTACATATGCACACACACATGCACACACACACTATACTTACCTTTGCATCTATGACAGGTTCCCCGCTGCAGCTTCACATTTTGCTAAAGCTGTTGTGAACCTTGCGTCAGTGAGGGGGGGGGGGGGGTGAATTTCCCTATCTGGGAGGGACATATGGCGGGGAAACTATTTAGATGCATTTGAATTTATTTAAGGGGGGGGGGGGAGAAATCCGAGAATGAGATCTCGCTGTCGAAAATCTCCCCCCCGCCCTTCGCCACAAGCCCCAATGGTAATCACTCTCTGCCACTGCAATTGGTCTTGTTTCAGTTAATTCATACAATAAAAAATGGTCATTTATTGTTTGCCAGCAGACCACTGTACAGCTCTGGAGCAAGACTAGCTTTGTATATCTGTCCACTAACACACATTAATTTTTCTCAAGTTATTGTCCATTATCTTTCAGACCTTCCATCAGACAGCAGCCAATCTCAATTGATGACATTTCCCCAACCAAGTCAAGGATTCTCTTCAGCACCTTCCGGGCCAAAGGTAGTTGCATTCTGAACAGTTATACAATTCTCCTTGGTATTCTTAGATTTGTGCAATGCTGGCCAGGTTGTATTTGTTGCCCATCCACCAAAGTTGGATTTATGTTTCACATTGGATGGCATCCTGGGTGACATCAGAAGGTATTAAAAATGCAACCATTTAGAATGCGTGTGGGATGACAAGTCCCACTTATTAAAGGACATGAATGAACCAGTTGGGTGTTTGTGACAACAGAACAGTTTTCCAGGTTATGGTATTAGCTGACATTACTGAATTCCATTTACCATGGTGGGATTTGAACTTGCAACCTCTGGGTAATTGCTAACCCAGAACCAGAACCATTACAGCACCTCTGCTACTAATACTGCTCACCTGTAATGTGGAAACATGTTTCAAGCTGCTGCACAGGGGTTAAGGGGGAAAACAGTACTGTAGCAGTATAACATTTTTTTAGTAATGAATAGAGTTGTGACAAATGTGTTCCCGTGTAATATCCCGCACGGGACCTACGGGATGGGAATGCTTGTCTTCCCTGTGCTCCTTGCGAGTACAAGATCCCCCCCCGCTAGGGGTGGGGTATCTCAAGTACCCAGTGTATACAGTATAAGGTCAGCCAGTAAGAAATCGACTAGGCAGGTAGCCAGCAGGGGTCAGCCGGGAAATGTATATGTATCATTTATAAATAAAACTTTGTTCTTACTTTTACTCGGTGTGGACTCCCCCTGTCCTTATGGAATCCTGGAATCACTTTTGGGATTTCAGGAGCGGAAAATCCCGTGCAAGTCCCAAAATGCAGTTTATACTGATGGGATTTCCCGTCCAGGCTGTTCCCATCTCCCACCAATAATGAGATGGGAATCCATACATTGACTGCCGTGATGCCCACCTGAATACATTCACATATAAATATCAGGCCTTTACGCCTAATAGCCCCGACCACCTTCCTCCCCCCCTCCCCCCCCCCCCCCCCCCCCCCCCCCCCCCCAAACCCAGTTAGACCTTTAGATTGTCCATCCACGCCAGCATGAGGGAACGTTGACATGAATCACAACGGGCCTCTCACAGCAGGTACCTGGCGAGCAGAACCTGCCGAGCGACTTCAGGTGAGTGTTCAGCTCATGGGGAGAGGGTTATGCCCGGGCAGTACCAGGGAGGTGTCTTTGTGGTGGGGGTGTTTTGTGGGTGGGTGTTCCGTGGGGTATGGGCCAGCTTCTATGGAGGGAGTTGTTCTGTGGGGGGGGGGAAGTTCTATGGGGTTGGTTCAAATGGCAGGGGTTCTATGAGGGGTTGGGGTGTATTCCTGTGGGACGGGGGTATTGGGTTCCGTGGCGGGGTAAATGCAGATACAATGGGTGTGATTTACCAGCCCCGTCCCATCGGAATCGGAGTGGCACGCAGCCAAAAGATCCCGCGATTGGCCTCTCCTGGGATTCCCGACAGTCGTTGCGCTTCGTGAGACCTAATGGGCGGGTCCCAGACTCACAGAGTTAAGTGAGTTTAAAAACTCACTCAACCCTGCCGACCCAGATTGAATCGGCTCCTGGGATCTACCTGCCTCGCCAAGGAGACTCCAGCCGGACGCCGTTCACCACTGATCCCTCCAAACGGGGATCAGGCGGAATGGCACTTTGGGGATCTCCCAGGCAATCAGAGGCACCCGAGTGGCTGGTATCTGGGCTGTGTGGCATCCTGGCACTGTTGCTGCCACCCGGGGACCTTGGCACTGCCAGCCTGGCACAATGGCAGTGTCACCTGAGCACCCTGGCAGTACCATCCAGGGGTCAGGCTCGGGGGTGCCGTGCCCATGGGAGATGCGGGGGCCTCGAGGACCCCCCAATAGGTGAGTTGGGGTGTTGGTGGATCTGGGGCCTGCATCGGGGGTCGAGAGATCAAGGAGCCGTTTATCTAGGCGCCCTGATCTCTTCCTACACCGAGGATCTCCGCTCGTCAGAGCTCCTCTGCAGGAAGTGCGACTGAGTGGGGCCTCGGCAGGCATTTTCCACTGAGGCCTGAAGAAACTGAGTGCCGTTAGATAGCGGGGTCATTCCCGTTGCTACAACTGCCGGGGACGACCCCGCTAATCCCACCCAGAACGGATTCTGGTTTTTATTGGTTGGATCGTGCCTATAAACTCAATATAAGTACTTCCTTTCTTATGTGTAGTGGTAGAGGCGGGCACGATAGCATCATTTAAGAGGCATCTAGACAGGTATATGAACGGGCGGCAACAGAGGGAAGTAGACCTTGGAAAATAGGAGACAGGTTTAGATAAAGGATCTGGATCGGCGCAGGCTGGGAGGGCCGTAGGGCCTGTTCCTGTGCTGTAATTTTCTTTGTTCTTTATTATACATTCTTCCAGAGCCTGTTTGTAATTCGCCAAGTATTGGGTTGCAAAATATCAAATATTCATCTTGCAGCTCCCAATAGATTTTATTTTATCATTAAAAAAAAAGTCTCTGCAGGTAAAAAAGTTGCCAAAGTCTAAACTAGTCGTTGGAAAGATTTGGTCAACAAAAGACCAATCGCTGATCAACAAAGAGCTCACGGTTCAGTAAGAATTAGAAAGCCCCATGTCTTTTTTCTAAAGAGGTGATGTATGTTCCTGCAAGGTCTCAGCACCAGAAATAAACCTGGAGCACTTCCGCACTCACAATACGTAGGCTTACTCATTCTTCCTTGGCACAGATTATGTTTCCTCCGATTGTGAGGGAAACTGGGCAAGGATTGGGTACCCTTGATCCAAGAAAATAATATTTTCTGGGAGGCTCCCATGTACATGCCAAAGATAGATTTTGGTAAACAATGAAAAACATGGAGGGACCCTTGCTGTTATTCAGAAACTACCTTTTGTTTTGACCAGAGAAGACATTTGGTGGGATTCTCCGACCCCCCACCCCCGCCGGGTCAGAGAATCGACGAGGGGAGGCGGCATGAATGCCGCCCCCCTCGGCCACTGGAGAATTCGGCGGGGGCGGGAATCGCGCCGCGCAGTCGCGGCCCCACCCCCCCGGCAATTCTCCGGCACGCGATGGGCTGAAGTCCCGCTGGTTTAATTATGGTCCGGCCGGCGTAAATTGGACTAGGTCCCTTACTGGCGGGACCTGGCGGTGCGGGCAGGCACCGGGGTCCTGGGGGGGAACGCAGGCTGATCTGGTCTCGGGAGGTGCCCCCACGATGGCCCGCGATCGGGGCCCACCGTGCCTGTGCCGTGGGGGCACTCTTTTCCTACGCTCAGCCGTCAACGTCCACCATGGCCGATGTGTAAGTGACCCCCCCCCATGCATGCGCGGGGATGATGTCAGCAGCCGCTGATGCTCTCGCGCATGCGCGGACTCGCGCCGGCTGGCGGCCCCGGCTAGCGTGGCGCCAAAGGCCTTCCACGCCAGCCGGCGGGGTGCCTACCACTCCGGGGTGGGCCTAGCCCCTAAAGGTGCTGAGGATTCCGGACCTTTGGGGCAGCCCAATGCCGGAGTGGTTCACGCCACTCCGTCCCGCCGGGACCCCCCGCCCCGCCGGGTACGGGAGAATCCCGCCCATTAAATCTGCAGCAATTGTACAAAAAGCTGGAACCTGTGGCTGGAATCTTCATTGGATGTGATCTACAATAGCTTCATTAAAAAGTTTCAAAATTGACTCACAGATTCCAAACCTTTTGTTAAGTTGAATAAGAAACACCTCAGACACCATTATACTTCACAAATGTTGAGTCCCACTGCTCTTAATTAGCATCTGTAGGTAGAAGTTTTGGTCCTATCCTATAACTTTTGCCTTTGAACTTCTCAGTTACATTGATGTGGAGGATATGGGAGTGCGTCGGTTACAGGGATAGGCCGGCAATCCTGTGATGTTGAATTCAATAAATCTGGTCACCTCTGGTCTATCAAATACAATAATCAGGGTGGGCCCAAATCTTCTGGTCCCGCCCACTGAAGGAACCGTCGCAGGTGGGGCAGAGAATGGGACAGGCAAGCAAAATGTCTGCTAACCTTGGGCGAGGACTTCTAGTCCCAGGAGAGGCAGGACAGGAACATTCCTCTCCATAAAAGTCTGTGAACCTGCCATCTCTATCAGTCTCATCTCAATGTCACATCAAGTCCAAGCTTTTCGGGGGAAGCAGGCTACCCGCGATTCGGCAGAACCGCGCCTGATTTTATTTTCTATTCCCTTGGATAATATTGTCAAGATTTCTAAGTTCAAATCAATTAAAAGCAACAGGAAGACAAGGAAATGAGTCTCCAAAGAGTTTGAACTATTGTTCTGCAAACTGCGGTGGAAAGATGAACAGGCATGTTAATAAATTGGCCTCCAGTTCACTACGAGCCTATCTGGAGCTGCTGGTGTACAGGCCAATTTCACCCCTGAATCCCCTATGAAGAGGCCTAGCAAATAGTATGAAGCACCATCTCCTCAGGGGAGCTAGAAATGGGAAATAAATACAAAGATCAATCTCCTATATTGCCTCTAACATTGTAAATTCTCCTAAGGTACTTGACGCAGCTTTTCCAACACCATTAAACAAATAAAAGTTACATCATTTGTCATCTCCGCACTCATCAGATTTATTTTCTTTTCCCCCTTCCTTCCTTTTATTTACACTGAACTGCAAACATTTCACATCCCAGTCCCAACTCAAGTGAAGATTCTTTGTCTTAGTCCTTTGTAAAAATAATTTTCAATTTAAAATAAAGTTGTTCTCAGGAAGTGGGAAACGCTAGCAAGAATGTATATTTTGTTTGTCCCCATAAGACCATAAAACATAGGAGCAGAATTAGGCCACTCGGCCCAACGAGTCTGCTCTGCTATTCAATTATGGCTGATATTTTTCTCATCTCCATTCTCCTGCCTTCCCTGTATGACCCCTGATCCCCTTATTAATTAAGAATCTATCTAGCTCTGTCTTAAAGACACTCAGTGATTTGGCCTCCACAGCCTACTGTGACAAAGAGTTCCACAAATTCACCACACGCTGGCTGAAGAAACTTCCCCTCATCCCTGTTTTAAAGGATCGTCCCTTCAGTCTGAGGCTATGCCCTCAGGTTCTAGTTTTTCCTATTAGTAGAAACATCCTCTATACAATACTCTATAGATAACCCGTAATAACTTCCCAAATATCATCCATAAGTTAAACCCTTTTTTAAATAAAGACAGCAGGTTTAAATGCTCTACAGAAACAGGTATTACTCTGAAATCATCAATGATCTGGAGACATTCTTTAGCTTGCAGAGAGAGGGAGATCATTACACAGCTGCTTGCTTTGAATGCAGCTCTCCACCTCAAAAACAAAAACAAAAACACACTGGAGCTCCCAGCTCAAAACGAAAGTGAAAGAAAGATATCCCAGCTCCACCCACACACTGACGTCACTGCAGCTATTTGATAAACATCCATTTATTAAAGGTACATCCACCTGACAGTATCTTGTAGGCTTCAATAAGATCCCCCCTCATCCTTCTAAACGCCAATGAGTGCAGCCCGCTCCTCATTTGACAAGCTCTTCATTCCAGGGATCATTCTTGTGGACCTCCTCTGGACCCTTTCCAAGGCCGGCACATCCTTCCTTAGGCACGGGGCCCAAAACTGCTCACAATTCTTCAAATGGGGTTTGTACAGAGCCTTATACAGCCTCAGAAGTATATCCCTGGTCTTGTATTCTAGCCCTCTCGACATGAATATTAACATTGCATTTGCCTTCCTAACTGCTGACTGAACCTGCACGTCAACCTTAAGAGAATTTTGAACAAGGCCTCCCGAGTCCCTTTGTGCTCCTGATTTCTTCAGCCTTTTCCCATTTAGAAAATAGTCTGTGCCTCTATTCTTCCTACCGAAGTGCATAACCTTACATTTTTACACATTGTATTCCATCTGCCACTTCTTTGCCCACTCCCCTAGCCTGCCTGATCCACAGTACTACCATCCCCTGTGAGGTTGGTGGTGGACCTTTACATGAAATCACAGAACTGTTACAGCACAAAGGTGGCATGGTGGCACAGTGGATAGCACTGCTGCCTCACAGCGCCAGGGACCCGGGTTCAATTCCGGCCTTGGGTAACTGTGTGGAGTTTGCACCTTTTCCCTGTGTCTGTCTGGATTTCCTCCCACAGTCCAAAGATGTGCTGGTTAGATAAGGGTACGGGGTTAGGGTGGGGGAGTGGGCCTAGGTAGGGTGCTCTTTCAGAGGGTCAGTGCAGCCTCGATGGGCCAAATGTCCTGCTTCCGCACCGTAGGAATTCTATGGATTCTTTAGGGTCATCCTTTCAGTAACGGCTCTCCGAATGAGAATTGCTGCAATCCTTGAGCGAAGGGTGTCCCTGCAGTTACAAGTTTCACCACTGTGGGAATGTGAATGCAGCCAGAAAGGGGAATCTTTCCGGCCTCATGGAGACAAGTTTGGAAGAGGAAAATCAGACTCGGGCATGTAGGCCTGCTTCCCGACACCATCTTGCCTCCAGGGGATTTTCCCAGAGGTGGCTCGGTGCGGCAGCAAATTCCCAACCACCTGCGGCAAGTAGCCAATTATGGTATTTAAAAGGGCATTTGGGCTTCAGATGCGCATAGCGACGGAGATTAGAGGGATCTCCGAATCTGCTGCTCAGCCAAGAAGTGCACATCTAACACGAACGCGGATGTGGGTACCTAACAGCTGCTGCCAAAAGGCTTATGAGGGCTTGATGAAAATGAAGGCCCGGAGCCATTAGGGCCATTATCGTGGGAAGGGAAATCCCCTCCCGCAGGAGCGTTCAGCCATGACTGTGCCATGTTGGACACATGAACAGTAGCATGAGACCCCTCTAATCTGCCACTGTGAGTCCATCTCCAATCCCATGCTGGATCCCTGGCATAGTGCGGGATCTGTGAACCTCCCCTAATACTGCATTGCTAATAATAAACTTGAGGGCTGATTGCCCTTTTAAATAAACGGACCCAATGTCTGAAACGTTTTAAAGCAGAGAAGACTCTGCCCAAGGTTAACAGATAATTGGGCAGCACAGTAGCACAAGTGGATAGCAATGTGGCTTCACAGCGCCAGGGTCCCATGTTCGATTCCGGCTTGGGTCACTGTCTGTGCGGAGTCTGCACGTTCTCCCCGTGTGCGCGTGGGTTTCCTCCGGGTGCTCCAGTTTCCTCCCACAGTCCAAAGACGTGCAGGTTAGGTGGATTGGCCATGATAAATTGCCCTTTGTGGCCAAAAAGGTTAGGAGGGATTATTAGGTTACGGGGATAGGGTAGAAGTGAGGGCTTAAGTGGGTCGGTGCAGACTCGATGGGCCAAATGGCCTCCTTCTGCACTGTATGAAATGAAATGAAAATCGCTTATTGTCACGAGTAGGCTTCAATGAAGTTACTGTGAAAAGCCCCTAGTCGCCACATTCCAGCGCCTGTCCGGGGAGGCTGGTACGGGAATCGCACCGTGCTGCTGGCCTGCTTGGTCTGCTTTAAAAGCCAGCGATTTAGCTGAGTGAGCTAAACCAGCCCCTATGGTTGTATATGGTGGTGAATCATGGAATTAATTATAGGCTCATCGAATGGTTGCAGTGCCGACGGAAACCGCTCAGCCCCTCGTATATATGCTGCTACTCTGCAAGAGTAACTCATCAAGTCCCACTCCTCTGCATTTTCTCCATAGCCCTGCACCATATTTCACTTCAGAAAATTACCCAACCCTCTTCTAAATGCCTCAATTAAATCTGCCCCCACCACACCCTCAGCCAGTGCACTGCGGGTTCCAACCACTGGTTATATTGGATAATGTTTCCTATTGCTTCAATCAACACAAATTGGCACCGTCTCATTCCTGCTCCTTGCAGTTGGGTTCCTCCCTATCTGCTCAGCCGAGACCCCTCATGATTTGAACTCCCAAAAACGAGTATAGCAGCAAGTGGGTAAATACTGGGTGTACACAGTTCTGGGGTCACCCAGTGGAATAGTGAGTGCGTTATGCCTTTACAGGTTTGGGCCTTTGTGTCTGCCATCTGACTTTCTAACCCAATAATATTTCCCAGTGCTGTGAAGCTAATATTCTTTATTTCCAGCTGTTCCCACAGTGGAAGCCTGGACCGAGCCGAGTTGTTCACATCTGTAACCTTCCTGAGGGAAGTTGCGCTGAGAGTGACGTCATCAACCTTGGACTTCCCTTTGGAAAAGTCACCAACTACATCCTCATGAGGGCCACAAAACAGGTAGGAAAATTGTTTCGGCTCCTGTGAATCACAAACGTACCTTCCTTTATCCCCAGTAGCATAGTGCTTGTCAAGCATTCCCACAAAACCAAACCGAGGTTTAAGTTTGAAGCTAACAACATTTAGTTAGAAGTAAAGCAAATAAAACTTCATAGAATTGACAGCACAGAAACAGGTCATTCAGTTTAAAAGTTCCGTACCGATATCAATGCTCCGCATGAACCTCCTTCCAACCTATTTCATTCAATCCTATCAGCTTAATCCTCTATTCCTTTCCGCCCCATGTACATATACAGCTTTACCTTAAATGCACAATGGCAAAATTTGGTTCCAACTCCATCTACAAGCTTACTGACGATATGACCATAGTGGGCCGGATCTCGAATAACGACGAGTCAGAATAATGGAGGGAGATAGAGAACCTAGTGGAATGGTGCAGCGACAACAATCAGGGGCTGGCTTAGCTCACAAGGCTAAATCGCTGGCTTTTAAAGCAGACCAAGCAAGCCAGCAGCACGGTTCGATTCCCGTACCAGCCTCCCCGGACAGGCGCCGGAATGTGGCGACTAGGGGCTTTTCACAGTAACTTCATTGAAGCCTACTCGTGACAATAAACAATTTTCATTTCATTTCAATACGGCATGTCCACATTAACCCGTACCAACTTTTACAGATGCACCACAGAAAGCATCCTATCTGGCTGCATCACAGCCTGGTATGGCAACTGCTCGGCCCAAGGCCGCAAGTAACTTCGGAGAGTTGTGAACACAAATACCTTTGTACAGCATGAATCAAACAAAAGGTTTTACTCTTCCAGGCACAGAAACATTGGGCGAGATTCTCCGCAAATGTGGAGAGTCGTAAAGGCTGCCGTGAAACTGGCCATGTTTCACGGCAGTCTTCCCAGGACCCGATTATCCCCCCCCCCCATCAGGGCTAGGAGCGGGACCCCGGGAATCATGGCGTCGCAGCCTTAATGACCGTCTGTATGACGTCACCCGCGCATGCGCGGTTCCGCATTTCTCCACCGCCGCCCGACAAGATGTGGCGGCTTGATCTTGTCGGGCGGCGGAGGGGAAATAGTGCGTCCCTTTTGGACGCAGGCCCGATGATCGGTGGGCACCGATCGCGGGCCTGTCCCCTCCCGAGCACAACGGTGGTGCTCCCGCCCCAAACAGGCCTCTGGATGCCCCAAACGGGCATCCAGCGCCCGTTTTTACGACGGCCGCAAGTAGGTGTGTTTGTTGCCGTGCAAAAACGGGCGTAAAGGCCCGGCCGCTCGGCCCATCGGCCGCGGAGAATCGCCACTCGTCGTAAAAAACGGCGAGCGGCGATTTGTGACGTGGGTCGGGCGTGGGGGGGGGGGGGGGCAGAATAGCGGGAGGGCGCAAAAAATGTCGGGAGGCCCTCCCGCTATTCTCCCAACTGGCGTGGGCAGCGGAGAATCGCGCCCATGAACTTAAACAAACTTAAAACGATACATTATTTCTAATCTTTACGATTACAAATATAAATGCCTTAAAACTACCTTTGTTTTCCTAACACTGGGAATTCACATGGCATAGCGCATCAGCACATCAAAGCACAGCATACTAATTCAGAGCATCACCTTCACCAGGTATGGACTGATTATCTTTGATTGTTTTGCAGGCCTTCTTGGAGATGGCATATCCTGAGGCAGCACAGGCCATGGTGCAATTCTATCAGCAAAAGCTTCCTGCCAATAACGAGCAACAGCTACTGGTGCGCATGTCCAAACAATACAAGGAACTCAAGCTGAAGGTAAGGCTATATCGAAAGACGCGATAAGGTCATTACAAAGCAACTAGAAATACACAGCTCAGTAGCGCAGAAGAAATTGATCAAAAATTGGTGGGCATGTGGAGATGAGCTGGCTTTTAACAGCCTGTGGATTACAGGAAGAAGAGAAGACTAAGGAAAGCCTGGAATGTACATTTGACACCTTAAAATTGAACAAATTTCAATAGGATGTGATACAATAGTTAGATGTTCCTGCCTGCCCTTGTTGGATATTTGTTTGTGAAAATGAATGCTCAGAAACATGTCCCACCGTGCACCCACCTTGTTGTGAGGCCCATACCCCAATTTCACTGTGTCCCCCACGTTGTTGCTTGCTAGGATAGCCAGGAGACAAATCAGTGGACAATACATGAGTGGATAATGTGCCACTGGACAATATGTCAGTGTACAACACACTACTGGTCATTGTGTCACTGGACAATATGTCAGTGTACAACACACTACTGGTCATTGTGTCACCGGACAATATGTCAGTGTACAACACACTACTGGTCATTGTGTCACTGGACAATATGCCAGTGTACAACACACTACTGGTCATTGTGTCACTGGACAATATGCCAGTGTACAACACACTACTGGTCATTGTGTCACTGGACAATATGCCAGTGTACAACACACTACTGGTCATTGTGTCACTGGACAATATGCCAGTGTACAACACACTACTGGTCATTGTGTCACTGGACAATATGCCAGTGTACAACACACTACTGGTCATTGTGTCACTGGACAATATGCCAGTGTATAACACACTACTGATCAATGTGCCAATGGGCATTATGTCAGTGGGCAACACACTAGTAGATAATGTGCCAGTGGACAGAATGCCAGTGTACAACACACTACTGGTCATTGTGTCACTGGACAATATGCCAGTGTACAACACACTACTGGTCATTGTGTCACTGGACAATATGCCAGTGTACAACACACTACTGATCAATGTGCCAATGGGCATTATGTCAGTGGGCAACACACTAGTAGATAAGGTGCCAGTGGACAGAATGCCAGTGTACGACACATTAGTGGACAATGTGCCAGTAGATGATAAGCCATGCTGCAAAATACATTGGGCGCGATTCTCCCAAAACGGGAGAAATCGTAAGGCTGGCGTCAAACCCGGGCGGGTTTGACGCCAGCGCGCCCCTTCCCGACCGGGAACCGATTCTGGTCCCCGGTCGGGGCTAGCAGCCCGATGCCGTAAGGTCCGGCATCACGGGCTTAACGAATTTCGTTAAGCCCGCTTGCCGGAGTTAGCGCCGGCTGACGCGTCATATGACGTCAGCCGCGCATGCGCGGATTATAGACTCCAACCCGCGCATACGCGGATGACGTCATCGCGTATTTGCGCGAAACCCGCGCATGCGCGGGCCGGGATGCCCCTCAGCCGCCCCGCGAATGGATACTGCGGGGCGGCGGAAGGAGAAATAGTGCGCGGGCATCGGGCCTGCTGCCCGCGATCGGTGCCCACCGATCGCGGGCCCATGGCACCCTTGGCACGGCCGTGGTACTGCCGTGCCAATCGGTGCCATGGTTATAAAAAGCGAGTTGTTCCCGCCGTTTTTACGAACGGCCAGACCAGGTGTGTTTGCCGTTCGTAAAAACAGCGTAAAGGGCTGGGACTTCGGCCCATCGATCAGCTGTGAATCGCTGCCGGCCGTAAAAAAACGACGGCAGCGATTCGTGTCGGGAGTTGGGGGGGGGGGAGAATAGCGGGAGGGCGGGGAAAATGTCGGGAAGGCCCTCCCGCTATTCTCCGACCCGTCGTGGGGGGCGGAGAATCGCGCCCATTGTGTAAAATTGATGCAAATCAAAGATATATATCCTTCAAAATATTTCCCAAGACATTCAGCTTAGGAAACTGGCTGCAAGTTCATGCCTGTTAGCGCTAGACATCCCGGCCAGGATTCTCCCAAAGTGTTGATGCCGGCGTCAAAACCGGCGCGAATGACGGTGGCGTCAACGGGCCTCCAGGCCCAGTCATTCTCCCCATCCTCAGGGGCTAGAACGCCGCCGGAGTGCTGTGCGCAGCTCCGGTGCCGAAAGCCGGTCCGATGCGGGTCCGCGCATACGCACCACGGCCGGAGCGGGTCCGTGCATGCGCACCACGGCTGTCTCCGAGCCGACCCACGGGCAACATAGCAGAGCCCTACAGGGGTCCGCCACGGAGGAACATAGGCCCTCCTCGGAATTAGTGCGCCCGCTGATCGGTTGCCCCCGATTGCGGGCCTGGCCACCGTGGAGGGACCCCAGGGAGTCGGCTCCCCCCTGCCCCTCCCCCCAACCAGGACGGCCCCCGCAACCAGAACGCCAAAGTCCCGTCAGATAGGACCATACGCAAACGCCGCCGGTGGCCCGTCGAGCACGCAGAATCACCATGGGGGGGGGGGCGCTTTCAACGGCCCCCAACCGGCGCTGGAGCGACTGCGCCAGCGTGATATGTGCTGATTCTCCAGTCGCCGGAGAATCGGCAGCCCGGCATCGGAGTAGCGTGGTGGGATTTGTGCCCCCCCCCCCCCCCGGCAATTCTCCGGAAGATGGGCTGATGTCTGGGGAACATCTCTGTGATAAGTGGCAGTCCTGTTCAGTCCTGTCTGACCGGAGATTTGCCCTCGAAATCAGCAGAAGTAGACAAAATATAGACCAATATGGGCATGTAAAGAGGACGATAAGTGTGTGGACAAGTGTATATGGAGTGTAGGAAGACAGTTGCTAATGGTGTCTCTGAATTATATGATCGAAGGTATGTGTCATCTCCTTCCTCAATTCATCAGATTGGGGCGTGTTGCTCCTCCATTGCTACAAATCAATTCAATAGAATTTGAACTTGCTGCCATCTAGAGAGGAAGGAAATGCCCTTTCACTGTGTTACTCTGCCACCTGTTACACATTAAAAAAAACAAGTGTGACAGTATCCCTGTGGGAACCCCTGCCTCAGATTAAATTCTGCACTTGGGTCTAATTTGGGCAGTGGTGTAATCTGTTACACCCAGTCAAAGCTCACTCTATCACTCTCTTTATAAATTCACTCTCTTAAATCAGGTAATAATCAGCTGAGCAAATATTTCCCAGTGTGATTTACCCAGTTACAGCGCCACCCTTCCTATTTGCGCTCCACCATCACAATCACCAGAATAAATAACGGCATCCTGTTGACTTCCCGTGGTTGTATTACTGCGCTAAGCGATTACTTGATTAGTTCAACTGCGAACCAAGCAGTTTGAGTAGCAGAAAGGGCAGGGTAACTCAATGAGAGCGACTCAGCTATAATTGATTCTCCCTGGTGGCAGATCACCTTTAAAGCCTTGGTTTATGAATCAGCGTTTTGACACAACTGCTCTGTGCAATGATATTGGAGCAGGCACGGTTGGTGTGCTGTTAAGTTTGAGGAATTAGGAGAAGGAGTGGGTCAATTGGCCTCCAGGACCTGTTCCAGCATTCAAGTTAATCATGGGCTGGATTTTACAGGGGTACAGGGATGGGAGGCTCTGGGTGACCGCCAGTGGGTAAAGGTGACAACTGTTTATTTACAAGCAGAAAAACTATTTACGGGCACCTATTTACAAGACACAGCAAAAGCAAACCACCACTCCGACAACCTCCTGGTGCAGGCTTTGACTGCAGGTATTGCAAGGGGCTGGTTAGCTCACTGAGCTAAATCGCTGGCTTTTAAAGCAGGCCAGCAGCACGGTTCGATTCCCGTACCAGTCTCCCCGGACAGGCGCCGGAATGTGGTGACTAGGGGCTTTTCACAGTAACTTCATTGAAGCCTACTCGTGACAATAATCGATTTTTATTTTTTCATTTCATAAAGCCCGCGCTCATCTTTGATCCAGTGTCACTCCCATTTCATTGCTCGGGGAGTCACGAGGCCCCCAGGACTCGCTGAAACCTCGGACGGGGAAGTCATGTGGTCTCCAAGATGCTCCGTGACGTTCTTCCCCCTTCTGGTCCCCTAGTGCCTGAAAATCTCAAAATCAGTACCCCAGTCTATCCGGGGAGTTCCGTTTATGCTGAGAGCAATGATGTATCATTGATTGGGGTTTCTCCTCAGCAGTTGTCTTGTGCAGGACAGCCTCTCCATTTCCTTCTCCTGGTACAAGTACCTCCTCAGCTGACACCTCTCAACACCCGCCGCAATGGGCTCTGTGTTTACAACGGCCTGTCCAGTCCCCTCAGTGCTTTGATCAGTACTAATGGCAGACATATGTGAGGTTGGTGATGCCACCAGCATTTGCAGAGGCTCTTTTTTCCTCAAATGGGCTAAATGTTTTCCAGGACCTTATCCTGGTTTCTTACCATGTCCAATACTGGCCCAGCTTTAGTCACAATGACCTAGGAGCCAGGACCATTTCCACCCGATTACAGAGACCCCACCAAAGACACTCCATTACACAGAGCCCCACAAGCGACCCTCCCATAAGAGAGAGCTCCCACCAGAGCCCTCCCCATTACCAAAACCTCCACCAGGTTTAGCACACGGGGCTAAATCGCTGGCTTTTAAAGCAGACCAAGGCAGGCCATCAGCACGGTTAAATTCCCATACCAGTCTCCCCAAACAGGCGCCGGAATGTGGCGACGAGGGGCTTTTCACAGTAACTTCATTGAAGCCTACCCGTGACAATAAGCGATTTTCATTTTCATTTCATTTCAGAGGCCCCCATAAGAGAGACACCCGTTACAGAAACCCCGCCAGAGAGCCCCCTTTAGAGAGACCCTCCGCAAAAGAGACCCCCACCAGAAATACCCCATAAGACAGACCCCCACCAGAGCCCACCATTAGAAAACACCTTATCAGAGACTGTGATTTAATTTAATATGTTGGAGTGAGTCACACCTTATTAATCTTGGTCCTTGTCCCAACACGAGCAGGAGCTGAACTGATCGCGGTCTTTAAACTACCATCTTGGTCCCCTTCATTTTAAAAGACTCTCCCGTATAAGTGACTCGCTGGGCTGTGGTGTTCTCCAGCTTCAACAGTTGTACCCCGTCCTGTAAGTAATGGTAACTTTATGATGGTTGCTGAAGTACCGGTGTCCACTTCCATCTTCAAAGCATGTCCATTTACGAGCAATACCACAGTTATTGGGGTCACTTTGCCTACATCAGTATACTACATCACCTACTTCAATGTCAACACAGGTGATTGGTACTCCCCGATACTATGGACCAACACTGGCTACTACCCTCTTCCTGG
The DNA here is from genome assembly GCF_902713615.1 of Scyliorhinus canicula. Taxonomy (NCBI): domain Eukaryota; kingdom Metazoa; phylum Chordata; class Chondrichthyes; order Carcharhiniformes; family Scyliorhinidae; genus Scyliorhinus; species Scyliorhinus canicula. The sequence goes on from NC_052161.1 coordinate 17,525,670, forward strand.
GCTGGGTCGGCTCTGCTTGCTCTTACATCTATGCCTTAAGTGACCTCTCCTACCGCACCTGAAACAATCTGCATCCTGCAACCTACAATTTTCCAGGGTGTGATTTCCCCTACATCCGAAATGCCCATTGAAATTTGTTGTTGATTAAAACATGGGGCTTTACCCCAGTTTCCTCTGTCGGTCATCTTTCCATTGTGTGAACAGGAACCTTCAACCCCGCTGTTGCTCACGGTCCCTCTCCACAACTAGTAGACCTCACCTCCAGGTACGCTTTGAAATTCTGAACCTTCCATGGAAAAGGTTATTTCCATAAGCTTTTTTAAGTCTAACTCTGATTCTGCGAGAAATTTCTTTTGGATAACCATGTTATTTATCTTGCACAATAGTCTATCCCTTAACATATCTGATGCGACCATCAATTCACTCAGAGACTCGAGTTGAAGCAAACCGTGGTTTTAATCAGCTTACAACTTTGCCTGCCTGCGACTGATACAATACTGAAGGCGGTCCCACAGGACTGCCGCTCTTATACTTCCTATAAGGGGCGGAGCCATGGGCGCAGCCCATACATGCTCCACATCTCCCCCTGTGGGTGAAGCCACAGAGTGCCCCATAGATGGAGCCCGTTGGGTTAATAGCAAGGTATAATGCAACACAGTATAGTGGTGAATTAATAGTGTTTATACATTCACCACAATATCATTCAGGATTGCTCCAAATTCGCAATATTCTGCTAGTTTCCTTATTTTGGCCACAAAGACAGCAACAGATTCTCCTGTAAAAAACATTTGTACCTCTGAAGAATGATTGAGGGTTTTGGATAATAATGATTCCTAACTAACTCTATGAGTTTGGTAAGTGATTTACAGTCAGGGACTTTAGGGTAGGTTAAACCTCTTCGTACACTGAATGTCTGGGTGCCGCAAGCTGTGAGCAAAACAATGCTCTGTTTCTCTTCCCCCTCTTTTTTTTTGCTCTAAAATAATAAAGCATAGGGTCTACATATTGTACCAAATCTTCTTTGTTCACATCAAAAGGTTCAAGCTTACCAAAAAACAGCCCAATTGTACTTATTTCGCAATATATTGAAGTTGCTTTGAATCAGTATGGGAAGGCCTTCTTCTCTTGTCCTTGCTATTGAAGCATCAATTACTTTTCTCCTCATCGCCAATGTGGTAATGAAAATTCGGGGCGGTCATTAGTGGATAAAAGCAGCAACTAATTATTTACAAGCAAAGAAATGATTTACATACAACTATTTACAGGACAGAGCCACAGCAAACTCTAACTGCTACAATCTCCGAGACCAGGCCTTGACTGCTGGTATTAAAGCTCGCGCTCACTTTTGATCTGCGCGTGCTCCTACTCTATTGGACGGGGAATCACGTGGCCACCGAGATTTTGCGAAACCTCAGACGAAAAAGCCAGGTGGTTTTCGAGGTTGACGGTGACAGAAGCCTATTGCTCGCTCTCCCCAGTAGAAAAGAATTCTGATTAGCCAGCGCCTGAATAGTCCCGGCAGTGCCAGAAGCAAATAGCGGCCACTGTTGGGACTACAGAATGAGACAAGTTGGCGCTATTTGGGCCTGGAGGAATCAGGACCCTGGGAGCAGGGGCTGGGAAGGGGATTGGGATGTCAGATTTTGGAGACCAAAAGTGGAGGTACAAAGGGAGGGACAATATATCTCGAGGGGTGGGGGGGGGGGGGGGGGGGGTCCAACTGATGTGTACATACAGCTCCAAAAGGAAGGTACTTGTTGTACAGTGTTGGTTACAGTTTGGTAGGTTTGAAGAAGTCTTTGTTGTCATATGTAGGTTAACTGTAAATCTTTATTGGCTCTTAAAGCTATTTATAAATATACAGTTGTGGGACCAATCTAGAATGCTACAAGACTTCAGTACCGTTGCCGGAATATTGTCAGGGCCCATAGCCTTTGCAGTATCCACTGCCTTCAGCTGGTTCTTAATATCACATGGGGTGAATTAATCTGTGATGCTGGGGACCTTTGGAGGAGGCCGAGATGGATCATCCGCTCGCAGTAGCAAATGCTTCAGCCTCATTTTCTGCGCTAATGTGCTGGGCTCCCCCATCATTGAGGATGGGGATGTTTGTGGAGCCCCTCCTCCAGTGAGTTGTTTAGTTGTCCACCACCATTCATGGCTGGATGTGGCAAGACTGCAGAACTTAGATCTGATCCGTTGGTTGTAGAATTGCTTAGCCCTGTGTATCACATGCTGCTTCCATTGTTTGGAGTGCAAGTGATCCCATGTTGCTGCGTCACCAGGTTGACACCCCATTTTTAGGCATGCCTGGTTGCTCCTTGCATGCCCTCCTGCACTCTCCATTAAACAAGGATTGATCCCCTGTCTTGGTGATAATGGTAGAATAGGGGATATGCCAGTACATTAATCTCAGGCTATGTCCTGTAGGTATCAGTGTAAACACTACCTTTCTGATGAAAATTACATTTGATTGTTCTGTACAGCACTAATAATAGGTTTAAATTGGAATGGTATGTTTTGGTGAGGTCATAAATAAGAGACAGCAGCTTTGCAGTGAACATAAATTAGTGGAATGTACTGATTTATTTTTCAGTTTCCATTGTACAATGTTGATGGCAGTCCATTGTAAAACTGTCTGGGCAGAAGGATATATTGATCAGAGAGCAGGTGCAACGAAGATTCAGCATGATACTATAGCTAAAAGGGTTCAATTATGAAGATAGGTTGAATAGGCGAGGCTTATATTCCTTTGAGCTGTGGATAGCTGAAACTCTCTCCCCCTATTCACTGTAGATTAAAATGTTGAAACTGCGATATTAAGGGATTATAGAACCGTAGGCAGTAAATGGAGCTAAGGTACAAATCAGCCATGATTTAATTGAATAGTAAAACAGACTTGAAGTGCTGAATGGGCTATTCCTATTCCCATGCTCTTTATATGTGTGGCTGTCTTGCAATAAACCTGTTGCATGTTAACTCCCCACTGCTAGTTTAAGTATACCGAAAACTCGTGCAATTATCACGCTGGCGCTGATTAGCTCTTGGTACCAAATGTTACATGCTTGACAGCAGCAGCCTTCAGTCTGCTGACCATTTGTATGATGCATTTAAGAAAGATATTGGTTAGCATTTCATAGATATCATAGAATTTGCAGTGCAGAAGGAGGCCATTCGGCCCATCGAGTCTGCACCGGCTCTTGGAAGGAGCACCCTACCCAAGGTCAACACCACCTTATCCCCATAACCCAGTAACCCCACCCAACACTAAGGGCAATTTTGGACACTAAGGGCAATTTAGCATGGCCAATCCACCTAACCTGCACATCTTTGGACTGTGGGTGGAAACCGGAGCACCCGGAGGAAACCCACGCAGACACGGGGAGGATGTGCAGACTCCACACAGACAGTGACCCAAGCCGGAATCGAACCTGGGACCCTGGAGCTGTGAAGCAATTGTGCTAACCACTATGCTACCGTGCTACCCCTTTCACACCTCACAGGGGGAATAATTATTACTTTAGCTTCCTTTCGAGTGAACTTCAGTACTAAAGAACATGATTGCGCAAAAAACTAAGAACGTATCTGTAGCCTGATCCCCTACTTAGTTTGCTGTGGCTGTCAGGAGCAATCAGAGTTTTATCCATAATAGAGAGAGAGACAGCACATTTTAATTTGCATTCTTTGAATTCTCCTCAGAAACCAGGAAAGGACGTTGACTCAATTATCAATGATATCAATTCTCAAAAGGAGAGGGAGATACACAAAGACTGGGACAGGTAATGTCGTTTATTTTATTAACATCTTAATAAAATAATAACCGCGGTCATTTTGCCTGTTGGACAATCGCGGGCAGGATTCTCTGTCGGCCGGATCCTCCTCTTCGCTGGCAGAGCACTCACGCCGCCGGATTTTCCGACGGAATGGGGGTGGCCACAATGGGAAGCCCCATTGGCCAGTTGCCGGAACGGAGGATCCCGCTGCTGACGGAGGCATGCCACGCCAGAAGACAGGTCAATCCTGCCCCATTTGTTTAAAATGTAACCATGCTGGCAAATTAAATTCATATCAGAATAACAATATACAGGGATGTATTTGTGCGGTTATTGGGAAGGCAGTTGATGATATGATTATGTCGCCTGTTGATCTCCTTGATGAGAAGATTGTACCATCGAGTCATTTCCATCTGAGTGGAGATCTTTGAGTGTCGGCCCCGATTGCAATGGGTGGGGGGGGGGGGGTCGAAATCTGGTGCTATCTTGGAAGAGTCAAACTTGAAGTGATAGCTTAAAGGACTGAGGAGATGGGCAGCATGGTGGCGCAGTGGTTAGCACTGCTGCCTCATGGCGCCGATGCCGGCTCTGGGTCACTGTCCGTGTGGAGTTCACACGTTGTCCCGTGTTTGAGTGTGTTTCGACCCCACAACCCAAAGATGTACAGGGTAGGTGGATTGGCCAAGCGAAATTGCCCCTTAATTGGAAAAAATTGAATCGGGTGCTCTAAATTTATTTTTTCCAATTGGACTGAGGAGGGGCTTGGGCCGCAGGGACGGGGAGTCAATCTTAGGAACAAAAGTATAACCCGTTGGTAGCAAGATTTGTGAGGGGTCAGGATGAGCATTTCACAAAATAACGGATTCTCTGGTCATTATCAGATTGCTGTGTGTGGGATAGAACTGCGCACAAATTGGCTGCCGCTTTCTTACATCTCAACAGTGGCTACAAATGCTTTGTTGGCTGTAAAGTGCAGGACAGAGCGAGACTGTGAAGGCACTGCACAAATGGAAGTCTTTCTATTCTCTTTTCATTTCTTGCTTCGAGCTATGTTTTCTGAGTGTCCACTAGTTAGGTCATTCAACCCAAGTGCCAATGGACAGAACTGTGATGTGCTCCACAAAATAACTTCCAATGGATTTGTTGTTAAATTTAGCCATTGGTTTGTTATGAACTGCATTTCTTTCTTCAGGTTACTCGAAAGCACGATCTGCCCTCAGAAAATCCTGATTTCTTTTTTAGCTTTATTGGGTGCATTTTTCAGAAGTTGGGAATATACTGTCCACATACCAGTCAATGTTTATGGTGTTGCTGTCGCCAAGGGAAATGAAGTCAGAGGGTGAGAAACGATCGTAGAAAATCCCACCCCTGGTCTCACTTTGATTCAAAAGGCGGCACCTCTGACAGTGCAGCACCCAGAATCCCACTGAACAACCAGTCTGGAGTCGGTCCTTAAACCTCTGCAGAGGAATTCCAGCCAAGTAATCTGATTCCTATAACTGACGGCCCCGTGATAAATCGTTCTTATTGTCTGTCTGAATGTGAATCAGCGTGAACCCAGACTAAACCCTGTGAAATTTCCCATTCTGGAACTGCAAACAATAGAAATAGATTGAGAATGACCACGTTCATTTCACGGAGTGCCCTTGTCAAGATCTTTCAATACTGTACCAAAATTCCCATTTTGAATGACGTTCAGAAAACCAGAAAGAAAGTAAAGTACAGTACGAAGTCTTACAACACCAGGTTAAAGTCCAACAGGTTCGTTGGACTTTCGGAGCGCAGCTCGTTCATCAGGTGAGCGAAGAGGTGGGTTCTACAAACACATAGATGAACAAAGTCAATGGTGCAAGTCCAGACGGTGAGACTGGAGAGAGGACCAGTAAAGACTTAATTACCTGCAAAGTCTTGCGTTCAAAGTATCATCTTGCATCATTGACTTTGTCTATATTTGAGTTTGTGGGACCCACCTCTTGACTCACCTGATGAAGGAGCTGCGCTCCGAAAGCTAGTGACTCCAAACAAACCTGTTGGACTTTAATCTGGTGTTGTAAGACTTCTTACTGTGCCCACCCCAGTCCAACGCCGGCATCTCCACATCATGGAAAGTAAAGTACTGAGGGCTATCATTGATATTTTTTCACTGAGTATTGTTTTATACAATGAGAACATTTCTCGTTACAGATTGGAAAGGCCCAGGTCCCGCAGTCCCCTGACTCGGTCACTGAGCCCTAGAATGGAAGCACATAGCCCAAGCTTGACTTCCTGCAGTTCTTCCCAACGTTCCTCAATGAGTCCTAGGAGGAGAAATATGAGCCCAATGGTAATCAGCAAAGGAGAGCGGAATAATGGAATGGAAAGAAAAGGATCACAGGACTACCTTTCTCATAAAAGAAGAGAGGAGGAAAAAGAATCCACAGTAAAGAATTATTGTGAGCTGAATCGTGATGGAGCTGACAAGTGGAGCTATGACAGAAAGCAATACTTTAAACCAAGTGGACGATCTAGCCCCAAGTCCCTAGAGGACAGAGGAGATGACTATCAAGCGCATAAAGATAAATATGCAAAATCCAGCCTTAAAAGCCCGATTCCATCCCAGTCTAAGTACAAGATCCGAAAAGAAGAGGAGTATAAGAAAGAACAAAAGCTTAATTCAATAAAGGGTCAACACTCACTGCGGACTAAAAGGAAAGATAGTGAGGTCCATCAGCGAGCAGGAGGGAGAAGATCCTCAGGTAGCCAAGATCGGATTGAGGACAAGGGTGAACGTGATAGTCTGACATCTTCAATTCTGACAGACACGCTCCATGCAGAACAAGATGAAAGGAGTGAGCAGGAAGATGAAACATCTGATAGTGAGGTGAGAATGAAATATTATGGCCATGGTACAATACAAAGAATCACATCTCTCATTGTCACCGACCACTGTTCTTGTAAAGTCCATTTGAAATAGATTTTCTATCAGAGATTTTGAAGAAAGAGCTTTATTTGTACAACGCCTTACACAACCCCCAGGATGTCACCTCATGCTCTCCATCTAATTAAGTCCTTTAATGTCTTGTCACCCATTGCTCAGTAAAAACTATTTCAGATACAGCAGTTCATAAGTTACAAGTTTCATTTCAAAAGGTATCAGACTTAGTTTACTTTTATTTAATTGCTACATGTATGATCTTGGATGACCCTCTGAGATAAGTATTGTCATGGTAGACTGTTATACTTGGATTTAGCTTTCCTGACGGATCAGAGGTGGGACATGGTGAGTTGGGAAGGCAGGCAGAACCTGAAAGTCAGGTCGCTGAGCCATTTCCCACCCGGAATTTAGCCGGAGCCTTGGCTTCCAGTCAGGTGGGGACTATATCAGTGAATATTCCAGGGTGATGGGGGTGGTCGATTGAACATGGATCAAGGGGTTTCAATCCCAATGAAGTAGCAAGGATGGGTGCATCGTGATCACAGGGAGGCTGATGACGCTGGGGGGGGGCATGTGGTTTAGATCAGAGGCCTGGAGAGAAGGGAATCAGAGACCAGGGAAGGGAAGGGAATCAGAGGCCTTGGAAAGGATCGGAGGCTTGGGAAGGAGAGGCCTGTGGCTTGGGATTGGTGGGAGGGCCAAATTCCTAGGAGCTAGGGGACTGGGAGCCCTGGGGCAATGATGTTAGGAGGTCAGAGGCCTAAGTGACTGAGAGGCCAAGGTCGAAAGCTTCCTGAGGAAGGTCAGGGGTGGGGTTTGCGACAACAATAGCAACTATTGTAATTATATAGCTCCATTAACATATTAAAACATCTCAAAGTGCTTCAAAGGAGCATGATGATTGCACAATATTTAGCACCATTCATGACTCCTCAGACACTGAAGCAGTCCACGTGAAAATTCAGCAAGACCTGGACAATATCCAGGCTTGGCTGACAAGTGACAAAAAATACTCCCGCCACACAAGTGGCCAGACAATGACCATCCCCAATAAGAGAGAATCAACCATTGTCCCTTGACATTCAATGGCATAACCATCACTGAATCTCCAACTATCAACATCCTGGGGTAACCATCGACCAGAAACTGAACTAGACTAGCCATATAGATACCAGGTCAGAGGCTAGGAATCCTGTGGTGAGTAATGCACCTCCTGACCCCCCCCTAAAGCCACCTATAAAGTATAAGTCACAAGTGTGATGGAATTCTCCCCACTTGCCTGGCTGAGTGTGGATCCAACAACATTCAAGAAACTCGACACCATCTAGGACAAAGCAGCCCCGTTGATTGGCACCCCTTCCACAAACCTTCACCGACTCCAGCACCAACGCACAGTAGCAACTGTGTGTACCATCTACAAGATGCACTGTAGGAATGCGCCACGGTTTCTTCGACAGCACCTTCTAAACCCACTACTATCTAGGACAAGAGTAGCAGATACACGGGAACAGCACCATGTGGTAACTCCTCTACAAGCTACTCACCATCCTGACTTCGAATTATATTGCCATTTCTTCATTGTCGCTGGGTCAAAATCCTAGAACTCCCTCCCTAACAGCACAGTAGGTGTACCTACACCACATGGAACTACAGCACTTCAAGAAGGTAGCTCACTATCACCTTCTCGAGGGCAATTAGGGATGGGCAACAATTGCCAGCCTAGCCAGCAAAGCCCACATCCTGCAAACATGAATTTTAAGAAAGTATCGTAACGAGCCACAAAAGGAGCTGGTCGGTCCGATTGGTCAAAGATGCAGATTTTAAAGGGCGTCTTAAAAGAGGAAAGTGAGGTAGCGAAGCGAGGTTTAGGGATGAATTTCCAGAGCTTAGGGCTGAGGCACCTGAGGGTGCGGCCGCCAATGGTGGAGCAATTAAAATCAGCGGTGCTCAAGAGGCCAGAATCAGAGGAGTGCTGGAGGGGTTGAGGGGCTGGAGCTTACAGAGAGAGAGGGAGGGGGCGAGGCCACAGAGAGATTTGAAAACAAAGATGGGAAACTTAATATCAGGACGCGATTGATCAATTGGGTGCAGAGCCATCGGAGTCTTCTCAGGCAGGCCTGCTGAATTCAGCAGGAAGGTGTAAAGGCAGCTGGCTCCATGTCGCAGTCCTGTCCTGAGGGTAGCTGCCTTGTTTCCAGAGAATCAGAAAAACCAGCTGTCCACAGTTAAAGATTGCAACTTATTTTAATATCTAAAATGCCAACACTCCCCCCCTACCCCACACTTCCTTGGAGTGGGTTGGCAGCCCACCCCTCTGTTAAGCATGGATGGTTTGGAGGTGGGATTTGATCCGGATTCTGACTTTTAACTCATCCATCTTTAATTGTTAGGGCAGCACGGTAGCACACGTGACTAGCACTGTGGCTTCACCAATTCTCCGGCCTTAATGGGCCGAGTGGCCACGCGTGAACGGCAGAGTCCCGCCGGCGCCGTTCACGCCGGCTCGCAGCCGGCGGGAACTCTGCGCGTAGGGTCGGGGGGCAGCCTGTGGGGGGGGGGGGGGGGGGTGAGGGGGGCTCCTTCACCGGGGGTGGGGGCTCCGATGGAGTCTGGCCCGCAATCGGGGCCCACCAATCGGCTTTCCAGCCCCGGACCTATTTTATTACGCAGCCGGCCCCTGAACCCCCACACCATGTTGCATCGGGGCCGGCGCATTGAGGAAGTCCCCCGTGCATTCGCGGGTCGGCGCAGCGCCACTGTGCATGTGCGGGTTGGTGTGGCACCCAGTTGGCGCCAGGAAGGGAGGCTGGTGCGGCGGGAACCGCTCCAGAATCGGTAGTGCCCATGCCCGTTTCGCGCCGTCGTGAAACGCAACGCCGTTCACGACGGTGCGAACACTCTGCCTCCATTTTGGAGAAACCGCCCAACAGATCTGTTAAAAGTTACAAAATCCTTTCAATATTATTCTCAACTTCATGCACATATCTAGAAGTTTTAAATATATTTTCAATCACGTTATTATAGAAAACTATATTTTCTTTGCAAATTATATACCATATAATTTGATGGAAGATACCAGAGGAAATGGAAACATTTCTTCTTTGGGGCCCCCCAGTGTCTGTGCACATCAAACATTCCTGGATCAAACATAGCGTAGTTAGGTGCAAAACAACTTTTTTCTTTCTCTTCCTCAGTAATATCCTTCAGAACCATCTTCAGGGCTGTGTTTTTTCCCCCCCCATTTCCCATACCAGTTATTCTGTGGTAATTATGTGCCTGCTGGGAACAAGATAGAGATGCCCCAAGCTAATGTGGTGCAGCTCTCTTACAGCTAACAGGCAGAGAAACTCATTTATCATCGGCAAACATTTTATTCTTGCTCAGTTCAAGGCATGCTACTTCAAAATCACCCTCATTGTGATGACAGGTAAATGAAGAAGATGGTCAGTGTTCCAGGAAACAATCCTCATCACCTCACAGCAGCAGAGGATCATCAGAACCAGAGCTAGAAAGGAACATGAAGGAACAGGTATGTCCCAGTGATTGCTCTACTGGTTAACCCTGTGACAAGACTCTCCAAGAATCAAAGACAAGGCATTCTAAGGCAGGGTATTGGCGCACTAGTGCACAATAAGTTGTTGACAGTAGGACATTGAGACGGTAGCAGTTAACACTGGTGCTTCACAGCTCCAGGGTCCCAGGTTCGATTCCCTGCTGGGTCACTGTCTGTGCAGAGTCTGCACATTCTCCCCGTGTCTGCGCGGATTTCCTCCGGGTGCTCCAGTTTCTTCTCACGGTCCAAAGATGTGCAGGGTAACTGGATTGGCCATGATAAATTACCCTTCGTGTCCAGAAAGGTTAGGTGGGGTTGCTGGGTTATGGGAATAGGGTAGAGGTGTGGGCTTGGGCAGGGCGCTCTTACTAAGGGCCGGTGCAGACCCGATGGGCCGAATGGCCTCCTTCTGCACTGTAAATTCTATGAAATCTATGAAATCATGCTCTTGATTCCTGATCACAGCCAGGAAGAAATGACCAAGGACCAGACCATTTGCAGAAAGGTTGAGGAACTCAGAGGGGGAGTCCACCCAGGCTGCTGTTATACCTCTCCTGTGTGGAGACTGCGTGCATCTTCAACAGATGTCTGACAGCAGGTGGTTTCCTATCTTCCTGGTTCAGTAAAATGAAGTGATCCAGTAAAACACAGGGGAAGGAATATAAAACGAGAGGGGTTGTAAAAAAAGGAACTGTACAGTTCGAACATTCCTAAGCAAAATTGATTAATAATAGCCCAGAGTTTATCTACATAACTGAGGATCAAATCCAAAGGTGAGATACAAATATAAGCAAACAATAGATCAAGCTCCATATACCTCTAGGACAGCCTTGGTGTTCAAATACAGGCCACGCTCTTTAAGTATAAAGATTGAGATTGTTTCAATTTGCAGTGCAGCGTGTATGCAATTTATTGACAATATTATCCCCCCCAAGGATAGAGGTTCAGTTTTGGGGTTTGTCTATTTGCAAGGAAAGCCAATATGACTTTATTTATACATTTCAAATGTTAATCACTTTTGGATCCCTATGATGCTAAAAGTTGGAAAAAATGTGTCTCCTAGATTACATTTTCAAGAAACAATGATAAACAAACAAAGCTCAAATATTTTTTTTTAGATTTAATGATGCTAGCTGTTTAATTAAGCCACTAGAGACATATTTCTAAGGATATTCCTTTGGATATTTTTGAAGCTTTTGTTTTCAACCCCTCATCTTTCAGAATTGGATGGGTTGTCTTTTTTTATTGATCCATGGGACGTGGCTGTCGCTGACTGAGCCAGGATTTATTGCCCGTCCTTAACTGCCCTTGGACTGAGTGGCTTGCTCGGTCATTTCGGACAGTTTTTTTAAGAGGCAAACACGTTGCAGTGGATCTGGAGTCACTTGACCAGATAAGGACCATAAATGTCCTTCCCTGATGGGTATTAGTGAACTAAATGGGTTCTTAAGACAATCAACAATGATTTATTTCATGTTTACCCATTGGACTTCTGATTCGAGATTTATTATTGAATTTAAATTCCGCCATCTGCCTTCGTAATATTTGAGCCTGGGTCCCCAGAGCATTACCCTGGGTCTCTGGATTACTAGTCCAGTGACAACACCACTACACCACTGCCTCCCCCAAAGGAGGAATTTGCAGGGTTTTGGGTTAAGAGCAGGGGAGTGGAAATATTTGTTAATTCTTTCAAACAACTGGTACCAACACTATTGGCTGAACAGCGTTCTTATAAGATGTTTGATTTTACTTTTTTGTCCCATGATTCTTAGTCTCCCTACATCATAAGCTGTGCTTGGCTAAGTGGACGTCCTGACCACCCACTGTCAGACTTCCACCAAGGCCGCTCTGATCCGGGCTTCTAGTGGCATGAGAATGTAACATAGGGATGATCACTCTTCAGTGGGCACTAGATGAAGTTGAGATCAGGAAGTCAATCATGGTGAAGAATCATGGAACGATACCTTCATCCCACCACTGGATAGTGTATTAGTGCTCCAACACAGTAGACTTCTTGACCTGACCTTTGCATTTAATGATATCTTTGTCAACATTCACACTCTTGTATAGAGCGCAACTTGGGAAAGTGGAAGTGAAGCTGAAGGAGAGGCTTGGTATTCTGGCAACATGGAAGAGTTTGTAACTGTGGATGAGGTTGGTGAAGAGGAAGAGCATTCGATGGAGATACACGTGGTGATGCCTGAGAATAAGGAGAATGACTGCATTCAAGCAGAACAGGATGGAAAAATGGAAACAAGCAATGAAGACATGATAACAAAAGAGACAATTCCTAACTGCGGACATCCCAGTGACAATCATCGTAGCCCTTCACCCGAGGAGCTAAGACTAATGAGTCCAACTCCGTCTCCAGGCAATGACCGAGTGGAATCTACGAGTCATTCTCAAATGACATCTGCTTCAATGAATGAGACTGAACAGAACCTGAGAACGTCTGTTAACCAACCCATAAGTCCTGTGAATTGTAAAAATTGTGAAATGAGCAAGGTGTTGAGTGACACTGAATCCATTGGGCATCTGGATACAGAGAACCAGAGCGCACCCCATGTGTCTTACAAAACTGATGAGAAGTTTCAGGAAGAACATTTTTCAGGGGAAATACCAGTAACCCAGAAAACTGACCAACCAGGGCCAAGCTGCAGTAGAAGTTCAGAAACAGATGAACTCAAGAAAGTGTCCTCAGAAGCATTTAGTAAAGGTACTTAATGTTTATCTCCCTTAACAGAATTTTGTATCTTGCTTTTTGCTTATAGTTCTTTTGTTGCACTCAAAAATATTGCATTTATTTAGCAAACAAAATGTGTTCTTGCTGCATTCCTGTAGTCCTTGTTTATAAAAATTAGTATGTTGTATAATTTTTAATATTGCGCACGCTAAATGGTGACAAGTTTGGCACAGTCAATATGAATGCTTTTTATTCGACTTTTGACTAATCTTTGAATCCCAGTCTTGGGGCTTATATTTATAATCATGAAGGCCCGTATTTCGCAGTCAGAGTTGAAGTGAAAGCACTAACCTCTGACCTCAAAGAAAATTGCCACAAAGATCTAGCGATCTGTGTGGCACAGATTTCCGACATCAATTTTAGTCTGGCATCAAGACAAGGGAATTTCTAGACATCCAGCAACAGTGATATCCTCAGGCAAGGTAAGCAGCCAATCACGTTGAAGTATTCTCACAAACCGCAAACCTGGAAGTAAAAAGCACTAATTGTCCTTCATTCCTAAGTAATTTTTATGGAGATTGACATAAATGTTTAGGACATACTCATGGGATTAAGGTAAAAGCGGAAAAAAAACATCAAAAGAACTTGAAAAATACTTTAAAAATATGGATCATTTTTACCATAATATTAAAATGTGACAGTGCACGAATAAAAACATAGTTTTCAGGGCCAATGAGACTGTTAGCAGTAATTATAAACTTAGCATGCTGTTAAAAATCCAGTTACACCTCATTCAATGAGATGGATTTTTTCCAAGGGAATTTACAATGAAACTAAATGATGTAAAATGGCAAGTTCTCATCACATTGGTGATTTTTAGTTAATTGCACACTGGGAAAACGTCAGCCTGACTAAAGCTGAACCAGAATGTTGCCAATCTCAGGTGCCCAATTCGACCCTTGGGTGAACTTCCAGCCCCGTATCCTCTATAGGATCAGAACTGTTTATTTCCACCTCTGTGACTTGACTCACCTCTGTCTGAATTCTTCATATCTTCAACTGAAACCCTTTTTCGTGCCTTTATTACATCCGGACTTGGCTATTTTAATGATTTCCTGGCCAGCCTCCTTTGATTTTAGGCTCTTCCAATAATCTGAAGCTCAAAACCTATCCTGCAGCAACCTTGCTCAGTCCTATCCTTGAGCCACACCGGTCCCAGGTTCCCCCAACACCTCAAATTGAAAATCTTCTACCCGTGTTTGAATTCCTTCATGGCCTTCCCCTTTCTTGTGTCGGGAACTTCCTTCACTGCTTTAAACCCCTGACAGACTGTCCTTCCCTCTGAATCTGGTCCCTTCGGCCTCCACACCACCTTTCCCTTCCTTCACCTTCCAATTGGTGTCTGTGACTTCAGCTATACTGTACTGTAGAGTTCCATTCCCAATACCTCCACCTCTTTGGTGCCCTGTATGAACTATCTTTAAACCCATCTCTTTTATCAAGTTTTTGGTCCCTTAACTTAAATTCATAAAACCATCTCATACGACAGCACAGGAGGAGGTCATTCAACCCATCAAGTCTGCTCCGGTTCCATCCAGTTGGGCACTCCCCTCCACGTTTTTCCCGGATCCCAGCTGTTTTGGCCCTTCAGGTATTTATTCAATTCCCTTTTGATGGTTACAATTAAATCTGTACCCACCTGCCAATCGGTGAGTGCATCCCAAATCCTAAATGGTTGTTGCATAAAAAGCTTTTCCTCACTTTGGCTTGGGTTTTCCTCCTCGAGGCGAGTAGTGGGAGTGGGGAAAATTCTGAGGCGCGATCTTCATGATTGGAGGGTGGGTCCGGTCTGTCAACCCAGCGAGAAGTTTAGAGGCAGCCGCAGGGGCTGCTGGGTGTCAAGTTATTATAATGACATAACTTTGGGCTTATTTACTGTACAGGGCGCAAGGCATGAGTGATTCAAAAGGGATTGGGTGAACACATTGTGTGTTCATTTATTAAGATGAGGTATATGAGAACAGTTATACAGAGGTATGAAAGTTGAAAGCATCAGAGCTATTTCTGTTTCTTTTAGACTAATCAAATAAATGGATTCAACAAATTGAGGGATACATTCAAAGTCAGACCTTAAGGATACTGCATCAAACTACACAGAATTTCAAACGAAACTTAAAATAGGTTAAAATAATATGATTAAAGGAGTGGATAAAACACCCCAGGTCCCCACGTTGCCCACCGGGCACAGAATGCCTCATTGTGCCAGCGGGCAACGCGTGCACCCTTTCCAGAGACACCTGATGGCGGACATGGCCATGGAAAGGTGGTTGGCAGTCAGGACGGGCGACCCACTCGACCGCCCACTGCCTGGACCTAACAGAACTGTGTGTGTGTCTGCGCTGTTCAAAGCAAAAGTGAAACCGAGGCTGGATCACATGACACATTTCCCTTCTAGTGACATCATGCTGATATCCCTTAAAGGCATATTACAACATCCCCCTTTCTTTTTAAAAATACTTTACCACTTCTAAAGAAGCATATCTTACGGCAATACATGCTTTGTCACCATTACACATGTGCGTAGTACTGATTAATCTTTGAGTCTCTAAACACTGGAGTTAATCTGCTGTTTTGCCCAGATCTTGTGATGGTAACCTTGTCTGGAGGCTTCTTTAATTGCTCACAGTAATCTGTGGGAATGTCATTCTTGGATATTATTCCTGGTGGCATTTTGGATGTTTTCTTGGATACAATAGGACTGCACAGTGGCTGAAGAGCAGGAATGTATCTGATTTGTCCTTGTGACATGACAATGGATCAAAACCCGAATTACGTATGGATCTATTGAACTTTTATGGTTTTTAAAGATGGCCATACAAGCCAAAGACGGCTGATAATGTACATTCAGTGACTGTTTGATAAGTTCCTGTGTGGATTGTAGTAAGCCCTGAGAGAGAGGCAATGGAATATCACACCCTTTTTCAGATAGGGACATGTCAAATAAGACACAATACAAACTGAACTGTCATCTCCTGTGGGGATAATAGAAGCTGATTATCATATCAGCAGGAATCACATCATGTAAGTTATTTCCCAGACCTGTTTTGAGATTTTTCCTTCCAGGAATACACAGGGGACTGGGATAAAAAGTCAGCTGCAAGCCTGATCAGTGTGGATTAATGCTGGATGCGAAACAAAAACAAGGAAAGACAACTGACTCTGGCAGGTGAAAAAGCTTTGCCTCCTTTCTGATTGTGGGAAGCAGATCAAGTCAGCAAAGCCACAATGGAAAAGGAACTAGGCTAAGTTCTTTTAGATTAACTGCAGAGACAGGAATCATGAAACCAACTATTCAACTGTTCACATCAGTGCCACAGAAATCATGGATCTAAATGACTGCAATGGTTTACCACCTACTCCTCATGGACAAGTCAAAGATTTATTCATTTCTTTTTGTAAAACTTCTTTTTGAACTCACTTCTCATTTCTAATCCATCTGTATGTATGTGCGTGCATTTTATTATTTTTTCTCGTGCTTTTGCAGCTAATAAACTCACTCTTTCTTTAAGTCACGAAAACCTGGTTAAATTGGCCCCTTTTAAAACAGAGATATATTTGGACTGGGAAAAGGTAGCCGCGAGGGGAGGGATCCTTTTTAAATTGATCTTGTTGCGACCAACCGCGGGGGTTGAATAAAGAAAGGGAGCAGGTTCATCCTTCTTCACCCCGGGGGGGGGGGGGGGGGGGGGGATATAAATTGTGGGTGTCCCGTCCAGAATTTAATGAATTGGCGCTCCTGTTGAGATAGTTCCCACAGGTGGGCGAACGGTAAAAATTGAGGGACCCCGCCAGGGACCAGTTGTAACATTGTTTATGCCTCACCATTGCAGCTTTGTATGTAATAACTTTATGGGACCTTGGTTCTGAACATTGCCACCTCAGTTGGTTGCCATGTAGCTTCCATGGGATCCTGGATGATCCCATTCTTCTTTATGACACATGTGATTGAGCTGCACTAATCTGAGTGTTCTTATACTCTTCTAATTATTCCGTCTTTCTTCATTTTGTCTGGCTTGACCTTCAATTTGACTTGTATGTAGATGCAGTGCTTATGTGGTAGATTAGTTGATGGACTTGCATTCCCCTGCAAGTGTAACGTTGCAGTTCCCTTGCAAATTGCCAATGTCGTCAAAACATTCTCAATATTTTGATCTTAGATCATGAACTGATGTAAGAGGGCTAGTAGATCTGCCTCGTAAGGTCTGACTGATTCCATGTGCTGTTACTAGTGTGTGGTCCCGACTAGTTGGGAGACCTGTAATTGCTGAGCCTTCAGTTTCCATGATGCCGAACATCTGTAACACCAAGAGGATCGATTGTGCTTACACTCCAGGACTATGAATCCTACACATGGGATTAGTGAACCGTTGCGTGCTGAAAGTTTTTTTATAGTATTAGGTTTCACCAAGAACTTCTACCTCTGTGGATACATATGTTTTAGAATCCTCAGAGATGGTATGTTGGCATTTGCCACTGTGTCAAATAGTTACCAACTTTCTTGGGAATAATGTAAATCTTGGTAAACACTTTGGATAGGAAGATGGCATCTCTGTTTTCCACAAGACGTTTGGTGCACAACATGTATTCACCACCGTTTGTCTCATTGTGCATATTGTCCGCATTTTCTGGTTTGTCAATAAGCTTGCCTATGTTTCGGATGGGATACTGGTGTTAAGCTCCGAAGGTAACTCTATAGGAAGCAAGTCTTGACTTCTTCAACTCCAAGTTTATTGCATTCAGTAATCACTTCACCAACAACAAAACAATGCTACCTGCATCCCCTTAAAATATTGATGCAGTCTATTAAACAATTAGAGCAATGTACTGTATTAAGCAATTAAAACCCTAACTCCAGCTACAGTATTAGGGAACATTAACTCTTTCCTATCCCCCCCTTAAAAGAAAAACGTTGACGAAAGATACAATATGCCATAACACAAATGTACATTTTTTATTCAGTAAATTCATCCTATTTCCCCTTTCATTTTCAATCACAAATTTCTTTAGGCTTTTCATCAAACAGTCAGATAATTGGTCACTACTGTCTTGTGAATTTCTCTGTTCTCTAGAATCTGTTTTAGGCTCGCCATGTCAATCCATAGTCACTTTTCATTTTTTTTTTTATAAATGTTTTTTATTGGGTTTTTGAACAAAGTATATTTACCGTTAAGTACACAAGATAAGAGACATATATATACACATATATAGAAGAGAAGGGCACACCCAAACATACCAAAGAAAAGAAAATAGTAAATAATAAAAAAAAACAATAAAAAATAAAATAGAATAACTGGTAGGGTATTGTGCACCAGCTCAACAGCAGCAACTCTGTACACCTGGCAAAATTATTTACAACACATAAGTAGGCGACTGTTGGTGGGGGGGAGGGAGGGTGGGGTGGAGACTGGGGAGGTAAATATACATTTGGGTGCCGGAGAAACAATTATAGTGGGCAATACACGAATGGGTTTGGTGTTGGCGTTGTGGCTTGCTTCTCCTGGACGAATCTCGCTGCCGTCTCGTGCTCACCTCCGCTTCTGCCGTTCCTCCCGTCTTTCGTCTTTATTCTCCTCGTTCCCTGCTCCTGGAGATGCCATGTTCATTATTGTATCCCGTGCCTTCCTTCCGGCTCTCATTTCCCTGCCTCCCCCTCCCCCCCCCCCCCCCCCCCACCTCCCTGCTTCTCCTCTCTTGTTCCCTGTCTCTTCCCTCTCCCCCCTCCCTCCTATGATTCGCCTTTCTTTCCTCTTAGGTTTAGCTGTCCCCCCCCCCCCCCCCCCCCCCCACCGCCCTCCCTCCCGGTCTATCTCCCCCTCTCATGCTTTGGCGACTTTCCCCTGATTCTTGGCTACCTGGCTATTCTTCCACTTGTTCATTGGCCACAAACAGGTCCCGGAACAATTGCATGAATGGCTCCCACGTTCTGTGGAAGCCGTCGTCTGACCCTCAGATGGCGAATTTGATTTTCTCCATTTGGAGAGATTCCGAGAGGTCGGCCAGCCAGTCTGCAGCTCTGGGCGGTGCTGCTGACCGCCAGCCGAACATGATTCTATGGCAGGCGATCAGGGAGGCAAAGGCAAGAGCGTCCGCCCTCCTCCCCAGGAATAGATCTGGCTGGTCCGAAACCCCGAAGACCGCCACTTTCGGGCATGGCTCCACCCTCATCCCTACCACTTTGAACATTGCCTCGAAGAAAGCTGTCCAGTACCCTGCATGTCTGGGGCAAGATCAGAACATGTGGATGTGATTGGTCGGGCCTCCTTGGCACCGTTCACATCTATCCTCCACCTCCGGGAAGAACCTACTCATACGGGTTCTGGTCAAGTGGGCTCTATGTACCACATTTAGCTGTGTCAGGCTGAGCCTTGCGCACATGGCGGTGGAGTTGACTCTATGCAGTACTTCGCTCCAGAGTCCCCATCTTATCACAATCCCCAGGTCCTCCTCCCATTTCTTTCTTGTTGTGTCCAGTATGATGTCAGCCTTTCTATAAGTCGGTCATACATGTCACTACAGTTTCCTTTATCTAGTATGCTTGCGTCCAGTAGTTCTTCCAGTAGTGTCTGTCGTGGCGGTTGTGGGTACATCCTTGTCCCCCCCCCCCCCCATACGAACGCCATGATTAGTTTGTCCAGCGCTTTGAAAAAGGCCTTGGGGATGTAGATCGGAATGGATCTAAACAGGAAGAGGAACCTGGGCAGTACGTTCATTTTGATCGTCTGGACTCTCCCCGCGTGGGAGTGTGTTCCATCTTCGCTGGTCCTTTTTTACTTCCTCCGTCAGGCTGGTGAGGTTCCATTTGTGGATCCCTTTCCAGTCATGGGCTATTTGGATCCCCAGGTAGCGGAATTTGTGTTGAGCTTGTTTAAACGGCAGCCCCTTTAGTGCTGCCCCCACTTCTTGAGGGTGTACCGGGAAGATCTCGCTTTTGCTCATGTTGAGTTTGTAGCCCGAGAAGGCACCAAACTCTTTCAGGAGCGCGATGATTCCGTCCATGCTGCTCTGTGTGTCCGAAATGTAGAGGAGCAGGTCATCTGCATAGAGTGAGACTCTGTGCTCTCTGTCTCCCCTTCGGATCCCCCTCCAACTTTTTGCTGCTCTGAGCGCGATTGCTAGTGGCTCGATCGCTAGAGCGAACAGCAGCGGCGACATTGGCCATCCTTGTCTGGTGCCTGTGTTGCTAACAATTGCACACAAAAGACTCGATAAGGTACAAGAGAGGCTTTATTACAGTGAGATGCTATTCCTCCGGCTGCAGCTGTAGAATGGCATCTCAGGGAAACTTATGAATATTTATACTGCTCCCTGGGGGCGGAGCTAGCCGGCAGGGGCTTACCAGCAAATCTGTAATACAGGTACTGTCATACATCCCCTAATGCAAGCACACACATATATACAGTGGTACAGATCACCACAGTGCCCCTGTGCAGCTGGAAGTATCGGGAGTTGGCATTGTTGGTCCGTACGCTTGCCGTGGGAGCGTTGTATAGGAGCTTTACCCAGGAGGTGAACCCTGTTCCAAGCCCGAACCGCTCCAGTACCTCTATGAGGTATTTCCATTCGTCTCTGTCGAAGGCCTTTTCTGCGTCCAGGGAGACGATCACCTCTTGTGTTCTCTCCCCGGAGGGGGTCATTATTACGTTCAGCAGGCGCCTGATGTTCGAGGTAAGCTGTCTACCTTTGACAAAGCCCGTCTGGTCTTCTGCGACCATCTCGGGTACACAGTCCTCTAGGGCGCAATTCTCCGCACTCACGACGGTGCGGAGAATAGCGGGGGTCGTAAATTTTTACAGCCACGCTAGTCTGACGCCCTCCCGCTATTCTCCCGCCCCCAAGCCCGACTCCCGACACGAATCGCTGCCGCCGTTTTTTTACGGCGAGCAGCGATTCTCAGCTGGCCGATGGGCCGAAGTCCAAGCCATTTACGGCCCTTTTTACGAACGGCAAACACACCTGGTCTGGCCGTTCGTAAAAACGGCCGTAAAGTCGCGATCTTGCCAACCATGGCACCGATTGGCACGGCAGTACCACGGCCGTGCCAAGGGTGCCATGGGCCCGCGATCGGTGGGCACCGATCGTGGACAGCGGGTCCGATTCCCGCGCACTCTTTGTCCTTCCGCCGCCCCGCTGTATCAATTCGCGGGGCGGCTGAGGGGCATCCCGGCCCGCACATGCGCGGGTTTCGCGCAAATGCGCGATGACGTCATCCGCGCATGCGCGGGTTGGAGTCTTCCAATCCGCGCATGCGCGGCTGACGTCATCTGACGCGTCAGCCGTCGCAAACTCTGGCAAGCGGGCTTAACGAAATTCGTTAAGCCCGCGATGCCGGAGTTCACGGCCGCGGCATGCTAGCCCCGACCGGGGACCAGAATCGGTTCCCAGTCGGGGGGGCGGAGGCTGGCCTCAAACCCGCCCGCTTTTGACGCCAGCCTTACGATTTCTCCCTGTTTGGGAGAATCGCACCCCTAGCCTTTTGGCTAGGATTTTGGCCAGTATTTTGGCATCTGCGTTCAGCAGTGAGATGGGTCTGTATGACCCACATTCCATTGGGTCTTCGTCTTTCTTGGGTATCAGCGGGATTGAGGCCTGTGCTAACGTGGGTGGCAGTGTGCCTCTAGCTAGCGAGTCTGTGAACATCTCCCACAGGTGCGGGGCCAGCGCTGTTGCGAATGTTTTTGTAGAAGTTCGCCGGGAATCCGTCCGGTCCCGGCGACTTCCCCGTCTGCATGGAGCTAATGCTGTCCATGATCTCTCCCAGTGCTAGTGGTGCTTCCAAGCCCTTCCGTTTTCTGCCCTCCCCCACGACTGGAATGTCTAGTCCATCAAGGAACCGTTTCATCCCGGACTCCCCCATTGGGGGCTCTGAGGTGTACAGCTCTTGGTAGAAGGCCTTGAAGGGTTTGTTGATCTTTTCTGGTTCTGTTTCTAACATGCCTCTGGTATCCCTGATTTGTGCAATTTCTCTGGTGGCTGTCTGCTTTCTCAGCTGATGTGCCAGCAGGCGGCTGGCTTTGTCTCCGTGTTCGTATAGGGTCCCACGTGCCTGGCGGAGTTGGTGCACTGCTTTCCTCGTGGAGAGCAGGTCAAAGTTCCTTTGTAGCTCTTTCCTCTCCGCCAGGAGCTCTACGGTCGGGGCCTCGGAGTATTTATGGTCTACCTCCAGTATGGAGTCGGCCAGCTGCTGCCCAGTCGCCCTTTCCTCCCTATCTCTTCGCGCTTTGAAAGCTATGATTTCCCCTCTTAGTACGGCCTTCAGCGCTTCCCAGAACGTGGAGGGTGAGACCTCCCCGTTCTGGTTGTTCGCTGTGTACTCTGCTGTGGCCCGCAATATCCTTTCGTTGAAGGCCTTGTCAGCTAGTAGGGCAACGTCCAACCTCCATGTGGGACGTTGGGCCCTGCCCGTTTCCAGCCTCATGTTCATGTAGTGTGGAGCGTGGTCTGATATCACAATTGCGGAGTATTCCACTTTGTCTATCCTCAGAAGCACCGTTTTCCCCACCACAAAGAAGTCAATTCTGGTGCATACGTTGTGTACTGGGGAGAAGAAGGAGAATTCCTTCTCCCCCGGGTGGGTGAACCTCCAGGGGCCCGCCGCTCCCATCTGCTCCATAAAGTGACTGAGTTCCCTTGCCATGCTTGAGGTTTTCCCTGTTTTGGGGTTTGATCTATCTGTCTTTGGACCCTGTATACAGTTGAAGTCACCCCCATGATTAGTCGATGCGTCGCTATGTCAGGGATTTCTGCCATGGTCTTCTTGATGAAGCTCGTGTCGTCCCAGTTGGGTGCGTACATGTTAGCTAGTACCACCGGTGCCCCATCCAGGGACCCGCTGACCATGACGTACCGTCCCCCCAGGTCCGTAACCGTCTTGCCAATCAGTATCGCCACCCCCTTGGCCCTTGTCCCATAGCAGGAATGGTAGGTCTGTCCCACACAGCCCTTTCTTTCCCGCAGTTGGTCCTGCTCTCTCAGGTGTGTCTCTTGGAGGAAGACTATGTTGGCCCTCGTATTTCTTAGGTAGGTGAGGACTCTGGATCTCTTCACTGGGCCATTGAGTCCCCTTACGTTCCAAGTGACTATCCTGGTGGGGGGCTTCTGCCCTCTCGTTCCTGTGGGATTAGCCATACTTACCTGGTGGACGCGCCCCTGCTCTCCAGGGTTTCCCTTTGTGAGGGGGCCGTCCAGGATGGCCGCTGTCACTGCTCTCTCCATGCGGTAGGGACCCTGCTCTCCAGGGTTTCCCTTTGTGAGGGGGCCGTCCAGGATGGCCGCTGTCACTGCTCTCTCCATGCGGTAGGGCCCCTGCGCTCCGGGGTTTCCCTTTGTGAGGGGGCCGTCCAGGATGGCCGCTGTCACTGCTCTCTCCATGCGGTTGGGCCCCTGCGCTCCGGGGTTTCCCTTTGTCCCGGGGGCACCCGACATGGCCGGCCACTGTGCCTCCGCCAAGCGGGTAGTCCCCTGAATTCCTGGGTCTACCTTCGCCCAGAGATCGTACTGGGTGGGTGGTTGCAGTGATTCCTTGTTCTGAGCCCTTGGTTTTGGCACTTTGTGGCCCTATTCCTTTTCTAGCCTCGTTTGTCCCTCCTTCCCTGCATCCCCCTCCCTGGTCTCTCCCTCCTTGTGTACCCCCCCCCCGTCTCTCCCTTTCCCCCCTCTCCCGTATACTTTGTCCCTCTTTCCCCTGTTCCTATCCCCGTTTGCTCTCCTGCCTCTGTTGAGTGGTCGTCCCCCCCCCCCCCCCCCCCAACTCCCTGCCTGGCACCTTCCCCCCTGTTGGGGGCACGCTGCGGCCCTGCTTTGTTGCATACCCCCAGCGCTAGCTTTCCTGCTAGTGCGGTGACCCCCCCTCTGGGGAGTTACTAACTCGCTTCTCCCCTGCCCGGCCTCTGCGGTTTTCTGCCCACCCTATCCTAGCCCATCCCTACCCTACCCTGCACTCCTCCTGCTTGCTCTCCCTTCTCCGCTACTCTCATTCCCTCGTGCTGGGGCCTGGTCTCCCACCTGAAGCGATCCCTCGGGCAGTGGTTTGCTCTTTGTTCAGGGTGCTCTCACCGTGGCGGGGACGGGGGTGCCTGGCGTTGCCTCACCCCCCCCTCCCTGCCCCCCCCCCCACTCGGCGTGTTGTTGCCCCTTGCCAGGGGACCCTCGTTTCTACCCTCGCTGATGGTTTTCCAGCCCGTGTTCCTCGACAAACTTGTTTGCTTCGGCGGGGGCTGTAAAGAAGTATTTTCTTTCTTGGTATGTGACCCAGAGTTTCGCTGGGTACAGCATACCAAAATGCACATTGCTCTTGTGAAGAGCTGCTTTCGCTCTATTGAACCCGGCCCGTCTCCTGGCTAGGTCTGCCCCAATGTCTTCGTAAATTCTAATGGAGTCTCCTTCCCATTTGCAGGTTCTGTTTTTCATGGCCCAGCGCCGATTGTTTCCCTGTATTGGTACCGGTGCAGTTTAGCTATAACTGCTCTCGGGTGGTCTCCTGCCTTGGGCTTCGGGCGCAGCGACCGGTGTGGTCTGTCCATTTCTGGTGGGTTGGGACAGGTTTCCCTCCCCATAAGTCGCCCAGCATCTCGCCCACGTATGTCATGGGGTTTCTATCCTCGATCCCCTCTGGCAGGCCCACTATCCTGACATTTTGCCTTCTCGAGCGTTTTTCCTGGTCATCCACTCTGCCCTTCAGGCTCCCATGTGTTGTGCCCAGTCTCGCCACCTCCCTCTCCAGGGCTGTGATCCGGTCGCTCATGTAAGTTGCTGCTTTCTCCAGCTCCTTAATGGTCGCCTCTTGGGCTTCCAGCTTCTCCCCTTGGGCCTCCAGTTTCTCCTCTGCCCAGGGCGAGCTGCACCTCCGTCAGGGCCTTGGCCATTGCTGCCTGTACTGCGGCCTCTATGTCTGCTCTAATCTCTGCCTTGTTTACCTGCTGATGTTCCCTCAGCGCCTCAGCAAAGGCTGCCTTCCAGTTCCAGCTCCCCCCTGGTCCCAGGGGAGAGTGCACCTGTCTGTCCAGCTCTTTTTGATGCGGCGATTCTTCCGTTCCGCCGCTTCATGCGCTGATTAGCTCACCTGAGCTGGCTCGCCCATTGCCCCGTCTGCCTTTGGTGCCCCTTCTCCCTCTGCTTTGGCTCCCTTCTGGCATTTTTTTTTCCCCCTTCCCTTTCGTTTCTCTTCTTTTTTTCCTTCCCCCCCCCCCCCCCCTTTCTTTTCCCCTCCTTTTTTTTCGTTTGTTTGTTTCTTCCCTTTTTCTTTCCCCCTCCCTTCTCTCCTTTACCACTTTATTTTTCCTCTTTTATAAAATTCTTTTCAGGAGAACTTGTTTTGGCTGAGAAAAAAAAGCGCAAAAATACTTTTTTCCCCCACCTCGCTTTAAAAGTTTTGTTTTTGCAAAAGTTATTTTTTTTTCCTTTCTTTTCCTTCACTCGCCCGGGGTCGAGAGAGAGAGAGGGAGTGGCTTCTGGTCGGGAGTCCCTCTTTGTTCCTGCCTCGTGTTGGTCGCCGCCGGGGGGCGGGTTTTGGGGGGGGGCGGTCGGACGGGCGGTTCCCGCTTCAGTCCCCACTTCAGTCCCCGCTGTTTGGTCTGGGCCGCCGCTCGTCGCACCCTGCGCTCTCCTGCTGGGGGGATGGGGTGTCATCGGTCGATCCTCCGTTCCTTCCTCTCTGCAGGTTCGGCCCCCGCTTCGGTCCGGGCCGCCGCTTGTCCTGCCCTGCGTGGCGGGGGTTGCCACCGGATCGCTCCGCTCCCGAGGGCCTAGTTCTCCTGCTCCCGATTTCACAGGACTTTAATTTTTTTTTATTGGGACCCCCTGAAAAAACCCCGACTTCGTGGACCTGCGGGGGCCGTTTTACTCGACCCAGCATCAATTAGAAACTGGTCTTCTTTCAACTGTTTGAACTGTCTTGATAACTCCATAGTCACTTTTCATTGATGCATTTTATAGAATGGACATTCTCCCAATTGTCTATGTGACACTCTATAGGTATTCTTCGTAAATGCCCTGTACCATTTGAAATATCAGTCAGGATCCTGGATATAAAAAATACCATATCTAGTGCTCCGGGAGGGCAAGTGTTTCAACTGCCAATGTACTTTTTACCACTCTTCGTATCTTTTTAGATTCCCATGTCAAAGGGCAACATTTACCTTTCTCCCCCAGGAGAAAAATCCTCCCGTACTCGAAAAGCCATCACGGAGATTAGCATAAGATGCGGCACAATAAACAATCAGTTTCAATTTTCTAATATCACCTAAAGATGGAAATTTTAAAAAATAATTCTCTTAACATTTTGCCAATGTTTTCTTTGCCATATGAAGGGAATAGATAGGATAGATGCGGGCAGGTTGTTTCCACTGGCGGGTGAAAGCAGAACTAGGGGGCATAGCCTCAAAATAAGGGGAAGTAGATTTAGGACTGAGTTTAGGAGGATCTTCTTCACCCAAAGGGTTGTGAATCTATGGAATTCCTTGCCCAGTGAAGGAGTTGAGGCTCCTTCATTAAATGTTTTTAAGGTAAAGATAGATAGCTTTTTGAAGAATAAAGAGATTAAGGGTTATGGTGTTTGGGCCGGAAAGTGGAGCTGAGTCCACAAAAGATCAGCCATGATCTCATTGATTGGCGGAGCAGGCTCGAGGGGCCAGATGGCCTACCCCTGCTCCTAGTTCTTATGTTCTTATATCCTTTGTGATGAGTAATTGCTATGGGGCTTATATTCTCAAAGTAAGGCTGCTGACTTAGAGTGACATACGAGCCACTCTTCCTGATTTCTGACCCGATGCATTTGAATATACCCAAGGCCTGACTTCCAATCTTGAACTTCGTTCTGAGCTCATGAATAACAATATTTTCAAATTCGCTACCACCGCCCCACAAAATATGATCCACATGCATCATGATGATGGCTAAATGTTCCCTCCATGGTGCCAATATAACATCGCAGGGTTTGCTTTCAACTGGAGACAACCTAACTTCTACAAAACTGACCTCACTGAGAAATACCAAATTCTAGAAGCGTCATTCACCCGTACACACGTTTATTTCAATTCTAGAGTACCCGTTCTGTGTTCAGCACCTCTTTCAAAGGACAAAGAAAAATTTCTCTTTAAAGCTGATGTTCCTGTAAAAAAGCAGCTTTAATACCGGTCGACTTCCCTAGCTTTGCTGCTAAGAGAGCCAAAAATATTTTCAAAATAACCCTTCCTGCTGTCGGTGAATCTACCCTTACAGCTTGGTCAACCAAGTTTACTTCAAAACCTTGTGCCACCATCCTGGCTTTGACCTTATAAGTTCTATTAGGAAACACCTTTTACGTGCATATCCATCTCTGAGATAGAACTTGTTATCTCCTATCTGACACCTCCGTGGACACCCCAAATTCTTTGCAACTTTGTAGTTCTTGCTGTTTTGCATCTTTTATTAATTTATCATCTGATGTGTTGGAAGTCACTAAGACCTCTCGATCATATGGGCTTCTGTTCCTTGTAGCGTTTCTACGTTCCTAGTCTGTACCATATTTTGTGACCTTGTTAAGATGCGCCTTCTATCCTGCCTTCTATCTTTTTCCTGACTACTACTGCGTTATCTCCCCTTCCTATTATTATTATTTTTTTTATAAATTTAGAGTACCCAATTAATTTTTTCCAATTAAGGTCCAATTTAGCGTGGCCAATCCACCTAGCCTGCACATCTTTGGGCTGTGGGGGCAAAACCTATGCAAACACGGGGAGAATGTGCAAACTCTACACAGACAGTGACCCAGAGCCTGGATCGAACCTAGGACCTCTGTGCCGTGAGGCAGCAGGGCTAACCCACTGCACCACCGTGCTGCCTTCCCCTTCCTATTATGAGATGTTCTTTCAACAGTTCCTGATCTCTTCCTCAGGGCATGTTCACTATCAGACCTACTATCCGAACTGACACTACTTTTCTGTGTTCTTCATTTTTGTACTTCATGTTCCCAAGGCATGGGCCCAACCTCCTTCCTTTTATCTTGTACATTCAACCAGTTTTTATACTTTCCGGTGACCTTACTTACTCTATTAATGATAGTTGAGTCCTTCCGCTGACTGTCCCCTTCTGGCAAGTATGTCACTTTATCGTCAACTTTTGGCAGTTAGAACATAGAACAGTACAGCACAGAACAGGCCCTTCGGCCCTCGATGTTGTGCCGAGCCATGATCACCCTACTCAAACCCACGTATCCACCCTATACCCGTAACCCAATAACCCCCCCCCTTAACCTTACTTTTTAGGACACTACGGGCAATTTAGCATGGCCAATCCACCTAACCCGCACATCTTTGGACTGTGGGAGGAAACCGGAGCACCCGGAGGAAACCCATGCACACACGGGGAGGATGTGCAGACAGTGACCCAGCCGGGAATCGAACCTGGGACCCTGGAGCTGTGAAGCATTTATGCTAACCACCATGCTACCGTGCTGCCCTTTGTCCTTTGGGACAAACAGCCTCATCCAGTTCATCAGAATTAGTATACCCTCTTCAGCTACCTTGTCACTTTCTGCGATCTGGTCCTCATAATTCTGTAACATATCTGTATGAGAAGTACCTGATTCCTCAGCACTTATAGTAACCCCCTTTGGATCTGTAAACTTGTAATTTGTGCCCATTAACCTTGATGGTTATGCTGGAACAGTCTGGTTTTCATGCTGCGAAATGATTGCTTTACCATCTGTGCCTATATCCTTTCCTGGACCTTTCCACTCATTAAATCCATCTCTTTTATGGTATGCCACGTCTCCCTATTTGAAACTAGTTTCCGATGGCGGCTAGTTTTGCCTGAAATCTCTCTGAATTGTTTATGAGATTGCTGCTTTAAGGAATGATCTCTTGCCCACGTGCAGTGCATTCAAATGCTCAGAAAAGATAAAGTTAATCGTAGCCCCGCCCAAACTGGAGGGTAATCACTCACGACTGAAAGAATTTGGGGATTTCTTCCAAACACAAACAGACATGGACTGTAGCCCCAACCATGTGTAGTGAATTCTTTACATGGAGGCCCATGCTAAAGCCAGAGTTATTTTACAATATGGCCTATCGCCGAAATTTTACAAAGCATTTAATCAATTTTACAAAGCATTTAATCTATCACAGCATGATTTCTCACGCAAATCCTGTTACTAAATGGGCTTTCTGAAGCTGTATTCATAACTATTATGTTCATGTTCTCACAGATATCCCAAAATTCAGCATGAGCAAATGCATTCCTCCCTCCCTCTATTATCAGTGAGAAACTTTGCCGAAGGCCCCAGTCTGGTCCCTATCCATTTTTTGATTATCTATTCCACAATTATTTACTTTTCTTCACTATGTATAATTGTCGACTGACTAAACCTCATTGCCAAGTCTTCGAAGTGTAACATGAAAATATTATTTTCTTGATCCTGCATCTTAATATCTATTGCCTCAAGTTCGTTAAAATCTGCCGCTAAGGGCATAATCACTGTGGGTCGCTGTGGTGTTCTTCTATATTTCTTACATGTGTCACATCTATCGCTTATCTGTTCCATAAGTTTAGTGAATTCTTCATCTCTTATACCTGCATTTCTGTGCGGACTTTTTAATCTTTGGGAAGACAGATGGCAAAATGCTCATGCAAGTTTAATGCAATTAACTTTTTGTTTTATAAACTCCTGTTCTCTGATGTAATAGTGCGCGGAGGGCGAAGGGGGCTTAGGGCGGGTTTAGCACAGTGGGTTAAGCAGCTGGCTTGTAATGCAGAACAATGCCAGCAGTGCGGGTTCAATTCCCATACCGGCCTCCCCGAATGTGGTGACTAGGGGCTTTCCACAGTAACTTCAGTGAAGCCTACTTGTGACAATAAGCGATTATTATTGTTGGAGCTGGTGTGAAGCAAGAGTCACTTGCCACGCTGTTATCTAAGCAGCTGCAAATGGAACTGATCACTGTGCTATCATCAGTGATCATCCCCACTTCTGACCTCGTGATGGAAGGAAAGTTTTTTTAAATAATAATTTTTATTCAAATTTTTGCATAATATCAACAACAAAATGACAGATTTTTTTTTTTACAAAGAACAGAAAGATCCCCCCCCCCCCCCGGGTTGCTGCTGCTGGACTGTTTCTATCGTTCTGCCAGGCAGTCCAGGAATGGCTGCCACCTCCTGAAAAACCCCTGCACTGATCCCCTTAGGGCAAATTTCACCTTCTCTAGCTTGAGAAACCCTGCCATGTCGTTGACCCAGGCCTCCACGCTTGGGGGCCTCGCGTCCTTCCACTGAAGAAGAATCCTCCGCCGGGCTACCAGAAACCAAAGGTCAGAACACCGGCCTCTTTCGCTTCCTGCACTCCCGGCTCCTCCGCAGCCCAAAATACTGCGAGCCCCGAGCCCAGATTGACCCTGGATCCTACCACCCTCCACAACGTCCCTGCCACGCCCTTCCAAAATTCCCCCAATGCTGGACATGCCCAGAACATATGGGCATGATTTGCTGGGCTCCCAGAGCACCTAATACACCTGTCCTCGCTCCCAAAGAACCGGCTCATCCTTGTCCCGGTCATGTGAGCCCTGTGCAGCACCTTAAACTGTATGAGGCCAAGCCTCGCACAAGAAGAGGAGGTGTTCACCCTCCCCAGGGCGTCTGCCCACGTCCCATTCTCAATCTCCTCACTCAGCTCCTCCTCCCATTTACCCTTCAACTCCTCAACTGAGGCCTCGTCTACCTCCTGCATCACTTGGTACTCCGCCGAGATCCTCCCCTCCCCAACCCACACCCCCGAGAGCACCCTGTCCTGGACCCCACGCGGCGGCAGCAGAGGGAACCCCGCCACCTGCCACCTGACAAACGCCCTCACCTGCATGTACCGAAAGGCGTTCCCAGGGGGAGCCCGAACATCCTCTCCAGCTCACCCAGGCTCGCAAATTTCCCGTCTATAAACAGATCCCTCAAACTCCTGATA